>NW_028289228.1:0-600000 GCF_059628265.1 Tinamus guttatus | reverse complement strand
GATCTTTATTGGTGCGTGGGGAGTGAATACATGTATAACATTTTGCTGCTGTGAAAAATGAAGAGTGTCATGAATTATGATTGTTTTAAAGGGGAAATGAGTGGAAAAGCAGAGCCAAGGCAAATACAGGGTTGAGGAATTTACTCACAGACTATAGGAATAAAACCACTTAAGCAAATATGACTAGATATTGGCATATAATTGGGATAATCTAACCTTGGTTAGATTATGTGTATCCTGGATGGACCCCAGTTTCTGTTTCCAGGAAGAAATATATGTCTTCTAATTTATGAATCATATTTGTTATCTGACATGTACAAGACTATGAAATACTTATATTTAGGCAGCCAAATAAAGGTTTCAAATGTCATTACCCCAAATTTCATTAAAATAGAAAAGGAATGGTTAGTAAATTATCAGCTAACTTCTGGAGAGGATAAGTGTTAAAGAAGAAGCAGAGAGAAAAATAAAAGTTTAAAAATAAATCAATAAAAATTTTTATTCAAGAGATGCAGATCTTGCACTTGAGTCATCAGGCATTCCCTGTTCATCTCTTCTACAACAGTTTAGACCTAGTTTAAGTTTCCGTACAATGGGAAGACTTTGACAGATGACCACTCGCAACTTTCTTTGGTCTCTCTGTCTGCTGGCATTCCTCTGAGAAAATATTTTGGTAATGTCATCTAAAGAATAAAGTCCTAAGTAAATGAAGATCATAGCAGATAATACTCATAAAAGAAAAAATAAAATGTAAACAAAATGTAAACAAAATAAATTATTCTACACAAGATAAAAGAAGAGTTTATGAAGACTAACAGGAAGCAAAAATTTCTTCTGTTTTGTTTGGCAAATTCATGAATGAATCTTGTAATCTCCTACCATGTCAATTTCTGGCACATATTATGCACTTTCTGTATAAAATCTGACTCATGTACATGAAGCAGTTATATGCAGTTACACGAAATAATTCATATGCTGTGGCTAGACTGCCCAAGGTACTTTATTGAAAGCTACTGAAGTGAAACTGATTGAAATGAACTATATTTCAGTCTCTAATTAATGAGAATAGGATTCATTCCTCAATTCACCCCCAAGTACATCTTGAGGGCTATATACTTTTTTGAAAATCTGTGTACTGCAATAGGTATTGTGGGACATACAAAGCCATTGCTTCTGTACAGAGTTTAGTAAAAACATTAGGATTTTTTTCTCTCTATCTTTAAAAAATTGCAGATAAAATATGACTCTTAGTGGTAACTTAAATTTGTATGCAGTTCCATGCATTATATGACAATAATCTCTTGGCATCACCTTGTAAAAGTATTTTATTCCATACAGAAAAGTCAGAACACATTTCATAGTTATCTCAGGAGTACACTCATGCAGCACAGCATAACTGCCCTTGTTGAATGTAAAGACTTCCATCTGAAAATAGTTCAGGCAGAGGAAGATGTTATTCCACCTACCAGTATGATTTTATTTCCTAATAACAGTGAAGATAAAATACCAGATGTGATGCTGAGGCATGAAAATACTCAAAATGTTTTCCATTGCACAGAAGAAAAATACCATGTCTTTAGTAAAGTGCCATAAATCCTGTAGGATTAGGCCTACTGGAGATGGCAGACTCAGCCAGCAGCAATAGAAAGGAAAAAAAAAAAAAACAATCTAAACTAGAGTTTAACTAGCAAATCTTATGCAAATGCACATTTTAAGAATATAGAGAATGCACAAGTTAGCTGATAATTGTAGAATGTAGAAATGGGAATTAACAATTAGAGATTTGTCCAGGAATGTCAGAATTATGTGAGCATGTGGCAAACTACAGATTATTTTCTCAACACTTTAATCTATGAGCTTCATAGACTAGCTTCGTATCAAATTGAATATCAGATACTGCAAGCAGAGCAGTTTTGTGCAGTGATTCACTTTCAAAATGACATCAGATTTCCATTAACCATAGTACTGTGCTAATACATTGATTAGTGAAGTGCATTTCCAGTACATAAAATCCAACCACTTCTAATATGTTCAGGGTGTTGTAAATATCATGCCTAATATAATTCTCTATTTCTTGTGAAATAAAAATGAGGGTAGAAAGGAAGGCAGTATTTCTTTCTTCCCTTTTGCCCTATAGATGTAATTTAAAAACACACAACACTAGAATTCTATTAAATACATTAATTGATTAGCATGGTCATAATTGCAGTCAAAATACTCCTTTGTGCAATATAGTTATTTGATTCCTTTATCTCCTGTCATTCTAGACTGCTTTTTAATACATTTTATATAATCAATGACCTCTCTCTCAAAAAAAAAAAAAAAAACTCTCAAAAAACTTTTTTTTTCTCTTTTAATACACAGGAAAATTCATGGCTAGTATTAACTTTGACCATGACTTTTATTTAGTCACATTGCATCCATTTTAACCATTTTAAACCAGTTAAAAATATGGCGTACACAAGTATTTCATGCTTCAGGAAAAAGAAAAAGAAATCAGTGAAGAAAATGAAAGTAGCAAATGAGTCATTGTGGAAGCTCTTTTTTTTTTCTTGATGTTGTTCATTTGTTTGTTTCCTCATAATGACATGATTTCATTTATAATTGATATCATATTGCAAGTACTTGAAGACCATTCTCCTGAACAAGACTACATTTTATTTTTTGACTTTTTTTTTTTTATTCTGTCAAGAACAACTTGATTTCTAGGCAATTATCTTAAGTCACGTGGATCTCAGGAACCATATCCATACCAATGTTCTCTTGTTGTTATTGTTGTTTTTCAATTTATATCATCTTTTTAGCTTACTCTTTAAAATATTGACCACAAATAAAGCACATCAGCTAAGTGCAAGGATCTACTCTGTCCTAACTTGCATCTAAATATCTTGCATCTAGGATCCAGAATACCTATGCTTCCTGAATGGACAACAGAAAGATCTAGCTGCCTTTACAGGCCTTTAGATGGAGAGCCTGTCTAGTGAGATGACTGGAAAGAATTAGGCATTTTCCTCAAGAAAAAACAGACCTGAGAACTTACCTACAAAGGGTTCACTACAATTACATCTATGATTGCTACTACGGCAGACTAATAGAGTGGATTGGTAGAATAAAACAGCTGCCTAAGAAGACCTGATTTACACACTGCTGGATGTGTTGGGGAGTGGAGATGGTTCTCTGGTTTAGTTTTAAACCCAGGAGACTGAGGAAGTATTAGCTGGTTCACAGGAAATGACTGCCTAGTTTACATGTTACAGTGTACTTGCATGTACAAAACAGCTTCATCTACATAGTTGCTTGATATTTTCTATAATCCAGACTTGGAGAAAGGCACCCTCTCATATCCCAAGAGCAATTCAAAACTTCTATGTACCTCCTTAAAGTCCCCATTCTACTCTACTGATTGTATTACAGTAAATTATTGCATTAAATTTGCTTCAAACTTTGGTACCTCAGTTATCTTTAGTTAAAGTTAAATGGCAGAATATTTTTATTGGTATCTTATCCATAAATTGCATTGCTAACATTGCATATTTAGAATTTTTGTTTTGATGTAAATAATAAATAAATTTAGTGTTTTCTTTTGTCAGACTGAGGCTCATAATTATTTACTTGCTGTCTTCTTTTTATTTAATTTCTTCCTCAGATCTTGAATATTATACTTACTGCCTATTTGTAAGCCTTCAGTTAGTCTCTTACCATTTGTTCTAAAACTTAGTTGAGACACTGAAATCACGTAATTTATAAAATTGCATATATATGTAATTAATTAATCATCTGTGGTTAAAATCTGTGATTATGTTATCCAATTCCATTTAGACTCCCCACTATTATTTGATTGTAACCATGTGTAACAAGTGTGCTCCCAATCTGACTTTTCACACATAGTCCTATCCAGGTGTTAACCACCAGTGACATTGTCTGATCCTGGTGGGCGCTTCCCTGATTTCTTCCCCCACGCAGGCATTAACCATCAATAACAGTCCTGATGGCTGCATCCTGACGGGGAGATAAGGCTAATTTTTAATAAACTAGCCGAAAGTCACCTGAAAGAATGACTATATGTCAATCATCTACTCCATGAGCAAGGTCATTTCAGTCAACACCATCCAGATTTCTGTCCTCATGGTCTGTCTAAACATGGTTTTCCCTGCATTCAAGGCCCCACCCTGGTGCCTTTACCTCCCTGTTTATTCTCTCTTGTACTTCTCCCACTGCTTTTCAGTGTATTTTTCTCGATTCAATTCTCTCATTACATCTGTTTATGGAATTCCATCAGTTTATCTCAGAAGGGAAAGAGAGTGTGTAGGCTCACTCCAAAGTACTGCTGTTTGATTTTTCTTGTTTTAATTACGTTTGAATTGTTTTAGGCATTTGTAACACTTGTCTTTCTTAAGTAGTATTTTGATATGTAGAAGGCTCACAAAGTCAAACTGTAAATGATCTTGCCATGTATTTCCCTGCATATCTACTGGGCGATAGTAGGATGAGGGTAAGGAGGGATTTGGAGATCTTCAAAACCCACCTGGATGTGACCCTGTGCCATGTGCTCTAGGTGTCCCTGCTTGAGAAGGGGGGGTTGGACTAGGTGATCTCTAGAGGTTCCTTCTAACCTCCAAGAGAAGTATAGCAGAAAACCAGGTGAAACTGAAACAACCTCTGTGGTGAGTCTGCTTGAGTAGGGGAGATCAAATAATGCTGAGTGGGGATGAGCAAATGGCTACTGGGGCCCTGGTGTTTTCCTAAACCTAGGACCTGACCCAACAGATACTCCTCATTCAGTCAATCACTAGCTGAGTGGCCTATTGGGCCAACGGAATAGATGCAATGGACTGGGGAGATCCCTCCATAATCCCTATCAAATCACTAAGTGAATTATCTATTACTGTCACAAAAGCTGCCTGTATCCAGGCTGCACATGAGCGAGGGCCTAACAACACCCCCATATCTGCTGTAGTGAATCCTACAATGTTAAAACCACTGGTAAGAGGTGCCCCAGCCATCCTTAAACACTATCTGGTGGCCAGACAGGATGAGAAAAGGCAGAGCACTGAACACAATGAGCAATTAAGTATCAACGACCCCCATCTACAGCTCCCCACCTGGGTTGAGCTAATGTATGGCATAACTAATTATGGCCGTGAGATGGGTTGGTGTGATCCTAACAGCAATGCAAACTCTAAACCCCGAAGTGAAGATCACAGGGTGAGACTTGTAAAACAGGGAACTAACATCAAGCTCAAAGAGAAAGAGCAGCAGCTTTCATAGACTGAATTTAGGAAATCTAGGAATGAATTATGGAGAAAAGCTCTGGCTTTAGGCATCCAAAGAGCTGCTATACACGAACAACCCACAGGCACAATTCTCAGTCTAGTTGAAGCTTTCCAGAAACAAGGTAATGGTGAAGGGAAGGAGCTAACATTGACTCCTCCAGTGCCAGATCCTGGAAAAGGAAACCATCCCTTCTCTCACTTTGGAGAACCAATAGATTATCTCCAGAACCCACTCCGCATATAACTCATCTGTCTGGCCAATTTGGGAACCAGGTGTTGACTGACAATTGATTATCAGCTTCTAAATGCTAATACTGCCCCATTAACAGCTGCTGTACCAAATATTGCAAACTTAACGGCTACCTTACAATCAGCTGTACACCCAAGAATAGCAACACTACATGCAAAGGTGTAGATGTAGGCACTAGATGTTTTTCATGGTTACCTCACAAGAGAAGCATAGGGAGAAATTTGTTTTCACGTGAGGTGGCATACAATGCACATTCAATGGACTCCCACAAGGGTATAAACATTCACCTACCTTTGCACATGCTGCACTGACTGAACTTTTACAGTCAGTCTCACTTCCTCAGGATGCAAAACCGTACCAATGCACAGATGATATCCTTAATTGGGGGTGATTCTCCCAAAAAGGTTGGGAAAGTAGCCACAGCAGTATGGCAAATCCTACTTGAAACTGACATTGAGGTACCATCTGCAAAATGCCAGGGATCAAGCAAAGAAGTAAAATTCTTAGGTATTTGGTGGATAGCTGGCAGTGCAGTGATTCCTCCAGATACCTTAAGAAAAAATGAAGAACTGCAAATGCCCCAATCAAGGAAAGAATTACAACAATTGATGGGAATTTTAGGATATTGGAGAAAGCATGTACGTGGATTTTCTATTATTTCCCGTCCATTATATTCACTCTTAAGGAAAGACAAACTGTGGAAGTAGGAATTAGAACATAAAGAGGCAGTTGACTGAAGAATTTAAAACATGTCAGTCACTGGAACCAGTACACCTCCACGACCCTGTTGTAGCAGAATGGGGTTTTGCTGAACATGCTGCTTACTGTAATCTGTTCCAAACTGACCCTGATGGACCAAAAAGATCTGTATTGTTTAGCTTGACTGCATTTTAAGAAAATGGAACTATGATATTCTGAATGGGAGAAAGGACTTTTATCCTTTGTCTGATCAGTTAAACAGGTCAAGAAAATACATCAAGGACAACTTGTTCAAACTAGAGGACCATTTAATTTACTAGAAGCAATCTTAAAGGGGACTGCTCAACACAGATCCATTAGCATTACAACAACCTTCACCAGTTCTGAATGCACCACCCCTCATCGGTGGTGCACCAATAGAAAACATTTGGTTTACGGATGCTTCAGCAAAAAGGGTAAATGGTAAATGGCTGCTACATAAGACTGTTGTATTAAATGTTACCACTGGTGAAGAAGTTATAGAAGAAGGTGAAGGCAGTGCACAAGTAGGAGAGCTAAGAGAAACAGTTTTAGCTGCACAAATTGGAGCAAAGGTTATATATGTAGACTCCTATGATGTGTGGGCTGGTGTCACACAATGGCTTTGTCAATGGGAAGCTCTTAACTGGGAAATAAATAGAACCCCAGTCTGGAGAAAACAGGATTGTTGCAGTTCAAATGGCTGCAGCGACCTGGTTCAGGGATGGCACGGCGACCACCCCCAAACCACTCGGGCTATCAGCTAGTTGACACAAATGTGGTGGACGGCAAATGGCCTTTATTGATGGGAAACAAGGTGTTATATATCTAGGTTTACAACGTCACATCCGTCTGCTTACACCATAGACTAAACACTATTGGCTACTAGGGGCCCTATCTTTCCGTACAGCACGATATCTTCCGGCCGCCGTTCCCTAACTATCTGCAACAACTTCCCCCCTCCCTATGCATAACAAAACTAGCTAAAATACAACTATCTTATTCTTATTACTATCTTATTCTATTCTTATAGTTATACCAATCTTAAAATTACATATCATAAACTTGACATAAAACATAAGGCACAAAGAAGAAGGCGCGTAGAAGGTAGGGGATGACAGGTAATACCAGGGTGTAGGAATAGGGTGTACCTTGGGATAACTTGGGGGTAATACTGAGTGGATATATTCTTAAAGCAGTTGTTGGTGTTCTACTAACATGATGTTAACCTTCTCTAGCCGATTCTTGACAAACGGCATGAGCTTATTCAATATACAGGGTCCAAAGATTAGCGTCATCATGATCATTGTGATCAGCCCTATCAAGGTGGATATCAGGATGGTTAACCACGGCGAACCGGTGAACAAATTTTTGTACCGGCTGCGTTTGGAACAGGGTTCAATGGGTGCTAGTTGGCAAGGCATGGCACTGAAAACTGGTGGCCCTGTAGTTATTTTTGTACTAATTGCTTGAGATTGTTCGATCTGTTCAAGTACCCCATTTAAAGGGCTGGTGTGACTCTACCTGTCCTATAGTGACAAGCTGCAAAATTAAGATAACGCAAAGGCATCGCGGCGCCCTCTTGCGGAGGCTGTTTTGTTGTTTTCTGGATTCGGTCAGCGTGGAACTCACAGGCTCGGGCGGGACGCTTGTCACCGGGGTGTACGGGTTACGGGGGTGTCCGATGATCCAGTCCTGTGAACAGAAACTCACAATTTTCATTAGTTTTATTTTGAAGGTAACAGCCACCTGAATTGGGGTCAGATGCTCTTCCTTTGCAACATGCTTAATCATGAATGCTCCCGCCGGTTTTTCTTTAATTCGGATGTTTACCTTCTTTTTCTCCTTCCTTAAGTTTGAATCGGTTGTGAGCCACTCGTCCTGACTAGTGGCTGATCCGGAGTCGGAACTCGACTGACTGGTCACTTCCGGGCTCCGGTCACTCCCATTGGTTTCCGGCGCCTCACTCGCACCGGGGGCACCCTCGCCCCGCCCTTCCCCTTGTGGCTCGGCGCCATTTTGAGGGGCATAGGGTGGTGGCCTGGCCCAGACGTCATTATGCTCTGACCCCTCCCTCGGGTCTTCTCTCCGTCCCTCACTCGGACTTGCTCTCGACCCCTCCCTCGGGTCTTCTCTTTGTCCCTCACTCGGACTTGCTCTCGACCCCTCCCTCGGGTCTTCTCTTCGTCCCTCACTCGGACTTGCTCTTTCCGGCGCCTCACTCGCACCGGGGGCACCCTCGCCCCGCCCTTCCCCTTGTGGCTCGGCGCCATTTTGAGGGGCATAGGGTGGTGGCCTGGCCCAGACGTCACCATGCTCTGACTTCTTTTCAATGTTCCTAGCTTCCTCGGCTACCTCGCTCCAAACAGATTTCGGCTGTTTCTGCTCCTCTGTAAGCGGGGCGGGGCTCGGGGATGGAGGGGATGTTTCACCCTCTTGCTGACCTTTAGGCTCAGCAGAATTGCCATCATCTGGGGGGTCCAAAGTCTGCGCAGTTGTCCCGATTCCCACTTTGAACGTGGCCAATAAACAGTCTTTTACTGCTGCCCAAGTCTCCTGCTCTTTCATAGCTTTCTGTAAGGCTTGTACAACTTTTCCCCAAGCCTTAAGGTTTTTCCCACAGCCTGAGAACATTGTCTCCTCAGCTAATGCCTTAGTACATTTGTCCCACAGTTCAGGGTGGAGAATATCCACCGGCTGGTCTATAGCCTTAATTTTCAAAAGCCTTGTAACTGCAAGAGTAAAATCTTTTGGCTTACAATCAATCCCCCAGTAGTTATGTAATTGCGATACGACCTTTATGAGGGCTTCCATCCTCCTTGTTGATTCAGTAGTGTCCCCTTCGCCGGGGTGGTCCACTTGCTCTGGCTGCTGCTCACGCTGCTCGCTCATCCAGGCGATGACGTTCCCGGGTTTCGGCACCACTTGTTGCAGTTCAAATGGCTGCAGCGACCTGGTTCAGGGACGGCACGGCGACCACCCCCAAACCACTCGGGCTATCAGCTAGTTGACACAAATGTGGTGGACGGCAAATGGCCTTTATTGATGGGAAACAAGGTGTTATATATCTAGGTTTACAACGTCACATCCGTCTGCTTACACCATAGACTAAACACTATTGGCTACTAGGGGCCCTATCTTTCCGTACAGCACGATATCTTCCGGCCGCCGTTCCCTAACTATCTGCAACACAGGATTGGCAGCTACTGCCAGATATAGTGAGAAAAACACCATTTAAAATGGGATGATCCTTAGCTCATGCTAAGGATAATCAACCAGCTACAAAATGGAATCAATAGGTAGATGAGATCACTAAAATTAGAAAAATCACCTTAGATGAGAGCGGTATCGGTTGGGAGAATGGTTACATCAAAACCTAGGTCACCCAGAGAAGGAAGCGCTTTACTTTGCTGCACAGAGTAGGTGCTGGCCCATAAACAGAAAAACTTGTGAAACTTTTCTCGCAGAATGTTCCTAGTGCAGATTAAGGTTGCAAGCAGACCGTCCTGCTAAAATTCCACCTCTAATACCAATGAGGGGAAAACTTGTCTACATGGCACATTGATTATATCGGACCACTGATATCCTCTGCAGGATATCAATACATCCTCACAGGAGTAGAAGTGAAGTAGAAGCACTTATTGCTTATGGTAAATAAGTGTAGGAAAGCCAATGGGTGGAGCACGGTGCAAGGAATATTGTCTTGGTTCTCATTTTTACCTACTCCAAATATTATTTAAAGTGATAATAGCTCACACTTCTCATGTAAAGAAGTACAAGACTGGGCAAAGCAAGAAGGAATTCAGTGGGCATTCCACACCCTGTACCCACACTACCATCCCAATTAAATGAGATGGTGGAAAGAGCTAATGGTTTGTCAAAGAAGAATCTCAAACCACACAAGGCTCAATGGGATAGCAAACTTCCCAAAGTACTCCAACAATTAAATAATCATTACGGGTCTACCGGAAGATCTGTAAGCCAAGCATTCTTTGTGAAAACTGAGCTTAGCGCTCAACCTACAGGTAAAAGAGAATGTCCAACAACATTACAGCCACGACAGCCTGTGATAGTGATTTTACCATTCATCGATACTGTGCCTATGACTCTAACTAAACCTCATGGCTCACTTGATTGGGAAGTTACTGATAGCAGTGATGCGAAACACCGAATTAGCGCATGATGGATTTTTCCATCTTTTTAAATGGGGTAGCTGTTCAGCCTCACTCCACTAAAACAAGTATATATTTTCTCTTGCAGAAACCATGCAGACACCATGACCCCATGCCTACTTGATCTATTCATTACATCTCCTTGTTATCTAACTTCTTTCAATAGCACTTTTTTTTCCCCATTTAATTTCCTATCTGGATGAAGCACAATCCTTGCAGTACTGTAGTAAAAAAGACTTTCCATTCAAATTCAAACTATTTAAGGCTTCTTTTTCCTATCTATATATTAAAATAGCTTTCCTTCCTTCCTTCCTTTCCTTTCCTTCCTTCCTTCCTTCCTTCCTTCCTTCCTTCCTTCCTTCCTTCCTTCCTTCCTTCCTTCCTTCCTTCCTTCCTTCCTTCCTTCCTTCCTTCCTTCCTTCCTTCCTTCCTTCCTTCCTTCCTTCCTTCCTTCCTTCCTTCCTTCCTTCCTTCCTTCCTTCCTTCCTTCCTTCCTTCCTTCCTTCCTTCCTTCCTTCCTTCCTTCCTTCCTTCCTTCCTTCCTTCCTTCCTTCCTTCCTTCCTTCCTTCCTTCCTTCCTTCCTTCCTTCCTTCCTTCCTTCCTTCCTTCCTTCCTTTCCTTCCTTCCTTCCTTCCTTCCTTCCTTCCTTCCTTCCTTCCTTCCTTCCTTCCTTCCTTCCTTCCTTCCTTCCTTCCTTCCTTCCTTCCTTCCTTCCTTCCTTCCTTCCTTCCTTCCTTCCGTCCTTCCTTCCCCAGGACTTCATCTTATCTTACTTTCATGATGTGATATTAGCCATCTTATCTTACTTTCATGATGTGATATTAGCACTTCAAGACACTGGTGCATTGGACATAAAGGGAAGTTTTTCCATTCAGACAGAACACTAGTAAGAGTTGGGGGAATTCAGAAACACTCCCAGATCTATTAAAATCAGATTTTTTTTTTTAATTCCATGTAGACGAGCACACTAAACTTCCAGCAGCTGCTTATTTCACAAAACAACTACAACAGAAGCCTAGATTTTGAGTTATGTTCAGGATATGCATTTTAGACAGCTAAACTTAGGTGAACTGAATCTCATTATCCACTTTTTGAAGAGTTCTGTCCAACTAGGAAAGCCCAGTGCTGTTAAAAATTCCTAATAGGGAACCTCTATTTTTGTTCTTATTATCTTACCATAGAGTCATAGAATCGTTGAGGTGGGAAGAGACCTCTAGAGATCACCTAGTCCACCCTCCCTGCACACACAGGGTCACCTGTTGCAGATAGTTAGGGAACGGCGGCCGGAAGATATCGTGCTGTACGGAAAGATAGGGCCCCTAGTAGCCAATAGTGTTTAGTCTATGGTGTAAGCAGACGGATGTGACGTTGTAAACCTAGCTATATAACACCTTGTTACCCATCAATAAAGGCCATTTTGCCGTCCACCACATTGGTGTCAACTAGCTGATGGCCCGAGTGGCTTGGGGGTGGTCGCCGTGCCGTCCCTGAACCAGGTCGCTGCAGCCATTTGAACTGCAACAAGTGGTGCCAAAACCCGGGAAGTCATCGCCTGGACGGGTGAACGGCGGCCGGAGTGAGTGGACCAGCCCGGCAGAGAGGATGCTATCAGAGCAACAAGGAGGATGGAAGCCCTCGTGAAGGTCGTATCGCAATTACATAAGCATTGGGGGATTGATTGTAAGCCAAAGATTTGTAAGCCAAAGATTTGTAAGCCAAAAGATTTTACTCTCGCAGTTGCGAGGCTTTTAAAAATTAAGGTTATAGACCAGCCGGTCGATATTCTGAAGTCCCTGAAGCGTGTCCCTGAAGTGTGGGACAAATGTACTAAGGCGTTGGCTGAGGAGATTATGTCTTCAGGTTGTGGGAAAAACCTTAAGGCTTGGGGAAAAGTTGTACAAGCCTTGCAGAAAGCTAGAAAAGAGCAGGAGACCTGGGTGGCAATAAGGGACTGTTTGTTAGCCACGCCGAAAATGGGAGTCGGGGCAGCCGCACAGACTTTGCACCCCCCAGATGATGGCAATTCTGCTGAGCCTAAAGGTCAGCAAGAGGGTGATGATACATCCCCTCCATCCCCGAACCCCGCCCCGCTTACAGAGGAGCAGAAACAGCCAAAATCTGTTTGGAGCGAGCTAGCCGAGGAAGCTAGGAACATTGAAAAGAAGTCAGAGCATGGTGACGTCTGGGCCAGGCCACCACCCTATGCCCCTCAAAAAGGCGCCGAGCCGCAGGGGGTAGGGTGGGGCGAGGGTGCCCCCGGCGCGAGTGAGGCGCCGAGAACCAATGGGAGTGACCGGACAGCTGAGG
The DNA here is from genome assembly GCF_059628265.1 of Tinamus guttatus. Taxonomy (NCBI): domain Eukaryota; kingdom Metazoa; phylum Chordata; class Aves; order Tinamiformes; family Tinamidae; genus Tinamus; species Tinamus guttatus. The sequence continues at coordinate 587,280 of NW_028289228.1, read as the reverse complement.
GAGGCCCGAGGGAGGGGCTGGGAGCGAGCCTGAGGGAGGGGCGGAGAGGAGGTCCGAGTGAGGGACCTGGAGCGAGCCCGAGGGAGGGGCTGAGAGGAGGTCCGAGTGAGGGGCCTGGAGCGAGCCCGAGGGAGGGGCTGAGAGGAGGTCCGAGTGAGGGGCCTGGAGCGAGCCCGAGGGAGGGGCGGAGAGGAGGTCCGAGTGAGGGACCTGGAGCGAGCCCGAGGGAGGGGCGGAGAGGAGGCCCGAGTGAGGGGCCGAGAACCGCTCAGAGGGGACATTTCAAAAAACACCGAAGCCCAACGAAAAAGTACCGGAGCCCGGAAGTGACCAGTCAGTCGAGTTCCGACTCCGGATCAGACACTAGTCAGGACGAGTGGCTCACAACTGATTCAAACTTAAGGAAGGAGAAAAAGAAGGTAAACATCCGAATTAAAGAAAAAACGGCGGGAGCATTCATGATTAAGCATGTTGCAAAGGAAGAGCATCTGGCTGTTACCTTCAAAATAAAACTAATGAAAATTGTGAGTTTCTGTTCACAGGACCGGATCATCGAACACCCCCGTAACCCGTACGCCCCGGTGACAAGCGTCCCGCCCGAGCCTGTGAGTTCCACGCTGACCGAATCCAGAAAACAACAAAACAGCCTCCGCAAGAGGGGGCCGTGATGCCTTTGCGTTATCTTAATTTTGCAGCTTGTCACTATAGGACAGGTAGAGTCACACCAGCCCTTTAAATGGGGTACTTGAACAGATTGAACAATCTCGAGCAATTAGTACAAAAATAACTACAGGGCCACCAGTTTTCAGTGCCATGCCTTGCCAACTAGCACCCATTGAACCCTGTTCCAAACGCAGCTGGTACAAAAATTTGTTCACCGGTTCGCCGTGGTTAACCACCCTGATATCCACCTTGATAGGACCGATCACAATGATCATGATGACGCTAATCTTTGGACCCTGTATATTGAATAAGCTCATGCCGTTTGTCAAGAATCGGCTAGAGAAGGTTAACATCATGTTAGTAGAACACCGACAACTGCTTTAAGAATATATCCACTCAGTATTACCCCCAAGTTATCCCAAGGTACACCCTATTCCTACACCCTGGTATTACCTGTCATCCCCTACCTTCTACGCGCCTTCTTCTTTGTGCCTTATGTTTTATGTCAAGTTTATGATATGTAATTTTAAGATTGGTATAACTATAAGAATAGAATAAGATAGTAATAAGAATAAGATAGTTGTATTTTAGCTAGTTTTGTTATGCATAGGGAGGGGGGAAGTTGTTGCAGATAGTTAGGGAACGGCGGCCGGAAGATATCGTGCTGTACGGAAAGATAGGGCCCCTAATAGCCAATAGAGTTTAGTCTATGGTGTAAGCAGACGGATGTGATGTTGTAAACCTAGCTATATAACACCTTGTTTCCCATCAGTAAAGGCCATTTTGCCGTCCACCACATTGGTGTCAACTAGCTGATGGCCCAAGTGGCTTGGGGGTGGTCGCCGTGCCGTCCCTGAACCAGGTCGCTGCAGCCGTTTGAACTGCAACAGTCACCTTGTATACTTTTTTTCTGGAGCAAAAAGAAATTTCTCTGAAGATCCTTAGAATCATTATAGTCTTGCCCAGCCTCATAGAGTCCTCATTATTTTGTGATATTTGGCACAATTACTTTGTGATATTTGGCACAAAAGAGTAGGCTGTATTTCTGTGCAAATCCAGAGGCTATGCCATATAAATTTGCAACAATGGAAATAATGAAGTAGTATTATTTATTTGCAGTTCAAAATTTGAAAGAAAGGAATCTAGTCTTTTATACCAATAAGAATTCTCAGTATTCAGTCAAACTACTTGGTCCTGGAAAGATCCTGGAAAATCTTTCCTTTGTCTCAAGGTAACAAATAAATATGATGCCAAAAAAAATGGAGAAAAGTTATTAAAAGTTGTTAAAACATGTAAAAAATAGTCTTCTTTCCATAAAATGCAAACCAGATGGAATGCAGGCTGAAATACACAAGAAGAGTAATACAGAAAATCATACCTAACCACTTTTTTGATTAAAGTCTATTTCTCTTTTTCTTTTTTATTTATTTAATTTTATTTTCCATAATGGAATATCATGGCAATATGGAAGGGAGCAAGGAAAAGGAATATAAGTTGCTACATTCTAGCTGTGAGACCTAACCAGAGTTTTTGGTTAGGTTACACTTCAATTTCTAAGTTACATTTCCATTATTTATTTCTCAAAATAATACTTCTATTTCGGTGACCATACAGTTTTTCAGCTAGGATTGGAGTGGTAAACACAGGTTATTCATTAATTGACAATTATAAAAAACAAACAAACAAAAAACACTAAACTCTGGATGTATTCTAAAAGCAGAGCGATGCAAATCTTAGCATCTAATACAACTTGAATGCAAGGATGCTTCAGGAACCTGTGTTGAAAGCCTTGTTAAAATAGAAGTCAGTGAAGTTGATCAGGAAGTTTACCCCTAATAAATCTACTCTGACTATTCCCAGTCACCTATTGTCCTTCACAGAAAGACCAAGAACCAGCCTGTAGTCTTTTCTCTTTCTGAGATAGTCAAAACATTTACCCTTCTCCAGCCTTCTCCAGGACCTTCCTCCAATCTCCACAATCTCAAAGTTACTAGAGACCAGCCTTGCAATGACATTAACCTTCTCAGTACCCTTGAAGGCATCCTATTTGGTCCCATGAACTTTTATGTGCAGAGATTGCTCAGATTTTTCTGGTTTATGTGGCATGAGACAAAGGATTGCTAGAGGAAGCATCTTGATAAGTCTGTTTTTCATGTGGATAATCTGATAAATTGTGTAGGAATCAGACATTATTGCTTATTTCTGCACTGCTTACCTACAAGCATAGGAAGGTAATAGGTTAGATTAATTTTCTGTGTCCTGGTCACAATTTGTGCTCCTCTTGTGGCTACTCTGACTATTTTTTTTCAAAAAAACTAATTTTATCATGTTTAGAAATGCAGTTTCTTGCCACTTCCCTTGAGATATATTAATTCACATTCTTTAATTTCCATTGTACTTCCTAACTGGTCTCTATTATTTTAATAATTTAGCATATTTCCTTATTTGATGCCTAGCATTGTGATTTGCCATATAACACATATAATTTACAGTTCTGCAGAACAACATTCCAAATATTACCATAAAAACACAAATTATGGATGACCATCTTTATTTCAGGCTTTAACATTTTTTTGCTTACTTTTATGTGTCTACCTAACTGATGTGTTTCTTTTCATTTGTTCTTTTACATTCTACTTGAAATTTTCCAGTGCTGTCTCCCACATCATTTTGGTCTGACAGACTCACATTCATTTTGGGTCTGACAGAATAGGCATATCATGGACAGCTTCCTGTGTGTTGATAGTTGACTGGATCACTGAGCTGAAGGCATGGTGAACAACGACTTGACTTCCACTGGTGGCTGGTAATAAATGGAGTATTCTGGTGTTATAGTGAAGTCTACATTTTTCTACATCCCCATCAACACAGAGTATATGCTACCAAACTTTTATACAATACTAAGTTAGGGTACTAATTGCAATGCTAAACAATTGAACTTCAATCCAGAGGAACATGAACAAACAATCTTAGTTTGGAGCTCCTGTTTGACAGGCATGTAAAGAATTCAGAAGGGGTCAAGTGAAGGACTCCCAAGATGTTGAGTAGCCCAGACCATGCGGCATTAAAAAAAAAAAAAAAGAGGTTCCTGAACTAGCCTTGTTTAGCCTAGACTTCTTCAAAGAGAAACTTTGAGTGACAATCTAAAAACAATATATAACTTTCTGGGAAGTCATTTCAAGATAATGGGCTCAAACTCACCTTGGTAATTTCAGATGATACAGCATGAGGTAATGGCTACAAGCTGCAATTGGGATATTTGTGAAGATAAAATATTAAAATATTAGAATTACTTGTGATTTTTTTTTTCTCAACAGTTTCTTTTCTGGTTAGACCCTTTAAAATCTGGCAATTTATTTAGATGTCTGTTTAAGGTAAATAACATCAGAACTTGCCTCTACTACTTATACATATACAAAATCATGTTTTTTTTAAATACCAAATCTACCTGACTTTAGGCACCTCACCTACACCTAAAACCACCTAATCTTCTTTAAATCCTTCTGTCTCCTATTTGATCACTGAAATAGATAACTTCTTAGAATATCCTTTATATCAAATAAATCTTTTTATTGAAGTGCCAACCTTTTCCCAGTTAAGTATCTGTTTTTGACTTATTCAAGTGATTTATAAAAAATATATCAAGAATAATTGCTCAGAAGCATAAAAACAGGATTGCAAATAAGAACCAGTCATACGATAGCAAGACAGAATTGATATAAATTGTTATTCTTGATTTGTAGAGATGAAACATCACAATAGTTATCTTTCTAATGATAAACAGTGTTTTGCTTATTTAAGCTGATCTGAGCAAATGGAATATAAAATGTCAGTATATTTTATAGAAATGTTTACACTCAATTCAAGGGGGAATGCATCCAACTCCTTTTTTTTAGCATAGAAGAATACTAAGTTCTACCAAGAAAGTTTAGAAAGTTTTAGTGCAAAAGCATTAAAACACATTTGACTAATCTTTTAAAAATATATGAATTTCTGTATCCTTTTACTCTTACTTGCACTACCAAATTACTAACCTGCTAAGGAAGAGAGAATATAGAATTACAGAAAACCATACAAAAAAAATGATGTTTACTTAAAGTTATGCTCTTGATTTGAACAAGTATATTTTGTCAAAATATAATGATTTTGCTTCTGTGTAGATAAAAACATTTTAAAATATAGCATTTTAATTATGCATAAATATATCTATGAGAGACAAAAGAAAACTGAAGATTCAGACATTAAAACTCAGTTACTCAGTTGCTCAAAGTTGCCCTTTATTATTTTTTTAATTATAAAGACATTCTCAAATAGGCATTGTTAGAGTTACTATTATGCTGAGCTACTATATGATCCAAAACAAAATCTAATTTGTAACATGCTATGGAAACTGGAACTTGATAGGAGTTTACTAGACTCCTCATCTGTTTCCTATATAAGGCTATAGAATGAGGATTCATCACTTCACAGTGTGGAAATCCAAAATCTAAGTGAGATTTAGCTGCTTAAGTGTAGATGTCTAGTGTCATTTGAGGTATCGAAGTGCTGGACTTCAGGAGCTAGAACTTCTTCAGAGCTTATATTACGTTTTACCACCACATGCTGTTGTCTAAGATGCTCTACAGCGTCCTGAAATGGCATGAGACATCTGTATTTTAGAAACCAAACTGAGCCCCAAATACCTACTTCTAATCCTGACTCTCTCTGTAGTCAGTGAAGAGAAAAGGACACTTTTAGAAAAGAATTGCTCTGACCAAATGTGAATATTTGCTTCAGGACTAGTTATATATCTGGTGATTTGTATTTACATTTACACCTCATTTACATCCTTTAAAGATAGTTCCTAGTATTTTTCTGTTGTCTCACACTTCTGTCGTAATGATGGTCTAGACAGAGTGATTCTTTCTTAAGTCCAAGCTTTACAGTGGTTTTGGCCAGACATGTGTCCTCAAAAACTTCCTGGATAATTATCTGACATTCTATTAGAAAAAAAGAGCAACGACATCAACACTGGAACCACAAGCAAGGACATGTCTGGAGAAACCCTCACTGTGTAAATTACTTGTAACCATCAATGATCCAGTCACAGATATTCCATCCCTGAGTGTGGACACAAAGCTAATCAATCATTATTACCAACTTGTCCTGCATCTTCACAAGATCTTTCCAAAAATGATGAATACCTGACCAATGATCAATTCAAATAAGACAGAAAATAGGCTTGTGAGAAAATGAATTTCACAGCGAAAGGACTAAAGGAATAAATACCTGGAACTTGATTGAATAGTTGCACTGACTATATGGATTATAAGGACTAGCCTGATGTTCTATCATGAAGTCTCTAAATAAAAGACCATCATAAAACTTACCTTTTCTACCTGAGTTCATTATTGCCTTTTCTAACATAAACAAATGTAAAGTATATTGGAATAATAATAATAAAAAAAATCCAGTGCATGACACTATATATATATTTGTCATTGGGAAGAGACCAAGAGACATCGAATATTAATCTGTCTGATTTAAAGGGTTCTTAGCAATTATAATGATCATGGTAGGGAAAGAAAAAAGCAAGAAAAGGAATAAGGGAATTATGTAGAACAGATTTTTTTTTTCTTGCTTCCTGTATGCTGAGAAAACCTCTCTTAGCTTAATCAATGTTATCAATAGGCTTACAAATAATAAGTTTTGCCAAGAGGTCATACCACTGAATTTGCACCCAGATAGGTTTTATACTTGCATCTAGATTCTTAAATCTCTTCAAAGACACACACACACACACACACACACACACACACACAGAGCTTACTCATCTATGAAATGTATTTTCATATGTACTAGAAAATTTGTATTACATTATTGTCTTCTTCTGTAAGGGTAACATCAATGCATTCTTTAAATACATTGTAAGGTGATTATGTCTTCTATTGAGGCAGTACATTTGCATCTCAGTAAACACAGTTGTACATATTCATTCAGCAGTATTCTGAATTCTTAGAAAGGATGAAATGGCAGCATAAACAAGTAATTTCCTGCAGATGGAAAAAAAAAAAAAAAGTGGAAATGATGCAGTTGTAGCAAGTCACATCTGTGGTACAACATACCAAGTGTGTATTGTTGATGAGGCAGGAAAGACTGCACTCCATGTAACTGTGAGATTCTTTATAGACTGCATGAGTAACTCTTAAATTGGTTCAATGAATACATGCTCATAAAATATAAATGCATGAAATTGCAATTAAAAGTATTTATGAGGTGGATCAGAAAGATTTTCTATACTTTTTTACTCATTGTTGGGAGATAGCCTCTTCTGAAACTGCTAAGAAATTGAACCTGGCTTGAAATGTCATGAAAAAAAATAGAGGGTCTATTATGTCTGAATTTCAGAACAAAACTAGAGTCAAAATTGTTTGCTTCACAGACAGTTCTTCCAAAAATAAAAAGGAAAAGGAATGTGCTTTCAGATACAAATCTACCTGAATGCACACTGTAGGAAGTGATCTGGAAGGTGTTCTTTCATAGTAGTTCTTTCTTTAAGTCTCTTTCCTACAACTGAGTTTACTTATGAAGATTTCCAAATAATTCAAGTTGGTACATAAAGACTGAAAGGCTGTTTGCCACCTATTTAGGAGGAACACATAAAGTCATTAGAACAAGGAAAAGTGAGAAATCATTTTGATAACCTACTGTAAATACACTGACCAGCTTTTCTTTAATTTCTGCACCTTTTACAAATGTTTGTGCGGACTAATTTTGATGTTATGAATAAAGAACTGTATGTGCCTATTATTTTAGCCTAGCTTGAATGTTTTATGGTTCAGCACCTCACAGTAACATAGCATCCTACTCTTCAAAATAATATGCTTAATTGGCAGATTATAAAAAAGATGGAAATTACAGTGGAAGATTTTTCATAACTCTTGTCTAGATTAACTTGGATATAAAGACCATCTTTTACGGCTAGTTGGTCTCCCAATCTTGCAAAATCACGCAAGGATACTCAAAATATTGCAGATAGCATTGGTGAAGAGGCTAGCGTCACTTTGAAATGATATCTGCCAAAGTATTTTCAAACAATCTGGTATGTCTTAAACTCTGTGTGTACAAAAATGTGTATATTCTTAGTGGTAACTACAAATGGGGTCTATCCTTTCCCTCAGGCAGGAGGATATTCCACTTACTTAAGTAGCAAAAAACTGCCTTGTCCTAGCATGTTGATTTATCATTCAGGAATATAGCTGGAAAAAATGCCTACCGAGGAGGATGTCAATTACATTCTAATAAGTATTTGTAGCCAGGTTGTGCATATCTGGATATTTAAGGCAATCTAAAGCTTTATCTTTCATAAAATTCTACCTTTTGATAAATTCAGGATAGACCAGATCTATCAAATTAACTTTCCCCTTGGAATATTTTTTATAAAAGTGCTCAAGGCTAAGGATATACTTTTAAACTTTATTGATTTGGTTTTCATTCTGGGTTTGCTCTGGCATTAACATTTTCTCATGTCTAGACACTGTTCTCAAAAGCTAAGACACAATCCTCAGAATCTGTTACTCTTTTATTTTCCATGTTTCTGTTTAAAATTTGACAGTCTCATAAATATTGCAATGCACTGTAGCCCTAAAATCATGAGAAATTATCTTATTTCAGATGTTGCTTATAAAGCTACATCACCCTATCCGCCACAGGGAAGTAATACTGAACAAGATTTATTTAAGCAAATGTGTTCAGGAATTAATTCACGTCCACCTAAGTTTGTGGTTGCTTATAAGTGACTATACACTTAACTAATGGAATATATTCTATCCTACAAATCCTCTGATAGACCTTTTACTTTCACAGAATACAGTCTAATACTTTTGAAGCATTAAATGAATGTTGCCTCCAAGATTTTTTTTTTTTTTTTTCTGTTTGGGAAAGTCTGCAGCTCTTGGAGAGAACAGCTTCACTTCACAGAATCACAGAATCCCAGAATGGTTGAGGTTGGAAGGGACCTCTAGAGATCATCTAGTCCAACATCCCTGCTGGGACACCTAAACACGTGGCACAGGGTGGCATCCAGGTGGGTTTTGAAGATCTCCAAAGAAGGACACCCTTTCATTTCACCTTTTATTCTCTCTAAAGTGCTCTCTAGCTACTTTGTGTATATTTATATATCACAGACTAAGTTCTAACAATGCAAGGAACTTTCAAAAGTGTTTTAAATGACATAACAAACATTTTACATATATAGTTTACTTTGTCCCAAAAGAGAAAGTCTTTGCAGTGGAATGTAATAATAATTCATTACTTACTACACAATTATCATAATCACTATATTACTGTTCAGTAATTTACAAGATCATAGCATAAGATGGTCTCTGGGTATTTTTAATTTTCTTTTTTATTTATTTATACATTGCTTTTGTATTTATATTAAAGAAGACATACTGCAGAAGCTTCTGTTACACTTTGTGGGGAAATCGAATGTGGGAAAACAGCTCTTAAGTTTTGACATAGATTTATTCAGAAGTGTTAGACAGGTCCAAAATTATCTCTGCTATTGTAAACACTGGCACAAATTTTATCTACCATACTAAAACTGTTTTACACAAAGAAACAGTAAACCAGACAACATTAAAAATTTTCTTTTCTCAGAGGAAAATCTCGAAGGAACGCTTCTTGAAACCTTTCTCCTAAATTCCAGCATTTTTACAGAAATAAGGCTTAAATTCTTAATCTAAATGTAAAATCAAAGATGGTCAGATCTTAGAGAATGTTTTCCCCAAGCCTTAAGGTTTTTCCCACAACCTGAGAACATTGTCTCCTCAGCTAATGCCTTAGTACATTTGTCCCACAGTTCAGGGTGGAGAATATCCACCGGCTGGTCTATAGCCTTAATTTTCAAAAGCCTTGTAACTGCAAGAGTAAAATCTTTTGGCTTACAATCAATCCCCCAGTAGTTATGTAATTGCGATACGACCTTTATGAGGGCTTCCATCCTCCTTGTTGATTCGGTAGTGTCCCCTTCGCCGGGGTGGTCCACTTGCTCTGGCTGCTGCTCACGCTGCTCGCTCATCCAGGCGATGACGTTCCCGGGTTTCGGCACCACTTGTTGCAGTTCAAATGGCTGCAGCGACCTGGTTCAGGGACGGCACGGCGACCACCCCCAAACCACTCGGGCCATCAGCTAGTTGACACCAATGTGGTGGACGGCAAATGGCGTTTATTGATGGGTAACAAGGTGTTATATAGCTAGGTTTACAACGTCACATCCGTCTGCTTACACCATAGACTAAACTCTATTGGCTATTAGGGGCCCTATCTTTCCGTACAGCACGATATCTTCCGGCCGCCGTTCCCTAACTATCTGCAGCAACCAATGAACGAACAAATATATCTATCTGCACCTGAGTTAATATCAGATCCTGAAAAAAAAAACACCATGACCTTTAATACCTGAAAGAAGAAAAAGGATGAAATTATATTATTTTTCATTAAACGCTACGGACATATATATAGGAAGCATTTTTCCATGTTCAGGCACCTGTAGGACTAATATATCTAAGGTGCCTTGCCCTCAGAATAGACAGTCATTTCTATATTTCAAGGAGGAATACCTTCCACCTGTGCTCAGTCTTAAACATCTTTGGTCATTGTTGAGGGAATAATTGGTATTGATCAAAACCACACTGGAGACCACGCTAACAATATAATAAAGTGGATGATGATGTATGTGTATCTGTGATGTCCTCCTCAGTTTGTTACTATAGATGAAGCCTTGAAAAATGTTGCATATGTTCAAGCTTCTTTTGTAAAATATTTTTAAAGAAATTTTATAAAGTAAATTTATACCAAATAAGGCTATGAAAAAGTTGATCAATGTATGTGAAATGTACATCAAAATATATGTCAAGTGTGATTCAGACTTCTCAAGAACAAACTGCTAGTTTGTATGCCTGCAAACCAAACTTGGTACTTCTTTTGATTAACAAATCAAAGACACAGTCCATAAAGTAACAAAGAGAATAAGCTTCTGGGGAAAAAGCCAACATCTGTATGATTTTCACGAAGCTTTCAGGGATATTAAAACAAGAGTCCTTTTAAACACTGGACAATAAAATACATTGATGACAAATGATTTCCCAGAAGCAACTGTTGTTATAGTTTGCCCACTTCCCAGAAAAAAACAAATCTATTATAAATACAACTAATTATTAATTTACTCCTTGCATCCTTTTTATTTCAAATCAGTTCTCCAAATGTAGTAAATTAAATTTTTAGAATTCAAAGAATTAAGCTTTAGATTAATGGCTTTTGCATTTCAGTCTATCCTTTTTTTTTTTTCCTGACATAAGTTATCAAAGTAATCTACAATATTTGTCAGTCCATTTTAATACCATTTCTATTGAATTATTTTTAAAATTATAGGAAGGTCTACAGAAACAGAAAGTTTAAATGACATGTTCATATATTCCCCAACCCAATACAATGCGGGGATTTGTGAAACAGCCCTGGCTGTTCTAGACTGACAATAAGAGATTAGGCAAGGTACCTTAGGACATCTCAAATGACACCTATCTCTAGCAACTGAATCCTACAACTATGCTTAGAGACTAAAATTTTCATCCGAATCTTTGCTATTTATATTTACTTTTTTTTCTTCTTATTATTTTTTCCCAATGACAACATTTCTGTAACAGAGGAAAAGTGACTTAAGTTTTCTGGGGCTCTTTTTCCTCATTGTGAGACATCCTGCAAATTCACCTAGGAATGTGAGTCTTTTCAAGTGATGGTAATCTGTATAGCTGTTTCTCATTCCAAATCTTGGTATCTGAAATATTATATTGATTTACAGTAACAAAACACTGCTATATTCTTTGGAACAGCCTTGCTTTTTTTTTCCCCATCAGCTATGTATGCAGGTGAACAGATGTTCTTTCCTTGAAAACCTGACTCAATCATCCAAGCTCCAGAGAACTATGGGAGCCTAGACACACCACTGTGTTTAGGGCTTCCCATTAGATAGCTCTAGATTGTTTCCACATTCAGCATACAAAGTTCATTTGTTTTGGATCTCTGAGGAATTAACATCACTGCTTTTTAGAGAGCCTCAAGGCTTTGGATACGGGATTTTTTTCTGGCCACTGGATAAATATAAGTTACCGAGAGATGTCTATAAACACTGAGAGATGACTGAATTTCTAACATCAAGGAGGTAAGGAGACATTACTGGTAATGAATTAATTATTTTGCATTTTTTATTAAATAATTAGCAGTGGGAAATGCTCTAAAAACGAGAGGTTTTCAGAGTGTGACTATATCAGCTAGCTAGTGTGGAAGACTTCATTATGCTGAATTTGAGGATCTCTTGTGCAGTAGATTTTACCTGCCAGGGAGTAGTAATATGCTTAAATGATTTATATTTCTGACTATTTGGATGCTCTGCATGAGAAGTCCTCCAATTCTTCACTAACAGAGTTTTCAGATACATAATTATGTCTCTTGGATTGAACAAATTTGTTGCATTAGAGATTTAGGAATCCAGATAAAACTTAAAAAAATGTAACAATAAATCTAATACTGCACTATACAGTCCCAGCAGATTTAAAGGTTACAGTTAGACCTGGGTAGACAGAACTCTTTGTGTTTCTGCCTTCATTGCTCTTCATGGAGCTATTTTTCTATTTCATACACATATGCAAATTTCTTTCTGATCTGTTTAGCAACCTAATCCTTACAGATCTGATCTTTTAAGTCATGTGGTGGATAGTTTTGCCAGTTTTGACGGCCTCAAATAGCTATTCAGAATGATGGACTCTTACTGCCAGGTGTTTGAAATCACTGATGAACATGACATAAAATATGATACCAAGAGGAAAAAGAGAGTGCTACACTTTGCTCTGGTTATTTAATGAAAAATAATTCTAGTTAAATAAACAATCACCAAACAATCGATGGATGGATGGACGGAAGGAAGGAAGGAAGGAAGGAAGGAAGGAAGGAACGAAGGAAGGAAGGAAGGAAAGAAGGAAGGAAGGAAGGAAAGAAGGAAGAAGCATAGATAAATGTTTTCAAATTAAAAATGGCTACTTCTTAACAATGTTGTTTCATGGCCACATCAGTTCTCTTTATTTTAGAATAAATATTTGTATCACCTGTAAAATAATGCTTAAAATGCTGTAGCATGAAAGACTGCAGTTGCCTAGAGAAGAAAAAAAAAAAAAGTTAGACCAAAAAAGAAGCACAAGCAGAGAGAGGGACTTGCATGAAAAGCAAGGAAGGGAGACGTACCAGAGAGAACAGCACATTGGAAATAAAAAGAAGTTGAATTTCTCTCAGTGAAAACAGCCACCACGCTAGTATGGCTCTGGCTTGTGCCAAGGCACACAGTTTGTGTTGTAAATCCAGTATCTGAACAAGATGATCAAATTGGACTCACTGCTCCATTAATGAACAGAACAGCATCTGTGCTGGAAATGCCTCACTTCAAGTTGCACAGGAATGCAGAATAGTTGGCAAAAACTGTCTGAACTTGAAATATACCTGGAAGTATGCATATATGAAATGCAAATTTATATAATGGATATATACAGCATTTCTTTCAGATTAATTATATCCACCCAGCCATAACAATTGTCTTCTTATTAACTGCAAGTGTCTTGCAACTGCAAGCTGTTTTTTTTATACATACATAGATAATATATACATATAATGCATATACACTATAAAGTATTCCAAATACGCAACAAAATGCATCACAATTGTTTAGCCTCTGAAACACTCATTAAAACATTTCACTTTGTAAGTATTTTAGATGAGACATGAGTCTTGTTTTTGCAATTCAGGACATTGCTTCATCATATTTACTGCGCTTGAATTGATAAAGCAAACATTATTTATATTACAGTTTACTGTCTCCTCAAGCTATATGAGAATGTATGACTTCTTAATAGCAAAGCTTAGGTTAAGCCCATTAGTACAGTAAGTACATTTCTTATTTGATTCTCTGTGTAAACATCAAACACCAGTTTTGACTTCTGAGCCTCTGGGCTGATTGATACTGTTTACATGAACATTGCTGATTCATACAGCACATTTTTAATCATATCTGCTATAGTTATAAATTGCCATAGCTCAATGATTGTTTTGAAATTAATGGACTAGAGATTTATCCCTGATTGACCCCTTCTCCTTCTCATAAAATCTGTTATTTTGTTTAACAGATTTTTTTTCTTTTTTTTTCTTTTTTTTTTTTTTTTAGTATTTTGCATGTGGAAAAAAGCTAATCACCCTACAAAATAACACATAAATAAGTGCATGATAGAAAAGAACGGAAAACAAAGAATCTGCTCTACTAAAAGTGAAATGTTGCAATGTCTACTATACTGTTGGGCAATGTTAAAAGATTTGCTTCTCTGGCCATAGGTCTTCCTCCTATTCCAGTTTCTTTTCAAGATTAGCAATTCCGTAATGCTAAATCAAATACGCAGCTACTGAGACACTAGATTGTTCCCTTACCAGGTTAAAACATAAGAAAATTTGAAATTCAAAGATTTATGTTTAATGCTATAAAATGTATGTAGATTATTTAAACATGGACACACAAAATACTGAAATGAAAATAGGAATGCTAAAACTGAACCCATGAGCAGCAGAATGGAATCTTTTCTCTCGTCCCTTTGTAAAGTAGCTTGTATTTGGAAGAGACACCAACACTTGTCTCCTTCCTTCCAAACTGCTGTTGCTGTAATCTGTCCCAGAGGAAGATGCAGGGATAACTAATGTATTCCTGAGACTACAGACCAGAAAAACAAACAAACAAAAATGATAGCAGCAGCAGAGTAATATGCAATCTTGATGGCTATGAATATTTTCCTTATGCAGTTTGCACTTTGGCACCTACTTAGAGATTATGAGAAGCCCAAAATTTTCTAATTCCTCAGCATAATTTGTACACTCTCACAAAGCCAATTAACATAGGTCACTTGCCACGTTATCAATGGGAGCATCTTTCTATTCACAGCAGAAGAGATTGGGATAACTCAGACTAGCATGGTTCACTTTCAGCCATCTAAACTCACATGCTCTAGGTGACTCTGTGTGTGCAGGGGAGTTGGACTAGATGTTCTCTAGAATGCCCTTCCAACCTTAACGATTCTATGATTCTATGATAAAGTGAAATGCTTCCCTTGCTCAGAAACTTTGTGCTCAGTGGAATGACACACTTATGGCAAACCATTGCAGACTGTCCATCACCTACAGGTAAATGATAAAAGAGATTTATGGGTATAAAGAAATGGTATTTCTCACTCTATTTTTTCCCTGTCTTCAGTCAAGTAATGTTGTAACATAATTGCATGGCCTGTTCCAGCCAGCTCTGAAACAGATCAAAACAGCCCACTCCAGCCAAAACTGCAACCCCATCATAGGAGCATGTAGGTACCTCTATTCAAATGTATTTGAGAAAAGCCATAGCTGCGAGGGGCAGCAGCACAGGAAGAGACACGGAAGGGCACAACTTAGATATCTGCACAAGGATATCTGGACAGGACATCTGGATAGATGCATATGGAGAAATGCAATGGAGGAGGCAAGCAGAAGGGGACATTGCTGGGGACAGGGCCAGACACACACTCTTGGAAGGAAGTACTCCATACTGGAGAAGGTACCTCTGAGAGGATCATGGCCCATACAAAGACAGGGACACCCCTGAGGTACTGCAGCCCATGGAACACCTACCCCAGGGCAGAGGAAATAAATAAGATGCTAGGAGTAGCAGAGGAAAATAGGAGGAAGCCAGGAATGACAGGATGAAATGTCTAGGCCCTGACCTGGGCTTTCTGTGCCTGCAAATCCATGCCATGGACTCGCCAAGGAAAGTGTGAGGAACTGTCAGGAGCAGGGTAAACATGGGAAGTGGAAACAAGGAGGAAGAAATGTGTTAGACAGAAGATGAGCCTGGGGAAAAGGGAAGAAAGGTATTTCCCTAAGTGTTTATTTAATTGTTTATGTCTTCTTTGTTTCTTAGTACAAAATCAGTAATGAACATTTATGTTAACGGACAATATAGTGAGATTTCCTAAGTCAAGATTAGGTTTTGCCCTAATCAAGAATTTAAGCAGAGGTGTTTGTGTAAATTGTAGTGAATAGGAAAATATAAGCTAATTCACAAACTTCTTTTGATAGTCTTTCTTCGCAATCAATAGAATGATCTGTATTCATATATTATCTTGGCGCATTACTTCTAATTTTTAGCTATGTGCTAACTTAAAACTACAGAGAGATCAATTTTCTTTTCAGTGTTATAGGAGTCAGTTGGTAACTGTGAAGTGTCAGACACATGCCAGTGAAGATGAGTAAAAGTGCTGTCCCAGGGTAAAGGTATTATCAGGAAACAAAATTTCCAGTAAAAGGAAGCAGTATCAATCAAAAATAAGAGGTACTTAAAATTTAAAATCTTAAAGACAAGCATTACAGTAGGTAATGGATTTCTGACAAAGTAACTGCAAGCCAAATTATTTTTTAAAGCCTACAAGAGCACGACATAACGCAAACATGCTGCTGAAAACACTTTCCAAATATGAAGTAGTTGATCACAGGAACAGATTATATAAGGAAGTTAAGGAATTCCTATCAGCGGAGCTTTTAAAAGCTGGTCAGATGATAAGTAATGGTTTCAGTATAAAGTACTTTTCTTTGGGAAAGTCAATGCTTTGATGACCTTCAAAGAGCACTTCAAGTTTTATTTTATGTGATTCTAAGTTTTTGTTTTGGAGATAAAACTCCAGATGTATATAATTAAGACTTCATTTAAGCAAAAAAAATGATTTTGCTTTGATTCAGGAATAAGAAATTGTAAAATCAGAACTTTTAATGAAAATTCTGTATTAAAAAGAGATTAAAATCTATTACAACTTCAATAAAGTTCTTTCATACAAGCATCTAAGATATTAACAAAACATAACCATTAATTTGATGAAAACAAGATCAAATGTTTCAACTTTAACAAAATCTAAATACTGTTAAGTACAAATCTACTTAGATTTGTATACTTGATGTCATATCTATGACAAAGAATTTGGTTAAAATGACAACTTACCTCTATAGATCCTGCAAAATGCTAGACTTCTCGTAGCTTAATTTCTTAACCAGTCAGATGTGTCTGGTTTTGAGTTTTACATAGTGTTAACTGAAATTTTCATTTTGTTTTGTTTTCACATTTTACTTGTAGGCGAATGAGTATTTCTCTCTTTGTCTCAACTATCTTCTACAATACTTTTTGTTCATCTCTGAACATTTGAAGACAACTTATGTATTAGAATTCTCTCTAAATATATTTTCCAAACATCCCCAAATTTCCTATTTACTCAGCATTATTTGGATCAATTTGGATTATTTGGATTTTAATTAAACAGCTCAGCATTTAAAGTTCTTCAGATCAAAAGATTATTTTCAATAATGGCTGTAACAAGTCTTACATTTCTCTTGGGTATCTATTTTTTTATTTTATTATGCATTAGACTTCCTTTGAACTTATCTCAGGCATGGTGTTAAAATCAAATATTGATAGTTCCCACATTTCTATATGTAATGTAACAGTGGTCTGGACCACTGTTCTGACTCTCTTTCAATCTGTGACCAGATTTCTAAGTAAGTGAACTGCCTAGTCTCAAATACTAGACTGGAAGCTCCAATGAATGTGGGCATAGTCAGATGGTCAGATAATACTTCAGTATAAACAAGAAGGTTAGAATTCATCACAGTCTAGTTGTGCCCTCTAACATCTTTCAAAATCCGCAACACTATATTTCACCGACATTCTTCTCCACTCCCAACAATATACTTGAGGAAGTAAGACTTCAGTCAAATCTAGAATTTGTAACCTGAAAAATCTAGAAGAGAAGGAACTAATCCTAGTTATTTAGACATTTTAAAAACATCTTTATTAACCCATAAGGAATGAATTCTTCCTTGTCATTTTCTGTGCTTGAAATATTTTTTGATTAGAATTTCATTTGGTATTTTTCCTCCTAAGAATACTGTAACATAGAACTTTCAAAAAGAAAAAAAAAATCTAATATAGCTTTCTGATATTTTTCTTGAAGTCAAGAGCATATATTTAAGGATCTACACATTTTAAATTTCACAACAGAAAATGACTATGATTAAAAGGAAAAGTGCAGCCGAGTTTTAGTATGAAGACAAAGATAGTGTATCTGTCTTCATAACAGGGCCCTTCTAGATTCTCATCTGATGTAAATGGGTCATTCTTGATTCATTTCAATAAAATTATTCTATTTTTTTCCTGTAGACAATAGACATGCTCTTCAGAAATTACTTTATGCATCGTAATGGAAAGCTCTTAATTTTACTTCTGTTAACCTAGTGAGCACTATTTGCAGGAGTGGGAACAATTATATTTTGATTTACTGAAATTTGAAATGGCAGATATTGGTGCATTTCGGATACCGCATGTTTAGTTGTGTGTTCTGACATTGCGTGAGGCTTATATGATCGCAGGCATCAGACACAGAATCACAGAATCACAAAATGGTTGAGCTTGGAATGGACCTTTAGAGGTCAACTAGTCCAAACCCCCTGCACAAGCAGGTTCACACAGAGCACATTGAAGAGGATCGTATCCAGGTGGGTTTTGAAGATCTCCAAAGGAGACTCCACAGCCTCTCCTTACAGGTACCCTTACATGTTTCCAAGTGAAGGAAACCTAGAAACAAATAATAAACACCGTGATATAGCCCTGTCAGAACTCTGGTCCAGAAAATAGAGGCTACAGGATCCCATAATGTGCTCAGCATGCATCAGTAAGCATAGTCATGTTGCTTTCTCCACTTAAATGTTCTTCTGCATGGAGACCGACCTCCATTTAAAATAGAACCTTTTCTTTTCCTATTGTGGTCCCTGTTTTCATGCAATATTTTCCAACAGCTTTTCATTTGCTGACTTGAAACATTTTCTTGGGACATAAAGCTTGCTTTGGCTTTTGAATTTTTCATATGCTCTAAAAATAATCCAGACTATACATCAAAAACTACTATTTCAGTTTCTAAAAAAAAAAAAAAAAACACAACTACTCTCTTCTTGAAACCAACTGACAACACCTTAGAGTTTCTAAGTATGTGTCTCACCTTAGCGATGTTTCAAACCATCACACTATCTATATTATCAACTACAGATGATATACATTGCCCAGCATAGGAACTCAAGTACACATGCTGTTAAATATGTCTGTCCAAGATTTGCTTAGGTCAGCTCTCACAGACAGTAATTTTCCTGAGCTGGGAGTTGGCTTAAAATAAAGACCTTTCTCAAGAAATGTCTGCATAGAGTCACCTTGCTTTGAAGAAAGAGACTTTAGCAGAACCAAGGAAGACTGATCAATGTCTATCAGTCTCAGTGCCAGAGAAACTAAACGTAGTCCATCAGCCCTGCTGTAAGGGAAACATGAATACTGAATTTCGGAAAACTTATGAAGTGTTACGGCTTCCATCTTAATTTCTGAAATGCATTTTTCAAACAATACTTAAGGTCAAGAGTTTCAGAAGTTCACCTATATCAAAATAAGACTCTTAAAACAGAGAAAAACTCAGATAAAAATGGAAACACTTTTCCTATTTTAAAGGCTTCAGTGCTAAAAGGCGAAGGACTGGCAATGCTTATTTATGCATTAATATGAGCCCAAAGTTAAAAAAAAAAAAATGATGTGAAATCAAATATCTCATTTCTCACTGCCTGTTTTATAGTGCAACATAGCAAAGTTCTTTTCTTATAAAAGACAACAATAAAAACCAAGATATTACCATGAAAATATTTCCAACAAATATTATCAAATTGACAGCTGTAATTAGAGTACTGGAGTACAGAACAAAAGACACTATCAAGTCCACTTGAATTTAGGTAACTAGCATTTTCCTAAGCAAATACCTTTTATGTTTGTTATAGGAGATTTCTTTTTTAAAGTCTTAAAAACGATGATGTCTTGAATGAGTACAAGCAGTTTAAAAACAAAAAGAGATTTTACTGACTAATGTACTTTTACTTACACCAAGTTAGTATTCGTATAGAAGCTACAAGATGGAGGGCAATAATTTCTTTTACTACACTGAGGTATTGAAAAACTGATTCACAATCTGTCTCTTTGAGTTTATATAGTACATAATTTAATGCAAAGTAGCAAAAAATAGCAAAAACACTACACATTTTCTTCAAAATCACTAGGCATATGTATTTCTGAAATAGCAGGACTCTCTCATACTTCAGCTCCACAGTCAGAGTACCTCTCACCTTCCTAGTTACAGGGATGCCCTTCTTGAACCCAGCCCCTATTACCGTTTTCAGAAAAATCTTGCTCCCTGTCTCCAGCTCCTTGGGAAAGCAAATCCCTGCAACAGAAATACAATCTCAGTTAAGAAGTCAATGTGCAATAGATTAAAACAACATCTGTATTTATTTTGGATATTTTCCTTTTGTTTTGATAAATTATTTATAAGTATTAAAAATTAACATGAAGGAATGCAAGGAATATGGTTTGGGAAAAAAAAGAAAAAAGAAAAAAGAAAAAAGAAGTCTCAAACTCTCTGACTGTCAGTTTTTAATTAACATTGCAAGTGTAAATTACTAATTCATCCGGGCTATTGACTAGTTTTTGATAATAATTTGCATTCACTTGATGGTATTGACGAAACACTTCACTTCATGAAGAGGTTTAAATGGTGCATTTAGTACCAGTATGTCCTTGTACAGACACTTACATAAGATTTCAAAACGATGTTCCTCCTAAGGCATTCCTAAACCACCATAGATTTCAGTGCATAACTTTCAGCAGATGCTTAATGAGATAAGCGGCATCCTCTGCATATGAGAATCCTGTAGTTCTGCAGCATGAACTAAGAGTGTACTTAATGTTCCCCACTTATTTAAGAAAGCTGCGGGATCTTTCACTGCTGTATGAATGTTTCACCCTATTTTAGCACAAATGGTACTTTTGCTAACAGTAACTGTTCTGCTTTCTTCAGAAGCCTCTATTAAGCGTGACCAGCTTATTCCAATAATTCTCTAAAGCACCATTTCTTGCAGTAAAATATATACTTAATTTGAAGTGGACATTCTTGGGAATAACTAATGTCATTTTCTAAAGGTTAGAATTGAAAGCAATATCAAGAAGTGTGGAAATAATACAGGGAGTCTATCTATTTCATTTTGAAGAGTATGCTTAATTATTCATTGCCTGAATAACCTTCTTTTTAATGGACAGTTCCAAAGGACAATTATTACACATTTATAAAGGAGCTTCTTCCACCAGTAGTTTACTTGCTTTCCTCTCATTGCTTCTGACTACACAACAGCAACAAAAAAAAGACAGAAAGTTTTCTGTTATTGACATCAATATGTACTCAGGTGTTTTGATTTCAGGTATATTAAATATTTCATGCAGATTTATTCAACAAAGGAGATACAGAAAAGGAGATAAGTGTCATCTTTTTCATTCAATTGGTATTTTTTACCTGGAAAGGCCTAGGATTAAGGAAACCAGCTAAACCATATTTTAGTTCAGCCACATTATGTTGGTAGAATCCCTGTTCAGCCATCTTTCAGTTAGGCTCATTTAAAACCAAACTTATAGTTGGAATAGAACTATTCCAGCAAAGCTCTAATGCTAAATGTATAGAATCACAGAATCACAGTATATAGTGATATACAGTGTATAGTATATAGTAGAGTGTTGCTTAAGAGAAGTGCTGTAATTAAAATCAACATCAAGGCTAGTAAAGGCCATACATAGTATAGAAATGTATTTGAATAGAACAATCAACTTCATTGATGAATGGTGTTTCACATCTGTGAAAGAGGAAAGAGCTCGCTTGTATGATGAGCTGAACAACTTCTGATTAGTTGACAAAAAATATATTAATGGAATGTATGTTTTGGTAATTAGCATATGTGTGTATTATTGAAAAAAAAACTAAAAATCACAAAAAAAGTTTTTTTTTTTTTTTTAGAGTAGTGTCTTTTTCAAACATGACACTTTCCCTAGCCTAGAAAAAAATAATGAAAAATATTACATTGAGCAAATCCAACTGATGACACCCTTAAAGAAGAGAAAGGACAATTAAAACCTTGTGGCTAAAAACACAATCATGACTAATGCTGTAATCACAGCTCCTGCCAGGATATTAAAAATAGAAAGAAATCAGTTAAGACAGTCTAATAAATATAGTTCTCCTATATTTAGAAGAATTATTATTTATCTCCTATATCTCCTCTTGTTCTCTTTCTTCTGTCTACACACGTTCTTTGCACACATGTTGTGAATATTTACATATGAAAACAGTAAAAATATTCCAATTGCCTGTAAAAATAGTTAGGTATATAGGGCACAATTATTGAAAACATACGGATCTAAAAAGCGTAATTCAAAACTGTTGCCTGTACAATTGTAATATGACAAATAAAAGCAGTCACAGACAACGAATCATTAATATGTAGCTGGAATACTGGTTAGAGAGATTTTTTTTAATAATAAAACTCTAACTATAAGTAAGCGAATTATGCTTAGTTGCAAATCCTAATAAATATTCTTGCCAAAACATCTAAACTTTTTGTAAAAATGCTTAGAAAGTATATTCTGTCACTTATTCTACTATCATTTCATAGTTTTTTTTTTTTTTTTTTCTGGTTTCTCAGTTTTTATTTTCAACTTATTTCTAGGTAGGACTAATTTCCTAAATTTAACCATCTTGATCCATTAAATGCTTTTCTCCCAAAATGTATGTACCAAAATTAAGTGCATCATAATAAGCTACTGTTAAACCACTTGAGTTTCAATATTTAACGTTCCAAAAAGCATATGTTAACTGATAACCAAGTGTTTTACTGCATCTGAATCTGAAAAATTTGGGTTTTTTTTATTTGTTTGTTTGAAAATATTTGAAAATACTCTACGATAACTCCAATGACAACAGGTGCTTCTGTGTAGGAAACTGAGTCTCCACTAAGTACAATAGACATATTCCTTGCATAAAGACTTTATGCAAGCATACACAGCATATGCATCTGCAGTCTGGTGCCGAATCGCACTCTTGGAAGTATTTTGACAAAATTATCAATGAGCAATATATTAAAGAGTATCAGTTTGAATACCATTTCTTGATAACTCCCATAGGAAATAATTCCAGACCCTTCTTCTATCACTTCTTTCCTGACCTGTTACTTAGACACTTGAGAAAGTCATTGTCAGAAGAGAAACATTTCTTTCTAAAATTTTTGTAATACTCAGCCTGGTGCAAACAATAATAATAAAAGAAAGTTATCCAAAACAAGGCTTAGGCAAAACTATGAGTGAATCTTTTAGTGGGAAATGACAATAACCTTCATTAACAGGCAGAAATAGCTGAACAATATTCGCAATATGAGCCATAACTGTCACAGCTCAGTACCTCTGAGGACCATCCCAACCTATTAAATGAGACTAGGTATTATGTTAAACAGACAATGGGGTGAAGGACTGATGAGGTCAGATAACTTTCAGTACCTCACTAAGCCTTAATCTTCACACTTTTTAAGAGTGAAGGGTAGTCTTAATTTTATATTTCTGCATCACAGCAGCCAATGAAGATGCCAATTGATTACAAAGAAATCTTTGCAAAGATTTGAAAAAGATTTCAAAAAGATTTGAAAAAAAAAGGATTTACTCCTTTAATGAACTGAGTTTGAACTGCTAAAGTAACAAATTATGTCTTCAGAAGTGAAGATAGAAATCAACATGTTAATGCTTATATAAATAGGTTTATCAGAAATCTTTAACAAGGCTAAATCCTTTCTCACATTCTACTGTCGTTTCAAAATTATGATTTTCACATAATTTAACTATAACAAATGTATGAAGAAATGACAGCTACATGTACTACTGCAAACAAAAAAGTAACAGCATAGAGTCGGACTGGCAGGTAGACTGAACTAAAAGATAGTGAAGTGTTTATGTAGTCATGTGACAAGACTAGCCAAGTTACTGGGTGAAATACTTGCTATTATTAACCTCTGAAAACAGAAAAAAAGTTATATATATATATATATATATCCCTTCAACAAGACTGAAATGTACTACATAATTATGATACGACCCTTTTGGAGTCATGTTTAAATTCAAAAAGTCATTTGTAAACTTCTGATGTTATTTCAAACACATCCATAAAATCATTTTTTCCACATAACTCAATAGATAAGAGGAAAGAAAATATGGGTATTTTGGAATGCAAGCTATCAGCCAATATTAAGTGTAAAATTCTCTACATATTTCTTCTCAATACCAGGTAAATATTGTCATAATCTAATTACTGCTATTCTGGCCATAGTTGCCATAAGCAACTTGAGGTGTATAATATTTCTCAATCAACAGCAAAATCAGTCTTCAGACTTTATCTATACTCAGATCTTCTACCTCAGATCTTCTAAGACTACAGTCCTCAGTCTTCTCACAGCTATTTGTTAGAGTTAAATCATTAAAGTGAAAGAGTTTAAAAGCATATAAGTCATTGATTAAGGTGGAAAGAAGAAAAAGAATTTTAGTCAACTGATATTTTAACAGAAGATAGTATCTGTAAGTAGTGGCAGACTAAATATTCTTAAATATGCCATTTAGTATAAAGAATATACTTACTTACTAAACTTCTTGGGAAGTTAAGATATAAAGTGGAAAATATACTATTATAACACCCTTAATCAGCAAACAGGGGACAAAATAGTGATTAATCAGGAAAACATACATAACCAGTCACTAATACATTTTGCACTGCATACTTAACATGTATTTTAAATATGGATTATATTTGAAAATTTGCACAGGTTCAGAATAATAATACAGCTTTGAATAATATTCTGTCCTGTGCTGACAAGGTGTAAACTCATCTATTAAGACCAGATGAGGTCAACATGGGCAGTTCATTTTCAGAAATGCATTTGTTATGGACATCCCCTTTCAGAAGATAATCACACTTATCAAGAAAACAGGGAGTATTACACAGCTCCTAAGTTCTATTTATAATCAAGACATTTTCAGATCTAGATCTACATCAAATTTACTAATAATTCAAATATTTTCTCCCACAGACTAATAGAGACATAGGTATTTGCTTACGTCAGTACTTTCCCTATCCTTAGAACTAAATAAAACAGAATCCAATTGGAGTCATTGGGTTTTGAAGCTATTTTGGTAAACATATTTTCATAATAATTTAATATAACACTGTATTTTCTTGAATTAGCTACCTTTGTGGTAGATAGTCTGTTTCAGACAAGCTGAAATTAATCTGTGAAACCTGCAATTGTACCATACACAGAAGTGTTTCTTTCAACCTCTGCTAACTCTGTTAGACCAGAGACTAATCATAGAATCATAGAACATTTAAGGTTGGAAGGGACCTCTAGAGGTCATCTAGTCCAACGCCTCTGCACACGCAGAGTCACCTAAAGCACATGGCACAGGACTGCATCCAAGGAGGTTTTGAAGATCTCCAGAGAAGGAGACTCCACAACCTCCCTGGGCAGCCTGTTCCAGTGCTCTGTCACCCTCATTGTTAAAAGATCTTTCCTCAAGTTCCTGTGGAACTTTTGGTGCTTCAGTTTGTGGCCATTACCTCTAGTTCTGCCAGTGGCCACCACTGAAAAGAGGCCAGCACTATCCTCCTCACTCCCTCCCTTGAGATACTTATAGGAACTGATTAGATCCCCCCTCAGCCTTCTCTTCTGCAGGCTGAACAGGCCCAGCTCTCTCAGCTTCTCCTCATAGGGCAGATGTTCCAGGGCCCTGATCATCCTTGTAGCCCTGCGCTGGACTCTCTCCAGCAGCTCCACATCCATCTTGTACTGTGGAGCCCAGAACTAGACACAATACTCCAGATGTGGCCTCACCAGGGCTGAGTAGACGGGCAGGATCACCTCCCTCCACCTGCTGGAGACGCTCTTCTTAATGCACCCCAGGATCCCATTGGCCTTCTTGGCCACGAGGGCACACTGCTGCCTCATGGTCAACTTGTCATCCACCATGACACCCAGGTCTTTCTGCTCTCCAGAAGGTCGGTCCCCAGCCTATACTGGTGTCTGGGGTTATTCCTCCCTAAGTGCAGGACCTTGCACTTGGCCTTGTTGAATTTCATTCGCCACCCAGTTGTCCAGTCTGTTCAGGTCCCTTTGGATGGCAGCACAGCCCTCTGGGGTATCAGCTACACCTCCCAGTTTGGTATCATCAGCAAACTTGCTGAGGGAGCACTCTGTGTCTTCATCCAGGCCATTGATGAATAAATTGAACAGGACCGGACCGAGGACTGACTGCTGGGGGACACCGCTAGCTAGAGGCCTCCAGCTAGCCTCTGCACCGCTGGCCTTTTAGCTAAGATCATGTGTAGTGTAGTAATAAAAAGTACCTGAACAGCTGACACAATAGAAGCGACACAGTGCTGAACTAAGTGCTCAATATGGTGAGAAGTATAGACTTGTAAACTAGAGACACTGGTATTTTTACACTTCATAATCTGATCAGTTTAAGAGGTGGAGATGGAAAAAGAAGAAGGAATATTTTTTTCCCAGCTTAAACCTAAAGATCATTTTCACATTATTTCCTGCCATTGTCTATTGTAGTAGCAGTTTGGTATGCCATTAGGTAGCAGAAATTTGCATATAAAGTGGAGCAGGTCTGCAGTTCTCTCTGAAATAATCACCAGCATCACTTCATAAATATGTTCAAGTCTGTGAAGTACCCTTGAAGTCCTTGAAAAATAAGTATTATTAGAGAAATATTCCAATTAATGCTTTAAGAACTGTGAGTTCTTTAAAAGCTCCAATTATTCTTTTTAAATCTAGAAATACTAGATCGAATGTGTGGAGATTTGTGCATTTAAGAGATTCTCAAAATAACCATCTAGACGGAACTAGTGTGTTTGTAGTGTAGAAAATCATGTTCCATAAAACCTACTCATTAGAACTACATTGAATAAGAAACGTCTCTGTGCAGCACCAGCCTCTGACTGTCTTTGAGAAATGGGTGGCAGGAGTACAGCAAAAATACCAAAATGGAAGAGTTATGTCCAAATATATTTGAAAACACCAGAATGTATGGTAGACCAGAAGTTTTGACCAGTATTTCACAGCTAATTCTGAAACATATGATATGGCTTGGTATTTTTCTGCTAATCACAACCGTAATATATTAAAATGGATATGCCTTTTTGGTGTATATACATATTGGTAACATTCTCTCTGCAAAGAAAGGATGTCAACTGAATGAAAAGATGCAGATTGGAATTGTATGTGGAAAGGGAAACTTTCCCATATTTAGCATAAGGCATAATCAGTCTATGTATTTTTATCCACGGCTATTTAAAAGTGGGTAAAGCTTGTAACTGGAGTAGATCTTGGGGACATTTTCAAGGAGATAAATGAAGTACTGAAGAGAGTAGATGAAAGAAGCTAAAACATTTATTTTGACAGCTGGGAAAGTCCTTTTACCTCAGGATGCTACAAGCAAGGCTTCATTATCAACTTAATTCAGTCCTCCTGTTAGCTACTGTTCATCCTCCTTGACTGCCCTAGTAGTTGCACAACCACAGCAGATTGCTAATTCAGTTAAAGAATATCTTCTGCCCACAAACGATTGGAAAGAGGTCTCATGAGTGAGTTACCAGCTCGAGATTCCTTGCCTGTCTCTACCGCAGAAACCATTACTATAAGCCTCTAATTAAAATTAGCTGGTGGGTATTTTAAGATGATGTAGCATGGAACACTCAGTAAAGCAAGAATCTTCACTTGCTTAGGTATCTCACTTTCTATTAACCATAGAGGGAGCTTAAACACTACAGAGACTAGGTACTTACTTTCACATGGCTAGAGCTACTCAGGAGAAATTGCAACAAAAGCCATGAATTCACATTTGCAAAATAACTCCTTTGCTTTTTCATGCAATCTAGGCATTAAATAAGCATATGCTATTAATTCGCTTAATCATCGATCAAAGTTTCCACACTTTGAAAACAGTGGCACTCTTCTTTAAGAAGACTTACAACAATGGTACAATTTTAATGCAGTAGGCATCAAGGAACTATAACTAGGGAAACTAAAGAATTTTCAGAAAGACTCCAAGGGAAAAGATTCCAGAAGGAATCCAGAAATAGGAGAACGTGAGAGTCCTCTAAACCAGGACTTGGGACTTTCTCTCCAAAACACAGAGAATACTGAGGGAAGCAAGGAGAACGCAGAGCAGCCCAGGACTGCTCTGACCCTGCCCCAGGACTACACAAAGTTTGGTTGAAACCATTACACTGATAGCCTTATTTGAACTCTGACATCTCTCCAGTAAAACAGAGAATTTGAAAGATTGTAATGAAATTATTTTGGTATCCAAACTCACTTAGCCTACACATTCTCATCTGGTCTTACACTGTGACATGAAGGTATAAGGTGAGAGATGACACTGATCATGCCACTGGCCTCAAGCATCCATTGGTAATTTGCAATGGCCCTCAAGTCTTACACTCCACATTGTATAGACTTTTTTTTCTCAGTGTATGGGAGGTTCCCTGCTCTTTCCAATCCACAATTCAGAAAAGATCTTCGCAACCCAAAGCAATTTCAGAGCATGAAGTAGAAGTCTCTTTCCAAGCACTTTAACCTTTTTTAATTGGTGTAACTTCCTTCCATGAATAATAATGATAATAAAAATCTATGGTGTTACATGTTATCAGTTTTGTGCATTATCAATAAAGCTTCTAGATTATTCTCTCCCATAAAGAAACGTGTTGGACAAGGTATCAGAATATTTAATGAAAGCCTTGTATTATACCTTTATTCCTAAGGCAAAATACATTCCACTTTTTTTCCTTAAGCAAACTGAGAAAAGATCCAGCCTGCAGAAATCTACTACCAATATTATGAATGCAAGAAAGATTAAAATAAGACTACTATACCACAAAATAGAACAAACTTCATACCATGTAATCATTTTCTTGTATTTGCAATTGGTTTAGGAGCTGAAAATATTGCTATTTAAGTTACACTGAAAAAAAGCATTTACTACGATTTTGACTGTTTTAAATATAACCAACAGTATTGTTTCTGATTTACTATTTAAAAGCAAAAATCAAAACACTATTTCACACATTATCTCCCTATTTTAACATGAAACATGAAGCACAGCAGAAGAGATAAGGCAGTATGTTAAGAAACAAATAACAGCTTGAAGTCTTGTTACTGGGTAAAGTTCTCATACTTGGATAGGACTGCGCTACTGCAGTGAAAGAGAACCCCTTGCTTAAGGGACAGATGACCCTATTTAAATCACAGTCTTTTGATTTAACTGTGATTGAGAGTCTTGAGAGTCAAGCCCATGATGGAAGATCAATTTAGTTGCTAGCAATCTCACCTTTATGCAGACAATTCACTATTTCCTGAAATAAACTATTCTGTGATGAGCTCCAGCCTTTGCATTTTGCAATGACACTTTGTTCCTTTTAATCAAGGAGAGTGGCCTGTAACCAATAAAGTGATGTTTTTATGCTAATCATCTAACATTTATCCATAAACATGCAGATTTTTAGCTTTCCAAAAACATCATTTGCAATTATTCAATATATGATAAATTGGGGTGAAGTAATTTCATCCTCCCCTAAAAGCTGTAAAACTCCTACGTATATTACATGCATATCACAAGGACATATTCCTGCTGATAGTTGTTCAAAAGCCCTAAAAGTTTGTTAGTGCTAGTAAATGAGATGGGATAGAATCATAGAATGCTTAAGGTTGGAAGGGACCTCTAGAGGTCATTAGTCCAACCCCCCTGCACATGCAGGGTCACCTAGAGCACATGGCACAGGACTGCATCCAAGTGGGTTTTGAAGATCTCCAGAGAAGGAGACTCCACAACCTCTCTGGGCAGCCTGTTCCAGTGCTCTGTCACCCTCATTGTTAAAAGATTTTTCCTTAAGTTCATGCGGAACTTTTGGTGGTTCAGTTTCTAGCCATTTCCTCCAGTTCTGTTGGTGGCCACCACTGAAAAGAGGCCAGCACCATCCTCCTCACTGCCTCCATTGAGGTACTTACAGACACTGATCCCATCTCAGCCTTCTCTTCTCCAGGCTGAACAGGCCCAGCTCCCTCAGCCTCTCCTCGTAGGGCAGATGTTCCAGGCCCCTGATCATCCTTGTAGCCCTGCGCTGGGCTCTCTCCAGCAGCTCCACATCCCTCTTGTACTGTGGAGCCCAGAACTAGACACAATACTCCAGATGTGGCCTCCCCAGGGCTGAGTAGACGGGCAGGATCACCTCCCTCGACCTGCTGGAGACTCTCTTCTTAATGCACCCCAGGATCCCATTGGCCTTCTTGGGCATGAGGGCACACTGCTGCCTCATGGTCAGCTTGTCATCCACCCAGGTGTCATCACCCAGGTCTTTCTCTGCAGAGCTGTTCTCCAGAAGGTCAGTCCCCAGCCTGTACTGGTGTCTGGGGTTATTCCTCCCTAAGTGCAGGACCTTGCACTTTGTCTTGTTGAATTGCATGAGGTTTTTCAGCGTCCAGTTATCCAGTCTGTCCAGGTCCCTCTGTATGGCAGCACAGCCCTCTGGGGTATCAACTACTCCTCCCAGTTTGGTATCATCAGCAAACTTGCTGAGGGAGCACTCTGTGCCTTCATCCAGGTCATTGATGAATAAATTGAACAGGACTGGATATTTTTGTTATAATATTTTTATCACTAATACCTAATTTCACCCACTGATTAAATATGTCCTAATTATTTACAATCTACTATTGTCTATTTCCTGTCACCTTGTTACCTTCCTAGTAATGAATAGAGTATTACTAGATATAATAATATATATTATAAATATATAATATATATATAATATATATATAAAATATATTATAAATAATATAATAATAATTAAAAATAAGTTAGAAATAGGCACATAACCTCCAAAAAATCCTAGGAAACTCTGGTAACTCTTGATGCTTTCTTATCTATTAACACCTCAAATTAACATCTTAAGCTATTTGATGCTGATTGTACCCATTTCACAGTCTACTACAAATAAAGAAGATGTAATTGTTCTGCCTTAATCCAGATGCTCTGAGCTGATACGGTAAAGATGTAAATATAAGGTCAGGGGAGAGAAACATGCATTACAAAAGTTCAGTTCACTTATTTTAGGATAAGATTAGTAATATATCATTTTCCTCCTTTATTTATAAAGAATACTTAGACTGACCAGGTTCAATGTAGGCATCTATACTGCATACATATAAACTTAGGAGAAATTAATTTCATTCAGAGCAATGCAATTGGATGTTTCGCATAGTTTGTAGAAATGAGTTACTTAATGCATTTATCTATTAAAAATTAGTAGAAAACAATCATAGTATGTATTCAGAATCACAGAATTATTCTGGCTGAAAAAGTTCTTGTGAAATCACCTAGTGATCTCAAAGCAGTCTCAAAGCTGAATTCAAAACAGAACTCCTTCCAATTGGACCCTGAATACCTCCTATTACAGTGACCCCTCAGCCACTCTGGAAAACCTGTTCCAATGCTGAATTATTTTCATGAGCAATTCTTTTACCCTTTTTATCTAGTGGGAACCTCTTCTTTTCAATCTATTGTGTCTTATTCAGTCAATATGCACTGTTGTAAGGAGTACCTTGCTGACCTCCTGGTAGGGACTGGCAGGCTGCTACGAGGTCCCCCGGAAGGCCTCCCCAGCCCCAACTAAAGAAGTCCAGTTTCCTCTGACTCCTTTAAGTTTATACTCAGTGTAGGAAAAATAAAATTTTTACAAATTCTAAAGTAATAGAACTTCTTTAAATAAAATTATTGCAGCATTGAGCTAAAAATGGGTATTTTTTAATCTTTAAATTATTTATAGATTTTTTTTTTAATACAGAGTGTATAAATTGTCCCTCTGGCTTATAATTTTACAATGTAGATATGTCCCTACAGAAGAGATGAAGTTGCTGTGTAGTCAAGTCCTGCTTTTAAGCCAGAGCTGAAATTGAATCTGCCAGTGGGGGCTTATATAGAAAGTAAGTTGTGAGAAGATGAGACAAGTGGAACAGCAAAAAGAAATAGTGTATTTTGATAACACTGGATATCTCTTTCTAGGGTCATGAAGTAGAGATGGGTGCTTCAACTCTATCACCCGAGTCCTGTTTTTAAGTAGCTTTCATTTGCTTTTAGTTTTCTTGTTGGTAATGCAAGATATTAAAAATAGCTCAAAGTGATGTGACAGTGCAGTTTACATCAGCATAACCAGCGTGGTGGAGGCGTTTTAATGATTTACTTGCAAAGCAGGGAATGGCCACTCCAGCTGAACAGGGGGCGTTACATGTGAATCTCCTAAATACTTATTTCCTTGTTGATTTGGCATAATGAAGATGAATTTATTATTCCGTCCTCTGGAGAAAATCTGTCTTGTTGAAACTGCATATGAGCATTTCTCATGAAGAGGGGAAAATATGTTTTTTAGTGACATTCTGAACTACAGTAGTATCAGTGATTTAGTGAATCTCTATTCAGAAGCCTAGCAAAAATCAGTCGGATGAATGTGTTTATGTGTATTTCGCATCCTAGCAAAAAATCAGTCAGGTGAATGTGTTTATGTCTTACATTGATTTATCCAGCTTATCTGTTTATCTATCTACTTATACTGAAAAAAAAAAAAAAAGATCTGGTAACTGAATATTTATATCTAGTACTTCCGTACTTATATCTGTACAGGACAGGATTTATACAACTAAATTTAGCAATTTATAATGAACATCCCCATATTCAGGCTAGTTCCCCATGGGTTCTGTTGTCCTGTCTGAAAAGAAAGAGGTTCTTTTAAAATAAAATTCACTTCATCCTGAAAATA
This sequence comes from Tinamus guttatus, assembly GCF_059628265.1. Lineage (NCBI taxonomy): Eukaryota > Metazoa > Chordata > Aves > Tinamiformes > Tinamidae > Tinamus > Tinamus guttatus. Next base: position 554,725 of record NW_028289228.1, on the reverse strand, counting down.
GGCCAGATATATTGCTCTTTAAAATTGCTCATTTTTCTTCATTAATTATAAAGCCAGGAAGATTATTTCAGATGAAGACATGTAGGCCATAGATATCTATTTCTTGTTTCAGTTACCTAAACATAGGTGTCTAGTGACATTTAAGATGTCCTCGGTTATTCAAGGGCCATTGCACAAGACTGTAAAGTATAACACAGGGTTTATGAGAAAGGCATGCCCTTCTAAAGTATGAGCTAGAAGCCAGGCAGGATTCCTTACGACATCTCAAATGAGTCAAAAGTCAAGAAACCAGCTGAAACCAATGCTTTGGTTTAAGAAGCTAGCTTCAAGTCCTGTGAGTGATTTCAGCTCCAGATTATAGACACCTATATTTGAGTAGATATAGTGTGTGGCAGATAACATTCCTACATAAGCCTTTTAAAATCTAAGGTCTGATGATTGCAGTCTATACAGAGAGAGCCTGAAATACTATTATCTCTACTTTAGATGAATATATTTTATTTTTGTAAAATTTTCCATACCCCCAGACTGTTTCAATTACATATCAGGAATAATAACGGGAGGTAAACAGCCTAGTCCCAGACTGTTAGCTACAACCTAAATTATGTGTTGAAAATCAGGAGGTAAATATAACCACTGAAGTACAGTAAGATGAATTTTTTTTTCAAGTATCTGAAATTCAAATGGTTTGGACTTACTTAAATCCAAATATCAACCATGGAAAATTTTAAATTAAGTCAAATCTTTTCCAGAATGCCTCCAGAAAATTCCAGAGAGTTGTAAGTAGGTAGTCTCTGTCCAGTCAAATGACAGAAAAGTAGACTCAAACTATTTTATTCTACTTCTGAACTAGAATCCTTTTAACAAAAGTCCTCAAGATGTGGCACAGTTGAGGTAGAAACTCTGAAAATCAGCTTTATTAAGATTGAGCAATTAAGAAAGGACAAATGCAGGTGATGAAAATAAAGTAGGTGACTTCAGTAGCCCTAAGAATTATATGAAGAATTCTTTAATTAGCTAGGCAAACATACTTAATTAATCAGGCTCTTCTCTCACAGGTTAAGCCTTTTTCTAACATTCTGTTCCTTGTTTTTTTTTTTTTTTTTGCTTTTATACATTCATTATTTCTTTATCCTCACTGGTTATCCTTACTTTAGAACTATTTTCATCTTACTCGTTTTGCCCCTGAGAACTCCCTGATTGCTCTACATTTCAGCTTTCACTTAGTTTACTTTGTACTATATTGCATTGTTGTAATTTGCAGCAAGAGAGGGGAGGACATATGAAATACTGTTGCACTATTGGATTCATGACCAGTTTCTTGACTGTAGCTCTGATCGCTTTCAAAACAGTGAATCGAGTTCACGAGCACTATGATCAACTATAGACCCAACTATGGCAGTATCAGATGCACAGTCTGTGAACTGTAGGACCAATCGTCTTCAAGTAGTCGAGTTCACAAACAGCATGATTTTTTCAAATGCAACATTTACAAAGCAGGTTTTGGATGTCAGTACAGGAAATTCTCTGCTACAACATGGGGTTCTTAGCTAGCTCTGAGGCACAAATGTGCAATCATCACTCACCTCAGAAGATAGAGGGCTCTCAGTCTCAAAGAGTCTCCTCAGGCGGCATCCTGACCTGAGGGGAGGAAAGGCAGATCAGCCTGTCGACGGATCCCACAAGCTACAATGGAGTCTCCCCTCCTCCTTCTCCCCTCCTTAGTACTTTTGTACTGTTTTTTACATTTAGATGGAGTTTGAGTGACTGTAATCATACTTACTTTTATTATTGATTGGTGAAAAAGTCTCGTGCTTTCATTTAAAGGTACAGTCAATCAAAAATCTAGAGCACATCCTCAGTGAGGAGTGGTCATACCTCGGAGGCGGGTAACTTTTGGGATGGAGGTATGTTTTGACATTATAATGAAGTTATAATGAGCAAAGTTCAAGCAAAGTTCATCTGAAAGGAGTGATTTGCCACCCTTGCTGGCTCAGCACCAGACATTTTATTATATATCTCACACTGGGCAGCCACTCTGCAGCTTATCAATTGCACTGCACAGGGAATCCAACAGAGTTTGGCTGTGGTGTCTTCACTCTCTTCCACCCTCCCTTACTCCTCTTTGCAGCTGCCCACGAGGGCAGATTGTGCTGCCCAGGGAACCGTGGAGGAGCAGAGTTCATACACACCAACCAACCTGGAAGTGGCAACTGTGTATCACCCCAAGCAAGCTTCTGTAATGCCAAAACTTCTGTTAGGCCCCTTTTTTTCTCTAACTTTCCCCTTTTCAAGCAATTATTCCACATGCATCTCACTCTTCTCCCCAAATCTTCTAAATCTGTGTTTGCCTTAGCTTTACAGTTGGTCTTCTGATGCTCGCTATTTCCTGTTTCTTGCAATCTGAGAACCACCCTCATTTAATTTTTAATGTTGTTCCCTTTATTTCTGCAGTCTTGCTAGTTTCATTTCAGCTTTTCTTTATTAATACCTGATCTTATAAATAAATGAATAATACTGATTGATGTGATTGAGCAAATCCTGCTTAGAAAAAACAGTGCTTGAGAAGTTGGATGTGTGCAATAATTGTGCTGTCAAACTGAATTTCTCCATTGATTATACCTTTTTTTTTTTTTGTCAAACTTTGTATGTTGGTAGCTGATAATGCACCTTTGTACATTTTTTTTTACTTTTGAAGCTATTTAAAAGAAAAAAAAAAACTACAGTTATTATTTGAATACTTTGTTCTGATATCTTCTGGTTTTTGTATGTGTTTTTACCAATATGCCATTTATTTTCTCCCATTCTCTTACACACAAGTATTCTTGCATTTCTTTGAGAGAGTCCGTTTTACTGAACCCATTTGTCATAACAAAACAAAAGTCCAAAGTGATCAAGTACCACATGCTTTACATATGAGCAACATTTTCCATGATGACAGTTCCATTCTTTACCACTCCTGAAATATTTCTATGCACACTAAACTAGTGGTCTCACCTGGGAACTAAATACTGGAAGAACAATACTGTACTAAATTGTTTTTAAAAGATGAAAATGCAGTGAAAATAACAGAAAACAAGCTCCTTAAATTGTAATGAGGTCATAGTCTCAAATGAGTAGCAAGACAACTGTTACCTCTTGTGAGCCAAATTGTATTCAGAGCTACCATAGCATCAATTTAATAAATCCTTAGTGAGCTCAATAGAGTTATTGCATTAATTTTTGAACAAAACAAAATAACAACATGATACTCTTTTTGGATGATTAGCACATTTAATTTTCTCTGATAATATAAGAGTTTCTGCATGATACTTTCAAACACAATTTCATTATTATTTTTCTGAAATACAAAGAAAGGCTGATTCCCTGTGTTGTCATGAAAATGAAAGAAAAGTCTCAGGAGTTCAGATATTGTCTCTATTGCAGCCTTTCTGCTTAATTTCAACTTTCAAAAAACAGGCACTAACATACAGAACAGGGTTGTGGAGTTTTCAAATTGCTTTAGAAATGTTGTGTTTAGACTAAGGTAAGCTAATGTATTTTCTGCAAAAGTTTTCCAGAATAAATATTTCCTAGTCAAGTACTTTCTTAAAAACCTACTATTTGAAAAAAAAAAAAAAAAATCCAGTGTGCAGGTTAAAACAGATCAGTTGAGTGTGCCTGCAGAAGAACTCAAGCACTGGAGTAACTTTTGGGGGCCATCTCAGGGACTTCCCTTAGCAGAGGTCATATCAGTAAGAAAAACTGTCAAATAGACAAGATATTTATATATATTACTATATATATACATTATATATATATATATATTACTAATAGCTTATGGTAAGCTAGTCAACCCATGATTTTTCTAAATCAAAAAAGAGAAATGAAAAATTCTTAGAGTGTAATGCCTCTGACTTATTTTTTTTAGGAAGAAGCGAGTTGCACTCACTAATACTAATGACTTTTTTTTTCTTTTTTTTTACTTTCTGGATTTTAGCGTTTGTGTTCCTTTTATCAGAACGTCTAGTAGATAGTATTGCTTGACTTAGAAGACATTTATCAGATATATTTTGAGGACAAAAGTTTTTAAATTAATAAGTGACTTCTGAAAAGAATGAATAAAAAAAAAACTTAAGAAGATTTCTGAGTTTTCCTGAGGTTCAGGGAAAATTCTTAATTGTCAGCACTGAAGATAGATATGTAGCAATATCAATATAGGAATTCTAGTGTGACTCTTGTCATATATATTGAAATATATTAAATGCTTGCTGGACATATTGTCAGATATCAGAGTATTTCTCTTACTTTGTGGCAGAGGCTAAACTCATCAGTACAAAAATTTGTAAAAATATGAATTTAGAATAGTGAAAACTTATTAAAAATATGCTTCCCCACAAACAAGAAAGCACTAATAAAAATAAATTGCAGAGTTCACCTAACTATAGTTCTGAAACAGGAATATGTGTCTATTACAGACATGTATCTCAGAATCTCTCATTCACAGTCTCTGTAGCATCAACATAAACATCTTAGTTATGTCTCTATTTTTTATTCACAGAACAAATTCCACAAAGCAGTTTGTTTCTAGCAGTTATTTCTGACAGATACTCTGTAAGAAACGCTATTGTTATTTGACACTAAAGGGACTTTCTGATGTAGATGTTATCATGTGCATGAAATGCATTTTGTAGAATCAATTTTATCAAAAGAAAAAAAAAACGAAAAAAATCTTTGCATACTAAGTGACTCTGAAGCTCATTTATCATTTGTTTGAAGGATTTGCAGCAATATGTGAAAGAAAGCCTATCCCTGCTATTAAATCATCAATAAACAGGGATAAAACAAGGATAAAACTAATTTGGCAGTTTGTTCAGGTTGTAAAATACTTACATATCACCTGCAAAAATTGGAATATGTACAAATATATATGAAGGTATGGTATCTCAGGGATTTTGCATGTTATTAAATGTAAATCTATTTCAGGTTTCTCTAAGTAAATAGTATTAAATCATTACTTCTCCTATATAAATTATACGATAACATTTTTCAAAAAAAAAAATCCTTTCTGATCTTTACATACAGCTATAGTTTTAATCAGTATGTCCAGTCATTCCTGTTAAGCTTGGTTTTCATAGCTATGCAGAAGAGCTAACATAAATAACCACTGATTCTCACTCTGACCTTGAGATACAACTGCAGTACAACTGTTAATAGCTGGAGCTGCTTTAAGTGTCCAGAGGTTATCAAATTCTAAATTCAGCATGTACAAGGGGATTAAAAAAAAATCTGATGCAGAGATACTCTGCTGTGAAGAAAGAAGAGGAAGTGGGTTTGCTTTCCTTGCAAAAGAGTAAACCTAGATTTCTTCTTGGTGGCTTCTGGAAGAACAGTGAATACTGGAAAGAGCATCCTGTTGCAGACGATAGTTCTCAGATTATTCCTTTCTGCTTGCGAGAAGTGCAGTGAAAGCATTTCAGCCTCAGAAGTCTGACTATAGGACAGAGGATCTCCTGTATGTCAGCGTTCTGAAGGCAAATTCCTGTGACTATGGTTGATTATGGTAGTACACCTTAGCTCTGAAAACAAAACATTATGCAGTATTTGGAAACACATCATACATGTTCAATGCTATCTCTCTCTATAAAACAAGAGTACTACAGTAGGCAGGTGTTCTTCAGAATCATATATTATTTTTCTCAGGTTATATTTCTTTTTGTTATAGCTGGTACATTAATTTAACTTGAATAGTGAATGCTAATCAAAAAGCACTGGGAGATTAGGCAGTTTTGCCAGTTGTTTTCACATTCACAAGCCAACTCACTTCATTCAAATTACTTGAAAATCACAGAATACAAAACCATTCTGTGATTTTCAAGTAGTTCTGCAATCCAGTGGCTTGAAAATCTTTGCACTGCACAGTGAGTAAAATAAGACAGGAAATGAGTCCCAGGTGTTTACATGTTATCAGCCCATTTGATATTCCTGAGGGGAAAAAAAAAAAAAAAAAGGAATAATTATCATCAGACATTTTGTTATTGTGGCTATTTTACTTTGCTAATTGAGGCTTATTAGCAGTGCAGCCAAAAAGTTGTGTTTTCCTGTAGTGTGTTGTTACCGAAATAAACTCAGTTTGTAGTGAATAAAAAAAGGGTCTAGTAAGTATCACATAAATACTTGTATTTCTTTTTGTTAAATAAAACATTATTGATAGCTCATCTGTATTAAGTTAAAAGGTGACTGACAAAAATACTATTAGTCCTTCAAATGTTTGTATGTCAGGTGCGCAAGTCAAAAAGGTGGCTTGTGCTTTTTAAGAGATAAGATGTTGTTATTCTCTTGATACTGAATATCTGAAGAATAGGATTTTATATGCAAATATACACATATGAATGATATAGTAAAATAGCAGATTATTCTCTTCCTCTGTGAAAGAGAAAGATAAATTTAGGGACTTGTCCTGATTCTTTTTGAAAAAGTGTTAACTTTTGGCTAGAATTAATATGTGAGTAATAGCTTCTTTTACCTTATGTAAGGAGTGTTCCTTGTGAACAACTGTAATATTAAAAATGAGCTTAAAGATCTCTGTACCTTAATAATGTATTTAAACTCTTCCATTGTGAGTCTGTAGTTGTAATAGAGTTGCAGTACCACAGAAGTATGTGTCCATATTAATCTTTACATCCTTATGCTATCATTTATACCTGATGAAAAGATTTCTTCTCTTGACTAATTGAGTATTTTTGTCTCTTGTTACTCTTAATAACTCTGAAAACATACATGGAAAAACTCAGCAAATTAAGACGAATACCAGCACAGTGGTGCCTCTTACCTGAGCATCTGTTGCGCCAGCTGTCATTTTGCTTCTTGATATATAGTCTTGACTGCCAGGTACAGCTTTTGATTCAAATTTCATTTGCAGATATTTTTCTTCTGCAAGAAGTGCTTATTAGATATTATGGGTAATCAAAAGGAGACAAATAAACTCCAAGGCATCTGAAATACTCAAACAGTTGATCAAAATGTTTTGATGTGTAATTGATAAGAAATGTATTAAAACAGTGTTTTGTTTTTGCCTTCGAGTGCATATCCTTTTAAAATACATCTATTAAAGTTTTGATGAAATTTAAAGCTTTTCTTCCATTTATTTCCTTTAGATAGGGAATAGTAATTATTTATCAGAGTTACTCTCAGAATTCTTAGAGTATGTTCAAAAACATGAACAGGTTACCCTTGGGAATTTTTGGGAATAGATTTTGTTTCTATTTATGAGTTTCTATTTATAAGTGCACAGTGATGTGGATTAGGAATTGGCTGTATGGCAAAGCTCAGAGGGTGGTGACCAGCAATGCAGAGTCCACTTGGAGGCCTGTAGTTAGTGGTGTCCCCCAGGGGTCAGTCTTCAGTCCAGTTGTATTCAATTTATTCCTCAGTGACCTGGATGAAGGCACAGAGTGCTCCCTCACCAAGTTTGCTGATGACACGAAACTGGGAGGAGTAGCTGATACCCCACAGGGCTGTGCTGCCATCCAGAGGAACCTGCACAGACTGAACAACTGGGTAGTGAAAAACCTCATGAAATTCAACAAGGCCAAGGGCAAGGTTCTGCACCTGGGGAGGAATAATCCCAGACACCAGTACAGGCTGAGGACTGACCTTCTGGAGAGCAGCTCTGCGGAGAAAGACCTGGGTGTCATGGTGGATGATAAGTTGACCATGAGGCAGCAGTGTGCCCTCGTGGCCAAGAAGGCCAATGAGATCCTCAGATGCATTAAAAAGAGCGTCTCCAGCAGGTCGAGGGAGGTGATCCTGCCCCTCTACTCAGCCCTAGTGAGGCCACATCTGGAGTATTGTGTCCAGTTCTGGGCCCCACAGTACAAGATGCATGTGGAGCTGCTGGAGAGAGCCCAGCGCAGGGCTACAAGGATGATCAGGGGCCTGGAACATCTGCCCTATGAGGAAAGACTGAGAGAGCTGGGCCTGTTCAGCCTGCAGAAAAGAAGGCTGAGAGGGGATCTAATCAGTGTATACAAGTATCTCAAGGGAGGCAGTGAGGAGGATGGTGCACTTGTCTTTTCACTTGTGGCCGCTGATAGAACCAGAGGAAACAGCCGGAAACTGAAGCACAGGAACTTGAGGAAATTCTTATGTTTAGTCTCAGTTTAGCTGTAAAGATTAAGTATGGACAGGTATGAATATTACAAATCAAGATGCCTTATCCCTATCTGGATAGGGATAGTATTCCCTATTCCGAAATCTATACTTCTTTTTTCTTTTTTTTAGTCATAAAAAATTAGCTGTTACTGGTAATTCTAGGCTTTTATGAGTTTTTTTTTTTTTTAATCTTATATAGGCTTAAATAGACTTGAACAGATACATGTTATGCATATGTGTGTATGTTTAATATTTCTTTTCACTGGCAAATAGCTGAACTTTGTAAGTCTAGTGCATACTGATAGAACACATTTAGAGAAAAAACATGGAAAGCATCCCTCGAATTTAACGTAGTCCCATTAACACCTTTTTAGTTACCATGGAAGTCCTAATAGACAAAGACAGACAAAGATCATACCTTTGAAGCAGTCTGAAATCGCTTTATCTATTGCTTGTATTGTTATTGTTCATTCACATAGCTACACATAGCAGTTTTTCATTTTCTGCTTCAGAAAGAATAAGAGGTGTCATTATCTGTCCCAGTTATAGCAAACTTATTTCAAAGTATATGCATTCCTAATACAAGTAACACAATTCATACAGAAAATGCTCTCTTAATTAGGAGTGGTAGTTATGATAATAACTCTTAATTTGTTTTCTCCATGTGTAAATATCTATATTCATATACATGTATGGGTGCATGTAGATACATATGTGTGTGTATGTATCTAGACACACACATGTATATAATACATAGAAAGACAGCACAACACATCATCCCTGTTTGCACATTGCATTTTGACTTCTTGAGACATCCCAGTCAATTCTGGAGTATTTTGTAGTGTTTGCATATCTATAGTAGTCCACATTTTCTATCAATCACAGAAAGACCCCTTCACTTTGTGCTTCAAGTACAAAACAAGTACTATTAAAGTACAATTTGAGAGAGCTTAAGAGCAATAAATGTAATTTAAATGGCTATGAAGTGAACATAAGTTTACACTATTTTTTTTAACATTTTCAAAACAGTAAAAGGAAATCTCCTTGTAAATGGGAATCAAATATAAAAAAGCATTTAGCAGTGTAAGGGTCGTATATTTATTTGTCCATTTGTCTAATCGGTTGTCAGTAGAAAATGATAGGCAATCTCCATGATAGGAAGACAATTGGCAGAAATTATCATTTAAAAAAAAAGAAAAAGCTTAATTTTAAAGTAATTTGAGGTTATACCACAGAACCTCATAGTCTATTTTATTAGCATGAAAGAATACTAAGAGCTATGTTGTCACCTCAGCTAACTCTGAGCTCCTAAGGTGTATTTAGTGTCTCTTCTAGCTCTCAGCCAGGTGCATACTGAAATTCCTCATACAATCCTGATACCCAATGTTACCTTTATAAAAAGGTTTACTTAAAAACAAACCCCAAAAAAAAGTGTCATATGAAAAGGCAGTGAATCTCCTGTATACACAGCCTGATATATTAATGTTTACCAAAATGGTAACTGAAACAGCAACTGAATGTAGTAGAGCCATAGCATAATACATCTTAACAGGCTATAATAACTGAAAGCTAAACACAAATTCTGATGTTAATGTGGCTTTTCCAGTGCTGGTTCAGCAAAGAGCTGTGTCTCTTACAGCTTGAGACTCATCACTACATTTTCATCTGCAGTGTATAGAAACATCAATCAAGACTGTCCTGTATTATTTTGTGATTTGTCAGCAAAGTCAGTGCAAAGTTATAACATGTTGAATTACCATGCCATGTCTTTCTTGCAGAAACACACTATGCATTGCCTAAGTGCATATACAGTTATTTTCTTATACCAGACAGTGAACAAAATATAAAGTCTTTCTGTGACAAGGGAGACTAACCATAAGTGTAGACATGTCGCTTTTGTGTATATATGCAAAATATGTTCCAGAGGGGAAAAAAAAAAAAAAAGTAGTGTATTTTTGATCTATCTGAAAATCAAACAAATATAGCAAATAGTTTATATAGTTTATTTAGTTTTGCAATAATTTGGAAATAGAAATTTAGCAAAAGAGCTAGATTGACTTGATTCAAAAAACACCCAAAAATATGTTTGTTTGTTTTTTTTTCTTAGAAGAAAACTTGGGGAATAATTTTAAACTTCTGCAAAATATGTAAACTTGATATAATTCCATGGTGGTTCCTGTGCTGTACCAATAGTGGAGTGTCTGGGATTTTTTCAGATTCCAGAGTTAGTTGCACTGAACTGAGTTCACTGTTTGTCAAGTATGATAATTTATTAGATATAAGAGTTCATAACAAAGCTGAAAGTAGAACGATATAAAAATGTAACAGAACTGAAAATATATATACATATAAGTTGTTATATATACATGTAAGTTATACATATGGCTAAATCATGGGTACACAGAACAACGACCTTTCCTTCAGGTCCACCTCTCTGGTATAGTCTTCCCCAAAATCTCATGCAACAGGTTCGCAGTACAGTGACAGTTCTTGCCTTTTATGGCCTAATCTACTGACTTAATTTTCCTGGTTTCTCCTCACCACACGACATCAGGGTGAGTCTTTGGGTCTGTAGACCAGCTGAAGGTAAGTCTGAATTCACAACAAACATATGTGGTTTACTGTCTTTATAGACAGTCAAAACAATGCCAGCCTACAGCTATACAAAAGCTGTATAGCCAGTGCTAGTATCAACAGGTAGCCTAGTGCTCAGCCTACAGCAGTGAGATGTTTAAGGTGTGAGTCTGCAGAGTCATTTGACTGGCCTTGTTATTAGAAGGAGTGCACTTATGCTACAGCAACCGCTGTACAGTAACTGTACAGTTACTGCAATCATGGTGTGCTTGGGGTTCATTAACTCTTGGGGAACACCTCAGATAAAACCCTTCTTATATGGGCTGCACCATCCAGAGTGCCACCATTGCCCCTATGGCACCTGTCAGATACTTACTTCTTCACTTTTCATTTAGAGAGGGCAATAATTATTATAATCCTTTATTTTTTGTGCATAATACTTTCACTGAACATTTTTCAAAATTGCATTTTTCATCTGAAAATTTTCAAAGTTTAAAAGCAGCTAGCCAGACGGCTGCAGAAATTATCAATTCAAAAAAAAAAAAAAAAAGGAAAGGAAAGCATCCTATAAAAAAAATCAAGCCCAAGCTGATGATGTCCCATTTGATGAAGCTAATGATGCCCCCATTTCATGTCTTATATTGTTATAATGACAAGTCTAAACTTGCACAGGTAAATGGCCAAATGGATAACTCCTCTAAATCAAAAAGCAATAAAAAACTTTATCTAGTGCAAGGACATCAATTCTTTACATAGACTCTAATGAACTTGAACTGATAATGCATTTTGGAATTGGTTGATTGCCAAGGTCAAAGCATCATTATCATCATGCTGATTTAGCTCAGCTCAGCTGTAGGGAGTGGTTGGGAGGCTGTGCAGAGGTGTTAAAAGAACTCTGTTTTAAAGAGCAGTGCCTCAATGCGTAAGAAATTCTCAAGGGAGCACTTAATGTGGCATCCTATTGTCTTAAAATAATTTTAAAAAAGAAAAGAGATGAATATGAGAACCCTCCCTTTTACTCAATTTCTGGAGACCTAGTGAGCTGAATTACAGACAACATTCACTAACAAGACTAGACAAATTCTGAGGAAAAGATACTTACATATAAAATCCTATAAGACAGTTAATATCTGCCCTTTTGAATCTGAGAGCAAACTCTACAGATCAGACATGGCCACAAATGGAAAAAAAAATATAGTTTCTAAGGAATGGGAGAAATAAATGAATAAATAAAATCTCTCTGTCTGTCTTCTCCACATATAATGGAGAGTCTCATAATTGCTTCTCAGCCCCCCACCAAGAAGCATCAGGTCCCTCTCATGCTGCAGGGATTTTCTGGGTGTACTTGCTGCCCTGCTTCTGCTGCCAGAGGCCCAGCAGGAACATAACAGAGAACCTGGCCGCTCTGCCAAAAAGCATATAAGGAGACACTGAGTTGTGGAAGAAGTGAAAGGCATATCATTTCTTTGGCGCTGTATCATCACTTCCCAACATTGTATTCAGTGATGATATAAGCTGTGATCTGATGTATGGATATCTGCAGAGAGGATTTAAAAGTGTTTTTAGTTCTCTCTTTTTTTTTCTTTTTTTCTGAGAAGTAAACATCAGTTTAAGAAAAGCTATTTGAATCAAGTCATTGTTGACTAATTCTGTCTCTGACTGAAATGTGCTGGTTAGTCTCAAAGTTATATTTGGTAGCTGCTTCAGTACTCACGGAGCTTCAGGTAGCATAGTGATGAAAACAAGATAAAAGATGATTAATTGTTGCAAGTCAAATACTTTGATTTATAGTAACTGTTCTTGAAAATCAGCAAATCATTTTATTTTCTTTTCTATTGAACTTTTCACCGTATGCTTCCTTAAAAAAGTTGCATTTCAACATATAATAAATTATTTATTCTTTTTAAAAGTTTTGCATTTCATTACATATAATTAAATTTCATGAAGATAAAGTTTCTATTAAGTTTGCAGATGCTATTATAATCCTTTTTTTCAGTCAAGTTGCTATTACCTATTTTCATTCTGTCAAAAACATTAGAGGCTGATGAGAGTTACAGCCTCTATATCCCCTCTTCTCTCCTCTATGTTGACCTCCTGTTATGGAAAGAACACTTCATAAAAAACTGCAGTGCTATATTCTTGCATTACTTTAAGAGCTTCTTAATATCCAATAATAGCAAAGCTACCTTGATACATTAGCCTCAGTCATGTCTTCCCATATTTTTTCTTTATTCTTTATCATTAACATTATATTATCTATGGTCCTATAGTATTGGTGGGCCTGGAGGGGATGCACCCAAGAGTGCTGAGGGAACTGGCGGGAGTTATTGCTCAGCCATCCCCTCATCATATTCAAGAGGTCATGGAGAGTGGGGGAGGTGCCAGAGGACTGGAAGAAAGCCAGTGTCACTCCAGTCTTCAGAAAGGATAAGAAGGAGGACCTGGGAAACTACAGACTGGTCAGCCTCACCTCCATCCCTGGAAAGGTGATGGAACAGCTCATCCTACAGACCATCTCTAGGCATGTGGAGGAAAAGAAGGTGATCAGGAGTAGTCAGCATGGATTTGCCAAGGGAAAGTCGTGTTTGACCAAGCTGACCAACCATACCCCTTCTGCAATGAGATGACTGGTTGGATGGATGAGGGGAGAACCATGGATGTTGTCTACCGTGACAAGGTTTTCGAAACACTCTCCCATAACATGCTTGTAGGGAAGCTGTGGAAGTTGGGGTAGAGTGGACAGGGAGGTGGACTGAGAACTGGCTGGAAGGGGTGGAGTCTATCTGGAGGCCTGTGGCCTGTGGTGTCACAAAGGGGTCAGTACTGGGCCCACTGCTCTTCAACTTGTTCATCAGTAACTTGGATGAGGGAACAGAGGGCACCCTCAGCAAGTTTGCAGATGACACCAAACTAGGTGGATTGGCTGACACTCCTGAGGGCTGTGCTGCCATTCAGAGGGACCTAGACAGGATGGAGAGTTGGACAGAGAGGAACCTCATGAGGTTCAGCAAGGACAAGTGCAGGGTCCTGCACTTGGGGAAGAATAACCCCAGACACCAGTACAGACTAGGGGTTGACCTGCTGGAAAGCAGCTCCATGAAGAGGGATTTAGGAGTCCAGGTTGACAACGAGTTAACTCATTAACGAGACTCCACTACCTCTCTGGGCAGCCTCTTCCAGAGCTCTGTCATCCTCACAGTAAAGAAGTTCTTCTTCATACGGAGATGGAACTTTCTGTGTTTCAACTTACACCTGTTACCCCTCATCCTCTTGCTGGCCACCACTGAGAAGAGTTTGGCCCCATCCTCCCTACATTCTACCCTCAGGTATCCGTACAGGTTGATCAGATCCCCTCTCAATCTTCTCATCTCCAGGCTAAACAGGCCCAGCTTGCTCAGTCTTTCCTCATACAATGGATGCTCCAGCCTCCTAAACATATTCACTGCCTTACACGGAACCCTCTCTAGAAGATCCACGTCCCTCTTATACTGAGGAGCCCAGAACTGCACCCAGTACTCCAGGTGTGATCTCACCAGAGCTGAGGAGAGGAGCAGGATCCCCTCCCTCCTCTTGCTGGCAACACTCCTCCTCAGGTAGGCCAGGATCCCATTGGCCTTGTTGGCTGCGAGGGCACATTGCTGCCTCATGGGCAACTTGTCGTCCACCAGGACGCCCAAACATTCTGAAAGTAACATAATTGTTATAGATGAGTTGCCAAATTTCACCATGCAGAAATCATGAAAAGCCAAGTAGACCACTGTTACCTCTGCTCACTGAGGGAATGTCATATTATGTAAAGAAGCATCTGCTGCTGTGGTTATTAACTTTTTTTTTTTTTTCTGTACTCCCCTTCACCTTCTACCTCACATTAGCTAGAGCAATTCAGCTCTCTAACACTCAGTGCAATAGCTTTGCTCCTTCTTCCTTTCTGTCATCCTCTGTCAACAGGGGCACGTGGCCACTGCTTAAATTCTTATCCTCTGAAGGATTTGCACATTAAATTTTGCCTTTGCTACTAAGAAACCTTAGACAGATTTTGGAATTGAATCCATAAGGTAATGGTCTGTATGGATGTCAAAGGAACTGGGCATTTTAGAATGATTTTTTTAACAGCAAAGAAGAAAAAGATTATGGTGTTTGTAGAGCATTTTGTCTAATTATTTCTTCCACAGCCAATGAGTGTAAATAGTTTATAACTACTTAAAATCTATCAAATGACATTTCAGAAAATCTCCTGAGGTTAAAAACTATAAATGGTTGACTAGTCATGTGGTAGACTTCTCAGAAGTCAGACCACTTCGTTCTTCGGTTCCTTCAGAAATAGACTGGACAGTGAAATTTATCTAAATTGCAGTAATTACTTGAAAAATCACATTTGATTATCGCATTTTAAAAAATTATGCCAAATCAGAGGCAAATACAAAGAGAAAGAAATCAAGAATTCAAGGCCAGAGTACAACTCTTTGAACCAATTCACAGAAAATAGAAAGCAATTCCTTGTTCAATCCCACAGAACTAAATACGTACACTTGAAGTGTACGTATTGCTCAACACTTATAAGAACACCCTCTTTTACAGGTGCATAAAGTGCACATGCTTCTGATGGCCATATTTTGGAAAAAAAACACGTACAAAAGCATGGACTACAGCATTATTCTATTAGGTTAACTTAATAAGTTATCTACTTGCTTGTTCTAACTGTGTGAAAATATCCTTATTTTAGAATAAAGCAGTATGCATTCTCATATGGTTTGGCATTTTTATTCGCACTTTTGTGTTAAATGTTGATATTATTGAGGTAGATGTTTTTAGCAGCAATACATTAATTGCTTAAGTGTTCAAATCACATGAAGGCTAGTACTGACTATCTAAAGCTTATATCCTGGTTCTATTCTGTTAGCATTTAGGGAGAAAATATAGTATTCAGTTGGTTAATGATTGCAGTTAATTATTAGTTAGATCTTTCAGTCTAATTTTGTAAAAATTGATAAAGTGTCAAAAACAAGCATGAAGTCTCTCAAAATGTTTGTGTTTGAATGTCATAATTCCTCTACAGTTTAGCATAATCTTTCTGCAGTGCTTTGAACAGAAAACTCGTGATTTGTGTGAAGATATCAGCTGTCAACTCATGTCACATGAAAAGACCATTTTATATTTTAGAGTAAATAATAGCATACAAAGTGATGGAAGCAAAGGACAACTTTAGAAATATATACACACATGCTTTGCAAAATGTCTTTGTTTTGATTTTGAAAGAGTTCCAGATGGATTAAGGAAGTAAAAAGCAACATATAAAAACATATTATCATCTCAAAAGATTAAATAGATTTATCTTTCTTTTCACTATATTCCTTGAAATTCTGTTACAAATAGCAAAAAAAATCACAGTAGTTTTCTCTGGCTCAGGGGTATAGTTTTCTATTTTGGTTAAACTTGCTTATTTCTCACAAAAAAAATTCTCTGCAGTCACTAAAAATCAGGCTCTCTGCAAATCTCTCTGAGTTGTGCTCTACAGAAGGAAAGCTGGAATGTGTATCTTGATAAACTTTAATTAGTTGCAGTGTTGAAGTAATAGCTGATCTATATCTACTGCATTATATTATCTATACTTCTAAATATGTAATGATATTTAATTTGAAAATATGACACACAACAACTCCTTATCTATTAAATTATACCTGAAGGTAAGGCAGAACATGTTATGAAGAACATAAGGCAGTCTAAAGGCTTCAGATATTAGTTCAATATTCATTGAACAGATGTACATCAAGCCCTTGACTGAAATATTTAGAAAGCTTAGTTAGATTGAATATGGTAACTACCACCATATAAACACAATGAGTCAATTTCATAAGATATTAATAGCTCTTTTGGTTATCCTCTGACCATCTGGAATATTTATCAGATTCAGACACTCAAAAATGGAGAACAGTACGCTTAGGTGTGTTAGTCTCTGAGCTGGGCATATGATAGCACACAGTTAATAGCCTGAATCTTTTCCCTCTGTGGTGGTACAGTCCATCTAGAACATATAAATTATTTAGCAAGTTCATGTTTTCTTATTAGTTCTAGGCCAAAAAAAAAAAAAAATTGTTTAGATAATTAAACTATGTATAATACTGAAGTTATAGCTTATGTTTCAGATGACTGCATTGAATTTATCAGTTGTCTTTACCTGCCAGGCAAAAACATAACACTAATGGCATGTTTCATTCTGTAGACATTGTAACAAATTACGAAGTGGAAATGAGTCAGTAAGAGCAAACATTCAGGAAGACAGAAGAAACATCCATGCAAATTTTTGAGAATGTCTTGGAGATAAATTGTTAATCCAATTTGATTTGTGAAAATACAAAGCTGCTACAGAAATAAAATGAGGTATTTTGTTTAATTCCACATGACGTACTCACAGAAAAAATAGAAATGCAACCATCTCATAAATGCTACAAAATATTTTACAAAAAATTATTCAATTTCAGAATTGAAATAAAAATATTGTAATCCCAAATGCAAAGCAGGAATCTTTGAATTGTTTTAGCTTCCTGAATATAATAAATTTGAGAACTAGTTTGGAAAGCACAGTTACTTATCTAATTGTCAATACTGATGGGGGGTGGGGAAAAATTCTAATGAATCCTGTCTATTTAATATCTCCCAAATTCAAATAGGTTAATGGAAACTTTCATACCAGAGCACAAATGAAATGAACAAACTAATTATATCACTTTTAGATATTGTGATGGCAAGAATATAGAAGGGAAAATATGTAAAGAGTTGAGTAAAATCAGCTTACATGAGCATTAAACCTCTTCAATTTGCCTCAAACAATCCAAAAATCTTAACTAAATTCTAACTTTATGTGTCCTGGGTAATTGTGGGACTTCATCATTGACATAAACTCCTCCTCACTTACTATATTCCACAACTTTCTTGTTTAATCTCCTTAATGTTTCAACAATTCTGCAAGGAGCTGGATTTTCTTCATATGTAGATATGCAACAGAATATGTAACTAAAGTTGAATGAATTCAGAGTATATTTTATTAAACTCAAAACCACAATAAGTTTATTTTATTTTTCACCTTATACACTGTATTCACTTTAGAATTAAAAAGGATGCTTTCAATGCAGTACAACCTTAGCTTATGTGTAACCAGCACAATGTTGAAGAGAGCAATGATTTTTTGAATGATTTTTTATATTTTGTACTATATATGCAAATATGCAGTTCTTTAAAAAAATGAAGTGACAGTTCACATGCATGACCTTATATATAATTCAGCTACAAGATTGGATTCTTAACGTGCATGGTTCACATTTTATTGTAGTTCTTTCCTATCACTAGAAATTTTGATAATCAGAATTGTTTTGGTTTACCAAATTACAATATTTGTATATTTAACCTCAGTCTCTTGACCCATTTTTCTTCTGTTTCTGTGACCACAAATCCTTTTTCTCTTGTGTTCTCTTTCTGATTTCCTAATTTTTTTTTTTTTTTTGGCAAATAATCCCCATAAGAAGACCTAAATCATCATATTATATGATATCATTTGTAATGAAGAAGCAATTGTCATTGCAAGTCTACTGCTATGCCTTGAAATTAAGGAGAAACAAACAAACAAACAAAGATGGATGTAGAAACTCCCAAAATCTATCTTTCTTCCTTCCTTCCTTCCTTCCTTCCTTCCTTCCTTCCTTCCTTCCTTCCTTCCTTCCTTCCTTCCTTCCTTCCTTCCTTCCTTCCTTCCTTCCTTCCTTCCTTCCTTCCTTCCTTCCTTCCTTCCTTCCTTCCTTCCTTCCTTCCTTCCTTCCTTCCTTCCTTCCTTCCTTCCTTCCTTCCTTCCTTCCTTCCTTCCTTCCTTCCTTCCTTCCTTCCTTCCTTCCTTCCTTCCTTCCTTCCTTCCTTCCTTCCTTCCTTCCTTCCTTCCTTCCTTCCTTCCTTCCTTCCTTCCTTCCTTCCTTCCTTCCTTCCTTCCTTCCTTCCTTCCTTCCCCTCCAACCTGTCCTCTCCTTTGAGTGTTTCTCTTCCTCACTAGTGTTAATTTGTATTAACCAATTGATTGCAGGTGACCTTTTTAATGAAAGCAAGAACACAGTAAGTGTTATTGACTTCTTAGTGTCACCTATTAATTTCTTTCCCCCCCAGCTATGTAGCAGATCTTCTTCTTAGTAATATTGTATTTATAGAATATTTTGTATACAGTTTTTGTATTATTTTATCTTTCTTTTCCTTGCATGGCTATGCTATTCTGCTCTATTTACTTTGATTTCTTTTTCTCAGTTTTCACATTTTATAAGTGCCTTTCCATTATTTCAGGTCAATAAAGTGCTTACAATATAGCCATGTTGGTCATTTGCTGACTGCACTTGGATACATTCAAAGTGTTTGGATAATGAGCCACTGTACTATGCTGTCTCTTTAAATATTGTTCTTTTCAAGACTAATTTCTTTAAACTGTCTTTACTTTACACTAACTTCCAAGGAATTTTAGTTGCTATTTCAGGAATTTAGTTATGATTGCTTTCTTGAAGTCTATTATTCCTATTGCTATTATTCCTATTGTTTATTTTAAGTGATGGTGGATATAACAGAGGATCTGTGAAGGAATAATAGTGGCCATATCCAGAGGCCTTTGGGGATATTCTTGTGTATTTATTTAAAATGGTTTTATAGGTCTGTATTTAACCATTTGAATTAAGTAACTGCTTTTCACTGACCATCACAGTCATTTAGAAACCTTGCTCCCAGGCACACACCTGAATGCATGGGTCTGGATATAGAACTCACTAGATCATAGCAAATCCTGCACTCTCCACCCTCATGATGCTGAACCACTGTTATTTCAAAGTTATTACAAAGTTAATCTACCTGAAATCAGTTAAAATCATTGGGAAAACAAAATATATCTAGAGTACACTTTTTTTTTCTATCGAAATATATATATTTATTAACCCATTTCTGTTATAACTTGGACCAGATAAATCTGTTTTTTTGTGTTGCTCCTACTTGGCCTCTTACTACCTTCCACTTTCTACTCTTCCACCACATCCAGGCAGGAAAAATAGGCATAAGGAGTCTTTGTTTCAGAGACTTTGTTTCAGAGAGAGTGAAAAGTATTGGGCTGCTGAAAGGCGTAAATTGTGTGTTTGCCAAGTGGCAAAAGAGAGAACATAATTGATTCTAGGCGGAGTATATGCTTGGGGATTTTTATGTGATTTGAGACTATCTGGAGTCCAGTCAGGTGTAAGAAATAAAGTCAAGCCTACAGAGATTTCCTGAACCATAATCCTGGTTTAGGAAATCAGAAAATCAAAGCATGCTACTCAAGCAGCTGGAGCTGCTGTTTTGCACCAGGAAATTCTGGGTTTTTTAGGATCATACAAGACAGGTACAAACTGTTTTTTTTTTTTTTTTCCCCAAGATTGTTAACTATTAACATCCCCTCAAAAGTAATTCAGAAAAGGTGAAATTTAAAACAACTCATATTCATTCTGATGCTGGAAACCCTAAGTGGATACTGTATTGGATGGACCATCAGTCAGTCCATTTCAAGCTACATGGATATGGTCCATGGAGATATTCATTGGTATTGTTATTTTAAACTTTTAAATAGGATTTTCTCAGGAGTACTGTGGCATTAAAGGAAAACATAGTTTCAGTTCAGGATAAAGAGAAGGAAATGCTGCCAGCATCATCACCATATGTGCCTCTGAGTACTCAAGTAAAGTTGTTATGTGGATCAGGAGTTCCTCGATGTACAGTAGTCTCACTGTAGGCAACTGGACACCACTAATGATTTCCTCTATGAAAGCAAACACTACTTATTAATTCTTGATCTATACTACAGCTGTCAGAACTCAAACACTCCCTGTTAAAAAAAATGTTGATCATAGTCATGAGATATTAATGGGATATTAACAATAGAAAAAGGTACAATTAAAGTAAGGCTTATAGATATTAATACATTGCTTAAGCTTTTGTGAAATTTCTTATTTCCAGACGTAAGCCATATTATAACTCATCATTGATCCAAATAGTATCACTGATAGTTTTCTGAAATCTCAGAATTAA
Organism: Tinamus guttatus; assembly: GCF_059628265.1. Classification (NCBI taxonomy): domain Eukaryota; kingdom Metazoa; phylum Chordata; class Aves; order Tinamiformes; family Tinamidae; genus Tinamus; species Tinamus guttatus. Next base: position 533,947 of record NW_028289228.1, on the reverse strand, counting down.
CGTCACATATAAATTGATCATTTATTCATTTAGTGACAAAAGAATAAAACTGGATTCAGGAAACTAATAATAATATTCAAATTCTAGTAAGTAATTTACTGATTAATTGACATTTTCATAAATGGCAGCCTTAAAAAATCTGTAAGATAGACAACATTTTTCTGAAAATTAAATACAGTATTAAACAACTTCAGCTTCATAGTGCTTGTAATTATTTTGCACAACAGTTATTCCTATCAAACTGATGAACAGGGTTGCATTTAGAGCAGTTCTCTAGCCTGTTGCCCTGGACTGAAGAAACTTCACCCTGGTAGTTATTTCTGGACGTGAGCTCAACCTCACCCCTCAAGGCTGCTTGTTTCTAGGGTAGGCAAAACTTCTTGAGTGACATTATCTCAACTATTCTTGCTCACAGATTCATCCCTGCTCATCCTTGTTTCATTCATCCCTGTTCTTGATCCCTATCCTTTAAGCTCTTTGGTCTATACAGAAAAGAAGAATGGAAAAACAGACAATAATCTACAGCAGCTTCTCTAGACTTTAAGGGGTAAAAATATTCCTGGGAATTAAAATCTTTAAAAACATAAACACCATAGCCTGGAATTAAATGACTCTCGATTATGCATCTAAAAGTTAGATGTGAAAGCCTGGGCTAATCACAGAAGATTCTGTTTATAACAGATAAAGACAAAACTCTGTGTGCACAATCTCTTTTGTGGTTGTGCCCCATATAGGTCAGATAAATCATCCCTTACAACTGAATCCAAACTGAGACATTATATTGGTACACAATATAAATAATACACAGTTTGCATAGCAAAACTCCAGTCTGTGAAAATCTTGGTACCACTGAGCTGAAATTTTGTTGTTTCACTTCATAATGTACAAACTGATAGACCAGGAACAGTTATATTTAGGTACTTACTATATGACACATATAGAAATTAATTTGACATGGATAATTTACATTGAAAAGAGGTGATACCACCTGAGCTGGTCTAAGAATGAAAATGAGAATATAATTAAGCCATTGTTACTGAATTCCTTGTTAAAAAGACATCATGGAAGCAATCATAAATTGTTGAAATTTTCTGTAGCAGATGATAGGTATTTTTGTTGAACATGCCTTTTAGTTGTATGACAGAAGGAAAAAAAAGAACCTGAAGATGGGAACATTTGGTATGCAAACACACTTAGAGGTATGTGTGTAAGAATATGGGCATAAACATTAGCTTTCTTTTTTATTAGCATTAGGAACAGAATATTAAAGTTATATAATATTCATTCTTCTAAATTTGGTAGCAAACTTCACAGAGAAATTCAGATGAATGGAATTATCTAGCTACTCTAAGAGAATCTATGAGAATCCTGTTCCTACACAAGCATCTCTAGAATTTATTGCTTACATTTCAGTGTGAAAGCAAAGCACTAATAAGATCCATTGGGAATCACTGCAATAGTATGCACCCACATTTGTGATGGACATTCACAGCGGTCTGGAATCATGTTTGCTGTCCCTGACTTGTAAAATATTTCTTGTTATGAGTTCTAAACTTACTTTAAAAAATACATTTCATACATTTTCAATTCCACTTTCCAATGAACTGTCACAAATATTCAGCTGACAAAGCAAAAATTCCTCTGAGAAATTCCCTCAGAGGAATTTTTGCTTACCTTTTGTGATGTAAAGCACAAAAGAAGAGGAAGGTATTTCAACCTTGACCAGAGTAAGGCTTTATCCCATCAATATAATTGCCATTCTTTAGGGTATAGGAGTAGGTACTTACTGTAACACAGAAAAACAAGACATCATAATTGCTGTAGGAAAACACAGATGAGGTTAATTTCTTCAAATAATAAAACCCATCAATGGTATATCCTATTCAAAGTAAATCGTGCTTGAAAAATTACATTTTGTATTCAGGACCTGGCACTGTTCTGATTTACATGTTTATTAATTTATAATATATATGTATCTTTAAGCAAGAAATGTTATGTTGATCATGCCACTAACATATATGGTAAACCCTGTGGAACTCATTATATTCTGCCATCGGAAACAGGTGACCAACTTACGTAAGCTACTAGTGTTAATTTCTGACTTACTTAGAACTGCCTTTAGCAACAAGTTAACAATATGTCAACTAGAATGATAAATACACGGAGACTATTGTATTCTTTCTAAAAAAATAGTGAAAATAATAATAAAAATCTAAATAAATATACAGAATATTAAGCTTTAGGAAATAAGAGAGTATCATAGAATCGTTAAGGCTGGAAAGGACCTCTAGAGATAATCTAGTCCAACCCCTCTGCACATGCAGGGTCACCTAAAGCGTGTGGCACAGGATTGCAGCCAAGCAGGTTTTGAAGATCACCAGAGAAGGAGATTCCACAACCTACTAAAGAGAGTATAGCATAGCCCAGCAAAGATCATAACTGCTGCTAAATCATACAATCTACATTAGCATTATAAAATCATTGTTGTATTCCGTTGCTTTTTTTTTTTTTTTTTGAGTAATGATGGCTGTTTTGCTTTTACCTAAAATTAGAAAGTGTTTTTTATGTGAGTAATTTGTATATCACCACATATCACCAAAATGCTTTGAGACTATCTAGAATAAATTGTTCTTTGCAATGATTTTGAAATGTCTCTTGATCCTTTCTATATAATATTAAAAACAAAGCATTCTGGAAGTGATATGGGTTTTTTGTTTTTGTTTTTGGACTACACAGAATGTTCCTTGCCTGATTTTACTTGCGGTTTGGCATGTGGTAAAAGGATCAGATGCAAGCCCTCTCTATATAAACTTAAGATATTCTTTTTTTTTTCTTAAAAATTAAAAGTCAAAAATAATTAAAAAATCAACTTGCAAGTGTCTTTCATAAAATAATTTAACTACAGACTTTTTAAAAAAGTCTATATGTCTTCTTTCCCTGAATTCTAGAACTAATATTTAAATTAAATCCACTAGAACATATACAGATTATATGATATTGTCAGTGTTCGTAGCTTCGATATCTCTAAAAATCATTGTGGAAACTGATCTATTTCTAGTAAATAATTTACACGAATTAGTACAATGTGATCACCCACCACAGAAATCGGAGGTTTAGATGTTCTATGAAAGTTAAACAAAACTTTTTTTAAGTACTTTTTACTTCCAGAGTTCTAATTTCTTCAGATGCAAGGCATTCAGTTCTTGTACTTTTCTTATTTAAAAAGAGCACACATCTTTAATCATCTCCAACATTAGTGGAATGTTTTTAGAATTACAACTCTCATCTCTCTTTTACTAATGGCAAAAACAGAACAGCATTAATTTAACCAATTATTCCAAGGACATTGATTTTATCTTTAAGGTAAATGCAGTTCTTCTGTATTGAAAGTGTTTAATGCAGATAGCCTAAAGTCATAAACAATCTTCTGAAACTTTTTACACTGATACTTTTTCTTTTCTGGTTATACTTGCTTGTTCTATATCGATCTCTTCTAGTCTGCTTTTGTTTTAGCATTTAACTTTTTATTGGTTTATCTTTTTTCAGTGTATTTTAGCCATTTTTGTCTTGTTTATGAGGAATAAGATTCCATTACCTGTCTTCAGCATATCATTAATAGTGTAAGCTTTCTTCCAGAACTGAAATACTCTTTCTTTAAAAATCAATAATTCAATTGCTACGCTTACAATTAAGCATTGGGAAAAGCTTTTTAACCTTCATACTATATTTCAATGTCATCTGTATTCAGCATATCCACTGCATCTTTTAGTGTATTATTGCTGGTGATGCCTCTTTTTTTCCTTTCGTACTTCTGTCCAAATTTTTATGGAGAAACTCCATAAAAGTTGAATCTCTTTACTACCGAAATAATGATGCTAATTACTTATTAGTTATTGCATAAAGCAGAAAAAGGGAGATAATTTCAGTTACAACAGATTAGAATTGATGCATCCACTGACTTATGGTATATATAAAAGACAGCAGAATATGAAGTGAGCTGGCAGTCATGTCAAATGCTGAAAATTTTAGTTTAAGATGTTACTGTGATAATCTGGTCAGAAGATTCTTGTAACTATAGTATTAATATAATGCATCATAATTTTTACAGGGAGCTAAGTATAGAAAAATGAGGTGATTGAATAAATTATGTTTCCACAATAAAGATGTAAGAATTAGAAATTCTAATCAAATGTGTATTTGCAAGATAGAAGGCATAAAAAATGAGAACCTACTCTTAAGATTTTTTAAAACCAGGAATATTTTATTTGTACTATTTTTACGGGTAATTCATGCAGTAGTGATCTCTTTGGCAAATGACCTTATATCATTATTAATAAGATTCTTAAATCATATAGAAGGATTTTCACTATCCAGTGAATAAGAATCCAATCCAACAAGAACATGTCCTGCACCATATCTAAGTATCAATGAGATGATGATGATGATGATGAAAGCCTGTGCAATTTTAGTAAATATTAGAAAATGCTTTTGGTATATAACATAACAAGTTGTTATTAGATTTCAAATCAAAAATTCAGGAGAATTAAAATATCATAAAACCTTACAAATCTCTTGGGGGCTTGTAGTTCTTCAACTTGGAAAACATTAAGGAACAAAAAAGAAATATGCTAACAGCTTTAGTGTCTATAAATCCATAGTTCCAGATTAAATATACTCAGGAACAGTTCTTCCACTGGGCATAATGAATTGTGTGCACCATACTTTTAACCAGGAACCCCTCAATGAGTCTTTATGAACATTTTCTTTGTGTTTAGCATGAAATCCAGCAGGGCACATGCCACAACACCCATAACTGTTGAACAAGAGGTACACTCTACCTGTGCCCTAGTCCTCCACTGGGATATGGAGGGAATCCCCACCAGGTTTAGAGAGTCATGTTCACCACTGTATTCAATATAGGCTAATGACATACTTGGAGAAATATGTATATTTTAACATAGTTAGACGGGGTAAACATCAGGATATTAAACAGTCACAAGTTGCACCATTTTCTCATTACAGGTAAGCAACCCGTAGTATGGTGAAGAGAGGAGAGGAGAGGAGAGGAGAGGAGAGGAGAGGAGAGGAGAGGAGAGGAGAGGAGAGGAGAGGAGAGGAGAGGAGAGGAGAGGAGAGGAGAGGAGAGGAGAGGGAAAAAAAAGATTCCTGAAATTGGTAAATTAATAAATCAGAATGAGATGGATGGGGAAAATTCTATATCTAATTTACTGAAGTTACATAAGTACATTGTCTACATTGTCTGGTGACAGTAGGGTCACCTGGATCTGACCTGACAGTAGGGTTACCTGGAAGAATGGTTAACTGTTTTTTTTATAGAGATATTAAAATAAAAATAACAATAATGTGTATGACTATTTATTATTACTATTATTACCATTATTATTAGTCAGTGTGATATAACACAAATACATATATACTATTCCAAGCCCCTAATTGGTAACGAGGGCACGGGGAATTAAAGAGCGTGGTTCACATCTTTGTCTTAAGATGTTACTCTCAGAAACAGCTTACTACTTTGGCTTGAAGCTTTCCTCATTGTAATCTCATTAAAATGCCATACAATAAAGATGACAGAATTTTGTTGAAAACATGCATTAATCTCTGCTCTCATTGTGTCAGTTGGAGATTTACTAGATCTGAGACATTTTCATGGGATCCACAGGAACCACGCATTCAGAAAAATAAAAACTGAAGATATTTTTTCCTGATTCCAGTTTTTATTTTTCTGAATGCGTGGTTCCTGTGGATCCCATGAAAATGTCTCAGATCCTAGTAAATCTCCAATGACACAATGAGAGAGAGATTAATGATGTTTTCAACAAAATTTGTCATCTTTATTGTTGGCATTTTAATGAGATTACAATGAGGAAAGCTCAAGCAAAGTTCATCCGAAAGGAGTGATTTGCCACCCTTGCTGGCTCAGCACCAGACATCTTATCGTATATCTCCCATTGGGCAACTACTGTGCGGCTTATCAGTGGCCCAGCACAGGGAGTACAACAGAGTTTGGCCGTGGTGTCTTCACTCTCCTCCACCCTCCATCACTCCTCTTTGCAGCTGCCAGGAGGGCAGATTGCGTTGCCTAGGGAATTGTGAAGGAGCAGAGTCTGTGCATACCAACCATTCTGGAAGTGGCTACTGTGTATCACCACAAGAAAGCATCTGCGATGGCGTAACTTCTGTTAGGCCATAGTTTTTCTCTCAGTTCCCCCTTTCAGACAATTCTTCCACAGTATCCACCCCGTGACTATAGTCACTCAAGCTTCACATGAAGTCATTTAAGTGTTAATATTACATAGCCTAAACATGATGCAGTTAACTGAGTGATTGCACATTGGTACATTAGAAGGCCAGGCTGGAGAAGCGCCTGGCCTCATCCTCCCTACAATCACCCCTCAGGTACTTGAACATGTTAATCAAATCTCCTCTCAGCCTTCTTTTCTCCAGACTAAACAGGCCCACCTCTCTTAGTCTTTCCTCATATGACAAATGCTCCAGTCCTGTAATCATCTTTGTGGCTCTATGCTGGACCCTCTCAAGAAACACAATGTCCTTCTTGTATTGGACTTGTCATCCTGTTTGGTGGTTTGATTTTCCATAATAATAACAAGATCTTAAGTTAGAATCCTTAAGATAACATCTCCAATATTGATGTCTAAATTGCCCTGAAGTAAATATGGACAACAGCCTTTGATACAGATCTTAAGTAAGCTAAATTCCCCAACTCACTTCAATTCTTGTATTTAAGTCATAGGGAATACTCTGCAGGTCTTAACTGCCACCTTCTCTCCCACCCTTCCTTCAAAGCCCTCAGGCCCTCATCCCCAAAAGAGAAAAAGAAGAAATAAAGAAAAAAAAGCTATAATAACTCAAATTTAACAGTTTAATATAAATTTAAGTTCAAAACTCCAAACCCTCAAATCTGAAATTCTTGTAAAAGTATTGTATAAGTATTCATAGAATCACAGAATGCTTAAGGTTGGAAGGGACCTCTAGACATCATCTAGTCCCACTCCCCTGTACAAGCAGGGTCACCTAGAGCATGTGGCACAGAACTGCGTCCAAGCAGGTTTTGAAGATCTCCAGAGAAGGAGACTCCACAACCTCTCTTGGCAATCTGTTCCAGTGCTCTGTCACCCTCGCTGCTAAGAAATTTTTCATTAAGTTCCTGTGAAACTTTTGGTGGTTCAGTTTCTAGCCATTTCCTCTAGTTCTGTCAGTGGCCACAACTGAGAAGAGGCCAGCACCATCCTCCTCACTCCCTCCCTTGAGGTATTTATATACACTGATTAGATCCCCCCTCAGCCTTCTCCAGGCTGAACAGGCCCAGCTCTCTCAGCCTCTCCTCATAGGGCAGATGTTCCAGGGCCCTGATCATCCTCGTAGCCCTACACTGGACTCTCTCCAGCAGCTCCACATGCGTCTTGTACTATGGAGCGCAGAACTGGACACAATGCTCCAGATGCGGCCTCCCCAGGGCTGAGTAGAGGGGCAGGATCACCTCCATCGACCCGCTGGAGACTCTCTTCTTAATGCACCCCAGGATCCCATTGGCCTTCTTGGCCACGAGGGGACACTGCTGTCTCATGGGCAACCATGACACCCAGGTCCCTCTGCAAGGTGAAGGTGCACCAGAAGGTGCAAATCATACATTTGGTGCTATGTATTTACATTTGGTTACTTTTAATGTAGATGGACTGCTTCATTTCCCTGTATTAAAGCTCTTTGTGCTTTGATATACAGCACTTATTTTATTTCTAAGTAATTCTCTTAGCTTTTGTGCTTAATGACTTTGATTTTTTTTTCTGAAAACAACACACACAAAATTAGATAATCTGCTGCAGCAATTACATACCTCCATCCGAAAACGTACCTGCCTCTGAGGTACGACCATCTCTAATTGAGCATAAGCACAATATTTTTGATTGACTATCTCTTCAAATGAAAGTATGATACTTTTTCACCAATAAATAACAAAATTAATTATGACTACAGTCACTCTAGCTCCACCTAAATGTAAAAAAAAAGATACATATAAAAGGTGAACTGAGGAGGAAAGAAGGGGAAGGGAAGATTCCATTGTAACTTCTGGATCAGTTGACGGGCTGAACTCCTTTCCTCCTCTCAGGTTGGTACAACGCCTGAGAAAACTCAAGTTGTAATGAAGATTGCATCGTGACTTCTGAGATCAGTCAACAGGCTGATCCCCTTTCCTACCTTCGGGTAGAGACTCCTCAAGAGTGAGAGCCCTCTCCCACCTTCTGGGGTGAGTGATTATTGCATTGGTACATCAGAGCTCACTAAGAACCCCACCCTATAGTAGAGAATTTCCTGTACTGAGATCCAAAACCTGCTTTGTAAATGTTGCATTTGAATAAATCATGCTGTTCGTGAACTCGATTTGCTCCTAGAAAGGCGATCAGACCTATAGTCAACAGACTATTCGTGAATCCAATGCTGACAGACTCAGCCCACATTATTTGATGTCTTCAGACTTCAACAGCAGGTTATAAGGACACAAAGTTAAAATGCCCTGTGTATATATGTATTCTTAATGAATGTAAATTATCCCAGAGATATCTGACTGTCTTAAGTTAAAGAGGCTTAATGGGATGCAGTATATAAGGCTAAAAGTTGCCTGCAAAACCATCTAAATACTGATGAATCTCATTTTTACTTGTATATTTAGAGAATAATATTCTGCTGAGCATTTAAGCAGAACAAACTCTACTTCCAACACTCAGGAGGGTTATTAGGAAAAATGCCAGAATTAGTGAAATACCAACTTTTTATCATTCTCTTAGTTTTTAGTTTGAAGATGCATACAATATTAAAAGCTAAAGAATATATTTTTGTACAGGGAGAAATATTTTATTTTATGAATCCTGGAAAAAAAAAAACAACAGTACCTAAATGTGTAATGTCTGCCATTTTTTATCACTCACCTTTGTTCTTCTTCTTTGTATAAACAAAATGGTTTGTCGTTACTGCAGTTTATGGTCCTTCAATAATCAGTGGCAAGACACGTCCATGTGCCATAATGTAGCTGTTATGTCATAATGACTTCTTCAAAGACTCTCTGGAAAACATCTGGAGAATACTAAATTGATTTTTTTTTGAAATCTCTGAAAATTTTGGGCTCCAGTGTTTGAATAACTTTGCCAATTTAATAAGGATGGTACAAAAGTCTTTTTTGTGTGTATCCAGCTGTCATTAATTATGCTAATTGCTATCTATGTACTGGTAAGCTTATAAACTTTACTTCATATATATATATATTTTTTTAAAAAAAAAAAAAAAAGCTTGAAGAGGTAAAATACAGGCAAGGAATGTCTATTGCTATAAAGGCTTCTTGTTTCCTTCTTTAGAACATTTACTAAGTTGTTTGACAGTGTTCTGTAATTAGAATTTGACCTTGATGACTAGGTTAATTTCAATATTTTAAAAAGAAATTAACTCAAAATAAGACATAGACAGTTGCACTAGATTTTTCTATTTCTTCTGAGACTGCTTTTATATTCCTCATGTAGTACAAGTTTAGTGTGTATGACATTTTCAGTGTCTAAGTTGGAAAAGCTATTTGTCTTGTTGTATAAGCTCATAAATGTTGAAGCCAACATGGCTGTCATGACTGGAATATTTTGAAATAATGGGTACAATTAAGATATATGAAATCTAGACATGCAGTTGTGTGAATTTCTTTTGAGTAAATGACAAAGGTGGCCCCATTCAAAGGATATTTTTCCTCCGATCTCCTATTAGAGTATTTCCTCTCAATCTCCTCTTGAGATAATTGCCTAAATTAAATTGCTTTTTCTTTCTGTCTGGCACTCTCTTTCTTTGTCCTTTCTTTGACCTTTGACTACTTAAAGAGTTTAGGCTCCTATATTAATTTAAATGCATATTTTTATAGTGCTAAATCGAGGTAAGATATATCCTACATCTATATAAAGTAGGCCACATTATTTCCTCAAATAAATTCTTAAATGAAACCATACTACCAGCGGGTATTAGTAATATACTCAGGCATCTTCTTAATATATTATACAAAGTAGGTGAGGCCACTTTAAAGCAAAGCAAACTGTGGGTTTCAGAGCTTATCATTTTACCTCTTGGTTTAATTATTCATATAGAACTTCCATTGGCTTAATAGAGTTGTTTTTTAAGAACAAGTGGCTACAAGATTTGGCACTTTAATTGCTCATATTATTTTTAATCAATATCTGCTAGTAAAGCTGTGATGTATTTATGATATTTTTACAATGTATCATATTCTTTATTTGATTGTTCAATTTCCTCTGACTGATAGTCGACATATTGCCTATTACAGGAAAATAAAATTATTCTGTAATATAAAACTTTAGCCTATAACTAATGGCAAACGCACCATTCAGGAAGGAAAGGACTGATTACAGTAGATTCCATTATTTTAAGTGCCATTTTTACATTATATTCCTAGAATCAGGAATCACAATGACTGCTTTGCAGTTTTGCAGGTTTGATAATACTTTTTTTTTTAATACCATTTATAAATTCTTATCGGCGGATTATGGTGAACAATATATTACATAACTGAGGGGATGCTGTGCAATTAGCTGGCATTGCACAGGCTGCTGTCCCAGCTGCTATTTTTGATATGTATCAGGTTAGAAACAGCATCCCAGAAATGTTGTTATATTGAGTATACCAGTGTGGCTTCCCAGGGAGCAGTCGTCTCTATAAATTACAGACTTCCAGAGACTATATGGCTAGAGTGGAACAAGAGTTACTGCTGTCTCTAAGCTTTTCTTATTGAAATGTTTGGAGAGTTGTTCATCCCCGTTACTGTCTTGTTTGTTTGTTTCTGGAAAGGCCATCATGACTGTGATATCTGACTTTTTCAAAGGAGCTGTAGCTGAGAATCTTGAGCGAAAATAGTTACTTAGCTCAAAACTACAATGAGGCACTTTACCTTCATTAGGTAAGGTGCTTAGATTACCTTAGATGCTTAGACTAACCTAAGATGCTTAGGTTAAGCATCTAAGCTAAATATCTAAGTTAAGCTTAAGCATCTGAGGGCCATCAGGGAATGTGAAAGGGAAATAGACTGGTGGAGCTGCATCCTGCAGTCTTCCCAGGAAAGCTACCCTGAGAACTCCCCAATTCAGTCAGAAAGTCCAGTGCCCTCTTGCCCTAGGGTAGAGGGGGTGGACTTAACAGTATCCAGGGACGACCAACAATGGAAACGGGTCCCCACTCGAGGTGGCAGAAGATCCCCTCCACAGCCCACCTCACCTCCACCGGTGACCACGTTCAACAGGTACGAGGCCCTGGAACATGTGAATCAGATAGAGGAGGCCTTGAACCAAGGCCCGTCTAAGGGGATCTCTACAGAGGGGCAGTCTAATCCATGCAGCAAGGCTGCTCCCCCTAAAGTGAAAAGGAGCACCCGGAAGAAGCGGCGGGTGATCGTCGTGGGTGACTCCACGCTGCAGGGCACGGAGGCACCGATATGTAGACCGGACCCCTCATCCAGAGAGGTCTGCTGCTTGCCTGGGGCCAAAATAAAGGATGTCACAGAAAGGCTCCCAAGAATTGTTCACGAATCTATTATCCTCTACTATTGATTCATGTGGGTGCTAATGATGCCATTGGGAAAATGAGGGACGTCAAGCAAGACTTCAGAGCCCTAGGGATGGCCATCAAAGGTACAGGTGCCCAGGTGGTGTTCTCCTCCATTCTGCCAACGAGGGGAATGGACTCAAGGAGGAGAAGGCGGATATGGCAGCTTAACAACTGGCTGCGCCGCTGGGCCTGGCAACAGGGTTTTGGCTTCTATGACCATGGGTCTCTGTTTGATGACCAACAGCTAGTGGGGAATGATGGGACTCATCTTAGCAAGAGGGGCACACGTCTCTTTGCAAAAAGGCTGGCCAACCTGGTTAGGAGGGCTTTAAACTAGGCAAGAAGGGGGAAGGGGAGTGGCACACTGACACGGCAAGCAGTACCGCACAGCCCAGGTCAGATGGCGTCCAGCGGGAGTATGGTAGTGGGGAAGTGAGGGTAGGAAATGATCACAGAGGGTCCTCTTTCACCCCTCCTGGGAAACCTGTGGCCTCTGTTGCTTCCCTGAAATGCCTGTATACCAATGCGCGAAGCATGGGGAATAAGCAGGATGAACTGGAGATCGGTGTGCGGTCCCAGCGTCATGATCTCATCGGAATCACAGAGACGTGGTGGGATAGCTCGCACGACTGGAGCGCTGCCATGGAAGGCTATGTGCTCTTTAGGAAGGACAGGCTGGGAAGGCGAGGTGGTGGAGTTGCTCTTTATGTGAGAGAGCAACTGGAATGCATGGAGCTCAACCTGGGAGTCGAGGATGAGCGAGTTGAGAGCTTGTGGGTAAGGATTAGAGGGCAGGCTAATGTGGGAGACACTGTGGTGGGTGTCTGCTACAGGCCACCTGACCAAGACGAGGAGGTTGATGAGGCCTTCTATAGGCAGCTGGATGTTGCCTCACGGTCACAGGCCCTGGTTCTCATGGGGGACTTCAACTACCCCGACATCAACTGGGAGGACAACACAGCCAGGCATAAGCAGTCCTGGAGGTTCCTGCAGAGCGTCGACGATAACTTTTTGACGCAGGTTGTGGAGGAGCCGACGAGGAGAGGTGGGCTACTGGACCTCGTGCTATCAAATAGGGAGGGCCTAGTAGGAGATGTTAAGGTAGGGGGTACCCTCGGCTGCAGTGACCATGAGTTGGTGGAGTTCAGGATTCAACGAGGAGGAGGCAGGGCTGTAAGTAGCCTTGCGACGATGGACTTCAGGAGGGCCAACTTTAGCCTCTTCAGAGACCTCCTCGGTAGAATCCCATGGGCTAGTGCTCTAGAAGGAAGGGGGGCCCAAGAGAGCTGGTTAGTTTTCAAGCGGCACTTCCTTCACGTCCAGCAACAGTGCATCCCTGTGTGTAGGAAGGGAGGCAGAGGGGGCAGGCGACCTGCGTGGATGAGCCGGGAGCTTGTGGCAATGCTCAAGCAGAAGGCAGCGGTATACAGAATGTGGAAAAAAGGACAGGCCCCCTGGGAGAAATACAGGAACGTAGTCAGGGAGTGCAGAGATGCGACAAGGAAAGCTAAGGCACGTCTGGAAGGCAAGCTGGCAAGGGACGTTAAAAATAACAAAAAAAAATTCTTCAAATACATTAACAGCAAAAGGAAGATCAGGGAAAACGCGGGTCCGCTGGAGGACGGGATGGGCACCTCGGTTACAAATAACACAGAAAAAGCAGAGTTGCTCAATGCCTTCATTGCTTCGGTGTTTACCAAGGGCAGCCCTTTAGAGCCCCAGGCCCTAGAGACAAGAGAAGAAGCTGGTGGAGAGGAAGACTTGCCCTGGGTAGAGGAAGATTGGGTCAGAGAGCACCTAAGGAACCTCGATACCCACAGATCCATGGACCCTGATGGGATGCACCCCAGAGTGCTGCGGGAGCTGGCAGATGCCATAGCTAAGCCGCTCTCCATCATCTTTGAAAGATCCTGGAGAACGGGGGAGGTGCCGGAAGACTGGAAGAAGGCCAATGTCACGCCAGTCTTCAAAAAAGGCAAGAAGGAGGACCCAGGCAACTACAGGTCAGTCAGCCTCACCTCCGTCCCCGGAAAAGTGATGGAACGACTCATACTGGCCGTTGTCTCCAGGCACATGGAGGACAAGAAGGTGCTCAAGAGTAGTCAGCATGGATTCACCAAGGGGAAATCTTGCCTGACTAACCTGATAGCCTTCTATGATGAAATGACCGGCTGGATAGACGAGGGGAGAACGGTGGATGTCGTCTATCTCGACTTCACCAAGGCTTTTGACACCGTCCCTCACAACATCCTCCTGGGCAAGCTCCGGAAGTGTGGGATAGATGAGTGGACAGTGAGATGGATTAGGAACTGGTTGGATGGCAGGGCGCAGAGAGTGGTGATCAGCGGTGCAGAGTCTAGTTGGAGGCCTGTGGCTAGTGGGGTCCCCCAGGGGTCAGTCCTTGGTCCAGTCCTGTTCAATTTATTCATCAATGACCTGGATGAAGGCACAGAGTGCTCCCTCAGCAAGTTTGCTGATGACACGAAACTGGGAGGATTATCCGATACCCCAGAGGGCTGTGCTGCCATCCAGAGGGACCTGGACAGACTGGACAACTGGGCGGTGAAAAACCTCATGCAATTCAACAAGGCCAAGTGCAAGGTCCTGCACCTGGGGAGGAATAACCCCAGACACCAGTACAGGCTGGGGACCGGCCTTGTGGAGAGCAGCTCTGCAGAGAAAGACCTGGGTGTCATGGTGGATGATAAGTTGACCATGAGGCAGCAGTGTGCCCTCGTGGCCAAGAAGGCCAATGGAATCCTGGGCTGCATTAAGAAGAGCGTCTCCAGCAGGTCGAGGGAGGTGATCCTGCCCCTCTACTCAGCCCTGGTGAGGCTGCATCTGGAGTACTGTGTCCAGTTCTGGGCTCCACAGTACAAGAGGGATGTGGAGCTGCTGGAGAGAGTCCAGCGCAGGGCTACAAGGATGATCAGGGGCCTGGAACATCTGCCCTATGAGGAGAGGCTGAGGGAGCTGGGCCTGTTCAGCCTGGAGAAGAGAAGGCTGAGAGGGGATCTAATCAGTGTATATAAATACCTCAAGGGAGGGAGTGCAGAGGACGGGGATGGTCTCTTTTCAGTGGTGGCCACTGATAGGACTAGAGGAAATGGCCGGAAACTGAAACATCAAAAATTCCATAGGAACTTAAGGAAAAATTTCTTAACAGTGAGGGTGACAGAGCACTGGAACAGGCTGCCCAGAGAGGTTGTAGAGTCTCCTTCTCTGGAGATCTTCAAAACCCGTTTGGACGCAGTCCTGTGCCACGTGCTCTAGGTGACCCTGCGTATGCAGGGGGGTTGGACTAGATGATCTCTAGAGGTCCCTTCCAACCCTAAGCATTCTATGATTCTATGATTCTATGATTCTATGATCTCAAAGTGCTTTTAGTGTTTTTTTTTTCTTTCTTTCTCTTTTCCATTTTTTAAAGCTGGTTCTGAGATTCAGCTCTAGTTTAGTCAGTATGTGCATTTGCAGCATGTAGAAACAAGATAGAGAAACCTAGCATGTTGTATGTTGACAACAGACTAAAAAAGAGATTTTCATGGGCTCTAAACCTCCCTGAGAAAAGGATGGAAGTATGCACTTTGGCTCTAAGTCTGTTCTGTGTGGCTTTAGTTACAATTATGTCAATACTTGTACTATCTTCAGGGCTACACTAGCTGCTGTTATTATACTGCAGGTATAATCTCAAACTACTGTTTCTTAAGCTATTGTATCCTGAACTTTTCAAATATTTGACAATACTTCCATCATCCCTTCCCTAGTTTGCTCAGAAACAGCCTTACAAAAAGGCTTTCATTTAAATTTGTGGCACTGGCTTGTGGCTTGCCTGTGTGCCCCTCGCATCTGTTTATCAACCATGGTCTATACTAAAAAATATTACCTTAAATACCTTAAATGTTCAACACTGTCCTCTATAGGAAACTTATGGGTTGGACTTAGAGCTGAGAGTTCTGACTGCCTTGACTATAAAATGTACTTAGAATTATTAGTTTTGCTATAGATGTCTACACTGCAAATATCTTAACTTAGGTATGGTGTCTTGTAGTGAGAACAGCTTAACATTAAGTATTAAATTGCTAAGTCTCTATACAGATTCACTGTAATTTAGTTACCCACATTTAGTTATCACTGACAAAGGTAGCAGCACAAGTCGAAAGAGCTATAGCAGATTCTTCCCTGCAGTGTTATATCAGCACATATATCAAATACACAAAAATGTTAAATTACTTGTGTAGATAAAAATAAAATTCTTATCTCAGCATTTTACTTAAGAAATTATGAGTCTCAAAGACTATAAAAGAGATCTTAAATGAGAGTTCTTGTTGAGATGATGAGACTTATTCATACACTGTAAATTGTGGTATTGGCTGGTAAAATAACACAGTAAAATGCTGCTGCCTTCAAACCGTAAATGATTCAGATAACTGTAAATAAATATCAAACAGAAATAGTTTGAAGGGTATCAATTATGGTGAAATGCTTCTTGGAACAGCAAAATATTTTTTTTCAAATAAAATTATTCAGTTTTGATCTCTCCAAATGTGAAACAAATTGGTCTTTTTTCTTGATGTACATCAATGCAATTATATATGAAGTGACAGGAATTCAGCAAAGTCTTTAATTCTAAAATGTCTTAAACACTTGGGACATTCACCTGTCTTCTAACATGCATGATATTTTCATTAATCTCTGATAGCTTTTATGTTATTATTTGGCCAATTAGTATTGCCAGATCTTATTGGTAAGGAAAAAACTGCAACATTGCTCTGTGGTCCATTCAGTTCAGGGAGTCTATAAAGATGATTGACAGATTCCATGCTCAGATTTCTTTTCTCATGATTTTGAGTGATGAAAAAAATAGAAAAAGATAAATTATTGTGATGATTCTGGTTTAGTAGTGTCATTGAAATAAGTAACTTACTACTTTTTTATCTGTTGTTATATATGTCCACATGTATATGTTCCAAATAAAGCCAAATAAGTATTTCATATTTCATTGCAAACAGCAATAAAAAAGATGCTTTCTGTCCCTCACTATATGTTGCAATAAAGGTATGGAGCTGAGAATGCCAGGTGAAATATTTAAGATACTTACAGAGAGAGAGAGAGAGAGAAACTCAAGAAATAAAATTGAGAGCAGATCAGATTTTAAAGTTTCCATGGCTATGCGTTATAGATGTTTGGTGGGATTTATTTTACATGAAGTCATATGGTACAATAGTTTTAACTGACATGGGCAGACTCTGAAGTGTAGGTATCTAAATGTAGCTATATACATGTGAATGAAAATGATTCAGTTGTTTAAAAATGTTAGTTTTGCATATGTTTTCTCTCTCTCTGTAAAACAGGACTTGATTCTGTTGTTTAAGCATAGGCTCCTATTAACTTTTGAGCTACCTCGAAGTATCCAAGACATCCCCATGTGCAGTTAGTGGGTCTCTAAGTGGGTCTCTAGTTCTTCTGCCTGACAGCATAGGACCAAGACAGACTCTACTGTACCTCTCACCTGGCATGCAGCTGCACTGAGTAATGTCTCTGAACTAGGGCTCTTTATATTCAGCAGTCATTATTTATGAATGCATGATACTGTGCTCTCAAGACTGGATTTTACTCCCTAGAACTTGCCAAACAAGCAAAAGTTAAAGAAAGACTGTTTATAATATTGAACTAGTGCAATCAATATCCACTAGAGCTATCTATTACGTACTTGGATTGTGTCGCAGGCTTCACTGAAAATTGTTTTATACTGCTTAGCTAGGAGTTTTTGCTAGAAGTAACAAAGGTTGAAAAGGACTATGTTTGTCAGATTGTTTTTTTAGATGAGTTTATTGGTGAAGCCTTTGAACCATAGATGACTGCATATACACAATAATATCACATATGAGATTTATAATTTCCTGAGTTATCCACTCATGGCTGCAAAATCTGAGTACTTTGCTGTATTATGTTCTGGTAGTGTTCCTCAATCACTTTGTGACACTTGATATAAAACATACAAAACATTAGAGAGTAGGACCTCAAGTAGTTCATGGAATGTCATAAATGCATATTTTGTAGAATATCTGGAGTCAGTAATGTAGTAGTATATCTGTCTGAAATATTTTATATAGGCATTCACAATATAGCTACATGAACAGGAACCTAAAACATTCTGTCGATGATATTCAGGTTTAATTTCAGTCATGGACTTTTATATGTGATCACGTTATAAATATAGATAGATATAGATGCATGTGTGTGTATGCATGTATGTATGTATTTTAGTTAAAAAGAGAGTTAATACTTAACCACCAACTATGGGTTGTTTATTATGAGCAGCAGCAGTGTTTCTTAAATCCCTTAACCCACCCTACCTCGCAAAGCTTCAAGATGAAGATAGAATACAATCATCAGGCACACATTTTAATCATTTGAAAAAATACTCACATTAAGTTAGGATCAAATTTCATTTTGTATTCATATGGAATCATGGTATAAAGTGGAAAAGTCGAGTTGTAATTATCATGAGACTACAGCAACTTAATTTCATCAGCTTCAATGAACTCATTCCTAGTGGTTGACATACATACCAAGTTAAGTTAGCATCAGGTTTCCAAATGTTTATCAGATTTTCTCTTTTTGTTTCTGAACATACACTTTTGCCTTTTTAGACAGCATTTTTTTTAAAAAAGAAATATATTGCTTCCTTCATATTTTTCTCTTGCAAACATTAAATTAGATGGATTCATTCCTCTAATTAAATTGTAATGTTATAAACTTTCTAGATTTTCAAAGTACAGAAAGTGACAGTTTCAGTAATATGCTTATAGAGAGGAGATATAAGTGAATATATTAAAAGAAAAAGATAAATGGAGGGACTAATAGGAAACAATTTTTTTCTGGTCTTCCTGCTTTATATATAATTATTTTTTCAGACTCAGTTTTATCTCTGTTAACTAAATAACTATATTGTTTGAAATCTGAGATGTAAGGTCCAAGAATTAACAGATTACTTCTTTAAAGGGTTTGCATAACTGAGTTTGAATACTAAAAATATTACCCAGAGCCACTGACCATTACATTTACTTTATGAGGTAGCTATATGTTGTTTGGAGTCCTTCTGATAAACATTTGCCTCTAGGACTGTCATTTGGTGCTTATGATATTATGAGGCATGTTTAAATATTTTAATTCTCCAAATTAATTTTAGTCTATTGCATTCTCATGTACTGATTTTTAGAAGAACTCTCTGTGTGAGTGTAAACTTTGCTAAAAATAACATATGATACTTAGATATTTCTGCCTTTGCCTTAACTCTGTCTTCCCAGAAAAGGAGCTTCTGGAAACATGCAATTATATTTCTTTACATTTAGATGAGGGGATTAGATATACATAGTGAGAAGTAGGCCTAGTTTCCCTAAAGTTTATAATTAAAAACTTTATTTAAATTGATATCATTATAAAATTAGCTGCAATATTATATGTGCTTTAAGCACTACAATGCAAAGAGAGCCTAGCAAATTGTAACGTCTTAGATAGAAATCCAAGAATCATCAGAAGCTCAGAAAAACTCATTAATGACAAATTTAGCAGGTGATATAAAAGGAGAGAACGAAAAAATAAAATAATGATGTGAAAAGGTATCAATATTTTCTTTGATATATAAAGGATTGCTAAAAGGGAAGAGTGATCAAGTGTTCTTTTCTTTTGGATTAAGACAGAAGATACCAGTTTGCTTTTCAACTTTGAAGATTAAGGTTAGATGGAGAAAGACAAAACAAAATAAAAGCTTTTTTCAAATGAGGACTAAGCATTGCACAAACTACCAAGGGAGTTTGCAAAATCTCACTTTTCAAATATATTCAAGAATAAGTCAGGCAAAAAGATAGGAGTCATCTACTCACAG
The DNA here is from genome assembly GCF_059628265.1 of Tinamus guttatus. Classification (NCBI taxonomy): domain Eukaryota; kingdom Metazoa; phylum Chordata; class Aves; order Tinamiformes; family Tinamidae; genus Tinamus; species Tinamus guttatus. The sequence continues at coordinate 514,434 of NW_028289228.1, read as the reverse complement.
AGAGTGTATTTCAAGTATATTTTGAATTTTTTATTGAAATTTGAAACTAAATAGTATTCTATTACAGCATTTGTAATATTCCATATGAAAAAAAATCTATATTTGAAAATCCTCTGATAATCTTTTATATATATATATATTTATTTATAAATAATTGACAAAAACTGATAAAAAACATACTCAGACACAGGACTATTAATTATTTCAAAGTTGAAGAAAGAAGGAAATCTGTTGTTTCCCTTTAAAAAATAAATAAATAAACAAATATCCTCAAAGCAAACAAATGAACAAATAAAACTTCATAACTCTTTTGAATACTTATTTGAAGGTCATTTCTGGCCTGTAGGTGAATATTAAAAGCACTTGGACACTTCGATATTGTCAGATTTTTACTTTCTTTCTCTCAGGTCCAAATACCTTGAATTGTTTTAGCAGTGAAACATAACTTAAAGAGAGGAAGAGAGACCTCTGCAGTGATTTGGTAGCTAAAGTATTCTTTGATAAAGAACACTGTGTATGATTGTATTCCCCTAGCATGAAAAGGTCATTGTATTCCATCAGGAGTCCCCTAGGACTCTAAAACTGAGCAAGTCATCTGTGGAACGAGGGTATTTTATGTATGAATATTCCGCTGGCTACATTTAAAAGGAAATTGTTGCCAGTTCACATTTGTGGATTTTAGTTGGTAGGGTGTCCTCTAAAAATATCCACCGTGATAAGCTTTAATGTGTGAAGGAATGCTAACAAGGTTTGGGTTTGAACTAGTCACTAGCATGTTTGAAAGACAAAGAGTCTTTCAGGTCAGAAGATAAACATGCTATGGAACTCTGAATACCAAATTCTCAGAAATCTTAAAACTTGGGTAATGCTGAACAGACTTTTCTGGGGTTATGATTTCAGATTCATTAGTTAGATCTTCCTTAGATACGTAACTTAACATTCCTTTGATGGAAAAAAAAGAAAAAGAAGGAAAAAAGAAATAAACTGACAAAGCTGAAAAAAAGAGCTTTTATTCTCCATCCTAATGCAGTTTTATAAAACAGCTAAGATGTCCTGACTCTTAAAGCCAATTTCTTTTAAGCAAAACTTGAACTGATTATCTCAGTGGTACACTTCTGAAACATGGAAGGAGATGCTGTTGCTCAAACACTGGAATCCACCCACTTTGATGGGCCCTAGAGCATTTCAGACATCCACATGTACCAGGGAAACATGACCTAGTACCTACACTTGTGGACTTTCAGTTGAAGATCTGTCAGGATACCATCTTTGCTTAAACTGTATAGAATCCTTCAACAAAGTATCTCAACCTCACCTTGGTATATCCTCCATGTAAGGTTGTATTATTCTAATCTTGTGATTGCAATTGGGTGTTGGCTACTTGGAACTCAATCTAAATCTGGGTAAAATGGTACTAGTTGAGATTCTAGATCATTTAAATATCTGCACGAGCCTGGTAGTTATGACACAAGATATATGGGAACATTTACTGAAATAGTAGCTGAGTTCAGATGGGTTTCACCAGGAAATCTCACACTACTTCCATCACCTATGTTGAGACCACTGATGAGAGCCCTATGTGTTTAAGTTCCACCTCTTCTGTTTTTTCCCCAAGTGCTTTGCAATTTAGAATATCTTCATTACACGAAAGACAGTTAGTCCTGTTATGTCAGCAATTCTAATCTCTTTCCTAAAAAGAAAAAGGATGAGGTTCAGCAAAAATAATAATTTATTTTAATAAATCACTGGGAAATTAGATATGATTACAAAGGTTATCCAAAATGATTACTGTTCAATGACAAGTATGTGAAAAACAGTAATTTCTTCTAAAACAAATCAATAAAAAAGACAGTATTACTAACTCTGTGTAATCCTCTACCTTTGCTTGTTAAAACACACTTTCCAAACAAACCCAAACAAGAATAATAACAGAAATCCTCCCAAACAAATACCCATTTTTAAATATACTGCTCTTTAGCCTATTATGAAACCAGTTATCTTTGTTAGCAGTATTAAGACTCACTATTTACATTCCTAATTTGTTCTCAAAATCATAATTATCCTCTTTGTCACCATCACCACTAGTACTCTGGAAGCAACAGGAATCCACCAACACTATCACAAGAATATTAAAAATGCTTACCTATTTATGCTGTTACTACTTGTGCCAAGTTTGTATAGTGCATTAATAGTGGGCTATTTATTAAACTTTTATGAAAATGATAAGAAGTTGTTCACAATCAGTACAACAGTTTTGTTGTCCCCTCTGACGTGGCATGTAGCACCTTTTATAAATGATGATCTGATTTTATAATAAATGGTAATCTGATTTTTCTGGCTATCACAATTAATAAAACTTACATTTTGTAAAGTCCATTTGTCTGTGAAATTTATGTTTTCATAACAGAAATGGCAACAATTTGATTTTACATAGGAACAGATACCTGCATTTGCTTAGTGGATAAAAGGAAATAAAGCTATGAGATGCACTGTCTTGAAATGTGATTATAAATTAATGAGAAATGTTTGATGAAACCTTGGGAGTCCAAGCTGTTTCGATCCTAAGAGTTTTTGATAATTCTAAGTCATTCTGACTTTAATGAAGTTGAAATAATCTTTAATCTAATATATGTGTAATAAGATCACGCCAAGTTGCTGAATTTCCTTTTATTCTTAAATGACATATTTTGATGTTTGGACAGGGGTATAGAATCTTTAGATTGATGTCAGAAGATTTTAAAATATATGCCATATCTTAAGTTCTGGCATACGTTTTAAATCGATAATAGTGTACAGCTGCAAATAATTTGCATATCTGAAGGCAGTTCAGAGAAATGGATGCAGCACATTGGTGGCTGAAACATACGATTTGTCATTATTTTGTTTCAGGACAAGGCATTTATTTACTTATCGAGTCTTTTGCCTGATTTTATCCTGTTTTATAAAGTAACCCATAACTCCTCTGAATTCCCTCCATCTTTGTTTCAAATGTCTTATAGAGTCCTTAGTCTTTGTTTTGCTACAGATATTTGTGAATATGCATCTTCCTGCAGAGCATGTAAGATGTGACTTATCACCTGAGTAATGTGGCTTTCTGACTTCTGTGCTATGTCTGGACTGTGATCAGTCAGCTGTAGGCCCAGAAAGTGTTTCTCTTTCCAGAAACATGGTCTTTGGTCTTTGTAGGGAGCTTTGAATTTCCTTTGCTTTCACAGGGAAACATAGGGAAAAAAAATGATTTACTCCAAATTGCACTTCCATTGCATTCCATGGACTAGCCAAAAAATGTAATCTTTTAGGAAAATGGAAAGCAGATGGAATATTTGGTACTTCAGTGACTATTTTATGCCAACAAAGTGGCTTAACAGAAATTCATTAATAGATATTTAATATTGGTTTTAAGATCTCTTCTAACAGATAATAATCACCTATGGGGCATCTACTTTACTCAAATTTTATCACATGTAAAAATGAAAAAATGAAAATTACTAAACAATATCTACTGGCTATTTATACAGAGGGAGATATGACTTATGGTCTGCAAAATTGAGATTGATATTTGTTTTGACATTATCACTATCTCCAATAAGACAACTGATAAGTCTCTACAACTTCACACAGCTCAGCAATCTTACTTCCATCTGCAATTTTACTTTAGCAATTGTATCTTGCATGGCTCTACTCATCCACATCTCTTTCTCAAAATGCAACATTCCTCCCAGAAGTTTAAGCCAAATTTGTGCAGGCATGTAGAATCACAGAGAGTGGACAAACTGGGAAGAGCACTATTCGAGTATACAATGATAGTGGGTATAGGGGATAAAAGGACATTGCCATTACCCTAAACCTTTTTTTAAAAAAAGATTTTCTTCTGAAATCATATCAAAATATAATTCTTTATTATTTTATTTATTTACTTATTTATTTATTATTTGCTGAACAGAAACAGCCCCAACCCCAGCTTCAACTCTTTTTACAGATGCTTTTTGGACACTCCTTACTGACATGAGAACTTTGATGTCACCTGTTCTTTTGTTCCTTGTATAAATAACTTAGGAATTTAATAAATTCCTACACATTCTACTGTGCTTTATGAGGAGGTTTTATCTTGACTAAATTCAGTCATCTAAAGATTAGGCATCTAGTATACATTAGTTTAATAGTTTGTTTTTGTTTTCCAAAAGTGCTATTTATTCTTACTGTCTTAAGCATATATTAAGAAAGGATGAGTTTGACCCTTGGATATAACTGTCTCTTCATTGACTTGTAAAGGACATTAGGCAAGCACTTTAAACTAGAAAACTAACTTAAACAGTTAACACTAGATTAGTTAATTTAAACTATAACAGTTAACTTTGTTTCAACCCTGAGATTTCCTTCCAACGTGTGTCTGAATGTTGCCAAAAACAGCAGTGATCTCTTGACCTTTGATTTTGGGGCCAAACTCTTCTTGGTGGTGGCCCGCGATAGGACAAGGGATAACGGGTACAAATTGAAACACCGGAAGTTTCATCTTCACATTACTGAAGGGGTGAGAGAGCATCAGAACAGGCTGCCCAGAGAGGTTATGGAGTCTCCTTCTCTGGAGATCTTGAAAACTCACATGGATGTGACCCTGTACCACGTGCTTTAGGTGTCCTTGCTTGAGCAGGGGGGTTGGATTAGATGATCTCTAGAGGCCCCTTCCAACCTCAACCATTCGGAGATTCTGTGATTCTGTTTGATTTCAGCTGCTCAAGCAAGATCAGATTAACAAAAATCCTTTAACAGAGATATTCAAGATTTGATGTATTTTCAGTTGTTTTCTTATCGCACTAGGATACTGGTTGACTTCTCAGTTTGCAAATTAAAGTAATATATCTTCATCTAGATTATATTGTAATTAGTAAATACATTTTCAAAGAGTTCTGTTTAAAGTTTCTGACATTAAATACAATGGATGTCAGATATAGATAAATTTGCTATGAACATTGCCATCTAAGGTACTTAATATTTCTTTTAAAAAGCGCAGAAGAAATTGCAGTGCTTTCTGTCATGGCACTGCCATTATTTTTCCTTCTTTTATTGACCTCAGTTTTCTTGTAGTTAATTCAAAATACTTTTGACATCTCAGTCTTTGGGACTGTTGTCTTTGCATAAGAACATTTAAAATCATGTTGCAAAGCGTGATTAATATGCTGGATTGTAAGTAATAGGATAGAAAGTAATAAGAAAAGATGTCCTTTCAAGGAGAGTATACTCGAAGGACTGTAATTTTCCTTAAGCCTTATATAGTCCATGCCAAAGAATAAAGGAAGTCTGGTTTCACCTGCCTTCAAAAAGACAAGTTCTAAGGGTATACTGTGAATTAATTCATGTTCTTATTTCATTTGTAGTATTTAAATTTCATAAATTTAATTACTAATAAAGTATTTTTAAATAATCATAAAAAAATGTAGTGTACTGTTTAACTTATATTCTTTGATTTTTATATGCTTTTCTGTTCTGGCACTTTTCTGCTCTTTGGTACATTGTAGTAAGTGTCAGATTTTAGGAATAAAATGTCTCTTAACATTATAACAACCATAGCTGTGTATCTTCAGGCTGAGAACAAGGAAGCAGAATATGATGACAAGGAAGTTAAGGAAAATGTAATATAATTACTGAAATAGTCATCTGAATTTGCTTTTAAGTTGAGTTGCATTAAGTTGAGAGTTTAAACTTACATTAATTACAATATAGTAATTTAAATATTTACATCAATACAGAATTAACTTAAATGTTGCATCTACCAATCTACTAAATTTACACAAAATTATTCCTTTGATAAGGAAAAAGCTTGAAATTTTCCTTAAGAAAATTCAAAATCAAAAGTTTTAATTTGGCTCAGAGTAATAACAATCAGTATTTCCACAGCTTTGTTTGTCCCAAACCTCTACCAAAAGTCTTTAAAAAAATAAATAAACCAAGCTCCTTTATATGCTGCCCTGAGGGAGTTACAGTGTAAGTTCTTTTTCTCTAAGGAATAAAGATATATCTCATGACTGTGTAGGTCATCAAGGAAAAACACAGGGCTTGTGTGAGAAATTCTGTGAAGAAACTGGAGTATATCCCTTTTCCTCACATACATGAATGGCTTCATGACCAGTCTCTTTGAATTCAAATATGAAGATAATTTGTATTTATTTGCAAATTACTTTTCTAGGTCAAATTAAAACTGCTGTTACCTTACCAACAATTCACTAAGACCGAAGAAGCTAAAATTGTAACAAACAGGAATGTTTCAGTAATTTTTTGCTGTGGTTTTAGAAGACAAACACATATAAAATATTCAATTTCAAGGAGTCTTAAGCAAGCTTTGCTCACTTCTGCTTCTAGCTAAAAACAATCTAAAATTTTATTCATGGTTAGGCAAAGGCTTTGCTATGAGATTACTGTTGATAATTCACATTCATATCCATATGAGTTTCATGTTCCATGCTGAAATATTCACTAGCTGAAGCTTTTCTACTTATAGCTAAAAATCCACAGTGATTTAGGACCAAATTAATGTAATAGCCCTACAGGAGCACAGAAAGCTGTAAGAATGAGGACTCTAACCAAAGTATCGGGAAATGTAAGAAAGATGTTTATCCTGTTACACTTAGCAGCTAATATAAGATATGTCCAGAGAGCTGACAGATTTTCTGGAGAGTTGACAGCTAGATTTATGCTCAGGCTGGCTGACAACACCAAGAAATTTAAAAAGGGGTTCGTGGTAAACACTTAGAAGTACAGGGGAGTTTAAATAGTTTTAAATACTAATGCAATGTAACTGACCTGCACAATTTTCAGTTGTCTTGGCCAGAGGAGAAAAAGTTTTTTTGTTTTTGTTTGTTTTCCTAAAGGCAAAGAGATTATTGCAACATACTGTATTAAAAATTACAGTAAGTAATTTCACAGTTTGCTTTGAGGTGTTCTGATTTCCTGTTTAAGCACTAGAGGATCACAAAAGATCAAAGTTAATATTCTGCATACAGCTTTAAATTTGCCTTGATGTTTGGGTTATAACAGTCTTTAGTTATGTCATATTTAGAAATGGCTTGTTAACATTCAACAGAGAAAAAAAAAGCGGAATACAGAGTATTTGTAACTCATCCAAGATACAACAGAAACAGAAAAAGTATAAACTGTATAATAAAAGTATAAACAACTGAGAATCATTTTTGTACAGGGAACAACTAAATGAAATAGCACTTTTCAGAGAAATGTGAAACAGGATGCAATTGTTCACTGTTTCAAAAGAAGAACTCAATGGACTAGTATAGACCAGGCTCAGGATAAAAAAAAAAAAAAAAAAAAAGGTGGATTCTTCACACAATATACAATTGAGACATGAAAGTCCTTGCAGAAAGTAGATAAAAATAATTCAAAAAAAAAAAAAAACAAATTGAAAAACCTTGTGAAATAAAAATACACCTCACCGTTCACAAACCACACCTTAAAAAGTTGACTGAAAAACTTTCTGTAGTTTGTTAGAGGATAGGATGATATCCTTGGGAAGTACCACTGCATGTTTTAAATATTTTTTCTTTCTTTCTTTTTCATTTTGTACATTTCCATTGACATCCAATTACTAGACACTGTCAGATTAATTTCTATATGAGAAAATACTGGCATTCCTGTGTATTAATGAAACTGAAAAATTGAATAGTATTTGTTTAAATATTTTGGGGGTATCCCATTTGCTACTGGATTTTCAAAAAAAATGCTAAAGAATAAAAGGTGCTCAAAAATGTGTAGATAGAATTGTGTGTCACACATTATCCTAGATTTAGCTGTATTGGAGGTATTGATACATGACAAAGTAACAAAAGGTAGGTGTTTTAGAGTAGCATGATAAAAGCAACCTTATCTAAAATGTACTTCATGAGTGAATTATGGTCTTTATCCCATGTTTAGTATGCTTCTTGTATAGAAGAGGATAGCACATTCTGTATTTTATTATAACTAGATTATGACTGACACTTCTAACTAATTTTTCTATCTTCTATGCAGACTTCTTGTAATTTTAGTTGCACCAAGTTAATGTTAAAATAAAGCAGTTGAATTTGAATCAATCGCTTTGAAAAGATAAGTTTTGCTTCCTAAATTGTCAAGTGGAACAAAAATAGTCTTAATTATATATATATATTTTTATTATCATCATATGATCCATTGACATTTTTCCTGAGTTTATGGGGTGGGAAAACTATCAATCTTCCTTTATTCTGCACTCGATCTTTGGAGTTTACTGCATTGTCTGCAAAAAGAAAAAGAAGAAAGGAATGATTCCGGTGTTAATGTAGCCCAATACTTGGGCATGTGATAGAGGCTTAATGATTTTGGGAAGATCAACATGTGTTGGAATTTATAGGGTATAAGCTTCATTTGGTACCGCTCTTATAAATCACAAGACAAGACATTGTAACACATTTAGTATCATACTTTGTTCTACTCTATCAGAGAACATTTATATACATCAGAGAAACTGCATCTCAGATAGGATTTTAGGCGTCATTTATTTATAGGTGATGATCATGACTGACAAATCCTTACTTGCTGCAGTGTGCAAGCTCAGCAGCAAAACTGAAAGGCGTAGTAAAATACAGTATCAGCTCAATGAATGTAACTATTTTGTAGTGGTTTTTCTTTAAATGACCCCAATAAGACATAGAAAATATCTTGCTCCACATGTTCAATCCGTTTTTTTCTGAACCTACAAGAATGGCATGTTATGTCAGATGTGATAAAGAGCTGTGATAAAGATAAGCCTGTAATAAAGAGCTGAAAGGTGACAGATGCATCCTGTCTAGATGACTGCAATATGTAATCTGCTGTGTCTTTGTGGACTCCATTTTTAAGATCATAGATGGGCTAAGATACTTTTTGATTAGAAAACACTAGTTGTCTATAATAAGAAACTATTCTGAATCTATTTTTTTTTTTAGTTTTTCAAAATATTTACTTAGAATGGGACAGAAATTACTCAGTAAAATATAGAGTAAAAATATATTTTGTTCAAGATCCCACCATCAAGGATCCTAACTAAATATTTGAAATAGAAGAAGATTGTTAACCTATAATTAAAAATTAGGGAAGGCCTAAACCAAAATAGTCTTCATACTTATTTATTGGTGCTAACAAACATTTAAGATAACAGCATTTAACATATCTGCTTCCTGGGTTTAGGCATGATTCATTCCTAGAAATCCTACTTTCAACAAAAAACAACTAAACACATATTATGTCAATTCTATTTCCTTAATAATTTAGAATGATGCCTACTCTGAATATAGCCCCAGAGACATTCTTGTAAGCATTCAAAAAGGATCACTTTCAAAATCTGACCTTTAACAGAAGATATTCTAATTTGGTTAGGATTTTCAGAATATCAATCTTTACACAAGGGATAAATTATCACTTGAAAAAAAAATAAACTTTTTAAGAATAATTTTTGTTTTACTATCCTATTTTAGATTGCAGGTAAACATATTCAGAACATAAATATAGCCAACATGAAAAGAATTGCAACCTAACACTGTAAACTGACAATTCTTAATGTTTAGGCATTGAAAGTCTACTACACTAGAAAATAATTGAAGATTTTAATAGTGGCACAAAATCTTGCAGGGAGGTCTCTTTAAAACAAGCATTAGATATAGAAAGGTATCACTCCAAGAATCCCACTGGCACTTTCAACCTCTGTTTTATAATATTTTAATTTTATGCAAAGCTTGTAGCAGACTGACATTATAAATCTAACAAATATATCCCGAAGATTAGCCTTTGAGATATTCTTCTGCCCAATGTGGTGCCAGTTATGAAAAGAAAGAAAGAAAGAAAAAAAAGACATCCAAGGAAATCCACAATGTGAATATGACAAATATAGAAAAATGTCATAATTTTATTTTTTAATTTATTCTTAAATTAAATAGAAGAAAGGATGAGAGAAAGAAGTGACTGAATTTTCTTCATTGTCTGTATTGCTATGTCTCAGGTAGTGTCTCTACTGACATAATGACAGCATGATGGACCTTTCCCACACACTGTAACATGATTGCCTTTACTATTAAGGATGGTCCTACCTGCACTTGCCTTTCTGCAGTGCAATTCCTGGGCATTTGGAGGCATTGGACCATTTTGGGGACCACTTGTGACACTGATCTTTCACTGACACTCACTGTCAAAGAGCCGGCCTGTAACAGCTGTTCTCAATGCCCCTAAGTGCTCCCAGGCAGATTTTTACTACTATGAATGTCACTTCAGGAATATCGCAGATAAGCTAACTTGTCTATACTGTACATGTACAAAGCTGAATTAGATATACTCTGGGCTTTTTTTATAATCAGTGGAGACAAATAATCACCTATAAGTAATTTGAATTATTATTAGTCTGAGGTATATAATTATGCATCTTATATAATTTACTAGTTAGTTCATATATGTAACTATTATTTGAATAGCTTCATTACCTCATGAATGGCACTCTGACGCTAAATCTATACTAGCAAATTGTATGTGTGCAGAGGTGCTTCCAAGCATGACTGGAGCAGAAGACCTGCATTGTTCTAGTAAACTACCTTCACAAGCTATACGGTTTTCCCTAGACTGCTTACAGGGGATGTCCTGGGGACATTCCTGCCTCTGAAGCAACCTGAGGATTGCCTGAGTGAATGCTGGCTGTGTGGAACAAAAACATGGCAAAGACTGTTTTTTTTTAATATTCCACTACTTGGAGAATTTATCTTGAATAGCTTAAGTTACTGATAGGTACGGCCCTAAGGTGACTAAATCTCCACTGAGTATAAAGGAAGCCTATAGAAGATATTTGAATGTAGTTGTGTCTACTGTAGATGTGCGGCAGATAAAGTCTATTTCTCATAGTTTTCATTAGAAAGTTAATTTATACCTCATTTCCACAGAAATATTTTTGTCCTCTATAGCTTTTATGGCAACTTTTATTATTACTTAATATCTTATAATACCTCTATTATATTACACATTTTAAGAGGCATTCTGCAAGCTTAAATTTATGCATTAGTCCACTTTTTGTACAAGTGCTTCCCTGAAGGAACATAACATTTATTTTAACATTACTTCCATACACACACACAAAAAAAAAAAGTTCATAAATTATTTCTAACTAATTTTAACACTTATCCATCAAAGTTTGCATTTTCATTCAAAAGTCACATGAACACATATATATATAAAGAGAAAGGTCATCTTAGTGGTTTTTCTTTTATATCTTACAAAAGTATTAAGGTTGCTTCAAACAGTGTTTACAGAAAAGTAAGATTCTCCATACTTGTCTGACCACATAGATCGCTTAATATTAGGAACCAGTGCAGCAGTAAAATATTTTTGGAAGTCTTTTCCAAAAATGACTGTTGTTCATCCGGTAATGCTTGTTTTCAGTAGGCTACGCTGTGAATTAATACCCAAAGGTAAGAGGAAACATTATATCAAGTATTCTAAAATTTAATATTCTTGTTCAAACTAAATTTTTGTTCTTATCCAGTTTTGAGTTATGAGAACAAAGATACATTTCTAACCATTTTTTTATCTTGTAATAGCCTAATGAAAATCATGATGAATAATGAAAGTTCAGATGTTTTAATAATGAAAATTAGGATGTGTAAATATATAGTCAGCTACTGCAACACATGCAATATACATAAAAGAACACTCTCTTTTTCCCACCAAAATTGCAGTATAGAAAGAAACAATTAGAAAAATTCTCACTCACAAAAACTGTAAATAAGGCTTGCTGGTAGTTGCAAAGCCAAATTCCTCAAGAGTACCAAAGATACTGCTGCACATGTAACTTAAATTATCGTTGTATAATTGTTTGCCTATTCAAATCTCTCTTGCCAATTACATTGTCACATTGTAATAAAACAGTTACAAGGGAAGCATCCTAATGAATACCCAGCAAAATTAGAGCAAGATACATTGTTAATGTATTTTCCTAGGAAGGGTGCTGGAAGGTCTTTTGTAAATGTTCATAGAAGAGCGATGGTCAGAGGGGAAAAATAAAGACACTGATTTCAGTTTGAATATATCTCTCTCAGGGATCCTCCATGGAAAATATTTCTTTATTTTCAAGTAAAGGAGTTGAACTTGATTTTACAATGGCAAGTATCGGAAAAAGAGTTCAAGGTTGGAAAACACAGACTTTCAGTGAGAACATTTGCATATATTATCATAGCATGTAGTCCCAGATTAATATTTTTTAAAAATAAGGCCTGCAAGCTATGTCTGTGCTGCTGAAACATAAAAGCCAACCTGCAGGCTTGGATGTCTAAGCTGTTAATTGCTAATATGTTTCCTAGCACAGATCTTGCCTCTGTAGGTAGCATTTAGTGCTACCAGCATTTAGCCTGGTCAACATTTGGGATCTATCATAATTAAGGGATCATCCCCAATAAATGGTAAAAACAACTCCATATTCTTTCTAAGGAGAAGAAAGTTCGGTAAAACAGGTATGAACTGTGCCAGGTATGAACATTAATGCCAGAGATATGTGCCTTAGCCACATTTTATTAGCTATTGTAGACATAGGATTCACATAACCAAACTGATTTTATATAACTGTATATATGAAATGTATACTTAACAAATTATGATACTTACCTTGTCCATCAAGTTAATTTTCAGGATAGACATAAAGGAGAGAATAATTTAGTCCACAGAAGAATTTGACTGCTCTTTTATGATAATTGATATGGCTATCTTTTATGATAATTGATATGATAATTTCATTGGCTACCGAGGGACTTCTTAAACCTTTGAGTTGTGGTTACTTTAGGAATTTAATTAATTGTTTTGAGTGAAGTGTGATGAATCACATTCTTTACAACTAGTTCTGACATATTCAACAATTACAGTCCATCTAAATAATCTTATTCTTCAAGCAGGCCTGTTGCCTAGGACTGTGTTTAGTTTGGTTTTAAGTATATCCAAGGATGGAGACTCCACAAGCTCTGTGGACAACCTGTTCCAGTGCTCTGTCACACTCACAGTGAAGAGCTTTTTTCTTGCATTTTAATCAAGTTTCTTGTGCTTTGGTTTGTTCTTGTTGCTTCCCTTCCTATCACTGGGCACCACTGGGAAGAACTTGGCTAAGTTTTCTTGTGCAATTTGGGAATTCTAGTTGTTTTGGTTTATTATTTAGGTTTTCTCTCAAATGATCACGATTTTTTTTTTTTTCATTAGATTAGCAATCATTTTTTCTTCCTTCTTTCTGAAGGAGCATCAGTGGGAAATTGCTCAAGAAGGGGGAAATTAGTGAAAAAATGGGCCTAACAAGTTATGGCATTAGAGAGGCTTGCTTGCGGTGAGAGACAGTTACCACTTCCAGGACATTGATATGTATGGAATCTACTCCTCCACTATTTCCCTCAGCAACACAATCTGCCCTCCAAGCACAGACTAATAAGAGCAAATGAAGAGTGCAGCAGAATGGAGACACCATGGCCAAACTCTATTGTACTCCCTGCAGAGGTGGTAACCTGATGATACCATGCAGCTGATGAGTGAATGGTAGATGGAGCAGAGTGAAGACACCGCAGCCAAAATCTGTTGTATTTCTTGCAGAAGTGGCAACCTGGTGGTACCTTGCATATGGCAAACTGTATAGTACAATAACATGTCTGATGGTGAGCTAACAATGAGGGCAGATGAGTCCCTTCAGATGGACTTTGTTCAAACTTTTCCTCATTCTAATCTCATTGTAATAACAATACACACTGCCATCCCAAAAGTCACCCGTCTCCAAGGAACCACCACACCTCACTGAGCATGTGCTCTAGAATCATAGAATCATAGAATCATAGAATGCTTAGGGTTGGAAGGGACCTCTAGAGATCATCTAGTCCAACCCCCCTGCACACGCAGGCTCACCTAAAGCACGTGGCACAGGACTGCATCCAAGCGGGTTTTGAAGACCTCCAGAGAAGGAGACTGCACAACCTCTCTGGGCAGCCTGTTCCAGTTCTAGATTTTCAATTAACTCGGGAGACTTTTTAAACCAGTCAATAACAAAAAATAAGTGTGACTAGAGTCATTCAAGCTCCACTTAAATGTAAATATATACATATATATATATATATATATATAAATGGTGAATTAAGGAGGGAAGAAGTTAGAGGGAAAACTCCATCATAACTTCTGGGGTCAGTTGACGGACTGAGCCCCTTTCCTCCCATCAGGTTGGGACACCGCCTGAGGAGACTCTTCAAAGTTGAGAACCCTTTGGGTGAATGATTATTGTGCATTTGTATATTAGAAGCTAGCTAAGAACCCTGCATTGTAGTAGAGATTTCCTGTACAGACATTAAAAACCTACTTTGTAAATGTTTCATTTGAATAAATCATGCTATTCATGAACTTTACTACTCGTTTTGAAGGCAGTCAGACCTATAGTTTACAGACTGTTCATAAGCCTGGTGCTGCCAGAGGCGGGCCTACAGTTACCGCAGTGTTTGGTATCCCTATTAAGAGATGAGTCCAGCAGCCCCCCTCTAACCTCTGAGGATTAGCTGGAATGCAAGGGGGTTCTTCTCTTACTAAATTTTCTTCCCCCTTCAAACAGCAAGAGCATCGAAAATATTAAAACTCGTAAGAGGCACTGTATCTGTACAACTATTTGAAAGCCACGGGAGCACTCTCTGGCTCTGTGACATTAATCCAGTCAGATTCACACTGTTTCAAAGTTGATCTGCCTAGAGCAGATTTACATTGGAGAAGCTTTTTGATGTGATCTGAAGCACTGCCAAAGATTAAGCTAATATTTAGGCAGATTTACCCCAAACACTAAAATATATTTTTGATATGCCCATTAACATTATTGATGATATTTGTAGCAATATTTTGTTCATTTTATGTATTAAATTTTCCATGGTGTTAACTACCCTATTATTGATGCTGTAGCTCAACTGCAAACCCAAGTACTTTAAAGCATTACATAAAAGATAGTAAACTTAAGGTATTCATGGAAACAGTAGTAGTTATAATAAATAAAATCTAATAAAGAACAATTAGAAAGATTGTTTTATAAGTTACAAATCAAGTTTAAAAATGGATTATGGTATAAGCAAAAAAAATGAAGAAAAAGCTCTCTGTATCTGCTCTGGTTTTCTGTCCTTAAAACTACAAGACACGTACGAGCTTCATAGTTTCTTTTCAGATAACACACTCTATGTTTTTGATGATGTAACAGTTATCATCCTGCTGTGACTTAGTTCAATGTCCTCTTATTTTAGATGAAAGGCAAATGGACTTTTGAAGATTTGTCCCTAGATGAATGGAACTTAACATGTTGCTAAAGATGTTGGCAGAGAGAGATCTGTTGGTATTTGTGATGACATTGATAGCACAAATAAAGAGTACTCAAAAACTGAAATATTGATAAAATATAGTCTTTGTAAGTCAATACTAAAAACATTTTGAAAAGCAACATTTTAACTTTGGAGGGTAGTAGAGATTTACCAATGCATTCAGTTTCATATCAAAACGTTGATGACACAAGACCATCTGAAGACAACTTTTAAAGTATGAATTGGAGATACTTCACTCAGGGACTAAATTTAAGGCATGATATATTATGTATAAAACATACTTTTTAAAATATTTTCAGTCAAATTTTTATTCTGCATGAACCTTATAGAATTCTCACAAACTTGCAAAAAGAAAATGGAAAAAAAAGTTTGTTTTACACTTGAACTTGTTGTTCAAAAGAAATAAGAAAATGGTGTAAAACTTTTACATGTAGTATATAAATATGAAGAAAAGATCTTCAAGATCATCAAGTCCAACCATAAGCCCTTCAACACCATGCCTGTTAAACTATGTCCCTAAGTGCCTCATCTACACATTTCTTGAACACTGCCAGGGACGGTGACTCCACCACTTTCTTGGGCAGCCTGTACAATGCTTCACTTCTCTTTCCATGTAGATTTTTTTTCTAATATCTAACCTGAACCACCTGTGGTGCAATTTGGGGCCATTTCGCCTTCACAGAATCACAAAATCACAGAATGGTTGAGGCTGAAAGGGACCTCTAAAGATCATCTAGTCCAACCGCTCTGCTCAAGCAGGTACACTCAGAGCACGTGGCACAGGGTCACATCCAGGCGGATTTCGAAGATCTCCAGAGAGGGAGACTACACAACCTTTCTGGGCAGCCTCTTCCAGGGCTCTGTCACCCTCACAGTAAAGAAGTTCTTCCTCATATAGAGATGGAACTTCCTGTGTTTCAATTTGTACCCATTACCCCTTGTCCTATCACTGGCCACCACTGAGAAGAGTTTGGCCCCATCCTCTTTACATTCTCCTCTCAAGTATTTGTATGTATTGATCAACAGCTTCATTGCCTTTCTTTGGTCACCCAAATAAGAATTTGCTACTACCATAGCAGGACCATACTCTAGAGCCCAATCTTTATGACATGCTATTATGAAAGTGTCCAGAACGGAAACACCTGAAGCCACCTCTGGACTTCTCATCAAAAATATTTTGATTTTTTTTTTATTTGCTGTATCATATTATTATGACCGAGATGAAAATGATCAATTAACCTCATCTGAGTTGAGTGGCCTTATTTGAGAGACCTTAAGGTATAAAAATTGGTATCTAGTTGCCTTTCTTGAATGGCGTAGGTTACCCATATGTCCTATGTTAGGCCAATGGGGATGTCCTAGGTATATCAAACCTATATTCCCACTTAGCATAGTAGAAGTTTAGATATCCAACTGAAACATACAAAATGTGTCCCATAGTTAGGTGGGTAAGCTTAGATATTAATCCCACTGATATAGTCCCTCTCAATTTTTTAAGCAAAAGGAAGAGGTTCAGGAATGTTTTGTAATTTATCAGAGGGGCTGTTTGTAAAGGAGTTTTTGTTTGCTTTGGCAAGTTACATACAGTAAAAGTTACTTAGCCACAATCTCTATAAAATTATTTTGAATCTGCTGCATGAACAAAGTTTAGCTGTCTATCAGTACTTCCAAATAGAAGAATAAAATATTAATTTCAAATTTTCATCATTGATGTAAAACTTATGTTAAGTTACATTAGAGTTAAGACCTTTTCTTCAGTCTAAAAATCTAAAAAATCAAAGAGAGGTGCTGCTGTCTTAAATAAGATTTTTTCTGTTTCCTATGTAGACTTTAGCAAAATCTCTTCAAGATAAACGTTGAAAATTACCATAGATACTCCTCAGAATCTCATATCTAGTTTTACTACTATATTTTAAAGAGGTTGCAAGGACCCAAAGTAGACTGAAGCATAAACCATAAGTACTACTAAAGAGAAAAAAAAATTACAAAGGTTTTTAATAGCATGCGATATTCTTGTGTTCTTGTAACCTCAGGAAACATGAGACAAAATAAGAATTTCCTATCTATCTAATTATCAGGGACAACTGATAGAGTACCATTTTCCAGTAAAGAGTAGAAATTTCAATTAAAGTGCATTATTTTGAACACATGACAACTATACTGTATGGTTAGTTATCTAAGAGTTGATCCAGGAAACTCCTGAAGGAATATTTTTTTTCATTAAGGTCTGTCACATCATCGACATTAACAGCAGCATACCCAAAAGGACAGGAGCCTAAGGATACTCATTGGCATCATACCTGTTTCAGAGGCTTGAACATAAGGATTAAAATCAGAGCTCTAATTTACCGTGCAGTGTCAGGTACCTACAAACTCAAATGGAGATTACATTCACAATTACTGGCACACTGACTATAAGCTACCTGAGATAGTCCATAAAAGCAATTCAGGAAGTGTTCCAGGAAGTTTCTGAAGTGCCAACCTTCTAGGAGAGTTTAAGTTCCTATCTGAAATCTTTCAGCTGGACACCCACAATTTCTTATGTCTGCGTAGGTCAGACCAATTGCAACCTGAAAATTCTTTATTCTTCTCTCTTGATAACAAAAGGCTCAAGCTCAGATGTAAACATGCACACAGGTAGAGGTCTAAAGTTATGTGATATGAGTTACACCATTTTCCAAATATTTATATATATATATTTAAAAATTAAATTCTGTAATTTCCCAAAGGATACAAGTTAGCCAGCATTAGCACAGTACCTCAAGTATATGAATCCCAGGTGGGTTAATATATGTTTACTTTGTCAAAGTGCTGCTCATCTTTGGTGCATTGAATAACATGAAATCAGGTGGGTAGAGAAATATACTGATTTTATGTTTAAAATATTCCAGGTCTAAATTGAAGTATGGCCTGTTTTAAGTCTTGAGTCCTTTTGGACTATTAGAGATTTAGTCTCTGGAAGGTGCAAGCTTGTCTCCTATTAGGAGATATGACATCCATGTTTGGCATCACTGTTGATCCTGAAGCTCTTTCTTGCTGTAACTAGAGTTGCCCACCAACCTGACCTCTAACACATGGATGCCTCAGGTTTCACTCCAGAGGAAAACACATCTTCTCCGTGATACTCCAGTGCAGACAAACCTCTATGGATATCTGGATTCTACATTTAAATGTTGCCTAAATAGACAAATCTGTCTACAACTTTTTAATTGACAGAACTTCCAACAGCTGCAGGAGCAGCTGGCTCCTAGATGTGCTCAGATATTTAATCTGTCTGCTCAGATTTCTTCTTGTGTCTTGCAGCTCTTTAGGAAGATCTGAGACACTGGATGAAGGAAGATTTTATTATAACACTCATCACTTAGTTAGAAAATTTTTGGTATGTTTTTTCCGTTTGCTTGTTTGAACAAACATACATTCACATTCTAGGATAGTAACATAAATTGGGATACATCAATGTTGTATTGGTAGCAACACTTAAGAAAGCATCTGTGTCTGCAAATAAGTGCAAATCAAACCCTAACTCAGCCTTTAGGGCATTCAGTGCACAGGAATTTTGAATTGTAACGCTTGTTCTAATGAATGCTTTGTGTATTAATAATTTAGTAAATAATAATTGAAAAATAGCAGTAGGATTAAGGTACCTGAACATAAAATATCATTATAGCTATCTCTCCAAAAGTATACTAATATCCCAAAGATCCTGTATCTGTGTCCTGTATCCTGACACCTCATAGCATCTTGAATGCTACCAGGTAAAAGAGCTTAGGCACATGAATGCTGACGTTTTTAGAAAAATGTCTGGTAACTAAAATTCACTATTTACAGGTGACTACTTTATGCACCATGCCTGAGAGTTAGAGTAGCAAATTTTCATACTGTACCTTGGTTAAGTAATAGATAACCTAGACAAAACCAGACAATTAAATGTATCTAGTAGTATATCTATTCCTTTCCCACCATACACATCCCAGAACATCCAGGGCTGGTCCTGAGAGTTAGCAATCTTTTATAGAAAATGTTGAATTCCTTCAGGGAGAACACAGCATCAAGCCTAATTACATCATCATGAACAAGTTCTGTCTATGCAAAGGTCATTCATTTTCTCAGGAAAAAAAAAAAAAAAGTGTAAGCAAAAATACCTGACTAGATAGCTACATGTTATGAGGAATGTCATGTTAAAGTAGGGTTATGCAGTCATTACCATTTATTTTTGTTGTTCTGGGCTAATCACTTGCAAAAATAAGGTTCCAATTATGCAAATTAAAGTGCAGCCAGTATGCTAGGAAGACATTTCACTGTTGATTTTAATGAATCGAGTTAATGATTTGCCAAAAAAAAAAAAAAAGGAAAAGAAAAAAAGAAAAACTAGCCTTATTTATTTACTAAGAATGCTCCAAGTTAGCTATTTTCTTTAAAAATTTCCAACAGCTGTCAGTTGTTTATTATTCATATATCTGCTGTTCAACAAAATGTCTATGGATTCTGTTGATAAATCTCTTTTTTAAAAAAATTAGGCTTATTCACATTACTCGATAAATACTCTCTTGTTTCCTTTTGACAGATTAAAGTTAAGACAATATTGTTTTCCCTTTCAGATTTCAACTTAACATTTCAACTTAAGGAATTAATAGGTCAAATTCTTCAGTTCTACTCTTCAGTACTTAAGCCTTAATAAATGACCAGACTTAAGAAGTATAAATTTGACACAGTCAAACTAGCATAAACTTCCATTGGCTGGAATGTGATACCAACTGAGAAAAAAAAAGAAAACAGAGGCATTTCTTGTGGCTAATAGTCTTTTTACCATGAATAAATAAAGCTGATTTAGATCTTATTTCAAAATATTTTACAATAATAGTAGTCTGCAGTCTGTAGAGGATTAGTAACTGAGAAGTCCTGATCAGCCCATTGAAAGATGAAAATTAGGTCTATTTTTTGTTCTATATATGTTGGAAACCACTAACTGTACTTTGGCTTTTCTTTCCTTAGACTTGCCTCATTCACTCCACTGAATCTATAAAGTTTAGACAAAAACTTTATAGAGGAGAAAATAATTGTATCCTCTGGGCATTTTTTATATTCTTAACTAAGCTTCTTTTCCAAAGAAATAATTATAAAATGGTATCTAATGAAAATAAAGTACTTTTTACTCTTCATTTACAACTATGGTTTCCTCTCCTTTCTCCCTTCCTCAATCACACTAGTTTGAAAGATCTAAGCAGAAACAGTTCAGCCTTATCTATAACATGAACAGTCATTATAACCAATTAATTTTTTTTTTGAGAAGGTGAGAAAAAAGAACTTGTTGAGACAATTCTGACAACTTAGGTCATAAAAGAATTTTTTAAAAAGGCTTAAAATGATGCACCATTAAAGTGGATAGTGTAAGGTCCTTATCACTTCTTCAGCTTTCTTGAAGTAGATACTGTAAAAATACCTGAGAAATCTTAATCTATTCACTTTATGTAGAGGTGGCTTTCTCCAGCAGTCTCATGGTCATCTCCTGTGTACAGGCTTTCATACCTCATAATATAGGGATAGATAGGCAGAAATGTAGCATTCACTAATATGGAGGACTGGATAGAACTGGAAATCAGACAACCATTGAAAATCCTCTGTAAGCCTTAAAAATCTCTAAGTAAGCCTAAGGCTATAACAGTTTTCATTTCCTACTCATCAGTTTTCTCCTGTGCTTCAAGTACAGAATATTGAGCCAAGCTCATATTTTCAGGAAGATTGCCTCGGATTTTTCAATGTCTGGAATTGATAATATTGAGTATACTAAACTGTTATGCAAATTATCCAGATAAAATGAAGCCATGGGTAACATTCTTGAAGTTTGGCACCCATTTGCAATTCAAATTTCAATGCAAAGCACACTGCCAATCAAATGTTTTATTTCAAGTATAGTTATTCCTGTACATTTTACTCTTCTTTTTTAAGTACTGATTTAAATGCAGTGCATCTCTCTTATAACATTGTATTTTTGAAAAAAAAATAAAAGAAAAAAGAAAAAAAGAGATGTTTAGGATCTCAGCAAATATATAATTTTATCATCAACTATAATTCATATTAAAAAATATACAGATTATCCCTCTGTTTCTCATTTGCATTCTACCAACCAAAGGAAATAACAACCAATAATTCCTTTATAGCATTGATTTTTTTAGCTAAAAAAAAAAAAACCCTTTTTAATACAGACTATTTAAAGATGCAATGGATGAGGTGGTAGGCATTCCATTATCTGATTTTATGGAACAAAGGTTAGTATTCTCTAGAAAGGTTAGTACACGCTACAGATGTTAGATGGATGTCTATACAGAAAAAACCTCTTAGCAACCAGAAGTTTAACATTTCTTAACGTAAATTACTCCGTGCCTGAAACACTGATTTCTGTTTTTCATCCATTAGCAATTAAATTTTAGCAGGTATAAAAATCTTCAGAAAGAAAGAAAATGAAGTTGAAATAGACCTGAATATATAATTATTTTTCTAAACAAGTCTTGGATCACATTAATCTAAGCCATTTTATTTTAATCTGTCATTTAAAACTAAAAAGTCTCCAAACAAACTTTTGAAGCAGTCTATTCCACTTCTAACTATTATTGCTATTAAAGATTTTTATCTGACTTAATTCTGGCCTATTTCATTTCATGTCATTAATTCCTGTCCTTTTCACTACCAAGAACAAGTTACTTACTTACTTCCATTTTATTTGAAGCAGCCTTTTAAATATATATATATTTGAAGGTGATCGTGCTTTCTCTTTCACACAAAAAAAAAGACAAAAAAGACAAAAAAATCAAATTATAGTTTATTTGCCAAAATATATGGAAAACTAACCCGTAAAGACCTTTCCAAAGCCCTGCTTCTATGGAAAGAGGCCTTCACTAATGACTGATTAGACAGGAACAGCACATGATCCAATACAATAGCTAAATTCTGGTGCCTTACTCCTTGAAAATCTGGTCTTATTAAGTGATAGATTCAAATTCATAAAGATGTACATAATCACTAACTACTTTTAAGAGACTTTTAAGTCCATCAGCAGAAAAAAAAAATGTGTTAGCATGACCTGGAATTCTGAGAATGCAAAGAAGGAACAAATTTGAAAAGGTATTTTCTAGTCATTCTTTAGAGACTGCAGAAAATAAAAGCAGAGCGATATGTTTCTAATGCCTCAATGGAAAAAAAAGAATTAAAAGACACTGTTCTGCATATTAAAATACCAATGGGGAATCAAGGCTTTATGGATTTCAAAATTTGAACGGATCTTGAAGATAAGTATGCTTATCAGTTTAGTGGCTTATCAATTTAGTCCAGAATCTTTTCACAGAACACTTTATTCAAAGGTAATCTCAGAGAATGCAGTTACTAAATGCCTTCTTTGCCTTAGTCTTTACTGCTAGGGCCAGTCCCCATGTACTGAGCCTGGAGACAAGAGAGAGAACCAAGACAGAGCAGGACTTGCCAATGGTCAAGGAGGATTGGATTAGGCTGGATTGGATTGGATTGGTTGGCTAACTGAACACCCATAAATCTATGGGCCCGGATCGGATGTACCCAAGAGTGCTGAGGGAATTGGCAGGGATCATTGCTCGTCATCATCTGTTAGAGATGATGAAGAGCGGGGGGAGGTGCCAGAGGACTGGAAGAAAGCCAATGTCACTCCAGTCTTCAAAAAAGACAAGAAGGAGGACCTGGGAAACTATAGTCCGGTCAGTCTCACCTCCATCCCTGGAAAGCTGATGGAGCAGCTCATCCTAAAGACCATCTGTGCCTTCTATGTGAAGAAAAAGAAGGTGATCAGGAGTAGTCAGCATGGATTCACTAAGGGAGAGTCGTGTCTGATGAACCTGATAGCCTTCTACAATGAGGTGGCCAGCTGGATGGATGATGGGAGAGCTGTGGATGTGGTCTACCTTGATTTCAGAAAGGCTTTTGACACAGTATCCCATAACATCCTCATAGGAAAGATCCGAAAGTGTGGAGTGGATGAGTGGACAGTGAGGTGAATTGAGATATATCTGGATGGCAGAGCCCAGAGGGTGGTGATAAATGGGGCTAAGTCTGGTTGGAGACCTGTGGCCAGTGGTGTCCTGCACGGGTCAGTACTGGGTCCAGTGCTCTTCAACTTGTTCATCAAACACTTGGATGAGGGCACAGAGTGCACCCTCAGCAAGTTTGTGGATGATACCAAACTGGGAGGAGTGGCCGACACTCCCGAGGGCTGTGCTGTCATTCAGAGGGACCTAGACAGGATGGAGAGTTGAGTAGAGTGGAACCTTATGAGGTTCAACAAGGACAAGTGCAGGGTCCTGCACCTGGGGAGGAATAACCCCAGGCACCAGTACAGACTAGAGGCTGACCTGCTGGAAGACAGCTCCATGAAGAGGGATCTGGGAGTCCTGATTGTCAACAGGTTAACCATGAGTCAGCAGTGTGCCCTCGTGGCCAAGGCCAATGGGATCCTGGCCTGCAACAGTGGAAGCGTTGCCAGCAGGTCGAGGGAGGGGATCCTCCCCCTCTACTCAGCTCTGGTGCAACCACACCTGGAGTAATGTGTGCAGTTCTGGGCTCCCCAGTACAGGAAGGACATTGAGCTTCTAAAGAGTGTCCAGCGGAGAGTCACGAAGATGATTAAGGGACTGGAGCATTTGTCGTATGAGGAAAGACTAAGCGAGCTGGGCCTGTTTATTCTGGAGAAAAGAAGACTGACAAAAGATCTGATTAACATGTTCAAGTATCTGAAGGGTGATTGTAGGGAGGATGGGACCAGGTTCTTCTCCATGGTGGCCGGTGACAGGATGAGGGTAACAGGTGTAAGTTGAAACACAGGAACTTCCATCTCTGTATGAGGAAGAACTTCTTTACTGTGAGGATGACAGAGCTCTGGAAGAGGCTGCCCAGAGAGGTTGTGGAGTCTCCTTCTCTGGAGATCTTCAAAACCCGCCTGGATGCCACCCTGTGCTACCTGCTCTAGGTGTCCCTGCTTGAACAGGGCGGGGTTGGACTAGGTGATCGCTAGAGGTCCCTTCCAACTCTAAGCATTCTGTGATTCTGTGATTCTGTGAAATCTGAATGCAAATGAGATCCTTCTTAGAACCATGAAAGACTAGGTTTTTAAAAATTTATCCTTCTTCTAACTAATGTTTTATATATTTTGATCTTTTTTTTTTTCCCAAGCTTACACATTTAATGGTGAAATCTTACTATTGATGAACATCAACATATCAGGAAGAGAATTTTTGATATATAAAGTAGAAACTAGAAATGTTCAGTTTTCACTTTTGGATTTTGCATGGCTTGTTATTCACTTAATATTTGCATTCCATTCGTGACACTAAGAATATTTGGATTTCCTAAAAATTTGCTTTCTAAATGATGCAACTTTTGAGAATGCACTGATTTTCTCTGAAAAGGCATATTCTATATTTATTGCTCAATTATCTTACTGAAATTTGTACCAGTCAAAGAGTAGCCAGTTTTGAATGAGCAATACTACCATGAGTGAATTAGTGATGGTGTGATTCTTCAAATTAAATTCTTGGACGTTTAAATGTTGACGTTTAGTACATTTATTCTCTGGGCATCTCTAAACTTATGGGGATGCTGGTGGAGCCTCAGTTACATAATATATTCAGCATTAAGCTACTACTTGATTATATGCTAACCACAGTAGAACAAGCAGGTAGGCTTCCTAGAATACTTAGGACACAGGCATCTTTGCAGGCTTCACAAATTTCCGAAATGCTAGTTTTGGAGTCAGTGGAGATGCCATCACCACCTTCTCACACAAGCAAATTTTCAGTGTTCAGGTATCACTTTTCCTCATTAGAGATCCTGCATTTAATTTACACTGATGATTTATGAGGCCATAGCTAGAAAGCATTGGAGTATGTCTTGTTCACATGAATTCTGATCAAGTGACATTCAGATGGAACACACTTTAACTTACTACCAGATGACAAATAAGATCAAATGTAAACCAAATCAACAAAAGTAAATGTAAAGTCGTGTATCTGGGACAGAATAATAAGCTGACATTGACTGAATAGGAAACAGTTTTGCAGAAGAATACCTGAATTGGACAGAAAGTCAATCAAGCCAACAAGCTACTGAAGGCAGCCAACAGCATCCTGGACTGCATTAGGAAAAATGTTGCCAGCAGGATGAGAGGGTGACCCTTCCTCTCTATTCAGCTCTGGTAAGGGTCCAGAGTTCATTCTCTACTTATCTGCTGTGTCCAGATGTGAGCTTCTCAGTACAAGAACATTGATGTATGAAAATGTCCCAAGGATGTGTCCAGTGACTTGTTTAGGATGCTGAAGCTCTAGATCCATGTAGAGAAGCTGAGGGAATTAGGTTTGTTCAGCCTTAACAAAAACACAAAGGGAAAAATTTGTCTGTAAAGACTATAGAGCAAATGGAGCCAGGATTATCTCAGAGGTGCACAGGAGGACAAGAGGAAATCACAATGGAAATTTCATTTGGATATCAGTGGATATCTCTCACTAGAGAGTTGCCAGGAGTGTCTGTGAAATCTCCACTTTCTGTGAGAGGGGTTTGGACTACAGGACCTGCAGAGGTGTCTTCCAGCTCAGTTTCTTTTATGATTCTGTAACGTCTTGTGCAGCATCCTAGACAACAATATTTCCAACTCAGTTATGGGTACCTGCTATGAAGAGGTAAACAATTTATGTGATGTTAAAGGTAAAACTGTCCATCGTAACACACAATTTTTTATTCTTGGTGACTGTTTATGTAAGCAACAGGGACATCTACCTCTATGGCCCCTTCAGTGTCCGCTTTTCAAAGGGGCACAGAAATGTTGGATAACAAGGACTGGACTAAATGGGCCTGGGGAAAAGTATGCACATCAGTGCTCTTTGTAATGTAACAAATGTCATAGCATGAATAAAAAGCAATAGTTTGCCAGCACCTGACTCTCTCACTAATTTCCCCCTTCCTTTTCCCTCTGTGTAGCTTAATTTTATCTACCAGCTTTTTAGAATAGTAACTCCATTTTGTCAGTGGTCTTCTATGACTTTTTTTTGACCTTTTTCTGTGTATTGTCACATGCCTAAGAATTCTGTGTCAGAATATAGCATTCTCACCGAACTAGAGTTAGCTGGGGAAAAGTGTATCAGTGGTTGCAACATCCCACACAGAAGTGAGTAAGGGAATGAGGAAAGCTTTGTTTGTTCTGCACTCCTTTGGAAGACAGTGAGAAAATGAAGAAGTCTGTTTGTGCCTGGGGGAATGAAGCTACTGCATAAGGATGAGAGAGGCAATTCCAACAAATTAGGTCTTGAAGACCAGAAAGTAACTTTTCACCACTCTTGCCAAGCAAAACCATTCTTCTCCCTTGATGAAACGAAAAACTTCTGTCCTCTCTCTATTCCACTTCCTTTACAGTTCTTAGGAGAAACAGTCCATTGGTTTTGGCATTGGCTTTTGAGTAAAGCACCCTATTAAGAGAGGACTACACTTTTCTAGTCTCTCATAACTCACACACCCTGCTCCAAAGCGAGTTCCAAAAACTATCTATTTCTTCTTTCCATAAAACTCTTTCCACACAAGTAACCAGTATTCTCCCCCTGTGAATACTAAAGGCAACTATTCAGAGTAAGAAGCACCCTGCCAGCTCATGAAGTGCCATGAAAACCTTACATCCGTAATTCCTTCTGCATCACTACACAGCACATATTAGGAAGACCCACAGTAATGGGCAACATTCCAAACTTCACAGTTAATCAGAAATAGGTCAACAGTTTATAAGAAGAGTAAAAGTTTATTCTCTGAGAAAGTCAACATCACCTATAACTTAATGAAACAAATGTGGGCAAGAGATAGGGAAGAGATTTCAGAGTGCCACAAACACCACTAAGGGAGCCCATGAAGGGACAGTAATTATAAAACCTGATCCATTTGTCTACTTTTGTTCCCTTCAGGACTGTGGCGATGTGGGATGAATTGATTTCCCCCTAGCAGAGTCCTATGGGGGACTACTGGAATGAAGCTCTGGACATGATGAACCACTGGTAAGTAGCATGAATGGCCAGGCCAACCAGTAGATACTACTACTGGCTACTTTCCTGTGAACCTACAGAGCTCTTCATTAGATGGGGCAGAATAACAGAGGTAGGTGCTCAACAGTAGAGGGGAAGAACTTATCTCAAACCTAAAGAAGAAAATGAAAAACTGCACTCTATTAATGCCAACTCCTTTGTTTTTGTATTTTTTTTTCTGGAATGGAGAATGAACCAGGAGTTTCTTATTCTTTCACTTGCCCAGATGTGTAGAGCTAAACCTTTGAACATGTGTCCTGTCAGTGTTTGTCATGAATCTGCTTCATAGCATGCTACTGGTGGTACTCATCATCAGATCATAGGACAATTTATGTTGTAAGAGAACTTTGGAGGTCCTCTAGTCATCAGCTGCCTGCAGTCCTGAGACAATATCTTAATTCAACGTCCCTTCAGAAGTTCCTTACAACTTCAGACCAAAACACTGGATGTGAATGCACCCCGTCAACTTGAATTAATTGATTTATTTGAGGAAGTCAGTTTCTTGAAGTTTTGGGGGAAGCTAAAATAATGCTCTATAAGCTGATCAATATCAGTTCATTTTACTGAAGACCTTGCCTCATCTTTCAATTATCCCAACAACTATTGACACTATACTGGAGTTACCAGAGATTGTTTCTGCACCCTTTTAGGTTAATGTTCTATTCTTATATCTTGTAAAGCAAGATATTGAATGAGAGAAGAAAGCTCCAATTTGTCTAAGATAAAAGGTATTATACAAAGAGAATTTACAGTAAAATAAAGTATAGATGAAGAGATTTTTGTATAGATAATTATACTGATTTTCATTTTCAGAAAAGTGAAATAGAGGATGATGAACAAAAAGCCTGATAAGAAATACTTATGAAAGGGGAACTTTTACATGTGAAAGGAAAGCTTACACCATTTAAGATTTGTATACCTTTTGTGTTAGGCAGAAGTTGCAAGTTATATCACTTGTCTCCTTTTTCACCCTCCAACAAGGAAACTTACCACAGAATTTAGGGCATCCTTTCTTTAATCGAAATGATCTTCAGAAGAGATGTTGTCCCTTTGTCTTCTTAATATCAGTATAATCTTATTGCATTACAATTCTATTCTTCATTAATGAGTGGCATTGAACTTGTGTGCTGTTTAGAGAACATACTCATCTTCTGTTCTTTCCTCATTAACCTCTATATACCATAGGGAAATACTGCTTTGACACTATATTCTTATTGTCTCCTTCATGCACTTAATCACTATACTTCTGTACAAGTTACTTATAATTTCATGAATGTGCATTTTCATTTATATCCAATTCTTGAATATTGGAAATAGTCATATACATGTTATATAGAAAGACTTTTTTCCCAGTTGGAATAGTGGCAACATTGAACAAACTACAATTACAGTGAATTGAGAAAATTAATATAGATAGAAAAGATATATTTCTATCTATACTCTGTAGAAATAGATAGAAATATCTATATAGATAGATAGAAATATCTATAGAATATATATATAGAAATATATATAATATTTCTATATTTCTATCTATAGATAGAAAATCAATATAGAAAGAAAAGGCTTTTAAATATATTCCCTGGATACACCTTCTCTAAATAAATCACACTTAATAAGAGCTGACATAAGAGAGTAATGGAACCCAAGAGTGAATTTGCTCTTGTCTGCGTGTCTCTTGTTTAGAGTTCATCTCACTGAGCTGCATCATCATCATCACCTAACGTCATTAGTTTCATCTCTGCTTGTTCTATCTCTGAATTAGCCACCTTCATATATAGCCAGTGAAGAAATGTTAAGGCATAGATTATCTGAACAAATTCATCTATTTCAGATGCATAATTTCCCTTAGAATTAGGTGAATCACAGACAAATACCTATTTCTTTCCAATGATTGTATGAGAGGCTAGAGTGACTACCTCAGTTGTGTGTATTATTCAGTTGTCTATATTTGGCGAAAAAAACAGAACTCTTCTATGTGAATATTGTTTTAGCTTTTACCAGTTCTTCCTACAAGTGGATTTTTTTGCCTAATCAGATCACTATTACTACATTTTTTTTTCACTCGTCTGAAAATAGATTAGCAAGGACAAAGGGATATAATTTTCTGCAGCAAGATAAACCACTGCAGTTCTACGGATTCTTTACCTTCAGCTATCTAGATTCAGATGAGAGTGTGATAAAGAAGAAAATTGTATAGCAATGATAACAGAATCACAGAATGGTTAAGATTGGAAGGGACCTCTAGAGATCACCTAGTCCAAACTCCTGCTCAAGCACGTGGCACAGAGTTGCATCCAGGCGTGTTTTGAAGATTTCCAAAGGAGACTCCACTCCTCTCTGGGCAGCCTGTTTCAGGACTCTGTCTCCTGAACAGGGAAGAAGTTCTTCCACATATGAAGACAGAACTTTCTGTGTTTCAGTTTGTAGCTATTAGTCCTTGTCCTGTCACTGGCCACCACCAAGAAAAGTTTGGCCCCATCCTCTTTGCATTTTTCTCTCAGTTATTTATACATGTCGATTAGATTTTCTCTCAATCTTCTCCAGGCTAAACAGGCCTAGTTCTCTTAGTCTTTCCTCATACTGCTCCAGTCCCTTCATCATCTTTGCTGCTGTACATTGGAGGGCCTCTAGAAATGCCACATCCCTCCTATACTCAGGAGTCCGGAACCATGGAATTTCATAGAAAATATTTAAACTTAAAATACAGAAAATATGTAACCTTTTCTTCTTGTCTATCTGCAGGATCCGACACTGCTGACCATGAAATTTCATTATTCTGTCACAGGAGGGCTAGAGCTCCAGACTACACTCGTCTGAATTCTTTCAGGAATATTCATCACTGAGGCCATTGGAGATAGCATTTCTACTACCAGATATTTCCCACGGGACTACTTCAAAATCTATTCTCTATTTATCCAAACTTATGTATATTTGGGATGTAAAGTGTCTAAGAAGCTGTATCATTACAATATCGATGAATACAGAAGCCGTGTAGGTTTTCATTCTCAATTTAAATAAAGGAAATTGCACTAAAGAACAGTGCAAATGACTTCCAATTATGATAAAATTTACTTTAGCAAGAAGTTCCACAGAATTAATTTTATCCGCAGAATGAGCGCATTTCTGGATGCCATGCTAATAAAAACAATGAGGCAACAATGTAATACCATAATAAGTCATGTATGTGCTATTTCACATCATGTAGTAAACTATGTAGTAGTAGTAGTTCTTAGCCTCCACATTTGCTTATTAAAAAAGTCAGGTCACATTCAAGTGTCTAGAGTGCAGAGTAAACTATGCTGAGCAGAGGTGGGTTAGGTCAGGCTGATGTTAGCCAGGAGGCTGAGTCATGTAAAATAGGTAAATACCAGCAGTGCCTAATGGACACCCATTTCCATAGAAGCTAAGGAGCACCACAGACTACAAAGCTTCTGAATCTGAATATGTGTCATTTGACCTCAATCCCTTAAACAGGGAAAAACATATAGAAAGTATATTACAAAAACTGAAACAAATATATGAAAAAAATTAAATCAAGCCTCTGATCATTACACAAATATATTCATAGGAAAGAAAATTATACTATATATGTTATATATTTTTATATATACATATATATTAAAAAGAGACGAATCAAGTAATTCACTAACAACACATTCAAATCGTCAGCACTTAGATATTTTATTAATGAGAATGGTATACAAATATTCTTGTATTTTAAAAAGAACAGTCAATCAACAGGAAGAATAATGCTTTGGTCAGTTAGAAACGGCAAAAGTTTAAGTAAACATTTTCTAAGCAAGAAAAAAACAATAGAAGAGGCAGAATGAATAGCCCATATGTTTCTTCCGTTTTAAAATCATATTGAGTTCCTTCTCAAACAAAGCATTAAAAGATAGTGGGGATCCACCCATTGATATTGTTTTTACTTTTAACTACTCAAATACAATTTAGACTAAAGAATATCTAAGCTGTATAAGTAAGAATCATCCTATTTATATAGTTATGACAAACCTTCATTGAAGACAGTATTTATTTGCGCATACCTAATGATTGTATCTTAATCCTAATCAAAGATGATGTCTCTAAAAAAGCTGTAGCTTTTCTCTGAAAATGTAGTCACATTACTCCATCTCTCATTATAGTCCTCATCTGGCATAGATGTGAAGGAAGAGAATTTCTCTTTCCCCTTATCCCTGAAATCATTAGAACTCTTTTTATATCTTTTGTAGGTAGAATATATGCCAACTTTTTTTTTTTTTTTTTTTTTTTTTTTTGCCATGAGATTCTCAGGTATTATTTAATGGACAGCAGGTTGAAATTTCATTGCAATTTCTGAAACACCTAACAAAGATTTGACTTACTTAACTGCTCTTTTAAAGCTGTTCTGAGTCTGTAGGTATTGTATCCTCTGGTAAAAGGGTTTTTTTTAACATTATATAGGATTTAGAATTTCTTTTTCTAGGTATGGAAAAACAGATGCAATTGAAACACAAATTTTGAAAAATGATACAACAATCGCAATTTGGAGCCTGCTTTGAGAACCAATAAATAGGTACACAAATACTCACTCACCCAGAGTAAGAAGATCAATCCTTAGGTCTCTGCTGTGTATCAAGTGGTTTACAAACTGAGTTGACCCCTTATTTCCATTCTATATAGTGAGAGTTTGCATACTAACTCACACATGGAGGTCAGTATTGAAGACGTTTAGATTAAGGTGTCTGAATCCCAGCAGCCCTTATCAAACTTAGGCTTATTACAAGGCTCAAAAAGAGACTTCCTTATGGGATCAAAGGGATTCCTACATAGAAAAAAAGAGAAATAACAGTTGCAGAGACTAGTGCATAGCTTACTCAATTCATGCATGAAAAAGTACTTAGAGATATACATAGAGGGGCACAAAAATACCTTTGCAGTACACATAGTTCCAGGCACAGACAAAAAGATGTGTAGGGTGATCTTAAGTCCTTAACTAAAACACAGAGAAAAAAAAAATCATGTAATCTTTTCATTTTTTTTTCTTTCCTTTGTTATTCAGTAACATCAGACATTTTACATATTTTTGGATGACTTCTTTATTTTGGATGACTTTTAATGACTTGGTTTTAGTATTATTTTTCTCTAGAGATGACAGCTAGATAGATTTCAAATCTGAGTGCTCTCTTAAAATAGTGAAAGACAGGTCCTTATTCAATATTAAAACAATATTTTTCTGGTAATGTGAAGAAATATGAAGTTGTAACTTTTTCAGTAGATTAGGCCTGAAAGCTGATCTTTTATAAAGATGACAATAGGATACAGTTTGTAATGAATTCTGAGTTTGTAATGAATTCTGAGTTTGTAATGAGTTCAAGAGACCAAGCCATTTTATTAACCTGATATACAGTAGCTTGACTACAAAAGGAAGAAAGAATTATGGAAGTTGCTATGATATTTTAATGACTCATAAAATCATGGCTGTAGACTGACACATCTATAATTAAGAAAACTAACTTCTAATTCAAGTCAGACATTACAGGAAAATTCCATTAACAGCCTACAAAAAATGCAGTATTTATACACCCACACATAAAGAAAGAAAACAATTTAAGAAACTGCATTTGAGGCTTGGCTTTTGTTCTGCTCTCAGAATGAGATATAGGTTATAAAAAAGCTACTGAACTAAATCCTTCTATCCTGAATCAGTTTCTTATTTGTCTACTTGGTCTTTGTTCAGACAAGCTCCAAATAATTCCTAAGAAATTATCACTTTCCTCTGCACTATTTAGGTCAAAACTGCCCACCTTATCTACTGAATCTTCTCTTAGTCAAATTGAAAAGTTTGCCTCTGTCAAACTGTTTCTGAAGTCTACTGCTGTTCTCTTTCTTAAAAATGTTCACCCTTTCTTTTGCCTTCTGGACCTACTCCCTTTGTTGAATGTGGGTAAATTGGCGAAGGAAAGCGCTAAAGAACCACAATCCTTTTCAGCAAGTAAAATTCATCTTATGTAATTCAAGCCATCCCAGGCTTACACTTAGGTTTGCCATTTTATTCTCCTCTTACAACAAATATGGAGAAAGGCATCTAAAAGGCTGACTGACGGGTCACCTGTTATAGAAATATTTCTTTTACAAAGTCAGATAAATTAGTTTGTGTAGTATCATTCTCCTCATTGACCCTAAAAGGAATCTAAAATGAGGTAGCTTTAGAGATTTAATTTTATATGCAACAGTAATATAATGTGGTTTAGATGCAATAAGTCATAACTTTGACTTCAATTGTTAAAGTCATTAAAAAGTCAGTAGGATGATATTGGTGAGATGCAGTGAGAAAGGGTCTTGGGATTTAAAAAAAAAAAAAAAATGCTGCCTAGTACGTTAAAAGCAGCAGTTCAGACCATAGACTAGTTTTATGTTGTGTTGTATCTGATTTCGTGAGACATAAGGCTGAAAATGGATGAAGTTGTTAACTATAGAAAATATAAAGTGACCTTACCTTAAAGTCACCCCTTGAATCTAAACAAAGGCAATCCTGTGCTTTTCATGTATCTATGGAAAGTGCTATATTGCAAATTGGAACTTCAGAATGCACATTATCCTTCTCTTCAGGATTACTACTGACTACAGGACACTGACTGCAAGACCTTTAGAAAATGAATAAATATGTATATAATGTCCTAATTTTACAGATCCTACAGATCCAAAGAAGGTCAAATTCTCTCTAGACACATTTATTGAACTCCATTTGGACACTCTCTTTCTATTCCATTATGCATTTTATAATTTTAATGTTAAGAAATAAATTTCTGTATTTAATGCATTGAATATATGTTTTAGTTAAATACGTTCTGACATTTTTTAAATCACTTTTCTATTTTTGTCTAAAGATTGTAATTCACAGAACCTCAATTAAATGTTCTTAAACACATTTTAAGGTAATGTCAGATCTCAAGATGTTGTTTTGGGTCATGCATTCATCTGGATATAGTGATTGAGTCGACTCAGTGCTTTTTAGTTTATTACGTAGTTAGTTTGTTTTCACTAACTCGTTGGTTGTAATATATAAAACATTTAACATTTTTATTTTATGGTTCTTGGTCACCTAGTAAAGAGTCTGTATTTCTTCAGTCTTTGTAAAAAGAATAAATTAATAAGCATCATGCTTGTCAATAATAGTAATTTTTTTCTTTGACAAGTATACGTGGAATACCAAAATATCAAAAGAGTCAAATAGAAAGTTGTATCACCTTGACATTAAGATGAATTGTTCTTAAGAACAATCACAAAGGCGATGTTATTCACATATTCAATTTTTCAGTTATCTGTAACATACTTATGACTTTCATTGCAGTTGAGCACTAGAGCACTTCCAGAGAACTTCAGAAGAAGACACTGAAAGATATTTAGTGCCTCACCAACAAGAAGTTGTACATGGATTGTTGTACTGCCAGCATTCCACAAACACTCATGAAGGTCATTTGCCATTGGGGGAGTCATGGTAGAGGGTTGCAAGTGTTTGTGGGGCACTGGCATACACTGGCACTATTTGTAGTATGTGATAGTCACATAAGCACCACTAAATTGATTGAGTTCATAAATGCTTCTCCATTCTGCTCCCTCTCCAAGTCAGGAGTTGTAACCAGGGCTGTAATGTATCCCTTCACACACCAGTAGGCATTTACATTCTGGCATTCTCCTGTGGCTCTGTGGTTAGGGGTAAGTATGTTCACCTGACAAATGAACAGAGCGTTTGTCAGAACTCTTGTATCTGGACCAACATTTTTTTTTTCCCTCACTCTTTTATCCATCCCCACACAGTGTTGGCTACCATCTAGAAATTAATATAGGCACATCTGTAGGCACTTTTTCATATTCAGAAACTTCTGGGCCACTTGAACAGCTTTGGTGCCCACAAGTTCCCTAGATTATGTTCCTCCCAGTTCAGCCACTGAAACGGTGAGAGGACTCCATTCAGCTTTTCCACAGGTGTAAGAGACAGTTATGGATTGTGTTTGTCTTGACATTGTTGACACATCACTTACCTGAAAAATGCCCTGATATCTTGTCTCTAGGAAGACCAGCTCAACACACAAACAAGGACATTATCTCTCACCATTTATACTTCTTAATCCCAGCATCTTGTCTCTGGGAAGACTATAATATCAGCTAGCTACTTGGCCTCAGGATGCTGTCTCTGGGAAGAGCAGCTTGAGACCTGACTGAGCAGTGCCCACCATAGCAGCTCGCATTCCCATCAGATGAAGAGGAACATCAAAGCACACCACGTGTAGGACACAAATAACATGTACCAGAAAACCTCAAGAAAGTGGGAGGACTCTTTGAGAAGGGGGACATAAAAGGAGCATGTATTCCCTGCCCGCCCCCCTCCAGGTGTGGATCATCACCTGCACTAAAATGCACGGATACTTTCCCTGAACATCACTTGTACTGAGTGTGTGCACATCACCTGCACTGAGGCACCGCGGCACCAAGGCACCTGTACCTGCACCAAGGCACCTGCACTTGCTCTGAAGCAGAAACAAGAACACTTAGCCAAACTGGCAGTGGTGGTAACTATAATCTTGTTGCATCTCTCCCGCTTGCTTGCTTATCTTTCTTTTT
This sequence comes from Tinamus guttatus, assembly GCF_059628265.1. Lineage (NCBI taxonomy): Eukaryota > Metazoa > Chordata > Aves > Tinamiformes > Tinamidae > Tinamus > Tinamus guttatus. The sequence goes on along the minus strand of NW_028289228.1, from coordinate 478,412 downwards.
TCCTTCTTCTCTCTGTCCTATTGTGCTTATGAGAATAAAGCTGACAAGGTTGTATGGCATTTGACCCCATTTGTGTCTTAATCTTGCTCTTGAGATCGTATAGAAACCTCACCCAACAGTGGATGGGGACAACAGGTCATGCTACACTACTGTAGCATAAATGGTTTTGTGTTATAAGTCTTTGTTCCTGGAGTCTCTGTGTGCAAATGGAGGTTCCATCATCCCAACTGTTTTGATGCTGTCTGGTTGAGCATCTATTGCTATTGGTATGTATTATTCCTGGATTTACAAAACGCTCACTGCATCTGACTACTCATTTTTTTCTACTGAATTCAGATAAGACAAGGCAGCCTCTCCATCAGTGCTGAAGGCCCCCTGATGACCCCATAGATGTTTTTGATACTCACCTCTGGCAGTGGAGTATTTGTCTCAGGCAATTTTTCCCTAAAAATCCTGGAGCTCACCATTAACACTAGTTTGTCTGGAGATCATTTAGCTGATTTATGCAGTCATAGAATCATAGAATCATAGAATGCTTAAGGCTGGAAGGGACCTCTAGAGGTCATCTAGTCCAACCCCTCTGCACATGCAGGGTCACCTAGAGCACGTCACTCCACTGATGGCAATAGGAATCACTTCCACTTGGTTTGAGGGTAACAAAGTGCATTTGGGACTAGTGTCTATGACAGCTTTGTGCTTAATGGGACCAGATGTGCTGGGACACAGCACCAAAACTGTCCAAAAATACAACCATCCTTCTCCCATTAATCAGCATAAGATCACCCATAAGAGCACAAGAGTTTTGCATTCATCTTTTATTTCTTTTTCCATCCTTTTGAAAAGTTGTGATTAATAGATTGCAACAGGGATTAATAGATTGTTTACTCAAGATACTTGAGTTTTATACCTTATTCCCTTATCCTATAAGGATAACTATAAATTTTATGTGCTAGTAAACTGTTTCCATGCTAGGTTACATACGTGTTTATTTCTGAAATCAAGATTAGCTTCAATTTATTTTAACAAGTGTAGATTCTTTGCATAGGGTAAATATGAATGAGAATGGTTGTACAAATAGAGCCATTCAGCACTAAGTTCTCTTTGCTTTAGTATTTTTAATTAGTTAATTCTTCAAAATTTGCACCAAGGGAATATAATTATATCATTCAAATTAGATGCGTATGCATTTGCCACAAATTAAAAAATCCGGTAAGAAAATGTGTTAAAAGCTTACAATCAAATGGGTTCACTTTTACTATATGATAATTTTGAACATGTAAGAAGCACTGCTCAGAGAATTAAGTTTCCAATCTCTGTGGTATATTTAACATCTAAATCCCATGTTTGTGTAACCAAAATGAAAACAACAAGAACAAAAAAATGAACTGTTATAAAATCATTAGTAGTAATAATTTTCAGGGATTATACCGATTTAACACTTTTCCATACTAGTAACCACTAGTTACTATTTCATTTCAATATTCAAAGTCAGTATCTAATATAAAAATAAAAACAAAAAGAGTACAAGTATATGTTTTTAATTTTTTACGTATTTTTACTTTATATTTTACATGTATTTTACTTTAATAAATGCCTCCATACTTTAAGGGTTTTTAAATTAAACAGGTGATAGATACAAATCATCAATTCAAACATAGGGCAAGTAGTCATAAAGGCGAGAAATGAAGAAAGGAGAAGTAGGAGAAGTCAAGTTTTATTAAAGAAAAAATGAGTGGGATTTAGCTTACTTAGCTAATCATAGAATCATGAGCATTCTCTCATGATTCTCTCACTCTATGAGCATTAATGTCTGAACTGACCACTATAGCGTAATTTTATGGTCAACGAAACAAACAAACAAAAAAGCACTTTGAGGCATGATTCACAGGACTTTAGATATTCTAGACATTTGGATTAAGATTGTCTAGAAGTCAAAACAAGCATGTCCCCCATTTATTTAGATGAATCCCATCTGCAGTGCTAGGTTCTGTGGGACATGAAACTTCTGGAAGTAAGAACTGAATGTGTAAAAGCACACAGGAAATTAAGGTAAATTCTGTCTTCTCTTCTCTTCCTGGAGATTATGCTGAGAATGTGAAACGTGCATTTGACTTTTTTTTTTTTTTTGAGAACCATCTTTTTTGATAATATTAATTTCAAGTTACTTTCAAGAAAATGATTCACTTCATCCTGCTTGATCCTGAAAGTCAGTTTCCTTTATGCCAGCCAAAAATCACAATTAACCAGCCATGCAAATGCATAGTATTTGGAAAGTGGCAGCATTATTATAATCAAAATACAGAAAGGTATGGTCTTACTTCAAAGATGTTCACAGTTGAGCTACAGAGCAGTCTCTCAGGAACAACCATATTACTTAGTGTCTATGACAGTTGCCACATCTGCTTTGACATATAAATGTGTTTTATTTGTACTTATCCTCTTGTTAACCCGGGCTGTAAATCAATGATTGTGGTTTCTATTTGAGAAGACCAGTAATTCATCACAATGCTGGTATTTTCCATTAAGATTATGTTGTGAAGCATTGTCTTGACATCAAATAATTTTCATTTTGGAAACACTCAGTTATATCTTCTATGAGATTTCCTTCTAACTGCTGTCTTTGTTGTAGAATAAATGATCAGTGATATCCCAGTACGACTCATAAACGTGTATTTATTGTGGACTCTGAAGGTTTTGATAAGAGTTAACTCTGTATGTAGTTCTGTAGATATATCTTATTCTAGGCAATTCTAGGTTATTATTATTATTATTATTATTATTATTTTGAAAGTGCTATAATGCAGGCAGAATTTAGTCTTACTCTTGAAAACACTGGAGATAATCCAATAAAGCTTTGCAATACTTCTTTCTCATATTATATTGATCTTAATTTTGTTTCAGAATCATGAGTTTTTTGCCATTAAAAAAGAAAAAAAAAAGAATATTAGTCTAGGTATATTCCATTACATTACTTGCTCTTGTTAGGTCCAAACAGCCACAGATACCTTAAAATTAAAGCTTTATTATTATATTGGATAGAGATACCTGTCAGTTTAAGATAGCACTGTGTCCAACCCAAGATTTAAAAACAAAGTTTGAAATGAGGACTGATTTTAGAACAACAAATTTTGTGTATCAAGGAGAAGCACACTTTGCATTGTTTTTGCATCTCTTAGAATTTTAAACTTTTTCTTTCCTAAATCATTGTAACAGAAGTTTGTAAAAACTAAAAAGTACCTCCCTTTCACCCACCTTAATTTCTCATACATCTCTACACCCATTTCTCAACTCTTTTCCACCTCTGCTCTGATTTCACCTTTGATGGGACTGCCTTATTCCTGCATCAATCCTTTTATACATATGTGTCTTTTTAGGTGATATTATTCTCTCTTCTATTATGTTCCACAATGAAAGAGTTTCAATGACAAAATCCCTGATAATAAGTTAAACACACCTAATACTTTCACTTGATGAAGCACTGTAGGAAAATACTGGCTGTTTGATCAGCCCTAAACAGGGTTATATAACAAGTTTATATATCCCAGGTATTGATGCTAAATTGTCCATTTTTTTTATTTGTTTCTTTGTTTTTTCCAGAGATGTAAAGCATGAATATCTACTAGGCTGTATCTGCAGTAGTACGTGAAAAGGCCCTCTGCCCTGAGACTGTGGCACTGACTGGCTTATGTCCATGCAATTTTGAGCTAGGCCCATCTATACCAGACTGCTTGAACAAAGATAGCTGCAGTAGTTCAGAACAAAGTCATGGGCTGAGCCAGCATTTAGACGGCATAAGTTGTCAGGATTCTTTTCAGTTCACATATCTTCAGTAAAAGATGGTGGATACCATATCTAAAAATTCTCTACAGTTGCTGGTTTGTCACTCTGTAGGCAAGTGATAGTCAGCAATCTTCAAAATTTTAATGATACTTTGCTTAATTACTACTTAGTAATCCATTCTTTTCCTATAGATCCATTCTACTATCCTTTAAACATTAATACGTTAGGCTGAAAGTAGTAAGCCCAGTTCTTCACTAAACCTGGAGTATGAATGCATTTTTTTTTAAAAATAGGACTTGCCTAGGACTTGCATATATGTAGCCTATACCTTAACTCACTATTTATTTATGTAAATCCTATTCCAGTACTACTGCTGAGCTTTTCCTGTAGCTTTTACTCAAAACCTAGCGCTGGAAGAAAAGGAAACTCTCTGGGGCAAACTAGAATTCAGGATGTAATGCAGCGTGGACATGTTGTAGGAATTATTTGTCTAGCATTTAAAATGAATGTGAATCCTCTTGCTTTATTCTAACGCAAAGTTAGACATGTTAGTTCAGTCTGTAATTTTGATAGGCTCTCACATTTACAGGAGTGTACTAGTTCTGATATAAGTTATACTGATTCATTACAGTAAAATGTAACAAATTAATACAGAGACAAATTATTAATCATTTTATTTGAAAGTAGGACAGTAGTGGGTAATAGGGAATACCAGAATGATGGAGGAACTATATTTGTAATCTAACAGTACATATTTATTCCCAGTTTAGATACATCCACTTTCTGTGGGGTGGGTAGGGAAGAAACACTTATTGTATTTCTAGAATTGCAATATTACTATGAATTAAAAAAGGAAATGTTTAGTGGAATGTTGACTGTGCTCTTTTTCTTTGCATGGTTTTATATATAAATGGTCTATTGTCCTTTATTGGCCAATACTCTATCAGTATTATACATTTGCATCATACGCTGTTATTTTCTGAAGTACCCTAACAAAACCTTAGAAAAAAATGTGTTAGCCAAGGAGAATTTATTTATTGACACGCATATTGTATTTCTGTCATTCCTAGCAGTGTTAACCTTGAGAATTAACCTCGAAGTAAGAGGAGAGGATTTTATGCCTCAGTTTGTAAGTTCCCCTGGCAACCTTTCAAAGCTACTTTATAGTTACTGAACACTGTGAAGCCCCTTTGCATAATGTCCATGTGTTTTAGCTTCCCCATTATCACTCTAGTTTTATTTGTGCTTGCAGAAACAAGCAATACCATTGTTACATCTTCATTTCTGTACCTTTTGAACATATACATATAAAGTATTAGGAGATCAAGGAATTAATAACAGGAAAATGGAACAAACATAGCCATTCAGTCTTCTCCATAGTCTTCATCTTATTAAATTAACCTTTGCCCCAAGAACACTGTCTCACATTACTGGAAGGAAAAAGCACAAAGTCTTACTTGTAACAGGACTTGTTATTCAAATGACAGATTTTTTTTTCTAAGATAACAATCTAATGACAGACAGCAAAAATGTAAAAATAATGAGGGCTTAAAGGCCACAGAAGTCACATCAGTAAAATGCCACAATATGAAAGCACCGATTTGTATAGAAGCAGCATGAAGACTTACTGATGGTTCAAAATGGTTTTCATTTTTTCCTGATCTTACAGACCATTTGTTTCTCACTTTTGAATTTTCAAATAAGTTTTCCAATTGTGTCGAAGAAAGTAAGTGAGGAATTAATTCATCAGAAAGCCATAAATGAAGGGTTCCCTCTGGGCTCTAAAAGCACAATCTCCTCCTCTATTTGTTTACTGATTTTATCCTAATTCACAGCAGTCATTGTTTCAATCTGAGATCCATTCATGTCTACAAGGAAAAATAACTATAAAGATTGCCTTATGAGATGGCCTGTAAAGCCATAGTGATAGTCATAAAAAAAAAAAAAGACTGTAATTGACTAGGAAAACATAAATTTTCTAGAAAACTGGAAAAAATGAGCATACCTAGGCAGAGCAAAGAAAAGGAAGAACAGAAATAACCTCACAGAAACAACTGTCTCCTTTGTGTCTTTCTGGCCTGTAATGCAAAGCTCTATGTCTGGTAGCCTATTTGTGTAATTTGACATTTTTCTTGCAATAACCACAAATTAAGACCTAATAGCTAAATATTTCACCCAAAATCCTATCAACAATATCATGCGAATTTCCATCCTCTGCTCCAGATAACTCTTCCTTGTCACACATCAGAAAACTATTTATCATGTGTTTTAGGATCTTTTGTCTTCATAAAAGATAGTTCATATATTACCTAAACTGAAGTTTTAACGTTGTTTTTTTTAAAGTTTCAGAGATGAAACAGCTTCTACTATGATTTAAAATACAATACAATACAATACAATACAATAAAAATTAGATCTCTATGTGCTTAGGCAGTAAAATCAAGGAAAACCAGGACACAATTTTAACTATTCTAAGCAATAAAAACATTTTGATCTCTCTTTATGAATATGTGGATTTGTTTCCTTCCCTCTCTGACGGTCAGAGCCATTAGATTTTATCGTGTATGTACAATGGTGGAGGATTAAAGTTCTGAATTTTAAAGGTTCACACTTTTTTGAAATGGAACATTAGTTTTTTAAAATCCCTTTAAAAACTTTATTTGAAAATATTCACCGTGACTTTCTGTATCTCTAGAAATTTAGCACAACTAGAACATTGACCAGTGTTTTTTTTAGTGTCTTGCGCTGGTCTTCAGTAACCACTAGCACTATAGAGGGTTTAATCTTATTTGTATTGATGTCTATGGATTCTGCCTAAGCTCTATGTTATTGGAAGTGCTGCATCCAGAATTTTAACTCACTCTAAGCAATTTGGTATGTTACTCTGGTCTTGATGGGGATTCACTGTGAAGCTGCCTGTCAAATATCAAAGTTACTTTAAGATTGCTTTAATGGCTTCTAAGACAACATACAATTTTGTATTTATAACTGAGTAAAAAGCACATACATACAGAAAAAAAAAAAAAAAAAAAAAAAACAGAAATAGGCTAGTTTAAGAAAGTAGCTTGAGCCCTACTGTGTCCATACCCCCAAATTAAAAATAACCAGGTAACAGAGATTTATTTTTAGAGATATGCATGCCCTGCCATAATTTTGATTTCCTTTCTAGATAGTTTAATCCTGAAAGAGGATCAGGTATGTTTGAAGAGTCCTTGCTAGGGTTTTTGTGTAAGATCCTATGCAATAACAAATGCCTCAGGGCCAACAATCTGAAGTACATCATTCCATTACTAGGAAAACCCATAAAGAGCAGCCATGTTTCTTGAAGAACAGGCAATTATAGAATATTGGAATGCAGAAAAATGGATTAAGCTATCCATTTCTTCAAAATATATATATTTGATACACTCTATAGATATTAGCAATTCTGTTTCTCCAGGATTTTATGGTGTCATTTCTTTCTTCTTTTTCTTGCTTACCCTTTTTTTGTTGCTCCTCTTTCAAATGAATGCTATTTCATCATACCCTATGTAGTTAGGCAAGTTAGGGAAGAACAAGAACTGTCCTCGTTCTTCTTTCTGAAAAGATACTGCTCCTCCTTCAAATGAAGGAAATACCACATTAATCTATTTAAATCCTTGTGTTTAAACATAGTAATTTCACTACATAGAACCACTTAGAAAAATTCTTCTGTTTAGCCACAAATGGAAATACAAATTTATTGCTTTATGGTAGAACAGGGGCATTTTGATATCATTTTCTGTCTTAGACACCTGGTCCATGAATACTTCTTTTCTAATGGTCTGAACATACGGTCTAAATCAAGACTGAAAAGTTCACTCAATAGAAGTTCCATAATACATGTAATATGTTTTGCATATATTTAACCAAAGTTCAGACATAAATTACCACAAAATTATGGTTGTTTCTATACATGGTATGAGTCTTTTTGTAAAATTTCCTAAATGAAAAACTGATTGATTTTTTCTGTTAATTTGTTGTAACTTTTCCTAAGAACAGAGGGCAACTGACTGCAGACTAACTGAACATTCTGTAGCTTCTCTCTCAGGAATATATTTTGTTGAATATCTCTCTCCTCTTTACCTACCCTGCCATGCAGTGATTTATAATGTGCAGTTAAATGGAAGAGTCAGATAATAATTAGACCATTATGAATCAAGAAGGCGGCAGGCTGACAGGAAAGGAAGGCTGCACCAAAACTGCTGGTCAGTTCCATGAAAGGAAAAGAGGGAGGACATTAAATAGCATTACTGCTGGTCAGTTCCATGAAAGGAAAAGAGGGAGGACATTAAATAGCATTATATTAAGCATGGGACTATTATTTTTGATATATTTACTTTTTTTTTTAACATTTGTATCTCTATTGCTAGCTACTTCTTTAGGATTTCTTGATTTCAGATTAGATGTATAAGGATCTTAGGAAAATATATTAGAATTCATCTCTGATACGACAGATAAAACTAGATATCTAAAATGAGTTGGGAAAAAATGCATTTTGTTTTCCATTGACTACAAAGAACCTTAAGGATTATGTGCAGACATTTGAAGGTAGGTGACAATCTCTATCAAACTACTTCCTGGAGTTGCTTTTAATACAGAGCAAGGCAAAATAGGTTGTGTAACTTTTTTCAGTTTTGTATTGTTTTAAGTCTCAAAAAAAACCTGCACAGAGTCAAGCATTCCATCGATCATTCTTTAGGGAGCTACTCCTTACCTTAAGTAATCTAAGATATGCTAGCTATTTTATAGCTTTAAATATATCTTTAAATAATTTTCTTCCACATATGTTGCATTATTTATACAGACTGCTTAGACACTCATGTGTGCACTATTGCAACAGGAAAGTGTTAATATGATCTTTGTTCTCGTACTCTATCATAGATGTAGAAGTTGTCACGCTGTTGTCATGCTGTCTGTGACTGGTTAAACACCTCTGCTAAAGTAAGCAAAAGAAAACTAGAACTTGAGTGTATTTGTCACATCCTAAGTTACACAAGCATTTAATATTTTATTTTGAGAGAGAGAAAAAAAGAGGTTTTAGAAATCACAGGAGATCTTCAAAATAGAGTATCAAAGAAGAGGTTCATGCAATAAAATAAGCCAAAATTAATATCTAAAAAAAAAAAAAAAGTCAAACGTCAGGAGTGTACTTTTTTTTTTCTTTTTTTACAATAGCCCTGCCTCCTGCATGGGGGCATTGCTCCTTACTGTCCTCACTGTCTCCCAAAAAGTAATTGTGGTGGCAGGGAGACAGCAAGCGAAATGTCCTCAAGAGCCCCAGGCAGGCCCAGGAAGTGAGGTGGAATACCCATGACTCTTGGGATTACTCCTTTCTTGGGACTGAACTACGGAAGATCAGACGTGAGGACCCGGAAGACCACTGGAAGGTGAGTGTAGCGACAAAGAAAAGGGTAGATCCTAATGAATTTTCTCATGCAACAATTTTAAAAACAACAGCAAGACTTCTCGGTATAATTGTGAATATAATTGTTAGTATTACTAAAGTAGATTAATAATAGCTAGCTGCTATGATTTTATTGTCTTTTCAAGATCTTACTTAGTTTAACAGATTCATGATGTTGTATATAAAATTCATGATGTTGTTTTCACAAAACAATCTTTTCAGAGCACCAACATTATGAGGAATTACTCGGGTTTAGGATGGACTAATTGAAATATATTTAAACCATCTTAATATATGCTAATGCCATTAGTATGGGCAAGATGAGGTTTTTTTTAATACACACAAAAAATGAATAAACAAAAGTGCAATGTGACCTTTGGTTTTGGAAACCTTCAGACTTTCCTAAATAATACGAAATAATCCCAGGAAAACACCTAAGGTGTTGAAAATTAGTATGATTTTGCTGGAGTCCTATTAAAACTAGCCAAAGATCATACACAGAACATACATACAAACATATGCCAAGGAAAATACAAACATAGAGCATTCAATAATTCAAATCTTGTTCTTTTATTGTTCTGATAAGTCAGCCTACAGGAGCTGCAAATCTCATATGTGTTTCTATATCTTACAGTCCTAAGGAGTTCTCGAATCTTGAACAGGTACCATCTCAGAAGCATCATTAAATATTTAAATGGCTACCACTTCCCACTCCTTCAATTTAAGTGCATTCATGAGATATAATCTGGGCCCAAAGTGGCAATTATGTATACTGAATAATGAGAAGTGTTGTCAGGAGATTCACTAACCATCTCTAATGAAAACTGACAAAACTGACAACGAGTCAGTTGTTAGAAAGACTAAGTAAAGAAGCCTAAGACTCAAAACATCCATAAGATGTAGAACTCTGTTGTGAAGATCAGTGTATCCGTATGCGAAGAGAAGCTGGTAAAAAAGATGAGAAAGGAGGAGGGAGGAAAAAGTTTCTTTGGTCAGAGAAAACTAAAAAAGTCCACAGGGCTAGCTCCCAAGTTGGAGAAGGGTGTCCAGGATCTTTCTAGTGATGGAGGTTTCATAACTGCTACCAGGTAACCAGTTCCACTGATTAACTACTGTCATCTATTGTTCCTGGAGAATAGTCATATATTTTCCTTTTCATATACTACTTCTGGAATTCTGTTATCTCCTAAAATAACTCCAAAAGGAAAGGCAGGGAATGAGCACACCCAAAAGGCATTTATGTATGTTCCAAACACTAAGGCCTTGTCTACATTTAAAATACAACCTTCTGTCATATCTACTGTAATATCAGCTAGCAGACTGCAGAACCTAGGTGTGATGAAGAATCAAAGATACCCTGTGCCATAATTAAGCTTATGTTTTCACTTATCTTTAAATAAACAAGTAATATTAAAAGTGTTTTATTTGTGTTTTCTTTTTTTACAGTATCCAGAGTGAATGAATGAAAGCAAATAAAAACTACTACCAAAATCATAGATTTGTTAAATATTAAAAATCTGAGAAAAATATCTGAAAAATTATCATCATCATGAATTTCCTTCTCTGGAGATCTTCAAAACCCACTTGGACGCAGTCCTGTGCCATGTGCTCTAGGTGACCCTGTGTGTGCAGGGGGATTGGACTAGATGACCTCTAGCCGCCCCTTCCAACCTTATGATTCTATGATTTCATGATAAGGGTGAAGACAAAGATAGCAAATGAGATAACTATCAACACAATTTTGCTGAATAACTACTGGCATTTGAATTACACAATATTACCACCAAATCCTACATTTGGAAAGGGAAAAAGGGCATAGATCTGAGGTTCTGCATATTCTGTAAGGAATATTATTTCTAGTCTCCAAGAAGGAAGCAGGTAAAGTGTTTCTTTCAGTTTTATTTACTGTGACATAACATAAATGGATACATCTGGAATATCTATTAAAAAGGAAATCAAACCTGATTGATAGAATTATATGACCTTTCATGTTATCAATATGCTACACAGATTTGAGGCTTCATGGATAATGTCCATAATTATGTAATCTTCTGTTATTCCATTTGGCAAGAAACAAATGGTAAAAAAGCATTCTCCTCCTGTTTTTCCTACTAGAATCAGTTTACAGTGGATTTTTAAGGAAAAGCTTTGGGGAAGTTTAGGAAAGTAAAATAAAAAAAAATATAGACAAAAATATGTCCAACATGATTTGACATTCTATCAAAATGACTACAAGGGAAGCAAATTAGCTTTCTGACATGAACTGTCAGAACTTACTCTAATCCTTTGTCCAGAGAAAAGTGGCAGCTTCGAACAGCAGCTTCGGCAGCATTAATACCCAAAGGCCTCTTAATCCGCTATGACAATGGTAATTGTGGTTTTAATTTTATCTCTAAATGTTAACCTTGGGAATGTTACCAGCATTTCAAAGATTTGGAGGATCAAAAACAAGCTTACCCTCTGTTAGCTTTAAGCTTACCACTCAAACTTCCAAAGGACTATCTCATATGAAAAATAAGGCTCTGGGCAATAAAAATTGATTACACACTTTTCATTGCTATTCTTTCTCATCTATCATGCAGAACTATTTTACCCAGACATGAGAGGCTGCATTTAAAGTATCATAAAAAAATCTGAGAATCTGTGATTTTATTCACTTTTCTCAGTAAAGTCACCAAACCAAGGCCATGTCCAGTGGTATTACCCAACCAGAGGTTTTCGGGTTACAGATAATATCCCAGAAGCACTCTCATTACGTTAGGCATTTTGCTGGCAAGATATCAAAGAAGAGCACACAAATGATAATTATGTGTAGAGTCACTTTGGATTCTGTATAGCTGTGTAGAATGGACACAGCTAGTCTGCCCTGGAAGGGTCAAATGATGTGAAGTGTGAATGGAAACCAGTTCATGAAGTGGATGCAAGCCATTTGCCCAAGGGCTATAGGTTGATTCTTGTTCATTTTTGTAGTTAGAAGTTAGGCAGAGCCAATAGGACAAGACTATATTAAAACTTATTCTCATCTTAGGCCTATTTGATTTCTGCCCTGTGGCACAGGAAATGTCGAAGATTAAATTACAAATTCAGTACAAAGAATTGTTACCTTGTAAAAATCATTAATGGAATGTACTTTTTTTCTAAAGCTGCTGGAAAAGTGTTATCATTAACACCATTGTGATAAATTAGGTAAGAAATAAAATCAGCAAAAATATGTTTTAAGATGTAATGTTTGAGGAATTCTTGTCTATTCTGTTGCTATGTTTCATTTTACATATCTTTTTACTAAGATGTGGGTGCATCTCATTACTCTTTAAAAATGGTGTGTATACAGAGCACCAGTTGAGAAATTCTGGGATTAAGAATTTAGGTTGGAGACTAAGGGGATGTCTAAGCTGTTGTGGCCCTGAGGGTGCACCAGTCCTCCTGTCCCTGTTCACCCCGGGGGTTCTCCCTGACAACAGGCCCCACCACAAGCCCCAGTCACGGACAGCCCCAAGCCCATGCAGTACCATTTCATAAGTCAACTGAAGGTCAAACCGTGTGGCATATGCCTGAACATTGCTGAAAATCCGTATTTTTCATGGGCCTGACACAAAGACGACTCATTTTTCCCAGACTGATTTTTGTTTGTCTTCCTGCTCTCTTGATCAGTTACTCTATTAATATAAAGAAGGAACTCTATTCCTTGAATGAAAGCAAATGGGAGATATTTAAGTAAGTATCTATCAGTAGCTATCAGAACAGGGAAGCCTGCAGAATTTAATAAGAGGCTATGAAGTGCGTAGCATGACAAGTGTGGTAAGGCATGTTCACACTAAGCAAAACTGGCAGTATAAATAGCATTTAAATAGATGTATAACCTTTTTAAAGGTTAGCTGTTCATTCTCCCTCTTTCACTTTTCTCTGACTGAAATAAATGCCTTACTAATTCCACTGAGATCTGAGATACTGTGAGAACTTCACTGGAAACATAAAAGTGAAAGTGTATATTCTTAGGCACATACACTGGAAAAAAGAGATTTTAGACATCTGAAGTTTAGTTCAGATATCTGAGACCTTCATTGATTCCCCTCTCATCTTTTCTCATTCTTTTCTTCATTCATATACCTACATACTCAAGACTGTCCAAAGCCTTTGAACTTTTCTCATTTTCAGCATTCTTCTGATCTCTGTGGCTCAAATGCTATTAAAGTGTCAAGTTGCCTTCACATCTAAGAAATTAAATAAAATATTACCTTGTTAAACATGCAGATTGATTAAACTATAGATTTTCAAGGAAAAAAAAATCTCATGCTTGTTTTTATAGAAATAGAACTAAGGACTGATTTTCAATTGACCATGTACACGCTTGCTCTGCTCCTGATCCATGCTGGATGAGACCTGGATAAGCACCATACCAATATGCTTTCCACCTTCTCTTTCATCTCATCTTTATTCTCCCTCCCTGCTAGCTGCTCGTTTTTGTCCAGAACAAATTCAATGTCGGGGCAAGAACTATGGAGTTTAGATTTCAGTTAGTCTGTCTCCAGTACATGCATCTCAGTCTTGTCTTCTGGCTTTGAGCCCCATCTCTGCTGTTGGAAATGTCAATGGAGACATGAGTGGCCCTATCTCTGCCTGCTACACTTTCTTCCATTCCGCACTGTCTTCCCCCTCCACATCTCCTCCTCCTTCATGCTCTGGCGTGATGATGTCACAGAATCAGAAAACAGTTGAGGTTGGAAGGGACCTCTGAAGCTCGCACAGAATCACAGAATAGTTGAGGTCGGAAGGGATCTCTAAGAGATCACCTAGTCCACCCCACCCTGGGAGAGGGGCAGTATCAGCTCTCTCAATGTGCTGGCAACACACCTCCTGATGCAGGCCAGGATCCCATTCGCCTTCTTGACCACAAGGACATACTGCTGACTCATGGTCAGACTGTAGTCCAAGACATCCTCTGGAGCACTGCAGTTGGAAATCAGAGACTTCTTTTCCTCAGATCAAACTAAATGCTTGCAGGTTTAATTTTCAATTCAATCTCTGTTTCTAGAGTAGTCAAGAAATTTTAAATTTGTATTTTTTTCTCCAATGAATTTAAAATGTAAAAAGTGCATATTATTTTGCATTTGGTTTTCCTTAATGATCTCAGTATTTTTAGACCAAGCAACATCTGACTTCTGACGAAGCTTAGTGGCCAGTCCAGTGTTTTTCAGCAATTTAAAATCACAAGTTTATTATATAGATTTGAAAATCTGCATTATCATTCCCAGAAGGACATGAATTATGTTATATACTTGCCCTTTAAATGCCTGCTAATTGTATAGAATGTTTGTATAGAAATAATGGATGGATTTTTTTTAAATGAGAATCATGTTGAGTAATATGCTTACAAGTGGTGGGATTAAATAAGAAACCCAATACTTTAGGAAATTATCAAGTGATCACTCTTTTTTTTTTTTTACTGCAAAAATAATGAAAATGAAAAATCTATAAGCCTCTGAATAAGCTTACTCTGGAAACTATGCCTAAGGCATACTTAAATATTGTATTTATCAGCTTGAAAGTGTTTTTAATTATTCAATTGTATCTTATTTTTATATATAAGGCATATCTATACAACAGTAATTTCCTCTAAAAAGAGTTCTGAAAAGCAATGTTAACTGAAACCGTTCACAAAAATGTTGATCACTATAACAAACACATTTTTGCAAGAGCTTACTTTATCGCTAATTGAAATTCCATTTTCATAAATATCACAAGAAATCTATTCAGCTAAAGCTTTGTGGACTCTTATTAAGAGAATAAATATGAACTGCAGTTCTGCTTAACAATGTGTATATGGAACCAAAAATTTTTATGTGAAACGACTTAGTTATAAGGACGTAGAATTTCCTCAAAATTTCCTCAAAATATTAGTGAGGTAGAGAACATAAGTTAAAATAGTCATATTTACACAGGGGCATTAAAAATGTGTTACTTTTTGGAGCATTTAAATGTACTTAGCCTGAGATTAAACTATTTATCTTATACATAACATATTTGAATTATACATAACAAATCTTTGAATATTCAGGTTTATAATTTTGAGGATTTCCTGTCTATTAAATCAGCTCAAACTCTGCAGTCTTTTTTTTTAATGTTAATATACATATGTTGCTGTTGTTCATTTTTCAAATTTTTAAATGTGAAACTTTGGTACTTAGAGGAACCTATATATGAACTTACTAATAAGAAGATTCAGGGGAAATTTAGAAAACTTTACCACAAATTTACTTTAAAATAAATGAATTGATATCAGTTTGGTTCTAAAGGGCTAGTATAAACTCTGAAAATACAGAATAATAAAAAGCAGAAATATAATATACTTTATTATTTGAGAAGCATTATCGAATTGTAACATTGTTTTATTATTGTAGTGGAGTAGATGTAGAACATTGAACCGATTAGCTTTGTTTTAATGTTTTTGTAATTGAAGAGCAATAAAACTGTTTTGCATTTCAAGACATATGACAGAAAATCCAAGCTGCTCAATTAGAACTACACTGCCTTTGATGTTTACTGTGCAAATTCCAAAGCGATTAAATCAAACCAATGTTTTATTATCACTTTTGATATTTTGGCCAAAACTCTACCATTCCTAGAGGAACCAGAATACTGGGAAAAAATAAATAAAATAATAATAATAATAATAAAATTAGATTTTGATTACAGTGTTACTTCATCTTCACCAAAATCAAGAATTAGGATGCTCTAGAATAAGATTTAGAGTAATGAGACTACAGCATATTTCAGGTTGGAAGGGATCTCAGGAGGTCGTTATTCCAACTTCCCACTCAAAGCAGGCCCAGCTCTGAGGTCAGACCAGGTATCTCAAGGCTTTATCCTGGTAGGTTATGAAAATCTCCAAGATCACAGATCCCATAGTACTTCTGGGCAACTTGGTCCCCTGACTTACTTCCCTCAGTGAAGATTTTCCTTAAACCCAGTTTGAACCTTAGCTCCTTTGATTTATGCCTGTTCTCTCTCATTTTCCCCCCAAGTCTCTTTGAAGACTTTGGCTCCATCTCCTTCATGACCTTCCCATAGGTATCAGGTGGCTGCTGTTAGGTCCTCCAAAAGGTGTTTGTTCTCCAGACTGCTCAACCTCCCCTCAGGGGGCAACGCTCCAGCCTTGACTAATCTGATAACCCTTTCCTGGATTTGCTCCAGTTTGCTATTGTCTATCTCGTGTCGGTCACCCCACAACTGGATCCTCAGAGCCCAGAATTGCTCCCCAGCCCATCAGTTTCCAGACTGTAACACAACAAGGGGCGGTCTTCCCAACAATGGTCAGGACTTTTCTTTTGTCCTTGGTGAATTCCATGAGGTTTCTTTTGGCCCATTCTTACAGCTTGCCTGCCTCTCTCTGAATGTCAGCCCTGTCCTCCCATGTAACTACTGCTCCTCCTAGCTTGGCATTATCTGCTGACTTGATAACAGTGCCCTGAGTCACAGGTAAAAATGCTAAACAAAACAGATCCAGACTTTGGCAGTACTCCACTTGTTGCTCACCTGACCTCCAAGCAGAGAACAGAGCATTAACCGCTGCTTTCTGAGACCAATTGTCCAACCATTTTTTTCACTTATGTACTTGTATGAGATTTCTTCTTTATTATATTGACTTAAGATGTAACTATATATATGATATGTATATGATAATATATCATATGATATATATCATATCATAATATGATTATATTACCTAGTTGTTATACATTACCTAATTATCCTGCTGTTAAACTATTTCATAGCATAAAATTTTGCTGGGAAGGAGAGCTGATGCATTTTTAAATATGCATAAGAAAAAATAACCTAAGCCTCTTTTTTTTTTTTTTTTCCCCATAGATGTCTGACAAATATAACAAGAAACACTGTTCCCATAATCCTTTAGATATGCACCATAACAAACTGGTATATCTTAGGGATATGGTTGTTTTATTACAAGATTAAATTTAATCACATGAAAACCTGAGGGCTAGCAATCTGGAAAAATGAAGGAACAGTCTCATCACATGATTCTTTCCAAATGTGACACGACAGTACTTCCATGACTGAAGTGACTAAAAAATTCTTATATGGATGCACCATGTGGCATTGTATGTTAACAGATGCTATAAAGGTCCTAAAGGAAACACTTTATTTTCAGGGAATTACTAAAGACATATTACAGAGCTTTTTCTTTTATTTTTCTTTCTTGGTCCTGAAGAAATCATAAGTGACAGTCTGTAAAACTGTATTAAACGTAATACCAATAATATCTTAACAATTCTGCCTTATATTTATAAAGCAAAAAGATTATCGTAGAAGTTCGAAAGTAAATAAAGCTATACGCTGCACAAATTCACTTAACACTATACAAATCAATGTGAACAATGTCATTGTACTATTTCGTGGTACCACTGATCTCTTCATCATGACGGTTCCGTAGATACTATCTCACAGATGGCACGCAAGAATTAATTTAAACTGTAGTTAAGAGCTTAGTTAAATAAATATGAAGTTTGTGATGTGATGCTTTAGTACTGCTCAGTGATGGCACTAAAATTATGTTTTGATGACACACATATGCCTTGGAGTGATTGAGTTTCAGCTTTGTGTTGGTATGAAGTCAATCGCCATTAATCCATATCTAGACCTTGCATCTTATGAATGTTAAAATCATTTTAGAATTTAACTATTCATTTCACTTTCTTTTCTGTTTCCAGAATTACGCAGCAACATTGAAGATTATTTTTCTGAAGATGTGCAATTTTAAACTATTTTCTATGTATCTGTGGTTTCATTATTTTAAAAAGCCGTCAGGGAGGTTTGTCATTAGCTTACTGCACAGTTAATCTAAACTATCTCCATTCATGTAGCTTGACTCTAGAAATCAAAATCATTTATAAGTGTCTGTCCATGTAGTTATACTCAATATTCAGATTCTCTGGAGGATTCAAGAACGAGATTTTCATGTGATTGTAGGTATTTCAAGGCATTTTCTGAAGTAAGCCTTGGGTACAAATACTAGTAATTTTTAACAAAAGGTGTGGGTTCTTTTTTGTTTATTTTGTTCTTAGAAAATTTAGAAAAATACACGCTGCTGCAAATGTAAAATAATGGTATATTTTTGAAAGTTTGAGAAGTCTTTTAAATAAACTTGGCATTTCAATAAAGTTTCAATAAATTTAAAGTATAAATAGCACAGAGGGCTTAACATATTAATTTCAAGTAGTTAGGTAAAAAATATTTCATTTAGCAACTAATAATCCATTTTGGGGTAGTTTATCAACTCCAGCACCTGGAATATGTCATTTGTTAGCTAAATTTCAGGAAGAAAGCAAAGTAGTCACTTCCAATCCCTTGTTGAGTTCCTGGGTCTTTAGCTATGAGCAGGCACAGAACAAGCAGGATAAAAGCAGTTTAAGAGTATAAAGCAATTATTTGTTGGTTGAAACACACAAAAGATAACTAAGATAAACAAAAGAAGAGTAAGAGGAAGAAAAATCAGAGAAACATAGACAAGAGAAAGAAGGATGCGGTTCTGGCCCTTTTGTGAGGATTGGCCTTTCCTCCATAGAAAAATAGCATCTGTTACTAAATTTTATTACTCCCTGTAGATTCATGAAACAAGGATAAGAAATATCTCTCTCAATAAAAGTTAGCTAGTTATGAGCCACACGTGGATCTGTTGAGGGCCTGACCCTGAATCCAAAATTATTAAAAACTGGGATAGTGTTCTGAAATGTATCCATTATGATCTTAACAGTTTTCTCTAAATATTTGCTGTTGGCCAGTCTGAAATGACATTACCCATATTACCTATATATTAATGACCTTTGGTATTTTCAAGCATAACTGCCTCTCTCTATATATTACATTTGTTATAAGATGATACTGTATTTTTCTATCAGTAACCAGATAGGACAGTCTATTTTTCCATTGTTTTTAGAATGATAAAAGCTAGTGTTTATCCTCAAGGCACATACTGAAACACTTCAGAATCATCATAAGATTCCTTTTACATTACATTATATTATTGCGTATCCAGAGCATTTATCTCTTGTATAATATAACACAAATATATAACTTCTTTATATTATAAGAGACTATGCTAGATATTTTATTCATATATTCATAAAGTATAACATCAAACTAAAATTGGTCTAAAATGAATTAGCATTGCATGTGCAAACACTGACAAAAACAAAATGCTTTGTCAACTTTCATGAATGGTTCACTTGTAGATAATTTATGACTACAGAATTACAATATTCCTCTGCTTACCTCTACTTGCATAACTGATTATTCTGTCTACAACTGTACAAATACTTAAGCACATGATATTATGCATTCTGGAGAGATGTAAATCAAGCTGTTGTGGCCAGCCACTTAATTAATGGCTATTCATTTACTGGACAGTTGATTACCCCCTTATAACTTAGTAGTCACAATTCACTCCTTTCTCTTCTTTCTTAATGCCTCAGTCCTTCAAAATGAGGAAGTGTTGCTCAGGTCATCTCAGAAATAAGTCTGACACATTCAGATAGTCCTATCTTCATACAACAACTTAGGATGAGGATGCGTTGGCAAAAATCTTACATATGTTCACAATTACAAATTTTATCTCAGCACAAAATAGAGAAAAATGACAGATCTTAAACATTCTACTGATTATTGTGGTATAAGTGATCACAACAGTAGCCAAGCAGATGTATTATAACTTCTTATATTCTTATATTCTAGTGCTTATATTCAGTTTTACTGAAGACCTCTGTGACATGCAGTTATGTATTGTTGCAGTTATATTTTAATTGCCTCAGTTATCTCCATGAATTTGTGGTCTCACCATATGTCAATTTATTACAGACAACGGAACACAGTTCATATATAAACCCAATAATTTATTAGTCAAATTGTAGCCTAGTAAAAATGTATATTTGCTAAGAAACATTCATTGCAGAAAAGGAAAAAAAAATAAAAATCTCAGTAATAATAAACTTAAAAACATAGTAAACAAACTTCCTAAAGTCTACTTTTTTTGCGTGTTGTGTTCCCTCTCCCAATGTTCTTTTGGCTCCTAAGGATAACACTTCAGCCTTCAGGAATGGATCAGAGTTTCTCATGGACCATCATTCTCCTGAGTCGTTTTCAAGGGGGAGTGTAGTGATGATGGGGATGTCTTCTTCCTTCTCACTTCAGAATTTGTCAAGACTATTTTTATACATTTTCTATCACATGCTATACCTTGTCCTTTATTTATTCAGTGGTTTGTGAATCCACGTATCTTTCACAAGTACTATATATAGCATGTTTTTTATATATGTTGACACCTATTCTTTGTTTTTGCTACAACTAAGACCATTTTTTTCCTGAATTCAACCATGTTGAATTCCTTTAATGACCAGTAAATGGTCAGGAGTTAGTTGCTTGTAGCACCTTGTGTCACCACTGCATAGACAGAACACACTTTAAATTTTCATTTTGATATGTACTAGGACAGAGAACAGTACTGCTGCAGTAATCCGGAATTTTATCTGTATATAAAAGTATCAGTCCCTTAAAACAACCCTAATTGAGGAAGAAATCCTTGTTTTGGTTGCTTCACCACTGTATCCATGTATCCATCTGTTTTTTTTTTTTTTTTTTTTTTTTTTTTTTTTTTAAGGAGAGAGGCAAATGTTACAGAATAAATTAATCAAGAAATATCCGTCATATGCAAAATCTCTGATTTTCTATTTAGGCCACTCACTGTCCTTCACTTTTCAAAAGCCAAACGAACAAACAAAAATATTTTGGATTCATTTAACTGAAAAACATAACTGTTTTCTCTTGTTTTAGTAAACCTGAATATCCTGCCCATTGATGTCAGTAGTAGATAACAACTTCTTTTTGGTATGATGGCTGTTATATATGCATGATTAAATAAAATAAAACAAAACCAGAAATTGGTTTGAATAATTGAGAATATAAAAAAAAAATTATCATATGTTTTTCTATTTTTTTTTCTCTTGAGAGCAGAATGATTTGATGCAGTTCCTTAATAACTTTATGCTACATTTTGGGCTTTGTATATAATATGTGGAGTCTAAAAGATAAATCAAGCTGAGAAGTGACTAGATACATTTATTGGAGTATATTTATATTACAAAATATTAAGCATTCAGCCAAAGTGTCTGAATTAATGTGACAGTATACAACAATCAACATTTCCCTGTTTGTGAACAGGGATGCTTCCCTGCTTACTCTGCTCTACTTTTGTTTCCACTGCAAGAGACAGCAGTATTCAGTTAGAGAGCAGTTTTTAAAAATAGTTACTCAATACTTCAATGAAAAAAAATGAGTGAAAATGTAGTGAGTCAGAAAACACCTGAGTTGATGGATGGGACGTGGTTTAATAGGTATGGTCTTGAAGGGGTTACAGTTGGACTTCATGATCTTGAAGATCTCTCCAACCATAATCCTATGATTCAATGATTGTATAGATCTCAGATCCAAGTGTTATTTAAATATTTTGTGAAATACATCCAGTAAGCATGCCTGGCATTCAATTTGAACTGGGGAGATGGAGAAGAGGAAGGAAACAATTTTAAATTATTATTTTTTTATAATCATAACTAGATTAATTATCTATTTTGAAATGTGCTATATTTGATTTTATATGTAACACTTGAAAAGGTTCTGTGTATTAGAGCTAATTGGAAAATTTAGTAATTTCCATGAACAAAGAGTAAAAAACAAAAAAGTAACTTTTAAAATGATATGATATATAAAATATATGATATATAAAATGATTTCCTTTTGAAAGTGGTTTAACATACATTAATATATTATGTATTTTATTTTGATATTGGCAAGTTAGGTAGCCACAGTAATAATTACAAGTGACTGGAAGTAGCCAAAAATTTCACTCTCTCTGGGAAAAATAAAAACAAAAGAAAACAATACAAAAGCACACAGACAGAAAAAAAAGCACATACATGCACGCACACGCACACGTGCATTCACACAAATGTTGGCCGTTCAGCCATTTCAGAAGGAGAAAGAAATCTTGTTTTGGGAATGACTGAAGGAGAGCCAGAAGAGAAAGAAATATTGCTATAGTCAAAGAACTGATTAAAGAAGAGGTAGAAAGAGATAAGTACAGAATGTGTGTATTATGCTCTTTTTTTTTTACCAGAGATGTAACTGCAGCATCAGTAATAACAAAAGATTCTGTAAGATCTGAAGAGAATATTAGTGAACATATTTGTTGATACCTGAAAAACTCTCAGTTAGGAAACTGATAAACAGTTCACGGCATACGTAGAAGAGGAGGTGAAAAATAAATGAACATGATGCCCAGCCTCCTAAATGGCTGTTGACTGAAACTTATATAAACTTAAACTAGAAACTAGTATAAAGACTTCATCTCTTTAGAAAACAATGTTATCCACTGAAGTCGATAAAACGTTTGAAACTAATTTCTTTCTGTTAGGAAGTAATGTTGTTTTAAATAAACAATGAAAATGAACTTAAACATGCATCTCAGGGCTTTTGCAGAGCTGCCATAGTGAAAGATGAATGTGACTAGCATTTATAAAATAGACTTGGCTATTTTTAATTTTATATATTTTTATTATTTAATAGTTTCATTTTATTATTCAGAAAATCTGGAAACAAATGTAATCTGGTTTAAAATTTCCATTTCTTTCCCATGATCATAAACTTCGAGCTTTTCGGAGAAGGCCAAAGCAAAATTAACCCAAATAATGACTTTTTAATGTGTCCGTGCATTTCTTCTTAAATACAGTTTCCTTTGTAGATATGTCATGAGATGAATGGTTTGCTTATTCACATTTGATAGAACTTTAATGCTCGGTTTTCTGTTGTATACTCATTTCCTGGAGTTTCTCAGGAGTTTTATGATCCATCTGATCACAAAGGAGAACTTTTTGTATTAATTGGATAATTCGGTGTATTGAACTGTTAAAACAGTGAATTTGACTATCAATAGTTCTTTGTGTTCTTTATTTTTTTAATTAAGGTTTGGAGAGCAACAATTGAACAGGCTTGTTCTTTGGAAAAAAAAATCTCTGGGTGTTCATTTTTGCCACATCCATCCACTTAAAATGCTGGTGAAGACGAAAGCTGAATATATGAGCAAAAATTGCTTCCTAGCCCCTAAATCTGTTCTTGCTACAAAGCTTTCAAATTGTAAAGGAATAAAACGAGGATGGAAAATGGAAGATAAAAATAAAGACTAGACAACATAAGAAGGCAATAGGAAAATGCACACAACTTTCTGAAAAATATATCAAAATTTCCCTAAGAAGCAAAGGTACAGCACCAATATCCATCTATTCTTAATATTCATATAATTCTTCTTTTATTTAGTGTCATGTTCAGATATAGTTGGAAATCTAATGTGTCCTTACACAAAGGAAGCAACATGAATTTCATTTTAGCAATATTGCGAGTGGTTTTGTACATCGCAATGTTGACTTGCATTAATATTCTCCCC
Source organism: Tinamus guttatus (assembly GCF_059628265.1). NCBI lineage: Eukaryota > Metazoa > Chordata > Aves > Tinamiformes > Tinamidae > Tinamus > Tinamus guttatus. The sequence goes on along the minus strand of NW_028289228.1, from coordinate 454,704 downwards.
TGGAGGATTTTGGAGATAAAAGTTAATATCCTTTTCTTCTGTTAATTATTAAATCACCCAAATGAACTAGATTTCAAATGAATATCTCTGCTGTCTTAACAGTCTTCCATATTAAATTACTGAACTCCAGGTGCCATTGCAAACAGACTTCCCTAAATCTATTTTCCTGTGCAAGCAAAATATCTGAGATTAAATATGACTGCTAATTGGTTCATTATCTAGAAGGATGTTTAATAGAACAAGGTCTTTAAAAATTTATATTCCCTACTGAAATCTTAAAAATAGTACACATTTCACAATAACTAAGGTTGATTGCCTAGTTCTTGAATGTTCTTTTCTCCTGAATTCTCAGGCATCAAAAATCACAACATGAAAGAAGGAATATCATTCTTTTCAATATATGATGCATCAGAAAGCACATTCAAAGCTATACATATCTTTGCTTTTCTTTCTTTTTTTCTTTTTTTTTTTTTGTAAAGTATATATTTATAAATTTCCTGACCATCATAAGTGACAAGAACCCATGTCAACACTTTTAAGATACCATATAACAATTATAGGTTATAAAGAGCAATTTCCAATAAAACCGGTCATCAAGTGATACTGGAAGGCATATCCCAAAGTACAAATTAGCAAATAAAGCTGCCTGTAGGAAACTTACGTTGGTCTGTAAAGTAAGTTCGTTCATACTGATTTTTTTCTGCATAGTGCTTAATAGAATTTCGTAGAGAGAACATGGCAAGAACTCAAGTTACTGTTACAGTAACTTTTGCCACTGGTAAATGTAAGTTGTCAAATATGTGTATCTTACCTGTCAAAACGAAGGATTACTGTCCTGCAAGCTATTTCTGAGAACAGCTTTCCCATACTATGCTTGACTCTATTGCACAATGATTTCAAAAAAGCTGGCAGTTACAGTAACCTGAAGATGTTATTAACAGTGGGTCCCAACCTTTTTTGAAGCTTTTTTTGTGCAACAGGAAATATAGAATCATAGTTGGCATTAAAAGACTCTTGAAGTCATTAGTCCAATCTCTCCCCCTCAAACAAGGGTTAACTTCAAAGCTTTTATCAGGCTGCTGTGGACTCTGTAGTAAAGGTCTGAATATTTCTGAAGACAGAATTTGCAAAACCCCTCTGAGCGCCTTGTTCCACTCTCATTGTGGATTTTTTTTCCGTTATATGTACATGTCTAGCCAGAATTTTTCTTGCTGCTGTGCACCTCTGAGAAAGTTCTCATCTGGTCTTCCTATTAAGTTCTCTTCTCCCCACGTTAGGCAGCTGAAGATAACAACTAGATCCACATCAGCTTTCCCTCTCTGGGCAGAACAATCCTAGCTCCTTCTGTCCCTCTCCTTCTACATCTTGTACAAGCTCCCAAATGTCAGTGTCTCCCTCATGGTGAAATGAGCACTTCTTAAGACTGAATCTCCACTGACCATAGCGGAGGCATAGACACTCAGCTCCCCTTCAGCTCCTGTGGAGCATAAGTCATTAGAACTTGAAAAGCTTGAGAAGCAAAAAAACAAAGTAAACTATGAATTATAAGAACATTATATGTTTATGTATGGAAATCCTGTGGAAATCCCTAGTTAACTATGTTGGCCTTAAAGAATGTTCTGTCTCAAATACAACAATCTGGAAACTTCTCATGAATTATTCCAGTTTGGCTGAAATGCCATCTTCTTCCTCAATCAACAAAGGCGTTTTGTGAATTGAAAGGTAAGTTTCTTTTCCCCTAACTTTTAGATGGTTCATATTCTATCAGAAATTGATTTGTGTTGCACAGTCTAAGCTCATAAATTCTGATACATGATTGACAAGCTTGAAGTTTAACAAGGTGCTGCCAGCTGCACAATGTTTTCTGATAGTGCAATGTCCATCACTGTGTGCCTTGAAACAAGTGAACCTAGGACTGTGATGCCTGAAGGAAGAATGGGGTAACAAAAGGATCCCAGTTTATATGGATGCAGTCTAAAAATGGTATTTTCTTTTTTTGCTGAGGTCTCTAATATGAAGGATGATATTGCAGCCTTGACCAGCATGCATGCATGCATGCATGCATGCATGCATTCATTCATTCATTCATTCATTCATTCATTCATTCATTCATTCATTTATACTGGCAGAAGATTTACTAGTGATAGAATCAGTAAAATAGTGCATAGTCATGCAATAGATACACAAGCACAAAAACAAAAAATAAAAATTAGCTATAGGAGGACATGACAGTCTTGCTTTCGGATGCACATTCTCCCTTCTGTTCGAACATCTCCAACCAAGCCATATGTATTATCTATATCATATTTTAGAAAGTTTTCTTTGGCACCTACTTTTCTCAATTTCCCCTCTGAGTAGAAAATGAATGGGCTTTGTATCTTACAAATAATGAGACTATGAACCTAATTGCTGCCAGTAATTAACATGTGAAACATTTGAATAGAGGGAAGTAGAAAGGAGAACAAAACTTCAGGACAAATTCAGCCAGATTCCTGCCTTAGCAGTTATTAAAGAGTGCGCTTTTTTAGAAGGTAAAATCTACAGACCTAGATGGAAAAACAAAACAAAAATAAAAAGATATATAAATATCAAACTTAGATAAAGAAGTGTTGTAGATCAATGAACAATCTCATCATTTATCTTCTTCCTCACCCTATTAAATGAGGGTAAATAATTTTCTGTTAAATAGAATTAATTTTGCAGACAGAAATTTAATATGTATAACTAATAAAAATCAAGTTCATTCAAGGTTGGAAATTTGCCAGTATGCTGAACAATAGAATTAAAAGTTCAAAAGAGCATATTCTTAATCCACTAAGGAACAACTTGGCTACCCTGCTCATATTGAGGGAGCAACATTTAATTCCTCAAAAGTATCCTACTGGATCAACTGTAGAAGGCAGGAAACAGAAGTAGTCAACAAGTGTGAGGAAGTTCATTGTATTTCATGTATCAGTCAAGAATCTGCTGTACTTTCAGCAGCTGGTGCAAGTCTTGTGTATGGACGATGAAAATTATAAAATGATGTGATCCAAAAGAAAGTAAAAGGAATAAAAGAATTTCAAAAAGATCAAGGACAGCATCTTCTAGTTGCACACATATCTGCCAGACCAGGAAAAGTCTTATGAAGTATTTGCCCACACCCTGGTAATTTGTATAGGACTAATTTAGTTGTGAGGTCAACAGTAGTCAGAATTACAAGATTTGTAAGAAAAAGATATAGGCAGATTTATGTTAATCAAAATTTTATAGGAAATTTGTTTCTGTTCAAGAAACTGACATTTCTTTTTCTTTTTTTCCATTTGTCATGCATATTTGCCATAGCAGCTTCTTGTGACAGACTGAAGTGCCAATATCTTGTATAAAATAATAATCTGACAGAAAACTGGAAATACAGAGAAAAAAGGTTCACAAGAGTTGGTTTTAAACGCAGGATACACAAGGACACATGAAATTCAAATATGCAATTAGGTCTCTAAATTTACTATTAGTGGGCAAGAAAAGAACATAAATGGTTAGATAATAGCAGTACCAGGTAGATGCGAGTACTGAGCTTGACAAGGTCAGAAAGGTTCAGCATAAAGTAGAGCAAGATCTCCTTGAAAGATATTTTATTATTAGGGCATCTGGCCTGTTTAGATGAGGTAGGTTTGAATGCATACACACTTTCTTTTGTTCTGCCCATATCTTTTATTTTTCATGTGATTTAGAATATTCATTGATGAACTAACTTCTGCACACATGTTAAGTAACACTGTCACTTTCACTGAAACTAGATAACACATTGCTACTTTGGAAATAAGTCTTTTCACTTTAGTTCTGCCAGTTTTTATTCCATTTTGCTGATAGCATAGTTGTTGCCCTCATATGACATTTTATTTGAAAGTCAGGCTTTTAAGTTTTAAGAGAAAAGTTCTGCCAGATAAACCCTTGTCCTGACAATAATGCGGGTTGCTTAGACATGACTTATCTTTCTTTAAGTAGTGCATTAATGGTTCTCATGCCATCCTTGCTCATTGTCTTTCTGTTCTGATAACATTTGACAGTTACTGTTAAAATACAAAAATAGATTCAAACGGAAGGTTACATAGGGAGGCTTATAATTTTTGATCATATTATAGGAGAGTTGTGACTATTATATAGTATATGTAGGTTATGTATGTGTATGTATATACGTGTATATATGTGTGTGTGTGTATGTGTATACTATGTATATACTCCATGGAGTATTGGAACCCAGGGTTCCAATAAGGAAATTATAAATCTTATTTCTCAAATCCCCTATATTTCTAGCTGCTTGCTGGAAATTTCAGGATTAAACCTTCAGTATCAATTATCTTTCAGGAAGCCAAATTTTATTCAGATTAAGAGAAGATTCAATGCATGGTACTCATTTCATTTACCGGATGAGATCTTCAGCTCTTTATTTTGTGACCCAAATTGTTTTAAAACTAACCTAAATATAATTCCCAAGTTAAAAACTCAGGAAAAAAAAAACACATACAAGTTCAGACAGTAAGATTTTTTTGTATCTTTGGCTAGAGCATTATCATATTTCTCAAAGGCAAATCTAGGTAAAGGGAACAGCTCTTTGAATACATTATTTTTTTAGAGTGACTGGATGCCACTTCTTTAATCTTCAAATGGCAATAAATCATGTGTTGCATGAATTAATCCACTGATTTAAAAAGTATTATCAGGTTAGATGTGCATAAAGAAAAAGCTTGGTTTTTAACATTCCCATTAAGGGTATCTGTTTATTCTTGGCGCAAATAAAAGTAGCATCAGCAATAGCAACATTTTTTCCAGCTGGGTGAAGACAGTCAATGGTCAGAGGAAAAGTTGCATCGCTGATGTCACCTAATTCTTAGATCACTTAAAATTCAAAGTGTATGTCTAAGTTAATTACCCCAGGCTCCTTCTGCATTTAATATGATCTGGAAGAGAGATGGAATTCTTCTCTTCAAATGTCCATTTCTCTTCATTGGCCACACAAGCAGCATGCATAGGCAATTGATTTTCAGTGTATATCTTATAGCGATATAGATTAGGGCAGATAAAATCCACTGCTTCTGTTTTCTTTCTGAAATAATAATAATGAAATAATGGAGGAGGATTGGACTCGGGACTGAACAGACTGATAAAAATCCAGATTCTTTTGTGGGTACAAGAGAACGTCAAGCTGAGTGAGAATCAAATACTTCAGCCTGCAATGCTGTTATACTAATATTAGCTTATTAGCTGGACCATATAGAGTCTGTAAAAAACCTTAAGAATTAAGTCAGTGTATAGATAACCATCTAGGATGTGGGGTTTATCTCACTCAACTCCATCATATCAGATCTACCTGAGGCAGTCAGTAGGTATAATGCAGAAATAGGCTTCTCTTGAAGGATAATCACTCTTGGAGTGATTCTGTGTGATTCTGTGATAAGTCATTCTATCTTAAGAAAGGCGCATAACACTGGGATGATCAGAAGGTGACTTTTCCATATCACTGTTGACTTAATTATCAGAAAAGCAAGACAATAAGTGCAAAGACACAGGACAGAGACAGCCGTATCAAACAGCTCCGAGTGGTCCTTTGCTTTCTATTCAGGCATTTCAAATCCCATTTTGAGATGTCCACTTTTCCCTCTGGATTCTATAGAAATTGTATTACAATTTCAGAACTTAAGTCCCAGAGATGAGGCACCACAGATGGGCTTTGCAACATCTATTTTTTTAAACACTCCAGCTACTTACGAGATTTTGATGAAAACTCATGACTTTAAGTAGAACTAACTACATGTGCAGAAACACTATTTCTAAAATACTCTGAAGTTGTTGTATCATGTACTTCATGCCTGATATGTGATGTGATAGGAGAAATATTTTATATGAATAATACAAGATAAACTCCACAACTAATCTTTGGTTTTGGCAAAAGTGATTTATGTAGTCATGTTCAAGTTACACTAATAAATGTTTATCTAACAATATACCATTATGTTTCAAACCTACTAGAAACAGTATGGGTATGACTGTTACTGTAAATCTCTTACTGCCTTCTTAGTGTTTAGGAAACTAGTGTTAATACAAAAGCTTTTGTGACTTGTGTACTGCCACAGGTCCTCCGAAATAGGAGGTGAGCTTTCATTTTGAGAAATGCTGACTATGAATGCCAACATGAACAGTTTCTCAAAACTCTGGGAAGTATTCATGACAATCAGGACTGTCAACTGATGTGTAGACAACTATTTTCCTTCACGTTCCTCCTGAGGACCCTCAGCGGTTACTATCTCTACAGAACATTGGCAGCACTTAGACAACTGGCATCATATATTGGCTGCATAAGCTATCAGTTAATACTGGGTTTGTTTGCTTTCCTTTTAATACCCTCCCACTTCTGTTTTATTTTCAAGTTACAAGCTCCTTTCAGGTCGTTCTATTCATTTTCCACGACACCAAATACTAAGGGGACCAAAAGGGGGGATTTTTCTAAGTCTTGGCTTTTCAGGAGGTTGACTCTAAAAGAAAAAGTATCAAGTGCTAAGCTAAACAAACAAGTTCATGGACAAATGAGGTAGATCTAATATATAGAAAACTGATGATTTAATTATATCCTGCTTAGAGTTCTAATAGCTCTGTCAGCCTAGTGAAGATATAAAGCTTTATTTTGATAATTCTATGATGAAAAATCATGCAATATTATCTATTTTTTCTGTAAAATGGTGTTTTATCTTAGAAATATATTCTGCTCATCAGGCTCTACATCTCTGTCTTCAATTCTTTCATTAGGACTTTCAGATTTTTTTTTCTGAGTTTAAAACTGATGCGAGGTTTTCTATGTACTGAATATTAATCACAATCACAGTATGCACACCTTATTAATGTTCAAGGGAAATATAAATGGCATGAAGTTCTATTACTGGATCTGAATCTTTTTCTATGGCATTTAAGAGTTGCGTGTTTCATAAATATCTGTATTCATTAACTAGTAAGTGAAGAGGCAAGGTACCATAAGCCAAATGATGCATTGTATGTGAATTGAGATTTCTTATAAGATGATCATCCTGCAGAATAATTAAGAAAGAGTAAGCAAGGTGAGTGATGAATGACATCAGGAAGATCCATTCAATCGTAAGTAAAAAGTATATTTTATCTGTCTTTATTTGCTAATGCTGAAGATCTGTCATGTTATAAGCTAACATGGTATGCAAGAATTGCTTGAAAAGTGAGAATTTAGGGAAAAACTAAGGCCTAGCAGAAGTTATGCAATCACAGAAGTTTGCTTGGGGTTATACAAAGTTGCCACTTCCAGAATGGTTGGTATGCACAGACTCTGCACCTCCACAGTTCCCTGGGCAGCACAGTCTGCCCTCCTTACAGCTGTAAAGAGGAGTAAGGGAGGGTGGAGCAGAGTGAAGACACCACAGCCAAGCTCTGTTGGACTCCCTGTGGTGGGCCACTGATAAGCCGCACAGGAGCTGTCCAATGGGAGATATACGATAACATGTCCTGTGCTGAGCCAGCAAAGGTGGCAAATCACTCTTTTTGAATGAACTTTGTTTGAACTTTGCTCATTATTATTATGAAACACTGCCATCGCTGCCATCCCCACACACAGTTACCTGCCTCCAAGATACAACCACTCCTCACTGAGCATGCTCTCTAGATTTACAATTGACAATGCCTGTAATGAAAAGTGAGTGTTTTATGCCAATCAATAACAAAAGTAAGTATGACTACAGTAACTGAAGCCCCACCCAAATGTAAAAGAAAACATAAAAGCTGAACTAAGGAGGAAAGAAGGCTCCTTGATATTGAGAGCCCCCTCTCATCTTCTTAAATGACTGATTATTGAGCATTTGTACATCAGAGCTAGCTAAGAACCCCACGCTGTAGTAGAAAATTTCCTGTACCGACATCCGAAGTCTGCTTTGTAAATGTTGCATTTGAATAAATCATGCTGTTGGTTGTTGGGGCCTTAGCACTTTTACAGGAATACGAGGAGCTGAAGTGATGAGAACCGAGGAGCTGAGGTGGTGAGAACCGAGGAGCTGAGGCGGTGAGAACCGGGAACTGAAGCGATGGGAACCAAGGCCACCCGGAGAAGATAACGCTCGTTAGCAACTTTTTAATGAACTAGGCCGGCCATAGCCAGATAAGCATCCGGGAGGACCAGCAATAGAGCATCGGAAAGGAATGTCAGCCAGCTGCAAGCTAGTTATGCATGGACACTATAGCTTAACCAATGAGAATGCTGTTGCTTAGCGCGTGTGTACGCTTACAGGTGATAGAATTGTATAAAGCTACACCGTAGAGAATAGTAAACGAATTGAACCTGCTTCACATTGAAGTGTCGTTCATTCCGTCTCGCGGGGTGGGCCTCGGCATCTGGTGACCCCGACGTGATACGACCGTGGGTAGAGTGGAGCCGAGAACGCGAGGGATCCTGCAGCCAGCGGAGAAGTAGCTGGGCGCCCGGGAGAGGCGGATCGTGGCCACGGCTGACCTAGTGAGTCAGGACTGACCTGGTGAGTCAGGGGCAGGATGGGGATTGCTGCATCAGCAACTAGGATGGAAATTGCTGCATCAGCAACGGAGCGTGCTATTATAGAAAGTTTGTTAAAGCTCGCTCAAAAGACTGAAACTGAGATCTCAAAAGACGATTTAATTGACTTGCTGCTGTTTTGTAAGCAGAAAAAACTCATAGAAGAAACTTCTCAGGTATATAAGCTCGAGTCCTGGGAGCGAGTGGGAAAAGAACTGTGGGATGGTGTGCAAGTAGGTTCAAAGGAAGCTCGGCGACTTGCGAAAATATATCGTCCCGTGCGGCTAATGCTTGAACAATTGCACGGGGAGGCTCAAGTCGCTGCTGCTTTGCGAGAGGCACTCGGCGGAGAAAAGGGGGAGGAGAGTGGCTCAGGAGACTCCGAGTGGACTGAAATTATTGAACCGAATCCATACGAGGAAATGGACAATAAGGAAAAAGGGATTTCATCTCGACAGGCGTGTCCAGTAACTCTAGCTGAACGTGAAGTATGGGGGGGAGTGGATGAGTATCTTCCACCGTGGGAGGGGGAGGAACGACCACCCCCGGAACGACCACTCCCCACAGCGCCCGAAATGGACGTGGATCCGATTAAAGTACCGATCCCGAATGGGTCGGATGACGATGACAGTACCATCCAAGGAATGCGACGAGAACTTCGGGAGCAAACAGAGAGAATGACGGAGTTATTGGAACAGATGCGGCGCTTAGATTGTGGGTCCAGGGCAAGGGATGTGAAGGCAGCATATAAGGCTGCCCATAAGGCTATCGTAGAGGGGTTGGAGAATGTGGATAAACAACTGGGGCAATGGGAGGCGCGAAAAGGTACTTCTAGCTCTAAGGTGAATGAAGAGGTTATGAAACGACAAAAGGAGTGGGTACTGCAGAAGGTTAAAGAAGGGAGTATGACAATTGACGAAGCAAAAAATTATCTACAGGCAAAATTTGGTATGGAGGGTTACATTTTGGGTGGAGAGATTGAGGAGTTATGGAAGGCTCAAAAGAAAGGGGAAGCAGCTGGAGGGAGCGATCCAGATGAAGAAGGGTTGTTGTCGTGGTTCCGAGCCACTGTAAGTGGACGTGATAGTGCGGGAAAAAGTAAGGATGTGGCGCCACCTATTGATCCAACTTTTAACGCGGGAGCGCGGTATAAGGGGTTGATAGAGAATGCTCGGTTACAGGGGGACTTTATATTAACTCCAATAGCAGCCCCCGTAGTAGTGGGAGCCCAGGGCCCCAAGTGGGAGCCTTTAGATTGGAAATTGGTGCGAGATTTACAAAAAACAGTGATGCAATATGGACATGATAATAAGCTTGTTCGAAACCAAGTCTCTGCCTTGTTTAAATATTCGAGTATGGTTCCTGCAGACAGCAGGGCTATAATGGAACTTCTGCTTTCCTCTACTACCTATATGCTCTGGCTAGCAAAGTGGCAAGAAAGGTTAGAAGAAAAGCAATTGGAAAATCTAAATCGTAGTATGGATGATCCGTTAAGGGTCGCCACTCTCGACCAACTGATGGGAAATGGGCGTTATCGGGCAGTTGAGGCCCAAGCAGCGCTTCACCCTAGAGTATTACAACAATCAAAAAATGCAGCTTTAGCAACCTTTCTTGCCCTGCCACAGATAGGAACACCTCAATTACCATATACTAAAATAATGCAAAAGCCAGACGAGCCTTTTTTCGGTTTTGTCGACCGGCTGAAGGATGCCCTGGATATGGCACCTAATGTGCCTCCAGAGATGAAAGCAATATTGGCTAAGGAATTGGCAATACAAAACGCAAATCAATCCTGTAAACAACTGTTGGCTACTCTGCCTCCAGGAGCCTCAATTATTCAAATGATAGAAGTATGTTCCCGAGCACCAATGGTTGAAGAAGAGCAGAAGGCTAAAATACATGCCGTGGCTTTGGCTACAGCACTCAAGGAGGGGAGAATATCTGGAAAGGGGGATAAAGGATTTCATGGAGTGTGTTTTCAATGTGGCCTACCAGGACATGTGAAAAGAAGGTGTCCTAACAAATTTAGAGTTGAAGGTGTGGGCCCGAAAGGATTTAATGGGAACTGTGCTAAATGTCAAAAGTTTGGGCATAAGGCAGCAGAATGTCGGTCACGATGTTATAAGAACGGTACACAGTTGCAGGGAAACGGGAGCTGCCGCGTTATGAGGGACGCGGCGAACAAATATCCCCGAATGATGGCTGCCTCTGTGAGCTCTCCTCCGCAACTTGCGGAAGTGCAGGAGTCGATTTGGCCGTGGCAAAATCCACAGTAATTAGAGATTCTGATGTGCACATATTGGAATCTACGTGCACTGGTCCCCTGGGGAAGGGCCTATCCGCTTTGGTGATTGGCCGTTCCTCAGCTTCAAAAATGGGTATTTTTGTTCTACCAGGGTGTATTGATGCTGATTACTCTGGAAATATTGGCATAATGATTAAAATTTTCAATCCTCCTGTTACTATTCCAGCACTGAGCAGGATAGCCCAATTGATACCTTTTCGAGCTCTAGTTCCTAATCCTGGACAGGCCCAGCGTGGAAACAAAGGCTTTGGATCTTCTGGACCCCCCCAGGTTGCCTTTTGTGAAAAAATAACTACTCAGCGTCCGACAAGACTCGTGAGTATGGTGGGACCGGATGGTATTCGTCTTACTGATGTTGCCATGATGATTGATACAGGTTCAGATATCACTATCGTTCCCAAGTTTGCATGGCCACCTCAGTGGGATCTGCAAGAAATTGATGCTCCTGTGACAGGTATCGGAGGGCAATCTCCTACGCAGGTTAGTCGATGCTTTGTAACCATCATGGATAAAGAGGGAAACAGAGCCATGATAAAACCTTATGTGATGTGTACATCACTGTGGCTGTTGGGAAGGGATGTTCTGGCCCAGTGGGGAATCATCTTGCAGACACCTTTTCCCTAGCGGCCATTGGGGGCAGCTTCCGCCCCACCTTAAAGTTAACATGGACCACGAAGGACCCTGTGTGGGTGGACCAATGGCCGCTGCCAGACGAGAAGCTGCGTTACCTAAAGGAACTAGTTAAAGAACAATTAGACCAAGGTCATATTAAGCCGTCAACAAGTCCTTGGAACACCCCTATTTTCACCATTAAGAAAAAATCAGGAAAGTGGAGATTGTTACATGATCTCCGAGCTGTTAACGCATGCATGGCAAACATGGGAGCATTACAGCCAGGGTTGCCTTCACCTGTTATGCTCCCACAAGCATGGCATTTGTTAGTAATTGATCTGAAAGATTGTTTCTTTACAATACCCCTCGACCCGGAAGACAGTGACAAATTTGCCTTTACGGTTCCTACGATTAATAGGGAAGGCCCATCGGAGCGATATCAGTGGGTAGTTCTTCCACAGGGAATGAAAAATTCGCCAACCATCTGTCAATGGTTTGTGAATTTGGCCCTGAAACCGTGGAGGAAAAATCACCCAGATTTAATTACGTATCATTATATGGATGACATCCTAGTAGCAAGCCCTGAAGTTTTACCAGCTACGCACGAAGAGGAATTAATTACTTGTTTAAAGGAATTTGGTTTGGTCGTTGCCCCTGAGAAAGTGCAAAGGCAAGCTCCTTGGAATTATTTGGGTATGGTTATCACAGAGGCTAGAATTAGACCCCAAAAGCTTAAATTGCAGACAAAAATTGACACTGTTAACTGTGTGCAAAAATTAGTGGGAGACATTCAGTGGATCAGAAATTTTTGTGGTATTACCAATGAGGAAATGGAGCCGTTGTTTCAACTGCTCAGAGGAGCTAAAGAGCCTGCGGAAAAGCGGAGCTTAACTCCACAGGCTGCCACAGCCTTAGAACGAATTGAGGGGAAGATAGCCGGAACAGCTGCCTATAGATTACAGGAAGGGTTACCAATATCTTTGGTGGTTTATAATCGGAAAAGGGAGGTAGCAGTAATCATTGCCCAGATAAATGAGAAGGGGATCTTGTTTATACTCGAATGGGTTTTTCTTCCAAGTCACCTACGACGCACCTTAACTCAGAGGCATGAGGCAATTGGAATGGGAGTTTTGAAAGCCCGGCAGCGTTTACGAACAATTGCCGGTAGGGAGCCTGACAGTATTATTCTGCCTCTAAAGGCTCTGGAGCTAGTCGAAGAATGGTGCTTGAACAGCGTAGAATTTGCCTTAGCCATTCAGGGAATTAAAGTGGACAATCACTATCCTAAGCATCCTCTCTTCCACACCTCTTTGGAGCTGGAAGAGCGAGAAATCCGGAGCTCAAGACCATTGTCAAACGCGATTACTGTATTCACGGATGCTAGTAGCAAAACTGGAAAGTATGGGTATGCTTTCCGGGAGTCAGATCTCTGGAAAACACAAATTCGGAAAGAGACTGCATCCGTGCAGGTCCTAGAACTAAAAGCTGTAGTTTGGGCATTTTTAACCTTTCACGATCGGCCCATGAATATAGTCATCGATTCCTTGTATGTGGTAGGCATTGTTCAACGAATTAATAGGGCAATTATAGGGCACGTAAACAACCATAGTCTTCAAGCCTTGTTTGTTCAGCTTTGGAACATCATACAACAGAGGAGGTATGCTTTTTGGGTATCACATATCCGTAGCCACACTGCACTCCCTGGTCCTTTAACAGAAGGCAATGCAGTCATAGATAGTGCTGTGTCAGCAGCAGGTATTCCTTGTTCGGTGGAACAGCAGGCATCAACTTCTCATTCATTTTTTCATCAGTCTGCTCGAGCGTTACAACGCGAATTTAAAATTTCCCGAGCAACAGCTCGTGCTATTATTGCTGCTTGTCCTGATTGTGCACGCTTGACCCCTTTACAGGAAATGGGTACTAACCCGAGGGGATTACAACCAAGACAGATATGGCAGTCAGATGTAACAGAGTTTGCACCTTTTGGGCACCTCAAGTATTTACATGTTACTGTGGATACCTGTTCAAAGGCTTTATGGGCCACCCCAGCCACTTCTGCAAATGCCAAGTCAGCCTGTAAACATTGGACTCAGGCAATTGCTGTTTTAGGAAAGCCTGACATCATAAAGACAGATAATGCACCTGCGTATAAGAGTAACACCTGTGCAACCTTTTTCCAGCAATGGGGAATAATCCATCAGACGGGTATCCCTTATAATTCTGGTGGTCAGGCCATTATCGAGCGTCACCATAAAAATTTAAAACAATTATTGTTTGCTTTGAAAAAAGAGGGGGAGAAGAGTCCCTACGAGTTAATCAGTAAAGCATGTTATGTTTTAAATTGGCTTAACCCTCGAAATGATGATAGTATACCTATTTTCACCCATTTTTCTAAAAACCCAGCTGATCTTTCAGGAAAGAAGGTGCAGGTAGAAGTTTTCTGGCCGCAGAAACAGATCTGGGAAGGTCCAGTCGAGTTAATTACGTGGGGACGGGGTTATGCTTGTGTACTTGCAGGAGATGGAGCGACCTGGGTACCAGCCAAGTGGGTACGACCGTGGTTGCGGAACAGACAGGAACAATCAATGGACCAGGATGTCAGAATGGACCCGGTTCAGCTGTTTGGTAATCATCTTGATAACAGTGACAGGAATAGTGCAGGGGAAATGGCAGACAGAAATTCAGCAGAGGGAGAACATTTGGGTCACCATAGCTAATCAGACAGGCCAAAGTGCCTTCTGTCTTAGCTTGGAACGTCCAGGAGACCCTTTTCGCACTTGTTTGATAGGTGTCCCTGTTTGGCAACCTCAAGAATTCAATGGATACGTAGCTAATTTTGCTGTGCTTAATGATACTCTATTAAATACTACTATGTGCTCTTACCGATCAAAGCGAACGGCAGAACAGTTAGACGGGTGCTGGCAATGTGAAATCATTAAAAGTCTGAATGGCACTCTGACTTCCCCGCCGGAGGAATTAGACTTGTTGGGAAGTCTGAATGCCACAAATACCACCCGAAACGGTGGATGGGTTAGTTTTGAACTGCATAGCAAAGGTGCACTTGAAGAAAGTACATCGCAATGGGCAACAGTTAACTCGGGGCTGAAAATTAATGATGTTTATCTTCACACATATACCCAATGTAAATTAACAAGCTTCTCTGCAAAACGGCTACCACCAGGAGTGTTTTTAATATGCGGAGATCGGGCATGGAACGGAGTACCGTCCAATCCACAAGGAGGTCCGTGTTATCTGGGGAGACTGAGTTTGTTTCACCCTAATATATCTCAAGTGATGACCTTTGTATCCAAAAGGAAGAAACGATCGATACATGAGTTAGATTGTACAAAAGTTGGGGATCCAAGATTTTGGTCAAGGGTCAAAACTATCTTCGTGTCCCTGCTTATCCCAGGGAGCACTGCCGCACGAGCAATGACTTCCTTGAAACAGCTAGCATGCTGGACAAGGAATGAATTAAATTTAACATCAGACATTTTAGATCAGCTATCGCAAGATGTAGCTAGTGTAAATCATGTAGTATTGCAGAATAGAGCCGCAGTAGATTTTCTGCTTTTAGCACATGGGCATGGGTGTGAGGATTTTGAAGGTATGTGTTGTTTAAACTTATCCGATCATTCAGAGTCTATCCATAAAAAGATTGCACTCTTGAAAGAAGGGCTGCACAAGTTGAAGGAAGAAAGTTGGGGATTAGAAGATTGGCTCAGATCGTTAGGCTTAGGACCATGGATTACAGAAATGTTGTACCACTTGTGCGTGATCGGGATGGTTATACTCGTGCTTGTGATTATGTTACCTTGCTTTTGCCAATGCTTGCAACGCTTGATGCATAATACCGCTAATTCTGTTTTTGAAAAAAGAGGGGGAAATGTTGGGGCCTTAGCACTTTTACAGGAATACGAGGAGCTGAAGTGATGAGAACCGAGGAGCTGAGGTGGTGAGAACCGAGGAGCTGAGGCGGTGAGAACCGGGAACTGAAGCGATGGGAACCAAGGCCACCCGGAGAAGATAACGCTCGTTAGCAACTTTTTAATGAACTAGGCCGGCCATAGCCAGATAAGCATCCGGGAGGACCAGCAATAGAGCATCGGAAAGGAATGTCAGCCAGCTGCAAGCTAGTTATGCATGGACACTATAGCTTAACCAATGAGAATGCTGTTGCTTAGCGCGTGTGTACGCTTACAGGTGATAGAATTGTATAAAGCTACACCGTAGAGAATAGTAAACGAATTGAACCTGCTTCACATTGAAGTGTCGTTCATTCCGTCTCGCGGGGTGGGCCTCGGCAGTTGGTGAACTCAATTATGCCTTGGAAGGTTATCAGATCCACAGTCAGCAGACTGTTTGTGAATCCAATACTGCCACAGTTGGGCCTATAGATGCCACAGTATTTGATATCCCTTTCAACAGGTGAGTCCCGCTGTCCCCAGTCCCTATAAATGAAAAAATAATAGTGGAGATCAAGGGACATTACAAAAACAAATAAAGAATGACTAGTGAGAGAAAAGGTGGCCTCATCCTTTATGAAAGTAGGTAATACTAAGAAAAATGAATTATAAGCACAATTTTAGATAATTGATTTTATGAGACGTATATTGCAAAGGGCTTCTTTATCATATACATAATCTGAAGAGTGTTTTAATGGACATCTCTTATTGCCAGTCTTTTTGTGGTTATGCATTTCTACAAATTTCAGTCTATAGAATAGGGCTTAAAATTATAACTAAAATGACTTGGAAGCTTTAATTTTTTATCAAAAAGCAAAGAGGCCAGCACCATCCTCCTCGCTGCCTCCCTTGAGGTACTTATAGACACTGATCAGGTCTCCTCTCAGCCTTCTCTTCTCCAGGCTGGACAGGCCCAGCTCCCTCAGTCTCTCCTCAGAGGGCAGATGTTCCAGGCTCCTGATCATCCTCATAGCCCTGCGCTGGACTCTCTCCAGCAGCTCCACATCCCTCTTGTACTTTGGGACCCAGAACTGGACACAATACTCCAGATGCGGCCTCCCCAGGGCTGAGTAGAGGGGCAGGATCACCTCCCTCCACCTGCTGGAGACTCTCTTCTTAATGCACCCCAGGATCCCATTGGCCTTCTTGGCCACGAAGGCACACTGCTGTTTCATGGTCAACTTGTCATCCACCATGACACCCAGGTCTTTCTGCTCTGGAGAGCAGAGCTGCTCTCCAGAAGGTCATTCCCCAGCCTGTACTGGTGTCTGCGGTTATTCCTCTGTAAGTGCAGGACCTTGCACTTGGTCTTGTTGAATTACATGAGGTTTCTCACTGCCCAGTTATCCAGTCTGTCCAGGTCCCTCTGGATGGCAGCACAGCCCTCTGGGGTATCGGTTACTCCTCCCAGTTTGGTATCATTAGCAAACTTGCTGAGGCAGCACTCTGTGCCTTCATCCAGGTCATTGATGAATGAATTGAACAGGATTGGACCGAGGACTGACCTCTGGGGGACACTGCTAGCTACAGGCCTCCAACTAGACTTGGCATTGCTGATCACCACCCTCTGAGCTCTGCCATCCAGCCAGTTCCTAATCCACCTCACTGTCCACTCGTCTATCCCACACTTCCGGAGCTTGCCCAGGAGGATATTGTGAGGAACCGTGTCAAAAGCCTTGGTGAAGTTGAGATAGATGGCACTCACCGCTCTCCCCTCTTCTATCCAGCTGGTCATTCCATCATAGAAGGCTATCAGGTTAGTCAAGCATGATTTCCCTTTGATGAATCCATGGTGACTACTCTTGAGCACCTTCTTGTCCTCCACGTGCCTGGAGACAACGACCAGTATGAGCCGTTCCATCACTTTTCCGGGGATGGAGGTGAGGCTGACTGGCTTGTAGTTGCTTGGGTCCTCCTTCTTGCCCTTTTTGAAGACTGTCCTTCAGTCCTTCAGCACCTCCCCTTTTCTCTGGGATCTTTCAAAGATGATGGAGAGCAGCTTAGCTATGACATCCACCAGCTCACACAGAACTCTGGGGTGCATCCCACCAGGGCCCATGGATTTTTGGGTATCGAGTTTCCTTAGGTGCTCTCTGACCCAATCTTCCTCTACCCAGGGCAAGTCTCCCTCTCTCCAGGCTTCTTCTCTTGTCCCTATGCCTGGGACTCTAAAGGGCTGCCCTTGGTAAACACCGAAGCAAAGAAGGCATTCAGCAATTCTGCTTTTTCTGTGCTTTTCATAACCAGGGTATCCAATCTGTTCAGCAGCGGACCCACTTTTTCCCTGATCTTCCTTTTTCTGTTAATATATTTGATATATTATGATCATGATATGTATGATATATTATGATCATGATATCCGTCATGCTACTCTGTTGGATCACTAGTGTCTTGGAACACGGTGGTGTTGTAATTATGGGTCAGTTTGTCATACACATGTACAGCAGTGTATATGGTCATTGTGAGAGTGAGGCTAGATATTGTTTATGTGTAACTGAAGCATTAATAATAAGATTAACATAATAGTGGCAATATTCTATTATGTAATACAGGGTAGTATAAGTCAATTTTTCTTGTGTGGATTGTCATCCAATACAAGTAACTGTCTCTGACCAAATCAGTCTTTAAATTCCACAGACTTATTTGTCCTTCAGCACTGAAGAAATCATAATTTTGATAGTCAATATTAAGAACAGCACACAGTCATCTGCAAAACAGATGTCTATATTTGAGCATCTGAGCATTGAATGCCTACATTATATTTGTGAAATAGCCAATTTTAGGGGCAATCTTCTCTATAGACTTATTTCTGATGAAATATATTGAACTCTGTCTGCTTCCCATGTAATGTTCTATGAAGAGAAATACCTAAAATCATTAATGTCCGTAACTTGTCATTTGAACATGCCTATGATTTCATAAAATAGTAAATATAATGCATCATGCATATTATTTCTAGAAATAAATGTTATATTTCTCATTATTAAAATAAATTGAAATAATTTATTATTCTTCTAGTTAACCAGTTAGTACTTTGGATACCTTCTCTGAGTGCCTGATATTTACATACTCTGTACATACTGGTTTCTCAGGTTGTTGTTGATACAGCAACTGATTATGAAGTCAGTGAAGACTTCATTTCCTACTCTTGAAAACAGACAGATACACTTCATATCCTAGATCCTATATTTTATATCCTCTTTAGAAATACTTTCAGAACTAGTTGCATGAGCTCTTAATTTTACAATGGAAAATTTCATCCTTTATTGATAAAATTCTATTCTCATTGGAAAATTTTGAATGTTTCTTCAGCATCTTTCATCTATATTGACAACGTATGGTTAAGTATATTTAAATTGTGTTTTCTCTTTTTCTATTTTTTCCTCTGGCTTATAACATGTAGATGATATGGAATGATGTTAATTTTAAAAAAGTTGAAAATTTATACTGTCATAGTATGAAACAGTTTGTATGTATGTATATTATTTCATTACTATCTTTTCAAATGATCTTCACATAAAGATAAACACAAATTTCCTGACTTGTGGATAAATGAAGAATCCAATAACCAATGAGATGTACCCTACTGAGGGAGACAACTTAAGAAAATCCAGGCAGTAGTGAAGTTAAAAACCTGATACAGTGACTAGAGTAAAATGTTGAAGAACTATTACTGTGACTCTTCTGTTCCTCCCTAAAAAGAAAATAAAGTAATCAAAACACAAATTATAAATACTATGAAGGCATTACTAATGAAGACTCAAGGTGTGACACTCAAGTTGTTATTTATATAGTGACAAGCAGCTGAAATGGATCATATAAATCATCTCCAGGAAGTGCTTATTTCCCTTCAGTCACCACAAATGGAGTCTCCAGTGATTTCTAAAATCTCTTTATTTGTACCAACACCACCTTGAAATTCAATGTGCCAATTCCTATTCATGAATTATTGGCTATACCCTCTAACTCAACTAATTGCTGAGTAAGCTATTCAAAGCAATACGTTATATTTGAATGTGTGTTTTTGCTCATTAACAGAAGAACAGCAGGGCACTTATGTCTATCTCTACTGCTGAACTCTGTAAAGTTCAAATAGCAATCCAGTTCTTGCTGTTCTTGATTAACACCTGAAATGTTAATTTGCGAACATTTACTCTGAACTCTCTTACACTTTACATGGGCGGGGGGGCAGAATATATATATATATATATATATAGTATAGTTTTACAAGAGGGAGAAAAAAATTCTTTGCCCTGGGACAAAACCTGGAAGCTTTTTTTCATATAACCAAAAGTAAAGTTATGAAAGAAATTTGTATCAAGTCTATTACAGATATAATCCTGATAGTAGAGTGTCACGGAACGAGTAGGGGTGAGCGGCACAATGCACTTCACTCATGTGAAAGGAATAGTAATGGGTTTTATTGATATGAACAATGGTTTCATGAGATTCTATGGCAAGGTCATTTATTATTTACTGCATGGAGGTTCAAGATATACACAAAACTATCAAGGAGACCTGGGAGTTGAGTCACAGGGTTCATATTGGACCTCCTTCTTTTCCAAACTCCTTCTCAGAGGAGTCTGGGTGTGGCTGGATCCAATCCTAGTCCCAGACCTGGTCAACAGTTTATGACAAAGGGATTTTGTGCAGTTGCATCAGTAAAATTTACGTGTTCAAAAAGAGAGTGCGCTATAGTCACTTACCATGAATCTGTTAGCATCTGGCAAGGATCTCTTAACCCCAAGGAGTATCCTTGAGAGCCGTCCCTGCTCAAGAGGAGATCCTGGCATGCAGCCCACTGCCATGCAAGAGCTTAATGAGCTGTCTCCATATTTATGGGATAAGATGATTGTCTTTTGATTTGATTTTGATTGACTATAGTCATTTTTTTTTTTCATTTCAGAGGACTTTTGGCTGGTGTATACACAATTAGCCTTATCTCCCCATCAGGATGCAGCCATCAGGACTGTTATTAAGAGTTAATGTCTAAGTGGGGGAAGAAATCAGGGAGGCAACCTCCAGGATCAGATAATGTGATGGTTAACACCTGAATAGAGCTACCTGTGAAAAGTCAGGTTGGGCTTCGGAATCATAGAATCATAGAATGCTTAAGGTTGGAAGGGACCTCTAGAGGTCATCTAGTCCAACCCCCCTGCACATGCAGGGTCACCTAGAGCATGTGGCACAGGACTGCATCCAAGCAGGTTTTGAAGAGACCCTCTTCTCCAGTAAAGGAGACTCCAAAACCTCTCTTGGCAACCCCTTCCAGTGCTCTGTCACCCTCACTGTTAAGAAATTTTTCCTTAAGTTCCTGTGGAACTTTTGATGCTTCAGTTTCAGGCCATTTCCTCTAGTTCTGTCAGTGGCCACCACTGAGAAGAGGCCAGCACCATCCCCCTCACTGCCTCCCTTGAGGAACTTCCAGACACTGATTAGATCCCCTCTCAGCCTTCTCTTCTCCTGGCTGAACAAGCCCAGGTCTCTCAGTCTTTCCTCATAGGGCAGATGCTCCAGGCCCCTGATCATCCTTGTAGCCCTGCGCTAGACTCTCTCCAGCAGCTCCACATCCCTCTTGTACTGTGGAGCCCAGAACTGGAAGGATCACGGCTATCACATAGAGTGAGAAAACAAAACCTTTGGTTTATAATAGAAGTTCTATTGTAAGCATAAGTGTAACTCTGTTTTCCCTGAAGTCACATTGCATATATTCGGTATGAATTGGGTATTTGACATAAAATAATATAAAATCCAAGGTTATAGATGGTGCCTTGTGGCCTTTTTCATTACTCTGGTGCTGCTCCAAGGATGCTCCTGCTGGTATTTGTATTCACCAGTGCTGATGAAATTCTCTATTGGGGAATTTTTGCTATAAACTATGGCAATTTTCTAAGATAAAATGTATTACTAAAATACATATTGCTGTTAGTAATCCTGTGACTTTTACTGTGAGTTTTTTAATGCCAGCAGTAACTATACAATGATTCTCTCCCCAAAGAAAAGTGTAAAGCATCACTGAATTATTGCTGTTAAAACTAACAGAGGCTTTATATTATAGTGACAGCCTATGATATAAAAAAGAAAAAAAAAAGAATTTATATTGGACAGAGAAGAAAAAAGTCAGTTCCTACAGAAATATTTTTTCTGTATTTGTCTGTAGAACTTCCTTCTTGTCATTTGAATACCTCAAATTTTGTTGGATTTTATTAAATTTATTCTTCTAGTTCCAAATATTTATTTTTCCATTGATAACTGTCATGGAGACCAATTACTATAAGTAGTGTTTAAAAAAAGTAGTAATACCGTACAGGTGATGTTCTCCCAACCACACCCAGCCTTGATACAATCATACTTACAGTAGAGCTAAGGAGACACATGTCGAACTGGTCAGTGTTCAAAAGCCTTCTCTCTATTATGACAAATTAATAATAAATTCACAATGGAAAATTTTAGTATAAAAGTATGAGCTGGGTCACATACTAGAGTCTGAAATTCTCAGAATATTGAGGTCATTTCTGTCATAAGACCATATAACACAAAAGATAGTACAAATGATCAAGAACTCATGAAAATTGCAGGTATTTGTACGATAGGTTTGGTCCTCTTTTTCCTGTTTTTAAGCATAAATCAATTAATCAGTTTCTGTTAGAAATGTTCATATGAGAAAAAATATGTGAGATGAATACTTTTATATTGTGCACAAATACATGTGAAGAAAAAGTACATTTAAGCATCTGTAGAAACAGGTATATCTTTCTATTGTAGAACTTTACTTTTAAAAAAGTGTTTAGATGTTTAGCAGTAAAATATTCAATGTCACCCTTAAAAAACAATAATCATAAAGTTAACTAGTCATGTGACGACATAAACATATTTCTCAGAATAAACATGTTCTGATAAAAAACACAATCTTCAATACATGCAAAACATACCTTCACTTTAATTCTGTAAAAACACCATTCTTTTGAAGCATAAGACAGTCTTCACATTTTTTAGATATGTTGAAGATGGAAACAAAAGAAACAAAAATACATCTGAAGAATATTTATTATTTTGATACACAGAGACACAATACCCAAATCTAGATAGATCTGTCCACTTTGCATCATTTGACCTAAAGACTAGACATCACTCAGAATAGATTCATCGAGCAGTATACATTAGTAGAAAGATGTTTACTTTTCTCTCTGGCCTGTAAGAAGATCTTGGATGAGTAGCTCAGCCTTCTAAATTGTTAATATCTAACTTTGAAAAGATAAATTCTACTTACAGGATTATAGATTCCATAAAAGGATCCTATTCTAGATCCTATAAGAGACCCAAGATCCTATAAGAGACCCTTTTGTTAGATCTATATGGCAAGGGTCTAACATAACTATACTAAAATTAGAATTGTGCATCAGAGAGTAGTGATATAAACAGAATAATTGAAAATATACAAAAATAACACAAAGACTGAAGAGGAAAGAAACCAATCCACCACTTCCACTGAGGCCATATTCCTCCTGACAAAGGACTCTGGACGCTTTCAAGTCACCAACACATCCCATGCTAGGAAAAAATGGCTCTTGACCATGGACCACATGTGCCTGGAAAGGTGACCATAACAATGGAGAACAGGGGTAGGTACTGACAAAACTGCTTATAAGGTTTTTTAGAGGCAGAGACAAAAATTTAAAAACACATTAAAAAAAAAAGAGAATTTCAAAAAAAATTCAATTTAATGAAGCACAGCAATCCAATAATTCAATATAATGATGTGTACTGACATATGCAGATGTGATATATCATACACAGAAAGTTTTAGAAAGATATATAATTTGCACAGGCATTTAAAATTATTTGAATAAAATGTGACATTAATCATTATGATATGATTATTTGATATGCTAAAGGAAAGTGAAGAAGCAAGCTCAAGAATTCCCTTGGGCATGAGAGAGGTTGCACAAACATTATTTTGTTCAAAAGAAAAAGAAGAAGATGGAAGACCTGGGAATTGTATAGAACTTTATCAGTTTGTGTTTTAAGGATAGTGATCAGGTTTGCAAAAGTTTCAAAACAAACAAACACACATATATACTTCAAATTGCACTTCTTATTTTCACTTAAATGTGACCACTGGAATAAGGACCTATGCATGAGAATTCTAATTTATCCATTTTCAGTCATGCAGGTGTCTCTGATTAGGCAACATTGAAGCTCATGTTCATTGCCAGTAGTGGTATCACTAGATCTCAGATATGATACTGAATTATAGGTGTTATATGATATGGAATTATAAGTGAGCATACCTCCACATTGCAATGTTTTGTTTTGTTTTGTTTTTCCTTTGGAAGTGTTTGTTTTGCAGTTATCTGTTGAGTTTGGGGCTTGCCTTTCCTAACTTCAGACCTATCCAGTAATAGTTTATACCTGAACTATTCGCCCAGACATCTGCCGTAGTCAATGGAGAGAAATAGGTTTTGTGAATTTCTCTGAGAAAAATGGACAAGGCCAGCCAACATATATATTCTGCAATTTCCCTGTCAGGATAGTTTAATGATTGATGCTTTTATCAAAGGTCAGACAGATACAGTATACTATTAAATTAGAAAAAGACAGATATGCTGAATGAGACTGTTCCTCTTGATTCACTTCACAGCTTGTTTGCTTTTCCTGCATTGACTGGTGTTCATAGGATTGTGCAGAAGCCTCCTAGAACCATCTAGCCTGTATTCTATAAGGCATTTTAAAATAAAAATGCTGCTTCTTCACTTTTAATGTAAAGAATTTGTAAAGTAAGACAAGTAAGACAGGTAATAACAGATTTTTTATTAAGTATGCATTTATTTTCAGATAAGCAAATGGCATTAATAGGGCAGTGTTTTCTCCCTTTGGCGTTCAGAAATATTAAAAAGTAAAATATTTTTAAGTAAAAAGCAAAACAAAAACAAAAACAAAACAAAACAAAAAACTGTATGATTCGCTACATGGTGTTCTCCAACAACTATTTCTACACCTTTAATGGATTACTAGGACTATCTTAAGATTTCTCCAGAAGACATTAAATGCTTCTTTCTCAACTTAAAGTACTTCAGTTGTTAAGAACTCATTTTATCAAATACAAAGAGAAAAGAGCTCTAATTTTCCCTTCATTTGCATGGAAAGATCTAAAAAAAAAATTCACTGTGAGTCTTTTATCTTATTCCAGGGAGCACTGAATGTCTGTAAGGAAAGCAGACAGGAAGTGAAATCTATAGAAAAGCTTGTACAGTCCTGAGCAGGATTGGATGTTATCCATACAGAGGGAGAAAAAGGAAAAAGGAAGGAAAGGCTCTATTTTCTTTTTCTTTTTTTTTTTTTTTAATTTTCAGCATAAGTGGGAAATGGTATTGCCACTTGTTTTTACCTTCAGAAAGTATAAACTATCTTTTGTCTCAATTTCTAAAGTTCAGGCAAACTCAAATATGTAAGAGCGATGTGGGAACATCATTAACATATGTATCATCAGACAGAACAGGAAATGAGTTTTTAACATATTTAAGATGTCTTTGTTTTTAAACAAAACAGTTGCTAATATCTCTTTACGCTTTGGAAACACAATGACAAAAATATATATCTTTTTTTGGAACTGACAGGCAGAAGTATACAAAATGAACTTTAACCCATGGAAAGGATAAAACGGAGAGGAGAGGAAACCTTCATGAAGTAATTTTCTATATGTCTCAAGAAGAACTGTGCTGTGTTTGGAGGTATTCTGAATAAATTTATTTAAATATCTGTTAGGGATCCAAAATGTTTCACCTTCTGACTGTGTTAATAACTAATCATGGGTAAAATGTGCTCTTCCTTTTTTTCCTTGTTATTAATTATTGGAAAATATTCATGTGTCTTTCAGGTGCTTCCGGGGAAAGATTGCAACCACCTGTACAGTATTACGATTTATGAGAAATCCAGACTACACTTCTAGAATTAATTATGTCTAGTCATATTTTTTTTTAAGGGGAGAGTTTACCAAAATCATACATTCATTCATGCAGTGTATGCTGCATAATGTGTTTGTTCTGATGCATTTTGCAGTGTCCAGATTTTTCTAAGGGATTTGCCTCTGGAAATCACAAACCATTCTCTGAATGCCTTGTTTTAACATAAAATACTGACAAGATCAGCATATCAGTATTTTCTGTAGTTAGCTCCAGACTTCAAAAATACACAAGCAGATGTTGAACTTCAAGTACATATGAAGATCTGCTAAGGTTAATGAGCTAATAAAGTAATTTAGTACATAATGCATTGTCTGTATATAGTAGTGACTTAAGTCCGCAACATTTTGGTTCTCCTTGCTTTGTTTTTTTTATTTTGCCCCAAAATATCCAGATTCACTGAAGAACAGCATTTAAGATGCTGCTTATCTCTAAGGATACAATTCATTGTCATCTACTTCAAAATTAAGTGCATGCTTCACTATACCTTGATTAAGATTATTAGTCAGGGTATGGGGGTATCACAAAATTTTCATAATTATTTGAATTGCTCACAATACACTTTAATTCACATTTAGATACCATGATTGTCATGAAAGAATGATATTTCCCTTCAGTTGACAAACTGCTATGTGTATCTATCTGCTATACTGTCGATATCTGAGAATCGAAGTGTGGTAATCCATCTTTTTAATATGATGACTGTTACAGATTGACATCTAATTAGGGTAGAAAGATAAAAGGTCTATGATGTCTAAAAGAAGGCCTACATTTCAATTATATTGCATCAAAATGTCATTTTAAAAATCAATTTCAAATGGAAAAAAAATCAACATCTTTTCCTCATTATAAAACAAAGAACTTAAAATTTGAAGCTGTGAAGGAAGGTATTTTATATTGTTTTTTGGAGGAAGAAGGTTCATTTTCTAGGGAAAAGAAGACTCCAATGAGAATCTGCTTATAATTTGAGTATTTTAAAAGTTGTTGTTCATTGTATTTTTCTGTAAAAAGGAACACAGGAATCATAACAAAAACATTGAATTAACAATTTTTTTTTAAAGTCTGTGTTTTAGATGTCTTATGTGTTTAGATGTCTTATGTGTTATAGATTATCTGTGTGTTAGATGTCATTTAGGCAGTGAAGTGTTGCAAAGTGACTTTTGACAGTATTTAAGCAAGAAAGTAAGAATGAGATACAAAAGAAGATTAGGCACAGCAGCTTCCTTTCTCCATTTAGCAGAAGAAAATGCCTAAATGTTTCTGGGAAATGTTTTGCTGTTGCTGAGAAACTCATAGAAACACTATAGGAGCAGTGGATATCAGTTTAACTATTTGGACATTTGGGCAATGGTCATGAAATGCTGGGTTATTGAAATTGACTGGCAAGGCATGTGAGCACACTGGAAAAAAAGTGCCACTGTGTAAAGCTATTATTATTTTACCAAAAGTTGTATTGCCTATCCTACATCAAACTTTCCTACATCTTGGACAATTTCTAAGGATTAAAAAGATAATATTCATTTTCTTTTTGGAAAGAGAGCTCTGAAAATCAATTAGCCTAATCCCCTGCTGAAAGCAGATCTACCTAGATGAGACTGCTCAGAGACTCCAAAGACGGAGATCACACTACATCATTGGACAACCTATCTCAGGGTTTGACTTTCTCATGGTAAACAGCTTTTTTTCCCTTTGTATCTGAGTTCCTTGTATCTGAATTCAATGGACGCAGTTACCATGACATAAGGCTGACAGGAGTATTAATTTCCCTGGGGCCTGAACATCTTGTATTTCTTGGAATTTATTTCTTGGTCTGACAAATCAAAGCCAAATAGTAATAAATACATGCAATCAAGTCAAACAACAAAAGCCTCATGCAGCATAAACCCTGCTCTTCAGACAACTTTGTACAGTCATGCACTGTAGGAAAGACACTGCATTTTTCAATAAGGTAAAATAAATGCTTATATAATAAGATTATTACGAACATTTTTCAATTATATTTGTATATGAAAGTAAATGGTGTTGAAAAAACAAGATCTTTATCATTCTCACCCATAAACAATTCATATGTGGAAAGAGTGGAAAGAGAAAGGTAATATCTTGCACTTATTATGGATTCCTATGCAAAGAAGGGAATACCAATAATTTAACATTTAGTGTCTTTTTTTTTTTTTCTACTATGATCTACCTTTGATCTGTGTTCCAGTGTATATCCTGTGGAGTAATGGGGAAATTTATGTTTCTATGCTCCTGCCATCCAGAGGGCTTTTAAACAAATGATAGACAACCACTATAACACAGTACAAGTAAGTCTATTATAGGTTAATTGAAAAATAAGTAGTGTAATTAAAGCTATAACCTAAAGCTACATACTCATGTCATCATGCAGCTACTTTCATCACAAAATGAAATGAATAGTGATGATAAGAAATAACCAAGTGAAAAAAAACAGCAAATGCTTTGTTGTTGTTAATCAGTGTGAATTGTACAAATCCGACAGAACTACCATTTGTTGTATGATTTGACATTCTGGCCCAGAAGACTTTTATGCTCAAATGTAACCTTCAGTTCATCAAGAACTTAACTTGTGAAGATAATATCCAAGAGACCTCCATTGACAGAGAAACACCCTATTTTGTTGCTCTTGTTCAAATGCAGCCTTGAAAGACAATCAGTGACACCGAAATACTACGGTGTTTTGGAATCTGGCTGCGGATTCCAGGATCCTTCTGCCCTAAGCAACGTTGCTGCACAATTCTGTCTATAAACTGATCAGCTCCATTTTAAGACTACTTCTTGCCACAGCTAGCACAACTGAAAGGATGATCCAAAACTACACTTTGATAAGACCTTCACATTCTAATCTACATTTGAAGCAAATTCATGTCTTATTTATAATAATTTCATCTTGTTCCAAGGTTATCCCACAGCTTAAGTAGATCACCTCAAACTCTGGTGTTTACTATGCTGATATATTTATGGACATCATTCTTACCTCCTCTTGCTTTGTTAGACTGCATGTCAAACTCTTTTAAAGAGCAAGAAGCCATAGAAATATCTAGACATTTTGAAAGGGTAAGACAACAAAAGAATAAACTGATGGGAAGTAGTCTTCCAGTAGAAGCATGAAAAATGTTCCAGCAGTAGAAACATGAGAATGTTCCAACAGTATTAAATAATTAAAATGTAACCAAAGAGAAGTCAGCAAAGAGACTGGGAATAAAAATAAAGATAGGTAATGCATGTGCCTATCTACTTATCTATTCAACTGAGTGTTGACATTTGACTCATATGAGGGTTCAGATTTTACTCAAATAAGGGTTCTTCTGTTCACAGGAATAACTAAATTATAGACCAAGAAAAAAGGTTTTGGGACTTAGGATTTTGGATTGGTTTGAATTTATATTTTATTTTCCCTGATTTTGTATAAAGTTAATGTTTCTTTTTATAACTTTTCTGAAACTATCTTCATGTACTTATATGCAATTTTATTAAAAAAAAAATGGAGGAAAGTATATTTTTTAAACAGGTTTCTGCAGAACATGAATGAGGCCCTGATCACATTCCTACTTTCTATGAGCTCAGTTAGACGAGGTCAAGTTTGCTTCATTTGCTGAGAAAAGCTGTTTTGAAAAGAGTTAGAAAAAAACTCAAGATAGGGTAGTCCCTTCTTATTTGGGGAATAATTCTTAGCTCTCATCTTTGGTGCCCACAGTTGATGACTGCCCTTACTCTGCCCCGGCCATGTTCAGCAGTGTCCAACCCCCACACCTGAGGCTGCCTTGGCTCCCCAGAGACTGAGGGACTCTGGGACCTGGAGGCCAGGACCAACATGGTCATGCACCATTGACACTGTCCTGGCTATGGAGCCTGCCAATTCCTTCAATGTCCTAGCAAAATTTACTGTTTACTGCTTTTGGAAAACTAAGTTGATATTCTGCACACAAGTCCATCTTTGGAAAAATAATAGCAAGTGACCCCCATTATATAATCAGAGGGTAAAAGAGTTTTTAGCTATGAAACTTTCTAAAATTTCATTATATGATCTCATGTTCCTTAACTCTGTTTTCTCTACAGCATTTTAAATGAGGAAGTAAAATAAATAAATAAATGCACAGCCCACTGCACACCTCTTGATTACCTTTTCCTAGGTCATCCTGCTGGCTCATCATACATGAATTTCTTGAATAACGTTAAATCAGCAACAGACCATCACTATCTTTCTTGACAAGCATTGAAATGCACATTTCACCCATACATACTGACCCTCACAAAACAATGGGCCTTGGCAATCTTTTTCATTTATTTCCTATTTTTGATACCCATTTTCTCCTTTTTACCCAAATCCCTTATGCAAGACATTCATTCGTACTTCCATCCACTGCCTTGTTCCAGACTAGATGTTTGTCCTACTTCCATATTTGTATATTTTGTCAAATATGAAGGAATATGAAATGTTTAATTCTTTACAGAGCTGCCCGTTCAACAACGCTCCACTGCAAGTAAGGAATAGTTGCGATTCTGGTAATAGTATGTCTAGAGTCACGTAAAACTGAAATGTGACAGTCAGATACCCACAGGAAAAAGTAATCTTGCAGTCCTTAGCTTCTCACCTAAGCCTCCCTCCTTCCCCCTGTAAAATTACTCTGACAGGAATCCCAAGACGAATGTCGAGCTATAAGTCATGTTGTATTGAAGAAGTGAGGAGAGGGAAAGGCAAAGAGAGGTTTAGTAGTTTGTCTTTATGCCAACATCATGACCTCTGTCATGAAGCTGGTTTAAAGCAAAAATACTAAATCACATCTTGCCTTGTTCACTTCTCCATGACAGAATGTTGTTATAAGCAACAGTCATTCATGATGTGTTCATCCTACTTCTCTCTGAATAGTTAATAAAGCAATAAATTCATACACAAGACCCTGGAATAGCAGAGCTCATATAATTGATTCTAATATTATAAGGTTAAAAATAAAGCCAACAATTCATTTAACAATCAAAAGACTTGTAGAGATTTTTAGTTGATAAATCAAATATTTTTAATGAATTAAACTTTATAGGGAAACCAACCAAACAATAAAAGAATTCGGTCCTGTGTAAATTAAACCCAGTAGTAAAATGGCCTGCATTTATATGAGGACAAAAATTGTCTAAAGTATTTATACCTTATGCATTTGATTAATATAAATAATGTATTAATAAGTTGATATATAAATGCATAAACATTGTCTTATAAATGCTGAATGTCCGTTTGTAAATGCAAATTCCTGTACCAAAAAAAATACTAAATTGTCAATAACATTGAGACTTACTTTATAATAAGTGTGTGCTGCTTTTTACTCAAATATTTTGTGGAAAAAAGTCTTTAAGCATGTGTAGAAAATGGGTCTTCACTGAACAGGGATCCATTAAATAATTTTTCATGCTAGCTTAAATTTAATAAGTAAAATAGGAGAGGAAAATGAAGCATGTTAAATTAAATCTACTTAATGTTTCAGAAAATCCTGAATCTTTATTGTCTATTTCTGGCTACTCAGTTTTACAGTGTTAATATTGAACTGATGTATATAAGTTGATATAAGCAATGCAAATATGTCTTCTGTGTACTGAGGTATTTATGTCCACTGAATGGCTTATCACAAATAGGCTGACTAAAGTGTTTCTCAAATCGA
The DNA here is from genome assembly GCF_059628265.1 of Tinamus guttatus. Classification (NCBI taxonomy): domain Eukaryota; kingdom Metazoa; phylum Chordata; class Aves; order Tinamiformes; family Tinamidae; genus Tinamus; species Tinamus guttatus. The sequence continues at coordinate 423,655 of NW_028289228.1, read as the reverse complement.
ACTTCTGATCTTTTCATACTTATTGATTACCACTCAGGACATATGTTTTATAGAGCTATAGGAAAAACAAAAATCTTAACACAATATTTTCATTTATGTTCCATGAGAATCTGAACGTTGCGCTGGAAGTGTAAAAAGTGCTAAGCATATCTTCTTTCTATGGTCAGTGTAGGTTTAAAATGTCTTAAAACAGATTCTTAGAACAACTTAAATCATAATTTGTAAGCTGAGGTGTCTGGATATGAGTAATGGGAGCTGGCACCTGCTTTCAAAGAGTACTTCATGTATATATAAAATAAATAATTATCCTTCTCTCTGATGCAATAATAAACTTAAACTCACGTTTCCTTCCTCCTAGGAGAAACATCTCATAGAATTGGCAGGAGTCATTGACCTAAAATTTCCCACTGAGTATATACTCTGAACATTTGACTTTGGTGTGAAAAAACACACTCTTATCTCCACCCACATTATTCTGTAGGATTTTCTATCAAAAAAAAAAAAAAAAAAGGTGTTTGTATGTATTGTGTATGACCTGAAAAAGGCCACTGAATTTGTCCTCTCCAGGCTCTCCAGGTCCATCAGCAGAATATAAATCTTGCTCTGCCAATTCTGAGTCACCTCCGGACAAACAAGCACACAGTACCAGACAAGATGTATCTGAGTGTTCTTTGAAAGAAAATGTTGATGCTCCTGAGAAACACCATGCCTTAGAATGAAAATGCATTTGATGCTGTGGACATCTCAGAGTAGGATGCTCCTTTGAGAATGAAGACTGAATTAATATCTGAGATTTATCCAGGAAACCCTGTTGGATGGATTTTGAGCAGTCTTTTTTTTTCTGCTTTCATTGCATTCTCATGAGGCTATTTTAGACTTACACAGTACAGATTTATACATAGATTTTCACATGTTTGTGAGCTAAAAGAAAGTTTACTTCTGTAAGGGTCAATATTCCCACTACAATTTTAAAATTATGTTAAGCTATTGAAATTTATGCGAGTTATTTTTCTCTAAAGGTCAATTTTAAAATACAAGAAATGAGATTTTTCCATAGCTACTGTGTATTAGAGATCTGTTAGAGATCTTTTATGTTACAGTATAGAATTTGAAAAATTGATTACCTGGGCTGTGCTCATATTCCTATGTTAATGTCTCTGTGCATAAATTGGGCTGAATGAGATTTTTGAGATATGGTAGCAGATTTAGATATCCAAAATGATGGGATCACTGTAACAAAAGCTACCTAATTTAATCTGAACAAAAGAGCATGCCACAATTATGGTAGAATCAGCTGTGCTTATGAATGAGTGTTGCCTGATTTCCAGCCTTGTGTTCATTCCTTCACATTTTACTTTTTCATTCAGCTATAATAAAACACCAAAAGAAAAATCATGCCCCTTTGATGTCACTACTAAAACTTTGAATGAAATCAACGGGATTTAGCACTCAGCTACTATACTAGCAAAGAAAATATCTGTTTTAACTTTGAATGGTTATTAATTTATTTTACTAAGATTTAGGATTGTTTTACTAAAACTAGTAGATCCTGAAAAAAAATACTTAAGAGATCTTTAAATGCTTGCTTGATTTATAATTAAAAAATACTTTTTTAAACTCTAAGGAGCTGTTTGTCCTTATCTTAATCTATTTAATATACATAATGTATATTGTTTTAATAATATGTATATATATTCCAGAATAATATTTGTAAGTAAAAGATGATTCTGAACTCAGTTAGAATCCTTCATATTTTTCTGCCATCTAGATAGATACAGCAAACATTGCCTTATTATTATTACGTTTCTCCATAATAGGAAAAGTTTCATTATGGAAAAACTGATTCAATTCTCTAAAAAAAGTCTGTCTTCTGAGATCGATGTTCAACTGTTATAATATATATGTGTATGTTCACCAGCTTTCCTCAATAGAAAATTAATATTATTTACATAAAGCTTTATGAATCACCAGAAAAAAAAATCAGAAGCTTTTTTTCTTTTTCTGAAACTACTTGTTTTCAGTTTAAATCCTCCTCAAAAGAGGAATTGAGGAAGAGTTTCAATTCAATTCAAAACTTTTGATAGGTACAGCAGACAGAAAATAAGCAAAATATCTCCTTGAGAGAGGAAGTTTCATGTATTTTTTCTCTCTGATCATCCTGATGGCATATAGCCATCAAAATTGTAATCCAATCATTTGTTAATGAAATGCATCTGCTGCAATACAACATCACTACTAATAATTTTTCTGAGTCTCAGTTCACCAAATGCATATATTCTTCCTAGTTATTTAAATAAAATTAAGAAGTAAACTGTGTACTTGAGAAATTGAAGGATTGGTTGAATTAAATCTTATTAAAATCTCTCATACTGTCTAAGTTAAATCTCAGAAATACATGTCATTTCCATTTTCTCTATCAGTTTTTTTATTGGACAATCAATGGACTCTCTTTGCTTCACTATTCCTTATAATTCTCTGATTTCATCCTTTATTTCTAAGAGGATTCTATAACTGTGTTCTTGTAGTCTGCATCTGTCAGTTGTTGCATATCTCATACTTTTCTTGTAAACAAATTGGAATAAGCAAGTTTTGTGTTTAGTGTTTCATGCTCAAACCCTAGATGTTCATTCATTCCAAATAAGACTATCTATCGCCATTTACATTTTTGAGGAGTTTCTTAACAATAATAACTGAAGGAAGAGATTGTTGCTCTAATAAAGAAGAATATGGAAATGCAAACGTGACTAATATTGAAAAATGGAATGCAGCATTTACATTACTTGAAACCCTGTGGAGTTGAATAAGGAATAATTCCTTAAAATGAAAAATATGTAATATTTCCAGTTACATTAGCTGCTAATGACTCATGTTAGCCTCTGAATATGTGCTCTAGGGCCCTAACTGTTCTCAGAGAGCAAACTGGAGTGCACTTCAGCTCCTGCGGTGCTTATATGCCTGAATTTCTTTCCTAAGAAAATTAAGTCCTACATGTGTGGAAAGCAGATTCAGACACAGTGGATACATATCTGGATTTCAGAATTGAATGCAGGAACTAAAAATGCTTTCGAGTGTCCTAAACTTGTTATTTTCTCTGATAAGTAGAGATGTAGGGGAAAAAAGGGTTTAAAACAAAAAAACAAACAAACAAAAACAGAAACATAAAAGACGTAATATTTCATGTCTGAACAAATTATATTAACTGGATTATTTTCTGCAGAATTATGTAATAAGATTTTAATCAACCCATCATGTGCACAATGTAATAGACTCTTTGCTGTCTCGTAATTTGTCTTACTAAATGAGAAAGGTGGGTGTATGAAAGCGTAAGGTGTTCTCTGTTTATAAGGGAGCTATCATGCATGGTTCTCCCTTACTGAGTCTTGAGCTATAGCTTGCAGGAGAATAACTAAACACAGAACTGGTGAAATTTATATAGGAGAAGCTGTACTGTACAGACTGTTCACAGAGTAAGGAAATAAGCAGAGAAGAAAAAAACTCCACAAAAGGCTAAAGGGAAATAGGAAACTTGTTCTACAACCTGGGAAAAACTCTTAGAATTCTCTGTAACATAGCCTGCATGAAAGGCAAAATCTTTACATTTATACATATTTCATGAAGCTTTTATCCTACTTTTCTTGTGAAAGAGTGAAGTATCTACAACGTCTAAATGACTTTTGGAGGTAAAGAACTCAAAATTGTTTATGTGTATTTGTTTCTTAATTGTTGTTTAACTAAACATTTTAGTGCATTTGTAATGGATCCTCAGGAAACAGACTTTCAGCGACTTATCATTATGATTTATTACAGCATTCTAAATGAAATTAAAATCTTATTTAAAACAAAATTAAAATAAAATAGCTCTCATTTTTATTATAAGCTAAATTAGATTTTACTCCCCATTCTTTCAATTCTTTTGATCATGTAGTTTTAATGTAAAAAAACAGGGAGCAGGGAAGGGCATAATCTCTAGAAATTTATTTCAGCCCAAAATTACATTTCACTAGCTGTTATGTGATGAAATTGCTGCCAAATTTTAGGCATTTATCTACATGCATATGAAATATACATATATATTTTATGCACATGCATACATCCATGCAGTGCATTTAGGAAGAAGATAAAAGTGAAATATACAAAGCAAAAGTAGTGACATCAATTTTGGTGAAGTGTAAGAAATTTTCAAAGTCCCAAGAGCTTCATTTGCCACTGAAATTCAGGCTTCACATTGCCATCATTTGGAAATCGGGGTAGGTGAACGCCATATTTCCAACAAATATTTCCCATCTCAGATAGTTAGCTGAATATTAAGCAAGTTTGGAACTCCGTATGAGGGAGATTCATGTTTTGGTTATACAAGATTTTCAACTTTTCTCCAAGAAAATTCAATTATTCTTTTACATAATAATGAAAAGAACATTCAACAGCAAAAATAAAACAAAAACCAAACAAACAAATAAAAACAACAAAAAATGAAACTGCCTGCACAAATCTGCACTGAAGGATACTGATGAAAATGTAAACATTTGATCAGTCATCCACACTATAGACAATCATGGAGGAAATTCCTGTGGAACTATTTCTCTTAAATGTCAAATATGAATAGTTTTGCTATTCGTTATACTACATATACCAAAAGACATGGAGAGTAAGAAATGCACAGCATGCCTGACAGATTTGTTTGTCTCAAACAACAGTGTCTCCTTGTTACGATTTCTTTATATGCTCATAGTTAATCTAACTGTCAGATTTGGGGTCAGGAGGGAGTTTCTCCCTTTCTCCCTCTAAGTAAACTTTCAGGAACTATTTGGAGTTTGGGATGTTTCCTGTCAAGCGTTTTTTTGTTTGTTTGTTTTGTTTTGTTTTTGTGATATGTATTTAATCTAAGTCCAAGAAAATATTGGAAACTTATTTAAGAATTTCCATGCAATTTCAGGAACCAGTGAGACTAGTATGATTTATTTCTGGTACATGTTAAAGTTTTAAATTTGTTTTAGTATTCGTCTTCAGTTCATTGTAGGGTATTACAAGGAAAGGTTTTATTGCCCAAAGGATACAATTGCATGTGAAATAAATAGACTCTCTACCAGCTTTTCTGAAAGCGGTATTTACTACATTATTGTTGAAGGGAACTTTCAGGATGTGTCTTCTGTCTTGTCAGAGACAGAAAATAGACCAAAAGTTATTAGTCTTAATACACTCTGAAGATATGCATATAACACAAAGGAGAATAATTGGGGAACAATGGCATAGCCTCATAAAAGCAAAGTACAGTGTATCAGCATAGTTTGGTTAAAGTTTAAAGGCAGACAACACACTGAAAATGATATCTTTTTATTTCCCTTTTTGGTAAGATTCTATATGGTAAGTTTATGTGATAGAACATAAATACTGATCACTATCTGTCATTGTCAGCTTATTTGATATGTTGTTAGGGCTAGCTTCTGACTGTCATGAGGCTGGAAATCCCTCAAGTAAATAGTTGTTTTCTCCTACAAATCTCAGCTAACACCTCTTTTTTTTTTTAACTGCAAGTTTTCTTTCAACATTTATTTATATAGAACATATCTGCAGGTGAAAACAGTCTCTTGTCAATTATCACTTACAATTAAAAATTTGGCCATATGGGAGATGATTGAGGCATCTGTTATTAGATCTGTAGTCTGGAAAAAATAGCTCCAACAGTTCTAGAGCCCTACTACTGATGTTTTCACACTGATGTGCTAAATTTAATTTGAATTACTGCTGTACTGTGAGTATACAATGAATTTTGAGTTCAACGTTTTGTATTTCTATTCTCTGTATGCAAAACACTGAGGTTTTGTCATCAAACAGAATCAACTTCATACTGGGTCTAAATTACAACATTACTGTTGTCTGTATTACAACAATATACCTAACGAGTACCGTGACTGTAAGTGAATCAGCATCCATCTTATCTGAAGTTGCATTATTTACTAAGTAATACTCTGTTTATCTCCTTACATACCTAACCTAAAATAATTATGGATTTAACAAAACAAAAGAACAAATATAAAAATACATACATATATATTATAACAAACTCAAGCAGGACACACTTAAAATTAAGGTCTTAATCCTGAGTAAATTTGAAAAGAAAAACAAAATAAAAACTAAGAGGACATCAGAATAGTGATCCAATCACTCCAAATATTTCTTCAGGAAGGATAGGAACACCCTTCTGATGTTTCCGGTGTTAAGATGACAGTCTGCATCTCTTGGTGTCCCATCAGTGGCAAGAGAAGGGGTACCCCTTGTCCCCTCCAACATCAAAGTAAGTCAGACCCATGTGTAGCCAGAAAAGCGGATTTATTATCCTGCTCTGGTGAATTCACTTGGCATAGCACTGATCAGCAGGTAGCCCCAGAAGAATGAAGATTGGGGTGCCATTTCCTATTCTCTCCCCCTTTGTAGATAAAGATTCTGCTGCCATTTACTCTGTCCCCATTAGCCCTTACTTGCTGATATCGCACCTGCATTTGGTACCGTGATATGACTGACCCAATAATTCCTACTTTGCCAGCAATTCTGTAAAGCTACTGACCACTATTACCTATAATGTTTCTTATTTCTATCATTCCTTTGTTGCTGTCTGCAGATGGTTTATAAGCTGCATATACCTTACTTCCCCTTTCCTCTCTGCAAAGCATTGCAATTTCTTGTGTTACTGTATTTTGTGTTACTGTATCACAGTTTTTTATGTAAGCAAATATCTTCTAGTATCAAGTAGCTGTGCAAGAGCTGAGTTCACTGGAAGAAAAGTAAACGTCTTTCATACGTGCACATAGTATCAGAGAAATATTCAGAAAGCTGTTGCGTTTTTACTGCTTTTATTCATTCATTCATTCATTCATTCATTCATTCATTCATTCATTCATTCATTTATTCTCAATATATTCTCCACATTCTTCTACTTTGTTACAATATGTGCTAACTCAGACCACTGTCCAACCCATGAACTAGAAGACATTTTATCTAAGCACTTGATTTGTAATTTATTATTTTGTGGGTGAAGTGTTATTTCTCATTGAAGTGTAGTGTTTTATGCACTGGGTTTCAAGAAGGCAATCCATGTGGTTTCACATTTCCCAAATACATGGATATTTAGTCTTATTTGTGAAATTAGAAAAGATTAAAGCCAGTATATACTACTATGCTAATATGGGCCTAACTGCATGTAGAGCTTCATAAGTTAATAAATAATAATATAAATAATTCATAATCATTCAATAAATTCATAACAGAGACTGCACTATGTAATTTTTATTTAACTGAATCAGGCTAAATTAGTTTTTTTTTTTTTTTTTTTTTTTAGAGAGAGAAAATAGATATATGCTAAATATGCAGGAATATTTTTTGCATCTTCTGGGTTTGCAAAACATTTTTTATTTGGGATACAGTGTGCTGTCTTGGATAGACAGTAAACTGACATTTCAAATATATTTAGGCAACTCTAAAATTTCTGCCACAACAGGAAAGTGATGTACATTATTAGATGCCTATAAAATGGTACACAGGTGTGATGTAGAAACATCTTTGTTCACTAGGGTTTAGTATGTTCCCATCTTGGTCAGATGTTTTTGAAGAGAAATCCATTCTTCTGATTAGATTAATTAATATGAACATTGGCATCTTTTAAAGAATCTGTCTCTGAAGAATTACTCACTTTATTTTCAATGCATCGGATTTCTCCTTTTGGTAAAAAGAGTTGTATATTAAATGAAATATTTAAATTTTCAAATTTTTCAATTTTAGACTGAATTAAATGTGTGTTTCTGTAGAGAAACTTTTAATCTTGCCCAATTGCTATGCTTTAGTTCATACTGTGATGTGATCATGGAGTACATTAATTAGCTTCTTTTCAGATGAAACTGAAGCAGATGTGTTGTGGGAGAGCCTTTCTGTGTCTTCCAGCCACAAAGGGCTTTCAGCTCCCAGAGCTGGGTTAGGTTTAGTCTGAAGCAAAACCCCTCAAATGTGAGTAGTGCAAATGCCAGATCCTCTGCCCTGACTGCTTCAGTTCCTACATTCCTGCTAGCACATTTTGCTGCTTGATGGTGTGGACAGCACAGGTGAATAATATTTTGGTTTTATCTAAAGTTGTACACTCTTGTGGATGGTTTTCTTAAATATGCCCATGATGCATTGTATATCATTGCAATTTTCTGTCTCATTGTTAGAGATGTTTGCAGTAGTATGCCAGTTTCAGGTAGAGAACCATAATGTGATGCTGATCAGTCAGTAGTTTTTGAAGCTATCCAAAGAATATGTGGGTTGAGCATCTGAATGAAATTTCATGAAAAACTGTATTTCAAAACACTGGACAAGGAAGAGGAGGAGACAAGTCTGGTACTACTTTGCATTTATTTATTTATTTATTTATTTATTTATTTTGTCTACCTTTGTACTTTCAGTAACGATAACACCTTATAACTAATTTTTAAAATAATAAACTTTCCTGATTGTTATTGAAGAGTGATTTTCAAACCTAAAAGATCTAAAAAGTCAAAAAAAAGCCTTATTCGTAAGGATTTCAAAAGTCAAGGGTATAATAATCTTCAATTTTTAGTAATTCATTTATGACCTTTTCTTGTTGGTTTTGTTTTGCCTTTTTTTTTTTTTCAGTAAGGCTGAATGCTTACACGTCTTTAAAAAGATAAGTAGGTGTTATTGAGATTTGTCTGTACAAGAAATTTGGACATAAAAGAATAAACCAAGATGACAAGGTCATTCAGTAAATTTGTGCAATGACTGCATTCTTACATAAGCATAGTTTCTTGAATCTCAGGCTTGAAATGTTTTCTTCCATTTTTCATTTGTTTTGCATTACTGTTCTTTCAAGGCTTCAGTTCTAAAATAAAGTTCCTGGAAATGAAGAAATAAAAGCTCTGTGTGCATATGAAGTTTAGCCATTTTCAAATATTAAACAAAGAAATTGTTCGCAAACACACATAAAGGTCACAAATTCACTAAATATTGAAACTGAATGTGTGAATTCCAACTTTCTGGACATACTGGAGTAGCTCTCAAGATTGAAATTTCTAGGCCTCCACAGGTTGCAATGAGTAATCAGGATTGAGATTTGATTGGGAACATGCAGGCCTGATTTTCCACAATTCTGAATAAAAGAATTACAATTTAATTTCAGTGGAATCTCTGTCTTGCAGTGACATTGCAGCTTATCTTTAGTTCTGCTAATTGTGCCTTTTCTGTGTTTGAAATACTTAACATATATTTGATCTTTCTTACTTGTAGAAGATAATTAGAAGTACAGCAGCAAATTTCTATAGGCATAATGTGGATGATAAATACCACAACATTTTACACTATCTGACCAAGCTTAATGGTCCTTTTGCTATCAGATTTGAACACACATATGCAATGGCCATCTCAAGACTCAGGAATACATGCTGATTCAATAAAGTCATGATGGCACAGATTTGGGCAATATTGCTGGATTTGGGAAATATTGCATATTTGGCCAATATTTCAAAGTATATCTCAATGATGCTTCCTCTCTCAGCAACATCTCACCTTAACGTAGGTAAAGGTAAGTAGCACTTGAGTGAATCACTTCATGACTCTAAGCTCTTGCTAGAGTTGGGGGTCTCTTGTGGGGTTGGATGACTGGCACACAGAATGTGTGGGAGCTACTAAGCACTCCCGTTAAGTGCCTAAATTTAGGAGGGACAAAGCCAAGTCTAAATGTCCATTTCTATGGCCAATTAAACTCCTATTTCTCTTCCAGGGCAGTTCTGATGGGTACATAGTTAAGTAAGAAAAGTTCTAGCTTGCTTTCAAGCAGTTTTAATTGTTTGACTTAACAATGAAAACAGCTTAACAGCTGGAAGAGAAAGGCAAATTGGAAACCATTACAAGGCCAGCTGTCAGGGGCAGCCAGTAATGACAAGACATTCTTTGTTTGTAGATATTATCAGATCCTTTAACCAAAGTAATTATGGGTCTCTCAAAGGCATTGCAATACCTCAGAGGGTTTAGATGCATCAGATGGATGTGAGTAAATAGAAAGTATTCAACAGTATTAGAGACTCTCCAAGTTCTGCTACAGAAAAAAAAAAGTATAAGTATAGTACAAAAAGTACAATCACAGGCTATTTCTTAATTGCACACTCTCTGAGGAGTGCTGAGACTGGCTACTCATGTACACTTCTCTCAGATTTCATAGTGTAGTGAAAGCAAAGTAAATGGAGTAGATGGGTCCATTTCTAAGTTTATAGTAGGAAGTTAATCAGATGAGCCAGCAAACTTGCTCTTAGCTCCAATTTATGAAGCATCTGCAACACTGATCAGTGATCTTCTAACTTAGAATAGTTGGCTTAATAGCTTTCTGAACTTTGTTTTAATTCCCGCCTTCTGGCAAATTCTTAAAAGCTATAAGTTAACTATGTAATCCTGAATCCTGATTCATCTTATAAGATTTGGTAATTAAGAATGGTTACATAGTTAAGTTTTCTTTAGTGAACAAAGAAGAGCAGAAGTAAACCTTTGGTGGATTGAATCATTAACTGCAGGAGATGCCTATGAAAATTTGTTCCTTCCTTTTAAGGAAATTAAAAGTAGTATGAATAATGCAAAGAAAATACATCTGATACTTTCCAATTAACAGGGCATGCATAGGAACAAGTAGCTAATGTAATATTTTTCTATAAATTCTAACCTTAGCAACTTCACTGAATTTTGTTAGGATAAGCATATTTGAATTTCATTTTATGTCTCATCATATTTGATACATTTTAAAATTGTTATCATAACTCATTTCAGAACTGATGGTGGATATAAAACTATTTTCATAATTCAGAAACATCTTAGAATACTTCTAAGAACAAAATGTCTTGACATTCCTTAACAGGGTTATGCATTGTATTTTCAAATGCAAAAGAAAGGTTTTTTTTTTTTTTACAGGTTTTTAAGAACACACCATTTATGAGCACTTTCCTAAAGCGTGAAATGTCCAAGACATGATGGAAAACTACAATTTTGATAATGTAAAATCTTATGTATAAATAATTTCAAAACTGTACCAAGACATATGGAAATTATTGTTTTGTTGGATCAACTGTTCTTAGTACTGTACTCCTACATTTGACTATGTAGACACTTGTGTAGACAGTAGACACAGCTGGTATTCTCAAGATTAATTTCTATAAGCTCTAATGTGCAGTTGAAAAGAAAGTCATTAGGGGGAAAAATAAGTTTAATGACAAGGAACATTCTAAAATAATTGCATATTAAAGTACAAATGTGGTTAGATTTAAATAATTTATTAAACAGTTGGAATAAAGATTTACAAAAGTAAGATGAGTAATAGCACAACTTAAAAGTGAATGATCAAGATCTTTCAATGCATATAGCATATATTAAGTATAATACAGCATTGTACTATTTAGTATTTTGCAGAGAATTTATTCTTGAAAAAATGAAGGTTTTATCCATAAAAAAAGAAATAAAAAACTTAAAAGGCATTTGTCTTCAATTCATGATGAAACATAGATGAGCTAGTATATGTAACAAAATATTTTGCGCAATCAAAAATGATTCTGCTACAATATATTAGCCTTTCAAAAACAAGTGCCAATGCCACTGCTACCAAGTACTTTCGATCACATTTTAACACATTTTTATAATTTTTTTCTTTTTTTTTTTTACTGTAAATATTCCCTGGTGTGAACATATGCAATTTCGTATTTTATCTTTATTAAAAAAAATACACAAAAACTGAATAATAACCACATTTTTCATTATTGCAGCATTACAAAAATGTTTACAGGTACAAAAAAAGTACATCATTACTTATAATGCAACAATATTGATTTGTGACAAACTCTAAATTAAAATGATCTGAATTAGAAATAAATTTAATGAGAGTTAAATGCATTATGGGAAAACAGAGCACAGCGATACAAATCTCTAGTTGATGCCTTTGCCTCAAATTTAAACTTCCTTGATTCTAACTAGTAATACAAACAGGTCTGAAAACTCTGATGTTGTTGATCAGTAGCCTGCCCAGCTGGCCAAGAAGGCCAAAGGTATTCTGGTTTGTATCAGGAACGGTGTAGCATGAAGAACCAGAGAAGTGATTGTCCCTCTCTACTTGACACTGATGAGGCTGCACCTTGAATACTGTGTTCACTTTTGGGCCCCTCACTACAAGGACATTGAGGTGCTGGAGCGTGTCCAAAGAAGGACAATGAAGCTGGTGGAGGCGCTGGAGCACAGACTTTAGGAGGAGCAACTAAAGGAGCTGGGATTATTTAGTCTGGAGGAGACTCAGGGGAGACCTGATTGCTCTCTACGACTACCTGAAAGGAGGTTGTAATGAGGTGGGGGTCGATTTCTTCTTCAGAATAACTACTAACAGGACAGGAGAAAATGGCCTCAAGTTGCGCCAGGGGAGGCTCAGGTTAGATTTTAGGAAAAAAAAAATTACACAGAAAGAGTGATGAAGCATTGGAACAGGCTGCCCAAGGAAGTGATAGAGTCACCATCCCTGGCAGTGTTCAAGAAATGTGTAGATGAGGCACCTAGGGACATGATTTAACAGGCATGGTGTCAAAGGGTTTATGTTTGGTATGTTTGGACTCAATGATCTTGAAATTCTTTTCCAACCATAATGATTCTATGATTCTACAGCTCCTGCAGTTCTTCATGCACTGAACTGCCTTCCGGACATGCGTATCCACAGAATCACAGAACAGCATGGAAATACTGAAATGCTGGGCAAACCAATAAGCTCCTCTGCTTAAACCTTTCGTCTTCACACTACCTCCGCTTCCTCCGCCCCCCACCAATAGAAAATTTTCTTACTCTATCAGTACCATAAAATGGAGATTTTACCCAAGATATCTAAGATATCATACACACAGTTCATTCAGTTATTCCTGCAACAACCTCAGCATTTCTTTCAGAGAAAGAAGAAAAAAATAAAAACAAATCTTTCCACAGCATGAAAAAACTCTACAATGAACAATTATGTGCTATTTTTAAACATCTGTGGTCTATCCCTCTAACATCTGCACAGATATATAAACTTGTTGTCAAATATTTTATCGTATGACTATTGCAATGCTAGTGGGAAAAAGTCCTGTCTGCCGGTGCCCAGCACTGTCTTCTCGGCACATGGGGGCTGAACAGGAGAAGCGGGACCTGCAGCCACGCAGCCAGCGCGTGACCAGGGAGCTCATTGGGCAGCCTTGTGTGTGGTGAGCACGTGATCCCCTGCCTGATTGGCTGGTTGGTTGCTGGGCTCCGCGTGCTGCCCAGGCAGGGCAGGGGTGGCTCTGGGATCGGAAACTATGTCAGTTGTGTTTAACCGTAAATGAGGGTTTTTGGCTCACCATCACAGAGACCCTGCTCCTCAATACGCCTGCAAATGGCACCCAACATGAGGCTCGAAAACCAGCTGTCTCTCCGATTGCGCTGCCCAGCTGAACTCTGGCATTCACGCTGAAAGGAAGCGTAAGGATGAAGCTGAAAGCTTACTTTGTGCATACACTAAAAGCCTCTTGAAAGGAAAGAGTTGCAGCATCTCCTCATAACAATAAACACAAAAGTCATGCCAGAATTGCAGAATTGGGGGAGGGAAGGAGAATAACATGAAGGAGAAACAAAATGCAGTAAACATCAAAGATTAAAATGAGATAGGCCGTGGATTTCGTGTTTTAAAGTGGAAAGTGTCTAGTCATGAAGAACAGTATAAACATCAAAAATATAGGAAAAAAGGCTTGATAGGGGTTGAGTCTCTGTTGATTTAAAACAGTATAAAAATGAGATTCAGCTTCATCTTCAGACTTGAAATGTAGGTATCTATAACAAAAATACATGTCTTGACCCCGGTAGAGTCATTTGAGATCTTATCAGTGCAGCCACTGAGATCTGGACAGCTGTTTACTGCATCCTAAAATAAATTCTTAATTTGGACAGCTGGGTCACTTCAAGCTTCAGTGACTGTAATTGCCAGAGCTTAACTCAGCTGCCCATACATAGGTGCCTAATGCTATCTAAGGAGCCCTATGGCATTGGAGACATTTGCATGAGGTTTGTAAGTATGGGACAGTAAGAACCTGTGAGAAACCTGATCCTTCCTGGGGCAGCTCATGGTGGCCACAGGGGATATGCTAGAGCATCTCAAATGCTTTTGACATTTAACTCTGAGCTGCCAGATCAAACCTTACTCTCCACTCAGTCTGAGGGGAGCTTAAACAACTAAGCAATCAATTGCATTTCTGAAATACACCTATACATTTTGCCCTTGATTAAAAGAAAATGCATGAAAGTCTCACTGCTTGTATAAATTGAAAGTCTCCTTAGAAAAATAGCCCTCAAACAGGGAATGAGTTGTTTCACTGGTCTTTAAAGGATAAAGACTGGCAGAAACATTTGTCAGAAAGACCTCAAGGGCAGCATGGACAGACGGGGAATGAAAGTTAAGTTGGGGAATTCGCTGAAAAAAATCTACAATAATTATAATCAAAGTAAGTAAATTACTATTCTTTCTCTTTTTCTGTGCTTATTTGGATTCCACATTAGGGATTAGATTAATCTGGTTAAATATCTATGCTTAGTTCAGTTGTACGCACACAAGAGTCTATTTGCAATATTGTAAGATATGCCATCTAACTACTGCCAATCAATGAGGTTATATCACATGAGCATCTTTGATGCTTTATGGTATATCACAGGGAACCTGTGTGGGAAAATGAATCAAACCATGGATGTTTTAATTCCAAGGCAAAAAAACTTAGTTTTTAATAAAAAAGGGGAAGTTAAAGTTTATAAGTAAGTCCTTTGAAACTCTGAAGTTTGGGAATGGCTCTATAACATTCATACCTGGTATGTAGGAAAAATATATATATTTAAAAAGGATGCTTTCTGAGGCAATACTGTATTTGTCATATGATCTTAGAATAATGCTTTATGTATGCTTTTATTTTTTTTCATTTTGTCTAGCAGAAAATGCCTTGACACTGAGAAGAGTAAGTGGCGATAATAAGAAAATGTTTGAAAAGCTCTGTTCTATCACAAGAGAAAATCCCTGAAATGTTCAAGATGTAATTCTTTTTCCTCCACTAGAAAGGTCTGTAACCTTGTGAAAAATAGTAAACTTCAACCAAGCAAGCACACAAAGCAAGAAGAATGCGTGAATAGAGTGAAGAATGAGAATAAGGTTTCAGGTGAAACCTTAATCTCAGAAACATTTTGTCTCTGGAAATATTGGGTAAAGACTATTGTCCTGAAAAATTTTAGAATTAATTTTTCCCTTTGGATAAGGTAGTATCAATAAAAATGGCCCTATTGAGAAAATGAGAGGGCAAATAGCAGGGAAGAAATATGTAATAGAGTTGGTTGTAAATCTTAGAGGTACTACAATATAAATAAATTTTCAGTGTTTGAGAAGTTTGGTATGTCTTTCAAAAGACTGTATGTTATAAAGGAGAATAGTGAAAACTGTTGAATCTGAGTGAAGTAAAACCTCCTCAGGGCTGTCTGGGATAAGAAGCTGTGATACTGTGACATCCTCATCTTATCTGTCAGTGATGGCTGCATCGTAATGTTGTAATCAATGCTTGCATCAAAGGAATTATCAGGTGTGACAACAGAATATGACTGCTTCCTCTTTGGGAGGAGTTAATGAAGTGAGTTAAGGTCATTTTCCTGGCTGCATTGGTTTTACTATTCCTTCCATCTCTTTATGTGAAGAGGTTTATTCATAGCTGCTATATTTCCCCATGTTCAGATGTCCTTTTAATCTTACAAAAATTGGTATCTTACACAAGGATATTATTTATACTGCTATATGAAAGACCCAGAAACATCTCCTGGTTGGTTTAATTCATTTCAGAAAGCAAAAACACTCTTTTTTTTTCTACCAGTTGGAAGATAAGCCGTTTGAGAAAGTTAAGGAAGATTAGTACCTTCCAGTAGTCAGTGAAGTTTTCTGCCCAAAGGGTGCTGAAACAGATTCATGTGTACAAAGATTTATTAGTGGGGTCCATAGTTGAAAGCATACCATGATTCTAATGGTGAAAATTACTTTTTGGGAAAAAAAAAGAATAAAAGCAAAAAGAGAGAAACAGGAAGAGAGTGAAGAAAAAGGGATAAAAGGGAAAAATCGCTCCGATGGTCATCCAGCATCAAAAGTGATGAGTTTCCAGAGGAGGGTCCTCCTCTAGAGGAACCTCTCCAGTACAGCAGGTGGTGATGATGAAAATGATGAGGATGCTGGATTTTTTTGCCACGCTTTATCCATAGTACTATATAGCTTTCATTGATGTCCATTGAAACTCTCTACTGATTGGTCCTCTGTATGATGCTATTAATGCTGATTGGCATGTACTAATCAGATGCAAATGTTTCACACCCATTGCTTGCTTAACTTTTGTGTACATATAATGTTTGATATTAATAAATATATAATACAAATGAATACTTAAATGACTACTACCTTCTTTGTTGTGCATGATGTTTTCTCTAAAACTACAAAATAAGAGGTAAAGAAAGGGAGAGAAAGGAGGTCTCATCCCAGAAATAGCTGCTCCCCACGAGAACCTGCCATAACAACACCATCAGGATTTGCGGGGGCAAAGCTGTGAAAGCAACTGTATGAGAAAAGCAGCATGAGACAGTAAAAACAAATGCTGTCACAGAGGCTCTGGAAAACACTGTCACAGTGCCTTCAGGGAAAGGTTACAGGAACTGCAGATATTAGGCTTTTAGCAACATTAATGTTAAGGCACTAAGCTACCTAGGGCAACATTTTTTTTTGAAATGCTGTTCAAGAAAGCACAGCATTTTCTTGCCCACTTAGATTCATGTAACTTTTAATATAGGGTATTTGAAGTCTATCACATTAAATGTTTGGGAAATAATGCTTTATTCTAGATTGACTTGCCCTATTAAAAAAAATAAATAGTCTGAAACATAGCTATCACCAAGGGAAAACAGACAATATAGCTGTCTCTGAACAGAATGAGCAGGAAGTTAAAGGAGGGGACATTTAAAGTCCTAAGGATTTCACTCTCTCAGTATAACCAGGGTTCAGTATAACCCTCAAAGCGGCTAAGTCCTAACTTCCAAGAAGCAAAACTAAGTGAATATTTGCTTGAGAGGAGATTGTTTGCTTAAAAAAAAAAAAAAAGGCATAAATAAAAAGAGCAAAAGTAGTGAATGAATTTTATTTTATTTTATTTGACTAAGCCATTATAAGCAGTTTTTATTGAGAGATAATGGTAGGTCACTCTTTTTTTCGGGCTTAGTGTCATGGAGTCATTCATAATCCAACAGATAGTTGGATCATGAAGATTGGAAAGACTACAAAAACTACTAGTCCTGTAATGCGTTTAAGATCACCAGTGATTCCTTGGAAGACAATATCAAAACATCTACAGTTAAAGTTATTTCCTGTGCAGTTAGTATTCAGATGCTAGAGTTTCAGCCGTAATATATTTTGAATTAAAGTGATTTACAGATTATTTCTTCAGAACCGATGACTTCAGCCTCACACTTAACTCCGTACACTTGCAATCTTTTTAATAAAAAAGATGAGTTTCAGTAAAAAGTGCTAAAAATAATATTTAATTTTTGATTAGAATACTACAATGTTAGTGAGAAAATATCTCAATGTAGAATTAAGTAAGAAAGACAGTAATTTGAGGCTTCACTCTTTGGTCCATAACGAACTTCATAAAGCTACACTATGATATATTCAACATTCAACATTACCTACCAGTAACATAATCAATAGCAACAACTTTTATTTTTGATTCTGTTTACACTAGAAATTGAAAATGTCCCTCAGGATTTACCAGTAGTGGTTATTCTTTTGGTATTCATTATTTTCCCATTTACACCTTTTAAGTATCTAAAATTAGGATGACTTTATACATAAGTGATATTGTGTTTTGGGTAGCTGTTTTTTGAGCAACTCAGCTAAATCATTTACAGATGACTTAAATATGAATATTTTATTTTGAAATGTTTTTCCAAATTTTCCCTGACTTTATTTCTCCATGTAAATTTATGAAAAATAATTTTAGGATTATTCAAGCAAAATAAACAATATTTTTAACTCATAACTACTTTTAGATCAAAATTAAAATTGTAAAAAAAAAAGTATATGTATATATATATTATTTTTTTCAGAGCAACTCCTATAAAAATAACAGCTGTTGCTAATGAACAGACTCAGATGAGAACTACAGAGCATACTGAAACATAAATACAGCCAGAGCAACTTCATCTCTGCAAATATTACCTCAGGAGTTTGAGAACAACATGCTCTTCTGGGCCACAATTGAATAATATTTTATATTTTAAACAAACAAATAAAATTTTGCAATGCCATGAGGACTGGAAAACCAAAACAAGAATGAATGTCCATTTTCATAAGTAGGTGCTATGATGTTATTTTTTATTGTCATAATGACAACATAGGTTTTTGTTTTGGTTTCTGCTTCTGTTTATTTTCTGAAGAACATCTGTTTTATTCATCTCAGCAAGGGAGGTTCTTGCATATTTATTTATTATTCTTGTAGTTTGATTTTTTTTTTCATTTATAACTCAGGATTCTATTTATTACTTGCTGTAGAAAGGCTTCAACTCAGTTCAATACATTCTGGAACCCTACAGATCAGGAACTTCCTTCTTTATGAACATTCAAATCAAAAATGTCAATATACTATCAAAATATCTTACAGTCATTATGAAATTTATTTTTTCAAGTGAAGAAACTTGTGAAGAAGCATTATGAATGAAAAACTGTGTAAAAAGCATTTTGTGATGATGGAGGGCCATTTATAACCAAGTATGTTTTATTAAAAACGAATCTTAAGAGATGGAATATGTGTCTGTTGCTTGACCCCAAAGAATATGCAGTTCTTGAGTGTTTCTTGGTCAATGGCTTTATAAAATTGTGATGCTGGTTTGCTTAAACTCATTTTTCTCTTGCTATTTCTCCTGGTCCCTGATTGTGCTACCCATTTCTTTATAACAGCTCTTACCCACATGGGAGCTGGAGCTGTCTTCACATTCAGCCAGCTCGACTTTTTCCCACAGCTAAACTCCTCAAAGGGCCCATGTGCTCCAGGCTGAAACGTAGGCCGAAGTTCATTTGTGGTCCTGATTTCTGAAACTGTTTTTCATCAACTTACACTGACAAAACAGTTAGAAAACTCCTAAATCAAAAGCATGTTCCTTAATGTTTCTTATAACTGTAAAGCTATTTCCACTTTAAATTTATATAGACTTTGGCAAGCTCAAAGCTCTAGTAGTAATGACTATGTTCCATTTAACTGAATTGCTGTAGAATGTCTCTTGCTTCCAGCATCTGTGCCTACCTGCAGACCATATGAAAAAAAGGAAAAAAAAAATCTTGAAGTTTACCTTTAATGCCCATACTCCCTCTTTGGAAAATGCTGTGTGACATCAGTGCACATTCAATCTATAAGGAAGGATTTCTCTTCTTGACAGATTTTGTCATCTGCCTAAAACTTAGGTGTTTATACCTGAGTTAATAGCTTTATAGCTATTTATATTTATATATATATTTATATGTATATATATAACTACCTTTACAGTCAGTAGTGTAGAAATGTATCACTTTTAAGGGAAAATTAATTTCATCTTGAATGTGTGTAACTAAGGCCAGTTAAATGAATAATAATAAAAAAACACTTGTGTATATGCGGAAGTTTGACATATACACAGCAACTCTATTATCTATATGCAAAGAATCATTAAGATCCAAAAGTAACTAAATTTTTCATGCATGTGCAGATCAGACATTGTATGCAGACACAAAAACCTCTGTGCAAGTAAGATGGGATCCTCAATTGGTTTTGGAGTTGTCAGTCAAAATTTTATCATATCTATTTATTTCATTGAAGCCTATTTCCATCAAGAGCACTGAAGTAATGCTGAAGTATTTCTATTTCATTTAAAGGACAATATATACAAAATAATGAAGAATTATCAAGTTTATGGCTATTTCCTCTTCCATACAATGGATATCAAAATAGGAAAAGCTACAACTTTTTCAATAATTTCTTAATTTTTAGAGATGCAACTTTTGTGGGGAGATTTACAGTGCTTGCAGGTTAACTCTTGTCCATCAAAACACATATTCAAATTGCCATCTCATCTATTTTTTTTAATCTTTATACTTTTATTTCTTTTTAAAATATCTATTGCTTTTTATCTGTTCTCTTTTTTTTCCCTTTCTTATTTTGAAGCTCTTGACATCTGATTCATCCTACCAGCAGAATGAATCTCAAGACAATTCGTCTGTCAGAGATGGGTGATTACGCTCTACCTGGATTGATAATAAAAACTCAAGTAATATAAAAGACTAGGTAGTCTCCTCTACTGTGAATCTCAGCTACGTAGATACCATTGCAGTATTCCCAAGCCAAACCAGTATATCTCACTGTTTCAGTTTGTTGATGAATTGTACAAATGCTATATATGTTATTTTTTATAATTATCTCCGAATATGAAAAAAAATAAGATCGATATTCAAAAAAAAAAAAAACATTTGTCAGCTTTAGTATAAGAAAAAGAGACATCTGACTGAGTTAATCACACTAACTTCTCTGCAGACAATGAAAATAGGCAATGACAGGCACCTTGGAATGAGGATTCATCTTATCCTAAGTTCAGTCTCATTTCCTTGTCTACTGATGACTGACTACAAAAGGAGCCTTGTAAACCAGGTCATAAATGCAGATCTAACTTTTAGAATAGTAAAGTTACAGTAAAGTTATAACTGGATACTGTTCAGACCAATGCCACTCTTAAAGCACACTACTATTGCAAAGCTTTGAACCTACTTTTGGAAATAGACTCCTTCAGGTTTAGGAAGTTGGGAAGGATTAAACTTATTCCTGAAATTATGGGGAAAAGATATGTCCCAGGTTTCATAAAGGATCAGTTGTTTTAAGTAAGGAACATTTGATTGGATGCTGCATCTGTACCTGAGCAAAGGAGGGAAGACGGTAACAATCAGAGACTCTATATCAGTTTAAGAAGTTTGCAACTTTAAATTCATAAGGGATCTTTTCTAAGTCAATATTTTCTCTGGCTATGTATATACATATACTTATGTATACATAAATATGAGTGCATTTGTATATATATAATGACAGTAAATTTGACAATTTGGACCATGTAAATGACTACTTTGATTTATACTGAGAATATACTGAAAAATGCATGAGCGTTATATGCAAGCCTTACTCGCGCATGCACCAGATTAGAGAATTTATCTTTGCCAGTTTTCATTACTACTGCTAGCAAGGCACATTGTGAATATGGAACTACATCATAGCTAAAACTTATAAATGATCATTGTTTCAAAGTTCTTTAGTGTTTTCATACAGTTGAAACCAAAAGTCCTCTACTCACATACTTGTTATTTCCTTTTTGTGAATGCATTTTTACAGGTTGGGAAATGTGATTAAAA
Source organism: Tinamus guttatus (assembly GCF_059628265.1). Taxonomy (NCBI): domain Eukaryota; kingdom Metazoa; phylum Chordata; class Aves; order Tinamiformes; family Tinamidae; genus Tinamus; species Tinamus guttatus. Next base: position 402,162 of record NW_028289228.1, on the reverse strand, counting down.
GCATAAAGCATTCTGTAATAACAAAAACAGTTTAAAAATAGAATAAAGTCTGAATCTTTTTTTCATTTCTGAATTAATAAGTAACATAAATTTACAAAAAAAAAATCCTTTCTTAATATTTCCTAATGCTACTCATTGATTACTGTGCAGTGACTCCCCGATATACTTATGTTATTCAGGAAATTAAGTTATCATTGCTAGAAAGTTCTTCATTAATAACAATGGTATTCAGCAAAATGTTTGCATATTCAAAGTGTTTTAAAATATGCTTCATAAACAGATTTGTAAATGTTTCTAGCGAAAGTGTAACAAAGATTATTTTTATAAACAAAACTAATTAAACCAGTCAGCACTAGTTAAGAAAAGCAGTATTATACAGAATAATACTTGAAAACAATAGAATATAAGAATCTAATTATAAGCCCTGTTGTATTTATTGCAAGCACAATAAATAAGCCCTGTCTAAAGCAAGAGTGTATTTAAGTCTATTTTTGACTATACTTTGAAAGGAGACCCTACGCAAATAGTCACAGCAGGACAAAAACCTTTCAGTGTAACCATGCCTAGAACAGACTACATGTTGAATGCAGAGCAATTTCAGTGAGTGCAATGCAGAGCACTCTCAGTGAGTGCTGGGCTGTGTTAATAAGACTATTTAAGAAAGCACAACAGTGGAAAACACTTGCTGGGCTGTTGGTAGAATTTAGTAGCCTATGCACATTGCCATGACTGTACAGCCTCTAGCCTGGAGGCTGCCTTCACTATGGTTTGCAGCCTCTAGCCTCTGGCGACCAGCAGGGGCCCTCCCGGGTTTCTCATCCAATGCAGTTTCCTACACAGGATGTAGCTGGCCTATTTGCAAATAGATCACAAGTCAGCTTCAGCAATCGTTCCTTTCATAGCAGTCAGATTCTTCTGAAAAAAAAAAAAAAAAAAAAAAAAAAAAAAAAAGAATGCTAAACTAAATGGTTCTACACTGAGTTCTGCATCCAAGAATTCACCAACAGCTTATTAATAGTTGGGACACGCTCTCAAATAAATTCTTCTCATTATGACTGCTTCTGATGGAATCATTCTGGATTCGCATAGGTGTAAGTGAAATCTAGATTTGTTCACCATTATGAAATCTTGTGATTTTTGCATGACAGAAAATAAAGTAATTATGGTTTAAATGTTTATTGTACCTTATTTAGAGACCAGCTAGCCTCTGGGAATCTGTATTTGTATGACCTATAATAGTTTTATAGATTTTTCTCCAGTAACTAGAATTTCAAAAGGCTTAGATATGTCAACTGAACATTTTAAAATTGATTTTACTCTCCAGGATTATTGTTGACTCACAGCTGATTAGTTTAAGCTATGAGGTCTATTTAATCTTTTTATTGTTAAGAAGTAATTTTTCTTTAGTTTTGCTGTTGTGTTTAATGTTAATGTGTTACTTCTTTGTGGTTTAGTAAGTCCTTTTCTGAAAAAACTTTATTTTGTACAGCTTTTCTGTTAATATATAATATAGTATATAATGTATGTATATAGTATATATAGTATACATATACAGCCTAAGCATTTGTAGAGTAAAAGAGGCATTGTGTTTGCATTTCTTGCTTGCAAAAATCTTTTTTTTGGGGCCAGGAGGAAAAGGGAGGGAAAGGTTGGGTCAGAAAAGATGTCTCTTCAGGATTTTCCCCATACTATCTTCTGTGTTTTTTTTTTTTTGTTTGTTTGTTTGTTTGTTTGTTTTCCCCTGTTCTGTATAGTTATCTTCTTTTTCCATCCACTTCTAAAACTGACTTATTTCGTCTCACCTGATTTATAACAGTCTTCCAGGTCATAATATCCAACCTCCTTAACTTCTAACGTAATTCAATATATGCAGTTCTATTGATTGGAGAGTAACAGTAACACAGTAATGAAGAAACATGTTCTGCATGGATATGTGTAAGTGTATATGTAAAAGCTCATATTCTAAAAAGGGCAAAGTTATAAAACCATTGAAAATCATGAAAGTTAAAATAGAATAAAAATAAATAAAAAAATAATAAAAAAGGAAGGCTAAGGCTCCTAATATCACACAGCAACAATATTTTAAGAAAGTTTTTTCTCCGAATGGTCATGTTAGGAATTTATATATGGAGAACAGCAATTCCTTAAGACTCTCTCCTTTTTTTCCACTCCCCTGTGTTGCAGTGGAACTCACATGAATTGTAAACATGAGGATTTATATAAATGGCAATTCTTCACAGAATTATAGAATGATTAAGGTTGGAGGAGACCTTTGGAGATCATCTAGTCCAATCCCCTGCCAGAAAAGTCACCTAAAGCACGTTCATGAGATCATTTCCAAGTGGGTTTTGACTATCTCCTGAGGAGACTCCACAAGCTCTCTGGGCAACCTGCACCTCTCAGTCAAGAAATTTTTCCTCAAATTCAGGTGGAACTTCCTGTCTTTCAGTTTGTGGATGCTACCTCTTGCCCTATTACTGAAAGGAGTATGGCTCCATCCTCTTGTCATCCTTACCCTTAAGGTATTTATATACATTGATAAGATAACCTCTCAGCCTTCTCCTCTCCAGGCTGAATAGACTCAGCTGTCTCAACATCTCCTCATATGCTTCAGTCCCTTGATAATCTTAGTAGCTCTTTGCCAGAGCTCCAGCAGCTCCATGTACTGGGAAACCCATAACTGGACACAGCACTCCAGATGTGGCTTCACCAGGACTGAGTAGAGGAGTCGGATTTTTGGACCTGCTGGTAATGTTTTGCCTCAAGCTGCTCAAGATACCATTGGCCTTCTTGGGCACAAGGGCATACTACTGGCTTATGGTCAGCTTGTCCACCAGGACTCCCAGATCATTCTCTGCACTTCAGCAGGTCAACTCCCAACCTGTACTTGTTATTCCACCCCAGGTACCACCTGTACTTGTTATTCCACCTCAGGTGCCGCAGGACCTTGCGCTTGTCTTTGTTGAACCTCTTGAGGCTTCCCTCCACTTGTCCAAGTTCCTCTGAATGGCAGCACAGCTCTCTGGTGTATCAGTCACTCCTAGTTTTGTATCATCAGCAAATTTGCTGAGAGTGAGCACTGTCCCTTCGCCCAAATCATTGATATTTGAATACATTGAACAGAATTGGACTCTATACCAGCCCCTAGGGACACAGCTAGCTACAAGCCTCCAAGACCCTGCAACAGTGATCACAATCCTTTGAGCAAAACCAGTTTCCAATCCCAGAATCACAGAATCCCAGAATGGTTGAGACTGGAAGGAACCTCTAGAGATCATCTAGGCCAAGCCCCTGCTCTAACAGGGACACCCAGAGCACAGGGCACAGGGTTGCATCCAGGTGGGTTTGAAGATCTCCAGAGAAGGAGACTCCACAGCCTCAATCCACCTCACTGTCCACTTACCTAACCCATACTTTGTTAGCTTGCCTATAAGGATGTCATAGGAGAGAGTGTCAAAAACTTTACTGAAGTTAAGGTAGACAACATCCACTGCTATTCCACAAAGACACCATATATCCAAAGTCCAAACATGCTGATGGAACATTGTACATTGAGCTTATAAAAGTAACTTTTTCTTACTCCTGTAATCATTTTGTGAAAAAGAAAATGAAACAAGGGATATCTGCGTCTTACCTGTTCCTAAAAATCAATTCAATCTAATTTTTATTCCTACAATACTAGTATGTACTACATTGGCTAAGGTGGCTCTTTCATAGTGCTGGTGCCTTATTTATGATGTAATTTGCCTTCCAGAATCTATTTTTTTCTTCCAAGAAGAACCTTTATTCTGTAGCTGTCAAGAGTGCTAAAGTTATCTTGGGAATTCAGGAGACAGTTAAACCCTATCAGAACATGCCAATATGATCATGTGAAACCAATAGTGTGCGCTCCTGCCAAAACTTGGAGGTGAGAGGGAGCAAACCCAGGGCTAATCCTGAGCTGAAGCTTCAAGATCAGCATTGACTCTCTGTCTGCAAGCTTGTAGAATGGATCAAATAAGTGTATAATTGTCTTCATATGCGTTTATAATGATATCCACAGTAATATCACTTTTAATATTGCCTGTTTGCATAATCCCTTGCTTCTCAACTCAAAGTTTTGTAGAAAACTTTTCCTTGGAAAATGTTTTTCTCAGTGGGAACAGCGCTTTACCACAATAAAACTACAAAAAGATTTTTTTTTAAAAAAAGGGCGCTTTTATGGTCCAGCCTGTATGGAAGCATGAATTTCATGGGAAGTGAGAAGTTGAGGAGTATTGTTTTGTTTTTCCTGATTAGTATATATTTTATGTAAACCTTCACCTTCTTTATAAACATCACTTTTCATCTCTCATACTCAGCATTAAAGAAGAGGTAACTAAGGTATAGGTAGCTCTTCTGAAGGTGAATATTGCATATGTAGTGACTATTTCATTATTCGATCATAGGAAAAGAAAGGAAACTGGAGCGAATCACTGCTGTTGGTGACAAAACTTGATGTTGCATAGACAGAGTATTTAGGTGTTTCATAAAGTTAAATAAAGCTACACATTCTTTTCCTGTGAAGCTTTCAATTTCAGTCACATAAGCACTCAGTAAAAATCTATCTCCTTTATCTTCCACCCAGTAAGGTTATTTCTAGAAATGACAGTTCATAACTCCTTCTCCTTTGTCTGACTTCCCTAGTAGTACATTAGTGTGGGTGGGTAGGTAGATTGCAACATGACTGCCAAGCTCTAAGATGGGTTTTTCTTTTCTTACAATTTTATATTTCATTAATTGCTATATTTCAGAGCCTTATACTCATTATGTTACTGGTCTGCCTCAATCAAAGAGAGACTTACTATACATTCAGTACATACAGGATCAAAGTAGAATAATGCATTATGAAATACTGGAAATTGTTTCAACACTTCAGTTATGATTTATTTGAACTATGACTTTCAATGTCTATTTAGAGACACTATGCAGCAGGCTGGCAAATGTTATGTATCACCTGAGACACTTAATCAAGGTGACTAGAAATAAAGAAATATATAAAGACAACAGTGCTGAAAACTATTTAAAGTAGGAAATGAACAGTTACTGGGAGCAATAATCGAAGGAATAAAAAGAGGTAGATAATAGAAATCAAAATATTTTTGATGATAGAAATGGAGTTGGTGTGGCATAAGCGACGTATGAGAAAAGAAAAAAAAACTCAGCAAGATTGACATTTCCTGTCATTTTGACAGTGGGAGAAGGCAACTTTAGTCATATAAGTTTATTTGCTTATACAGTTCACCGGTAATAGGTACTGCGAACTAATACTCTGTTTGAGTATATAAGACTTCTGTATAAGTCTTATAAAATCAAAATAAATATGGATAAATGTTTTTATTTATCCCCTTACCAAAGTGAGAGTAATGATATACAGAATATATATACTTCCTCTTTTAAATAATTTAGAAAGTGGAAAATTTTCATTAAAAATAATAATAAAAAAGAGTAGTTTATCCGATTGCTGTAAATGAGCACACTTTTTTCTAAAGTGTAGGTTTAGTATTATTGTCTGAACTTTATCTGGGCTGTATCTATGAAATGGTGTATTTTTTATGCTGTTACATGAAAAAATGATTCATGCCTTTCTTTGGCACTCACAAAATTAAAACGAGATGTTTCTGGTGCTTCAAAGGATCAATCAAGGTGGTATATTTACTTTGGGCAAGAAACTCTGGAATTAGCCTGGATTTACAATTGTATTTTCTAACTCTGAATGAAATGCTGATCTGAGATTTTCTTCAGTTTTAGTCCAAATATCTTCTGTCCTCTTTGAGATGTTGCACAGAGTCAGAGAATCACAGAGGCAGGAAGGGATGTCAGGAGCTGATCTAGTCCTATGCCCATCCTCAGAACAGGGTCACCACAAGCAGGTTACTCAGGGTCATATCTAGGCAGGCTTTTAATATCTCCAGGGATGGAGACTCTTATGATCTCCCTTGCAAACCCCTTTGTAGGATTTGATCATCCTCATAGCAATAAAACTTTAGCTTAAGCAGAACTTAAGCAGAGCTCAGTTTGTGCTCATTGCTTCTTGCCCTACCATTGGCTACAATGGCTCTGTCTTCTTTACTCATCTCATCAGATATTTATATGCATTGATTAGATCCCCTCCTCTGTTTTATGTTCTCTTCTCCAGCCTGAACTCTCCCAATTTTCTCCTCTAGTTCCTGTGTAAGAGAAGTTCTGAACTTTAAATCATCTTTGTGGCCTTTTGCTGGATTACTCTGTCCATGAACAGTTTCTTGTTAAATCATATAATTCCACACTATTGCATAAATGGGAGCTGTGATGTTACAGCTGGACTATGTAGTACATCAGAGTTGGTCAGACCAAAGAAGAAACTGAAACCAAGTAGAAGGCTCCAGCCTCATATATTCATGTTAGCCTCATACATTCCTCATACATGCCTCATGCATTCATGTCTGTTCAGGCTGCCTAAAATGCTAGTTGCCTCTTCTGGCAAGGCTCGTCTGTGGCTAGGCTCGTCTGTGCATCACAATGTGGGGAGGAATTAAAGATGTTTGCTAATTATTACTAAATAACTATTACTTTTATCTTACCCAACATTTAATTTTATTCTTTTTACATCTTTTTTATAATTCAGGACTAAATTAATATTATGTAGACTATTATCACTATTACTCACACACAGTCCACTTTTAATTTATAAGATTTCCAATAATTTACACTACCTTCCCTACTTATTTCAATGTCAGCTTTGACATAGAGTTTGGGGCACTTGCATTGGTAAGTGCAAGTTATGCCATTGACTTCAATACCGTCCATGAAGATTAAACCAGGGTAGGATTTAATGGAGTTTAAGAAGGGCTTAGAGTTCTGTCAAACTTATGTCTAATTCTATTTAATATGGCACGTGTTTTCAGTTGTGTGATGAAGAAACATCACAAATTTCCTGCTACCATCATTGCTGAATTCTAATTTGGTCTTTGACTTTTCAAGTCTGTTGTCCTTAAAAATATATGCATTTCTTTGTTTGAAATTTATATAACTTCTTACAGGCACTGAATAACTGCATCCTTGTGACATATTGTTTGGGGCTGCCAGGACTGGAGAATACCTCCCTTCATTGATTGAAGTGATTTAACATGTATGTACAATGCATAGATCCAATTTTTTGAGCTCCCCCAGTATCCTGTAGTCTTGAAAAAGCCTTAATTGCTACTGGCTGTCCTCAATCTCATTTTATGCAAGCCACATTAAGGTACAATGCAAATGATGGCATATATTAATAACCTCAGTATAGAGAAGAACAGATTTTTTAAGTTTGCTGAAGATAAAGGAGAAAGGTAAAGACTTATCCACATATCCACATATACAGGTGTCTCTACCTTTGTCAGGTAACTTACCTGACAAAATATCATACTACAGGATTTTAGTCTATGACCATTTCTATTCAACAGGTTTTGCCTCCTGAAAACCAGTTGTAAGGAACTCATCTACAGGAATTTTCCTTCAGAACTCCTTCAAGAGCTATTGTTGGTGCAGCCCCAGAGAAAACTTCATTTCAGATCACCCTTTCTCTAGATAATTATTTTGTGGAATATGATAATGATCCTCCTCTGCAATCTTTTAGTGCCTCCAAAGATTTAGAATTTGCTCCTGGAACATATTTTCTTGCCACCTTGACTGGGAAATATTCTGCTAGTCAATTAGTTAAAGGCTGTTTTTCTTCTTAGAGATATAAGTTTTATTTGTTTCTTAGACTAAGAATTACATCTTGCCTTTCACAGTTTAATAAGTTACTTTTCTCTTTCTTGTTTGTGGTTTATTGTTCTATTTTGATGTGAAATGGATCCCCTTCTGGTCTTCAGTTTCTATTTCAATCTATACATTCAAAATATGATTCAAATGTCTAAATTGGATAATTATGTTTAATTCATGACTAGCTCTTGCCTGAAAACATACATAGGCAATCCAATCACTCTGGGGTTATAATGGCTTTGAGTCATTATTTTCAATTCATTTTAGAAGTAACACTTATAAAGTTAATGTTGTCTCTATTATGATATGTTTGTGTGCACTTTTGAATAGCTGAACTACCTCACTGAGATCAACAATCTTTTTTTCTATTTCAAATATCGATATTTAACTATATTTTAAACTTTGAAGTCCTGTAATTTAGAATCAGTTTCTGTCAAAAAGGTTATGAATTGCCTGCTTTATGGTACTTTTTTACATTTTATGATGTGTCAGACTTCCACAAAAAATATTATTCTTGAAAGCTTTGCAAACAGACAGATTTTTTCCATGCACAAAATCAATAATATTCTTTCTGAAGCATTTCTACTGTAGCTACTGTGCTGTTTCTTTTCTGTAGCATTCTACAAATGCGTGAAAAATAATAAATATTCTCAAATCGATTTTAAAAGATATTTATGTCAATCCAATGCACCACTGATCTATATTTCTACTTATAAAATTGTTGTTTCTGTGGCTTTTTTTTTCTGATTGTTTTAGTTAGATTTTCTTGTTACTAAAACTAAATATTTAAGTTATTATAGAACCTAAAAAAGGAGACATTTCTTTTTTAGTTCCACAAAATGCAGAGATGATTCAAAATTATCAATCATCTTGGCTACAAAAACATTTGATTTACATCTTAATTCACACACATATGAAAGGAACTAGATGACTGAAATTTAATTATGCTCCTACTTGACCCAGATCTGCATACCTCCAGACATCCTAGGAGATGTCAGATAAAGGCACAGTAGGGAAACTTAGCTCTCAGGCACTTGTAGCTGAAGTGCCTTGCTTCCTGCTACCTTGCTACACAAAAGAGATATTTAGGGTTTATTAGATAAAAGCAGCAGGGCTGTGCTGCTAACAGTGTGAGTAAGTAGCAGGCAAATAGAATGAATTTCTGACTCCTGCATATGGATTCATTTTTTTCCAGAATATCTCCATTTTTTTCTCTTCCTGTTTCTGAATCGACAATCACAGTAAGAGTATCTCAGGATGTTAAGGTATTTCTTTCTCTTGTAAGAGATCATTCCCTCCTTAAGTAAGATCATTCCCTCCATTAAGTAAGCTGAAAGTCTTCTGGTTCCACAAAGTTAGGATTTTGTGCTTTCCAGTTAGAACACTGCTAATATTATTGTTTTGGATACCCATATCCAATATTGTTCTATTCTGAATAGAAACCATCAGATGGATCGATCTATGAGCTCTGCTCATAGAACTGTCATCTCAACAGCAAGTTTTGATAGATCAAACTGGTTATTTTAGAAAGCAGAAGGTATGGGGGAACAACAGTCAGGATTTATTATCTCCCGAAGTCAGTGAATAAGGTGAATGCAAAACTCCTATTCACCAAACCTCACAAATCTACAACCAGAGGATGTCTTGGAAACCAACAGGAGATAAGTACAGATATTTGGAAAGAAGTAGTAAACTTCTGCAGTTAATTGCAACAGATGGGTCTGGAAGCAGATATTATCACTAGGTTCAGAAGATATGAGAAAAATGAATGCACACCAGGTTTCAAAAACAAATGGAGAAAACAAGTCATGCTCTCTAACCAATCAATGGCTGTGGCCATGAGGGCCTATGAAGGAATGGACCCAGAACATGGCCAGAATGGCATACACTCTCTACAAATCACCATTTTGCAACTGTTGGGAAGAAAATATTAGGATAAATGGACCATTGAGCTGACTCCTGGACAGCTTTGGTATCCCGGCTCTCTGGGAAGACAGGCACCTATTGTCTCATTGAACAAAAGCCACCTAAGATTTGTCTCTTTATCCTGGGAAGATCCAAGTCAGCCACAGCTAATATAAATCTCACATAGAATTTTTGAAGGTTCTGCCTAAGCTTTTTTATAATGTCAAAACAATGTGAGGAAGTGAGCTGTCCCTCTCTTCCTGTTAAAATCAAGTAGAATGTGAGATATTTCAATAATGCAGCAATCACAGAGCAAGTAGAAAATACCTGAGTAGAAAAAAAAAATGAGGAGATTGGTTCTCTATTCTGATTTTTACAACATTCAGGTAGGAACAGATTGATTCAAAAATCTCTACTCACTTCATAGTCTTTCAAGGAGTGTTTCTAGACACACTTGTGTCTTTCCTTCTACTATACTGCAGGCAAAGTATCCAATTTAGTCTGGAAAGCCTGATTGTAACAGATATCGCTTTTAGTGTTGCAATTCCTGAGTTGAATACCTAAAGTATAAGACCATGTGCTTAGAGTATATAAACTACATTATATGGTAGCTCATGTGTTTTAGGTGTTTTCAAAGTAATATAGCCTCTTTTTAATATCCATGTTTCATTAGGGAAATAGAGATTCACATAATTTTACAGTATTTATAGAAATTGTCATTATCAGAAGATACCTTGGCATTATCAGAACACAATGTGATTCATGTGTTTGAACCTCCAAAATATGTATGACTGACATCAGTGAAGACAATTATTTAAATAGATATAAAATTTAAGATTTTTAATGTTATTTATTGTAAGTCTTAGCATCCCAATTTAACCATATAAAATTTAAATGGAAATTCTGCATGATGTCAAGGATACTGTTGTAGAATTGCTATTCTTTGTGCATTCCAACTGACCAGAGATCTGGACAACTATTTTTATTACCAGAGGACTGGCAAGTTTTACAGAACAACTTAATAAAGTGTTCTTTATTATGTGGGTATTTGTTAACCACACTATAACATTAACTCTGTATGAAAAGATATGCCAAAGCAATTATAACATATTTGGTTGCCAGAAAAAGTATACTCTAGCATATTCTGCAGATTTGTGCTTTTTAAAAGGAAACCCTTAAAATTGGTTAAAATTTTGAGGTTCTAACTTGTACTATGGAATAAAAAATTATCTTCAAAGAAAAAAGATGAGAGGCAGAAATGGTTACTACCAGAAAATATTTTTATGACAAATATTTGATATCTCCCATAATACTAAATTAAATTGTAAGTCGTATACAGTACAGATTAGCAATTACAATTAATTTCTATAATGGCAGCACAATTGTAAAATTGTAAAATTGATGTTAAGATATTTTTATAAAATGTAGGTACTCATAGCATATTCAATTTTGCATAACATTGCAATAAGACTTATCTTTCCTTTCAATGAAATGACATAGGCTAATAAATTAAATGAAAATAGTAATTGAGAAATTGACTGAGGAAATTAACTTAGGTTATTGTTATAAATGAGTCGATGTTAAATTTTACAATATCATTATGTAAAATATCTGATGGAAAGAAAATGTGAACTTGAATAAATAGAATTAAGCAACAGCACTCAGTTAAGGATATGTTTTATCATCTGCGATACAAATATCTTGAGAAAAAGTATGCTTTTCAGTAATATTATATTTTCCAGTGTGACCTCTTACAAACTAGAGCTTTTGTAAATTAAAAACACATTTAGTTGTTTAGTAGTAGTAGTACTTTATTTTGCATTTTTTACATAGCTAAAATTAATCAAGGAAATATCAGTTCCCTCAGAACTTCTAAACATGAAGTTGAATGAACAGGTGCTATGTAATCTTAATCTGTGAAAACTCCACATTAGCAATGAGCTTCATGAGCTAATTTGTGAGGAGTTGTTCTCTCTGGTAATTATCTCAACATCTGCATACCTTTAGACATCTTTGAATTCATACTCTCTACCACTTATGCAAATAGATCATGTCTGATTTTCCTTTGATTTAGTGAGCCATACAATAATAAAACTTACATTTCATTTCTCTTCAAAATCAAGCTGTTGACTTGTCAACATAAATATTTGTTGTGCTTCTTTCTACTTTTATTTTTCTTTTAACAACATTGTCTTTATTGCTTTTTTATCATGACATAACATTTCCATGATTACTGCTCAATGCTGACTGATTTCTTTTACTCCACTTGATTATATCAGCAGGTACAACATTATTGCCTTCATTGTTCTCTTTGTTGTGGTTTACCTTTAAATGTCTCCTCATCTCACATCTTTTTATTTAGATGTTGAAGATGGCTAGGAATATCCACTAACTGCTATCAAAGACAAACAAAAACAACAACAAAAAGAGTTATTCATTCTTTTTCTGCTGGCCATTCTATTTCAGTTGGCCAAAGTATCGAGTTACTAAAGTTTCATATCCAGAGATACTGGGAGTCATCAAAAAATGCAAGGAGAAATAAAAAGGATCATAACTAAAATTGGAAGGATTCTTTTATCTTTTTTTTTCTCCTTCTTTTGCAGTGTGAGATCAGAGCAGGCACACTGTAGGAGACATTGTAAGGGACACTATTGAACAAGCCAAAGTACAGACTTTGAGGAACAGTAGTAGGTGTTAACTATATAGATCAGCTACTGAAAAAATATTTTTATCGGTTTTATAAGAATGCATAGTTAAAAATTAGATATACTCCTTTCTATTTTATTTTATTTTATTTTAGTCTGAGTATTCTCTGTTGGCACTATAGAAAATGTTTATGTACCAAGTAGAGCATTTTTAAGATAAAGGCAGCAAACTTGCAAACAAGGACATATCTGAAGGATGGAGGAAAAAAATTATGAGACTGAAGATGGAGTCAGGAGGCAATAACAAAAGACACAATGACTGTTATTTCATTTACTGATTGAAAGGGGTAAAAATTAATGCTTGAAATTGAGATGTTTTTATTTAATTGTTTTTGCTTCAGTGTTTTTCTATTTGGTTATTGGTTGTTATGACATATTAAAATTAGGAACCCTACACAAAATCATTCCTTTTAATATTATATATATTTCTTTGTAATTTTACAAGTTTATATATCCATGGGTAAATCTGCAGGAAAATAACTAGCCAGAGGAAGTAGGTAGATCTACTATAGACATACATATGATTAGCAAGGGCTCATTATTTCTATCTTCAGCGCAGGTAGCCCTACAAACAGAGAAAGAAAAGAAAATATACATATAAACATGAAAATAATGTGAAAATACATCTCTCTATGCATATGACTCTATGCATGACATTTTTACCAAGGTTGTCTAAGATCTTTTGTACAAAACAATCTGCGTGATTATGGTTCACCCAAATAGTCCTGTCTTCCTGATATGCCAATCTGTTAGAATGGAGGAATCATTTGATGGAAAATACTGGCTTCCCTAAGCACTAACACAATTAAAATCTCCCCGCCCCCCCCTCTTCTTTTTTCTTTCTTTTTTTTTTTGGAATAAGCAATTTCGGGTAATAGCAATGCAAAATAACTTTTGAGCTTAAAACGAAGCTTAAAATGAGATCACTCTTCACTCAGGAAATAGGAGTTGTTTTTTTAAAAAAGTAACTGTTTCAAAGCTTAGCTAGATAGACGGAATTTGGGTCTGGGTTGTGGCACTTGTAAGATTTGCTCACCAGAATAAACTTGCCTGACTGCTGGCTGAACCGGAAGGGGGAATCTGTTTGAAATGCCACCTATGAATATATGCCTACCTGAAAGCTAGTTGTCTAAGTCCCAGCTCTGTACTGGTGGTCAATCTAGTACAACTTATTTGCAATGGGATATCTGAAATATGCTTTTGGATGTCAAATATACAAAACAACACAGGTTAAACTTGGGTGATGGATTTATAGGTACCTAATTAGCATAGATAAGCACCATTTATAGGTGGCATCTCAAATAATTTGCACCTCTAAAAGTGTGTACAGCTGAAACTTTCTTTATATATCATAGTCACTTATCCATCTATAATAAGTGGAGGGAGAAAAATATCTTCAAGACAGTGATTCAGTACCTTAATCAAGGTATATTTCCTGGAATGAGAGAAAAAAAAAATCTTCCAGAGATAGCTATTTCTAGCCTTTCATAGTAGGGCTAATAAGCTACATAGCTAGTTTAAATGCCAAAAATGATGTGAGGTGATCCTACCTTTGGTGATACTGTGTTCTTTTGTTTTCCAATGTCATTTACTAGTAACTATTGCAATAATTCAAATTAAAATACATTTTTTCAAGGCCACACAGTGATTTGTCTCTGTAAGATGACTGAACCTATACCTTGAATTATGCTGTTTGTTCCATTGCTGGCCTATTAATTAGTGACATTCTTGGAAAAGACAAGTAACAGGTACCCTTTAGGAAACACTCATCAGGCACCTATGGAGAAAAATGTCTTGAGCATTTAATATTTAACATAGCTTTTTCTCTCTAATTAATTTACAAGGGAGATTGAGAAGATTATGGCTGATGTTTCTCTGTACATCCAGTTTACAGTTTCCTTTGACTTTGTTCAATTATATCAATTAATCATTCAATTTCAATTTTTAATCATTCAATGTTCAATTAATCCCTTAATCATCTTTGTGGCCCTACACTGGACCCTCTCTAGAAGTTCCAAGTCCCTCTTGTACTGAGAAGCCCAGAACTGCACATGGCCTCACCAGAGATGAGTAGAGGGGCAGCCTGAGTAGAGGGGCAGCTGAGTAGAGGGCAGACCCAAGGAAGGGTCACCTTCCTTGACATGAAGGCAACACTCCTCCTGATGCAGGCCAAGATCCCACTGGACTTCTTGTCCACAAAGGGACGTTGATGGCTCATGGTTAATTTGTTGTCAACCAAGACTCCAAAATCCCTCTCCGCAGAGTTACTTTCCAGCAGGTCTAATTAATTAGGTTCCTAATCTAAATTGAGCCTGAGGTTATTTATGACCAGGTGCAGGACCCTGCACTTGTCCTTGGTGAACCTCATGAGATTCCTCTCTGCTCAAATCCAATCTGTTTGGGTCCCTCTGAACGGCCGCATAGCCCTCTGGAGTTATGGCCACCAAATATCTAACAACTATATTCTGCTCCTAAATTTAAGTATGTGGAACTGAATCTCATTTAGGATGTCAGAAATAATTTGTGTGTGTATAAAGTTCCACATATTTACATTTTATTAATAAGATTGTTGTGATGAACTTTCTACACATATGGAAACCAGCATATGTCACACATTAAATTTGATTCACTTGGACAAATCACAGTGGTTTCAGGAACATGTTGAATTTGTGCATAAATCAACATCGGAAAAGTTGGTTAGTGCAATGACTTAATGAAACAGCCTACTTGCAAAATCTCAAAGAAAATCTCCAAGTTGTTCTTTAGCACACTAAGTCAAATTTTGGGACAGAAAAATCGGTATCAAGGGAAAGTCAGATATCCGTCAACCACAATTTTATACAGATATCTTTTTACATTATTCTCTAACTTCTTAGTGTTGCATTTGTAATCTCTAATTCACATGTTTTCTGTTTATTGATTTTAATGGAATTTTCTATTAAAGGATAAAAAAACACAGAAAGAATCCATGATTTTATCTTGTGTAATTTAAATGACAGATAATTTATTTAGATCTGCAAAATTCATAACCACACATTAAAATTCTGGCCTTTAAAATAGCAGCATGAGCAGCAACACAGTAATATAATAATGGACAAGAGCAATGAGAAGGAATATAGTAATATGTGACTGAACATGAATGTTGGCATTAATAAGTTAAAAGGTGAATTTATAGCACAGTATGGGCATAGGTAAAATTAATCTCTCACATTTTAAACATACAAAAGGTTATCTAGAGGATGAATCATCTCAGTCTGAGACAGGCTAGACAAATCATGCTTTGGAGGTGCCTTTCTTCTGAAAGAAACTTAGGGTTAATAACTCAGAATTAGACATCTAGCTTTTGACTGTAGTCAGCTTCTATTTTGCACAGCTTCTAGTTAGCCCTTTTTTTTTTTTTTTTTTTTTTTCTGCTTCTCATTTCCAAGGCAACCTTGCTGTTCCCAATTTTTAGACAGGTTTTGGGACAGAGCTGTCTAATGAGGCCTGCCTGAATTTTTCTGCTACCCATAACTTCTCCAGCCTTTTCATTTCCTAAAATAAACTTTTATCCTGGAACTATGACTGAAAATTTCAGCTAAAATTTTCCACCATGATTTAGGCTTTAAGCAGATATCACATCCTGAAAATTTTAGCCTGTATGGTTTGAATAAATGCTTTGAAGTGATAAACAGCTGACAATGAGGTGCTATAACAGCAAGTGATGGATAACCCTAAGTTAAATTAATATCACTAGCTTTTCCAGTAGTACATACACAGAACTACATTTTTATGTTTTTTTTTTCCCTTTCATTTAATGTGCATTAATGTAAAACTCCTTACTTAGCAATAGGAAAACAAAGTATATAGTTAAGAATTTTATTTTCAAGCATTTTACTTAAAAATAAACAGTGCTTTTTCTAAGCTGCTTTTTTTTTTTCATTAGAATGCATAATTATTGTCCCTGATTCAAACTTAACTTTTTTTTTTTTTTTTTTTGTGGCAAAAACTGTCATTCAATGCTAAAAATTGATAAAATATTATTAGAAACCAAACAATCATTGTCATCACAACTGTGCTGTATTTATCCTCACAAGCTTTTCACAATTCTACTCTCAAAGGTAATTGTATTTATTTTTGTGACATTTCTTATAGCTACGTTCCATATTATTAAACTTTGGCTTAGCTTAGATGAAAATCACTTAAAAACAGATTGCCGTGCAAATTGTTTCATAGGAACAGCTACAAATAGGGCCAAATTTCTTTGTTGTTACCACCAAGTAAAGAAATCTTAAGAGAGAGATACTCCTTTCCTGAGGAGTGAGATCAATTTCACTTCCTGGCAGTTTCTAAATTGTGTTTGCAAATTGTGAGTGAAATTATGGAGACAGATGATCACTGGTCTCAACCTTTCATTATTCCAAGGCGACTTAGTGAAGAAACAGTTCACAGCTTTTAAGCTTTCTTGCTTTGCTTCAGTTTACAAGATCTCAACTTTCATTTATCAAGGAGCAGAATGGAGATAAGTGTTTCTGAAATCTTTTGGGATACATGAAGTCAACACACTGAAGATCTTGCATTTCTTCTGTATCCTCCCTTTTTCTTTATTGATTTTGGTTATATGATAACTGTGAATAATTATATGATAATTGTCCAGAAGGAAAGTCCATCTTTTTTCTAGAGTTGTCTAAACTTGTCAGTTTGTTGTTTTTGTTAAAATGTTTTGTATGAATTAAGTATAGTATTAGTTATAATGGTCAGGATCTAAATTTCTGTATTTGTATTTGTGCTTCTTTCTGTGTAAATCCAATTTAAATGTAAAAAGTTACCAGCAATTAAAATTTTGTCTGATTCGTTGTTATATCTTTAGCATAGTATTTTGTATAGAAAATATTTTTGAAAGACAAAGTCTTTTAGAATCCTAAGTTCTAAATTCTTTTATTTTAGGCTGGAAAGATAACTAAGGAATGACTTTTGCTCTTTTATTAATTAAGAGTTTCATCACAATCACTATCTTGATGCTTGCTTTCTCTTGCAAAGCACTTTTTAGTACACCTGTGAGAGTATTCAAATACCACAGACAACACAGTCCAGCTGCCATCATTCCCAGAAGAGAGGAGAAATGTTTCATCAAGAGAAATGTGGGAAGAAAAAAAAAAAAGAAAAAAAAAAAGGAGAAATTCTTAGATAGCTAGAAATTTTCAGTTGTGCAGGTCTGTGTAAGCAGTGCACACATAAGCAGTACTTTACATGTGAAAAACTTAATGAGTCTTCCAGATTCTAATAGATTAAGCCACTCTTCTACTTATGAAATGAAGTTTTGCCTTATTTTATAATTGAATAGAGAGAATTAAAGAAATTGCATAAACTATTTAGGAAATACATGATTCTGAAATCAAGTCACTTTTCAAATTCCAATATTCATCAGAAAGACATCAGAACAGGTCTACTATAGGTACTACTGTAAAGCATTAAATTTATGTCACAATAAATAAGCTGAATGTACACACTAAAGTATTCAAATAATGATCTTATTCAAATAATGATCTTTCCTTAATATTTACTATAAGAAGAAGATAAGCTGACCACACCTGGGAATACTGATTATTCATTTTATTGCCACAGCAAAAGTGTATATACTGTGATTAGTATATACACAAAAAATATATATATACATGATTGATTTGTTTGCAAACTACCTTCATTTTCATTCAAACTCAGATGTTCAATTTTTTAAATTAAACCCATCAACTTTTGTGATTTTTATTGATTTAAGCCCAGGTGTCACTAAAGAATAAATGTCACTAAAAAGGGAAATGAACAACTCTAGAGGTGGGCAAAATAGACAATTGTTCAACAAGACCATCAGATGGGGACTAATGGCCAAACCTACTTTGTCTGTGACAGAGCTTTGGAAAGCTGGGAGCATTGTTGCAGTTAGGAGCAACGGTTCTGGGATGGGATGGGATATTACTGAAAAGGCAAGAGATGGAGAGAGAAACAGTAGGAGCAGAAAACTTAACGTTTCTGAGATCTATGCCATTTTTTACCGCTATTTTCTGATTCCTCAATTTCTGAACCCTATATAAAGCCCAGCTCTAGCCTTTCTTCCCTGGGACGTCAATATATGGGGTATTTTTCTCTTCTGTGTCTGAAATGCCTTGTGTTTGGTTCTTTGGTAGAACTTGTCTCCTGCAAAGATGGAATTGTCTTATGGACAATGGCCTCAAAAATACACTAGGATGGTAGAAATACACAGGTACAAATGATGAAAAATATAAAGACTACTACTTCCTGGAAATGTGTTTTGAGGAATTGAAGCATAGCTTCCTGGGAAAGTCAGTGATCAAAACAGAGCAATAAGGAGACCTAAGGAGCTACTGGTGATTTGTGCTGCTCAGAAGACACATTTCAAAAATTCTAAATTAGTAGTAACTTTTTGCTCATCTGAGCATAAATAATTACAATGAGTGGCAACATAACAGATATGAGTGAAACAGATATGAATTGAAAAGTTAATAGGATATTATTTACATGTTGGTCTTAATAGGAACAAAAAAAGACCTCAGGTTGTTTCTCTCATTATTTACTAAGAGAGAGTTCCAACTCTCCAATTCAACTTTAACAACTGTTTGGGATTTTGTATGGTCATGTTATTAATGACTGTTAAATCTCAAATAGATGCACTGGTATTATTGTATGGTTGTAATGATATTTTCTTAAATAAAAAAAATAAAAACATTTCGGCTTCTACATTATATTATAAATAAATATCTCTCACACAGGTAAATTGAGGAGCATTTCCCAGGTCCTGGGACGATGTTTATATATGTTTGCTGTTTTTCCTCCAAACATTAAAATTTGATTAGAAGAAAAATGCAGAAATAAGGTGCTAATTTTAATTTATACCACTTATTTGTTAAACTGCTTTGCAAAACTGATAGACAAGGAAGTGATGGTGGATGACATTTCCACTACAGTTAAGAGCTTTCCTGCTGCCAGAGCAATTTAACAGGTCTTTCATGCAAAAGGGAATTGTGCTACTGAATATATTCCACATAAAGAATTACTATTTTTGCATACTGGAGGGCAAGAATACATTTATGACTAGGATAGGTGGAATGATGATACTTCACAACAAGAAAAACATGGTGCTTGAAAAGATGTTCGTATTATGTTTAATAAACTTTGCATTAATGGTTGATTAATTCATTTTAAATCCTCAAATGAAGAAACTACTCAAGTGAACTTTATTTAAAAATACTTTATTCATGAACAATCTGAAAGTGCAGCTGTGCAGCAATAAAATCATTCCTGAGGAGTTTTATTATTAGTTATAATTAATCTGAAATATGCATCTAAAATAGAGATTTGAAAAACCTAAATCTCATACAATGAAGTTTGTTTCTAGGGTGCACATGTACATACACAGTCTTCATGGGTACTTTAGAAAGAACAGCTGTCTCTGATCTATTACCTCTGCGTATGCAGGATTGATCTGAACCAGTAAGAAAATGAAAATTAGCCTAAAATTATCATGAAAAGACTGATGCCTAAGACAAGATTTGAGTGATAAGATTATTTTTCATTGTCATTAAATGGACAAATGAAAATACCTAAACAACAAGGATGAGAGATGAGAAAAAATGTGGCACCCCCACTGATAACATGTCTTTCAGATTCTCTATCTTGAGATACAGACTGAATTTGGGAAGATGTTAGCCAAGCCCAGTTCAATAAATTTGAAAAGACTTTTTACAGCAAAAAAGGATTTTGAAAAGTTTTGAAAAGCCCAAAGAAATTGAACAAACGGATTTCTTAATAGACAATTTTCAGTGCAATTCAAAATGAAATGTGAAAATGCCAAAGTTTTCAAGCATTATAGACAACAAGAACTTGAAAACAGAATTTTCATGTTTATGACTTTTTTTTTCTTAAATCATAGCCTCTGTTTCTGGAGTGTTAGTGTTTTTTTAAATCATGACCTTGTTCCTCCAGAGTGCATTTAGTATTCAGTTATAGCAAATGATATTCTGTCTACACAGAAAACAGCAGAAAATGCTAATTCTAATGAGAAGTGTGCATTCAATGTCTTAAATGTTGTCAGGCAATGCATACCTGAACTCTACAGTGAACCATGTTGATTTTTATTCCCACTCTGATGCTATAGGCAGTGCACGGCGAAGTGTTATACAATATATATGAGTGTGTGTGTTGCTTCTCATTTCTTTAAAGAATATATAAATTTACACTATCTTCCTGTTTCTATGAGGAAGTTTTCCCTCAACTTTCATTTTAGACTTGTCCAAACTTTTATCCTCAGATCTCTCCAAATCCTTTTTCTGGCTATATGCATCTTGAATTTTGTATGGGAAGAACTAGAAATTTTGGTGGATAGACCTTATGCATAAAAGAGAAGTGAAGGGCAGTCTGAGATTGTGAATTAAATGTGTTTTATGGCTGGCCCTGAGAATAAGATCAGAAATAGTTTGTATTTTCAGTGAGGATTTTTCAGTCAGAGTAATTGAGTTGTGCATACTCCAGATGGTAATGGAAGCCAGTTTTTGTATCATTTCTTCATGAAGTAACATTTAGGTACCTAAAGTTACCGTAAGGCCATTGACGGTTCAAATGTCAGATGTTATGACAATCCCACTAGAATAGTTTCTGAAAGTTTATGGTCATACCTGGGAAAACCAGAAATCAGAGTAGCTAAATTGGAGCAAAATTAAACTTAGTAATGGAAAACTATCATGAGCCTAGAATTATGTTTCTTAGGGTCGGTCTTAGGCAAGCATAGATTTTAATGCTTAAAGATCTCGATGGCCAAAATGCCATTTTCTGAGTTGAAAATTCTGACATAATGTTTCTGTTCTAATAAAGGAGAGAGACGAAAGGTCATTATTCTCATCTATTTTCCTCATCTGTATCCTGGCCCCTACCTCCCAATTTTCTCACACCTCTCCAGGGTTATTATGGATGCCAGTACCTTTTGACATATCTTCCATCTCACTTTAAATTACTCCTCCTTGTTTCCTCATTTCACTAGTCAGGCTTTTAGCTATTTCAATATCCAGAGAGAGGCCTTTACTTCTCAGGTGAAATTTCGCTCCCCGCCCCCATCCTAAATACACCAATCCATCCTTTGTAGGAAGGAAACAAAATAAGTACTCAAGCTCCTAAAAACTTAGGAATATTTAGAAGTAAAAATGTTAGGACTCTTAATAAGATTTAGGAATATAAATTCTTAACTGTTTACAAGCCATTACTTTCAATTTACAGTATTAATTCAAATTAATACTTTCTACAAAATGACTACAAATTCCATTCCTAGAAAAAATGAGTGTCAGATGAGAGTGTTTATTCTACACACAAACTTGCCCTCTGAGGGTGTTTACAATTGTAAATGCACACCCTATAGGTGTGCATATACCTAAACATTTATCATATCTATGTGCTTCATGGATTCTGTTGTATATATTCACATTTTAAAGAAATATTTATCAAAAATAAAGCTTTGCTGTTGCACTTTTTGTACCACAGTTATTGAATTGTGATGGGATGGGATCTGAATGCCCTGAAGCATCACTCAGTGCTGAACCTGAATATAAAACAGATGTAGTGTAGCTCCCAAGATAGAAAAGAGGAGAGGTCCCAGCAGGGCTTCTCCTGCCCTCTCTCAGACAGGTCTTTCCCTGCAGCCTGATCCAGGCTCACCGCCAAAGCAGCATTGGACTTGGTCACTGTAGATGAAACCCCAGGGTGGGAGGAGAGGCTGCAGAGCCCTTCAGTGCACTCAGCATCTGACTTACAGCAGCAGCTTTCAGCTCTTCTATTTGTTTATTTTACAGTGCTAAAATAATATTAGACATATGGATAAAATTCTTTTTTGGTCTTTTCTGACACAGTGAAATACAAGCTGATGATGAGACACTTCCATATGGGATAAATTTCTAAAAAGAATATTTTACTACTAGCTCTACTTAGTTTAAATTTTTGTTCATGCCACACTACACAAGAATAATTTCAGTTATATCGTTACAAAAATGATAACACAAATCATACTTTTTATATTTTGTATATTAAATGCTATAATCTTATATATGTTTTATATTTATGTCCATACTTACATGCATAGTATCATCACATTTGTGCATGATAACAATATCATATTGTTTCATGCTTCGAATTAAAAAATATATATTTTAATTTATCTGTTTTTATTTTATATATTTTAATTTATCTGTTTTTATTTTCTTTGTTGTCTTTTAATTTATTTTTTGTTTCTTATTTAATATATGTATATTTTAATTACCAGTACAATGGCTGACTTTTTTCATGATTAATGTAAGAGAGTGCTCCGGTGAACAGAGTATTAGATTCAGTCCATCATGCATGGACATGATTGATACTCAGACCTTGCCCTGACAGACAGCCACTATTTTGACACCCTATGCCTCTGGAGACTCAAAGAGGGAGGCACACTGCGAGGTGTACTTATCTCAAAGTTTAGATAAACCCATTGAAGGTAATCTTTACAGTTTGTCTCTGGTTTGTCTGTTGAAACTAAAAGTCATTCAAAGCCTTAGACTAAGTTCAGGACATAAAATATACAACGATGTCTTGGAATTTCAGAAGAGCGAATGTTAGGGAAGCATTGACTAGTTAGACTGACAGCTGAAATTGTTCTAAGGTTTAAATATGGAGAAAAAAAAAAGAACCATTTAATGTCAAATGAAAAACAATCAAACAAAAAAAATCTATACTAAGATGTAGAAAGTACTAGGTCTTAGGTGATAGAACAGCCTCCAGCTTCAAGTTATCATCATTAGATTTAACAGAAGTAATATACACTTTAACAGGCAAAGAATGAACATAAAAAAAAAAAGGTAAGCAAAAAGGTAAGAAAAGACAAATCAAGGAAAGGAAAATGATTTATTAGCAGAAGAACTGTATTTTGAAGATTAAAAGGGTCATGAAATAGCCAACAATCGGGCAAACCTTGATGTTACAAGGAAAATACAGATAAATAAGGATTCTTCTTAAAGAATCTAAAAGGTAAATAAGTAGAGAAGAAGGTGAATAAGCAGAGAAGTGGGCTACTGTACAAAATGAAGTAGATATATATTACAGATAATGTTGGTGTATATTACTGAAATAGTGGATATTTCATATTTTAAATCTGATCACAATGTATTTAAGTGCACAGATAACTTTTCTCAAGCAAGTATGACTTAAGTAACAAAAAATGACATATTCATGGTGAACAAAAAAGGAAAAACAGTGAATCTGAGGTCTTCATCCAGAATACTGAAAGAAGAGGCATATTAAATTTCAAGTCTATTAGTAGGATTTTAAGTGAATTGTCAATTCAGGGTGAGCACTGTATTTATATTTAGAAAAAAATTAGTTCGTCAAACAGCTCAGTAGTTTGAGTGACTAATCTAAAAAATATTCACAGATTTTGAAGAGAAGCCTGGTCAAGCACAGAGTTATAGTAACGCTATACGGATTTTTATTGAAAGAGTTGTTATCAGAGTTGTTGCAAACCTGTCAAATGTTTAACTATACAAGGTTTGATGCACGAAGTAAAAGTGCCTTTGTAGAATTTGTATCATATGGGCATAATTAAATGTCTGAGAAGACTTTGTGCATTTCTGATCTACATTAAAAAAAAAGTGGAACAAATACAGTGAATAGCTATCAGTAAAGCTAGAGAAGTGGAGAGTGTATTATTTTGAAAGGTGATTAATCCTTGCAAAACAAAGATTGAGAGGGAATAGGGAATATGATTCTGCTTTACAAACATATCTGGGGGAATGTGAATATATTAGGAAGAGAAGAGAAAAATGTAAGCTAAGAACTAATATTTATACAAGATCAACTGAAATGTATTGGTCACAGCCAAATTTAGAAGATTTTCCTGCCCTGCTCACCTCAGGTAGTC
Source organism: Tinamus guttatus (assembly GCF_059628265.1). NCBI lineage: Eukaryota > Metazoa > Chordata > Aves > Tinamiformes > Tinamidae > Tinamus > Tinamus guttatus. The sequence continues at coordinate 377,883 of NW_028289228.1, read as the reverse complement.
TTTATGCACATTTCGTAGTCTGCTACAGCTACTTTCCCCAGTAGTTCTTTTTCTTTTCATCCTCTAAGATTGTTGTATTCTCACAACTGTCCTCCTTCTAATATTCTACCTTCCTGTAATTTTGTGCAATTTCTACTAGGAGGAAGTTACGGTAATCTTTAGGAATTGTTTTACTGGAATTATTTTTAGTCAATATTTTTTAAAGTGTGCTATGTAAATGCATGAAATATGCAAAGCTAAATCTAAATAAAGCTAAATTTGTGTCTCTAGCCTCTACTTTAGCTATATGTTTGGATACAAAAATGGGGTATTGACATCTTTATTATTTTTCTAATTTCATTTCTGTTCTACTGTAGTTTTGTGACGTGCTATGGAGTAAAGGTTACCATTCTATTTGAACTACCTCTCTTTTTAAAATAGATTAATTCCTTATTGATAGGGAATCTCTACGACAAATGTTGCAAACTCTGCAAAGATTACAGAATATAAAGCAATATAGGTTGGAAGGAACCTGTGGAGTTCATGTAATCCAAGGCCTTGCGCAAAGCAGAGTTAAAATCCAAGCTCAAGTAGGCTGCTCAAAGACATGTCTGGTCAATTCTCATAGAGTTTTGTTGCTGTTGTTGCCATTATATAGAATCATAGAATCATAGAATGCTTAAGGTTGGAAGGGACCTCTAGAGGTCATCTAGTCCAATCCCCCTGCACACACAGGGTCACCTAGAGCATGTGGCACAGGACTGCATCCAAGTGGGTTTTGGAGATCTCCAGAGAAGGAGATTCCACAATCTCTCTGGGCAGCCTGTTCCAGTGCTCTGTCACCCTCACTGTTCCCCTTTCATCTCTGTTCCTCGAGAAAGGGGCACCTGGCATCCCTCCCCATGGCCCTGGATCCTTCTCATCCTGCTCTCCTGCTCTGGGTCTGACCCACCTCCTCACCAGCGCCTGGGGATGCTGCTGGGCCCTGCATCCCACTGTTTGGCTCTGGTGAGGCCGCACCTCCAATACTGTGTTCAGCTTTGGGCCCCTCACTGCGAGAAAGACATGCAGGCCCTGGAGCGTGTCCAAAGACGGGCAGCAGCAAAAGTGGTGAAGGGGCTGGAGCACAGACCTTACGAGGAGCGGCTGAGGGAGCTAAGGTTATTTAGTCTGGAGAAGGGGAGACTCAGGGGAGACCTTATCGCTCTGTACAAGTACCTGAAAAGAGGTTGTAGCGAGGTAGGGATCGATCTCTTCTCCAGAATAACTGCGGGTCGCACAAGAGCAGCTGGCCTCAAGTTGCCCCAGGGGAGGTTCAGGTTAGATATTAGGAAACAAATCTACATGGAAAGCGTGGCCAAGCAGTGGAAGAGGCTGCCCAGGGTAGCGGTGGAGCCGCAGTCCCTGCCAGCGTTCAAGAAACGTGTAGATGAGGCGCTCTGGGACATGGTTTAGCAGGCATGGTGGTGGTGGGTTTAGGGTTGGCCTTGATGATCTTGGAGGTGTTTTCCGACCGTTAACGATTCTACGATTCTAGGGAAAATATTGCAGAATTAAATTCCCCAGTAGATTTTCTGGCAATAATCACAGTGTTAAAAACAAATGGGGAATCTAACAAGCTAGCAAAGGACAGGCTACAGGTTCTGTGGAAGTACTGCTTGAAACCAACTGGGACCTAACAGAAGCTATAGCATGGCAGAGGCTTGTTTGGGGTGAGGTACAGCTGCCGCTTCCAGGAAGGCTGGTGTGTACAGACTCTGCTCCTCCACCATTCCCTAGGCAGCACAACCTGCCCTCCTAGCACCTGCAAAGAGGAGTAAGGGAGGGTGGAGCAGAGTGAAGACACCATGGCCAAGCTGTTGGATTCCCTGCGGAGGTGGTGACCTAAGGGTGCCGTGTAGCCGATAAGCCACACAGTAGCTGTCGAAGGGGAAATAAACGATAAGGTGTCAGGCGCTGGGCCAGGAAATGGTGGCAGATCACTCGCTTTGGATGAACTTTGCTTGAACTTTACTCATTATAAGCTCATCATAATGCTAGCGCACACCGCCAGCCCCAAAAGGGACCCGCCTCCAAGGTACAACCACCTCTGACTGAGCATGCGCTCTAGATTTCCTTTTAATGAAAAGCGAGAGACTTTTATACCAATCAATCAGAAAAGTAAGTGTGACTAGAATCACTGAAGCTCCACCTGAATGGAAAAAGAATACAAACGGTGAAGTAAGGAGGGGAGAAGTGGCGGGAGACTCCATCGCAGCTCCAGGGACTGGTCAGCGGGCTGAACCTCTTTCCTCCTCTCGGGTCGAGATGCCGCCTGAGGAGGCTCCTCGAGCTTGAGAGCCCTCTCCCATCTTTTGGGGCCAGTGTTTGTTGCGCATTGGTACATCAAAGCTAGCTAAGAACCCCACGCTGTAGTAGAGAATTTCCTCTGGTGACATCCAAAACCTGCTTTGTAAACGTTGCATTTGAATAAAGCCTACTATTTGTGAACTCAACTAATTGTTTTGAGGGCAGTCAGACCTCTAGTCAACAGACTATCTGGTACTGCCAGAGGTGGGCCTAGAGCTACCATGGCATCTGGCATCCCTATTAAGAGACGAGTCCAGCAACCTCCAGCCCCTCTAAGCTCTGAGGATCGTCTGGAACTCAAGCGCCTTTATCTCTCACCATAGTTACCCCCCGCTTCAAACCGCAGTTGTTTCCTACTGGGAAAAATAACATGCAGGCTTTTGAAAAGGTCCTTTTCAACCATAACAATTTTATGGTGCAATGCAGCACAGTCTCGTGCCTCTCTGTTGTTCTCCCTCCATGTGCTCAGCCGTGATGTTAGCGGAGCTGGCTGGCACGTGCCTCCTGGCCCCGTCGCTCCCGTCACCCCGTAAGACAGCTGCAGGTAAAAGCGCTACGCAGGGCCCGCAGCACCCTTGTGAAGAAGGAAGGCCGCTGCCTGGGAACCACTTGGTCTGTGAGGGCGGTGATGGCTGTGAGGGAAGAGAGGCGAGGGTCAGGAGCTGTGCGAGCGCAAGGCGAATGCCCGCAGCACCCCCACCACCAAGGGCTTTCCTGAGCCGTCGTGACTTGGTGCTGCCGAGCCCAACAGCCCTTGCTGGGCTAGCCCCGGCCTTGTGCCCACAGCAGGGCTCTCAACTCTCATCCGTACCTGCGTCATCCTCCGGCGTGTCTCTGGAGGAGGAGGATATTGCCTCCACTTGGTGCTCAGAGGGAAGCTGCGGAGGGAGAGCAAAAGAGCCCAGGTGAGTGCCCTCAGCTCACCAAGCTCTGGGGCCCTGTGCCATGCACACGGCGTGGGGAGGCCGCCCATGGCTGCGAGTGCCAAGGGAAGGCTCCTGCGGCTGGTGGGCCGACGGGCCGATGCTTGCAATGGGGCCGTAACAGCAGGGCAGGGCCGGAGGCCGTAAAGGGCTGGGGGGCAAAAGATGCCAGAGGAAGTGGGCTGGGGGGGTGAGTGTGGGAGATGGCTGCTGCTGTACCTTGCCCCTTCCCTCCGGACTTTGCATGCATCCCCTAGGCTTGATGGCAATGCAGGGCACAGAGGAGGTGTCAGTCCTGCTGGCTTAGGCAGGCTGAACAGGAGAGCAGCAGGCTTCTCCCCACCATGCGGAGCCCAGCAGGACCTCACCTGCCCCCTCCCTTTGATGGCCAGGGCTGGCCACCTGCTCCTTGCTCACCTGGTGTTGAGGGCCTCCGGCCGAGGGCAAAGCTGCTGGCTTTGCTTCTGGGCAGGCTGACGTGGGCAGAGGCGAGCTGCTCCCCTCTTGCTGAGAGCCTCCAGCCGAGGACCAATCTTCTTCCTCGTCCCCTGAGGCCACTGCGTGTGGGAGCCATGCGCCCTGCGAGGTGCCGGCTGCCTCTCCTTCGGCGTCGCTGTCCTTGCTGTCGAGGGAGCAGGGCACCTCGTTGTTGTGGTCCATGTGGGCTGCAGAGAAGAGGCTCTGCAGGCTCGGCCGGACCCAGACGCTACGCACAGAGAAGGATTCCTCCAGCCGCTGCTGTTCTGGCAGGTCTTCACCTGCAGGATCCTGCAGCTCTGCTGGCTCCTCTCTCAACTGGCCTTGCTCTCCCTGCAGCTCTGCCATGACCGAGGGCCCAGCTGCTTCCTGCTGCTCCTCCACGGAAGACGCCTGCTGTGAGCCCATTGGTGGTGTTGGTGGTGCTGGCCCTGGCCTTCCGCACCTGCCCAGGAAAACTGGCACGCTTCCCGCCACGAGCACGGGTAGCAGGTCCTTGCTGAGGCGCCGGGGCTGTAGTCTCGGCCTGTGGCGCACTCGGGTCCTGCGTTCTGCTTGTCGTGGGTGCTGAACGGAGCGCGCAGCCCGGAAGGCCGTGGGGTACGGCCACAGTGCACTCCCGCGAAGCCGCAAATGCCCACGGTGGCGCCGCAGGGCTCTCCCGGCCATCTCCACCTCCACGCCTTCGTCGGGGCCTCCATCGACGAGCAAGTGAGCAGCTTCCTCCAGAGAGGCCTCGGCCTCGGGCCTGGGGTTGTGTGGAGCTGGGCCTGGGCTCTCAGTGCTCCCGGGGCTGTCCACATCATGGAGGTCTCGCCCAAGCGCAGCAAAGCCATCCAGGGAAGGTGCTGAGGAGGCGCTTTGGTCCATCTCCACGCAGGGCCAGATGTCACTGTCTTCTGCAGAGTCACTTGAGGCTGAGTCCTGGCTCTGCACGCTCTTGTGAGGGGCCTGTGTCAGTGCTGGGAGGACGGCGTATCTTGACCAGGGCTTACGACGCTCCACGTCCCCTGGGCCGCCTCGGCTTGTCCCTTCCGCAGCGCTCTGGGCTCCCGAGAGAGAGCAGCGTTCTGAAGGCTGCCGGCTGACGGGTGGGAGAACGATCCGGCTGCCGTGCCCTTGCAATGGCCATGGTGTTGCCAGGGATGAGACGGAAATGCTCGACCTGGCCTCTGGCACCATGGGGAAATCCTCTTCCCTTGCCCCGGTGAAAGCAGAAGCATCCTGCTTGGGCAGCCAAAGGGAAGCGCCGGACAGGATTTCCCTCTGGAGGTCTTCTTCCATGATCTTCTCCGCAGGGCCTTCTGGTGCGTTGGCCCTGCCTGAGGCAGAGCATCCTGAGGATGCTGGCAGAGCAGGCAGCTTCAGGTGACTTGTAGACGCTGCCATTTGCCCCCTGTCTGTTCGAGGGGGCACATCTGCCTGGGCTGCTGCCTCTCTGGGGAGAGGTGGCAAAGATGGTCCAAGCGGCAGCTCTGCTCTTAGAGCACTCCTGCGCGGCAGGGCCTCCCCACGCTCCACCCTGGCCGTCTGCAATGGAAGCCAGGGAGAAAGGCCAAGTTACCGCGGTGCTTTCTCCCCCGCGCTCTTTCCTTCCTTCCCAGCTGGCAAAGCTTCCTGCTGGGAGCCCCAAAGGCAGCGTTCACGCCCGCGGGTGGCTGCCCCCCTGCTCCCAGCCGCTGGCTGTCGAGGGAGCTGCTCGCCGCCAGGCAGGGCACGGGAAAGGCAGTGCCTGCGGATTCAAAAGGCTTTCCCAGGGTCTCTGTTCAGCTGCGTACCTGTGTGCTGCCATCTTCTGAGTCCTGTGATGGGCGGGCAAGCGGAGGCAGCCTGTCCCTCTGCAGGGACGAAGCTGAGCTCTGGCTCCGCTGCATCGCTGCGGGGGGCTCCTGGCGGCCCACCTGTGGGGAAAAGCAGGTGTGTGATGACAGCCCCATTTCAGAGCAGAGCGCCTGTCTGAACATCTGCCCAGAGCTGCTCCCTCCCTCTCGGTGCAGAGCTTCAGGGGCTGCGTGGGCCTTGGGACCTCCACCCAGCGAGCTCTGCCCCAGGGAAAGTCCCCAGGGGGAAACACCCCTTTGCAGAAGGGCTCAGGGCTGCCTGTGTCGCAGCAGCTCCCCTTCCCCGCCATCCTTGTGCTCTGCGTGCGGGAGCCCTGGCTGCTCTGCTGCCTTCTCTCCCTGCAGCCCCATGGCTCACCTCACTGCGATCCCGCCTGCTCTGGTGCCCACTTGCGGTCCGGGAACCGAGGTTCTCCTCCCGCTCCATGGGGAAATCCAAAAGCGCTGCCGGACACCAAGCACACCGGCAACCAGAGGAGTTCCTCTCTCCTGTCGGAGCCACTCTCCTCTCAGTGGGGACCCCGGCACGTTGGCCCTTATATGTCACCACAAGGATGCCTTGTCACACTGGCTCTGTGGGCGTGATGCCACCCCCATCACAGAGCCCTGGCGGTTGCCGTGGGGACGCACCTGGCCTTGTATGGGTAGTTTCCCAAGGGGACTGCCCGTTGCTTCTGCGTCTTTGCTTTGAGGCCAGGAGGAGGTTTCCTCTCTCCAGCTCGGGACTCATAGAATCATAGAATGCTTAAGGTTGGAAGGGACCTCTAGAGGTCATCTAGTCCAATCCCCCTGCACACGCAGGGTCACCTAGAGCATGTGGCACAGGACTGCATCCAAGTGCATTTTGAAGATCTCCAGAGAAGGAGACTCCACAACCTCTCTGGGCAGCCTCTTCCAGTGTTCTGTCACCCTCACTGTTCAGAATTTTTTCCTTAAGTTCCTGTGGAACTTTTGGTGCTTCAGTTTGTGGCCATTACCTCTAGTTCTGTCGGTGGCCACCACTGAAAAGAGGCCAGCACCATCCTCCTCACTGCCTCCCCTTCTCCAGGCTGAATAGGCCCAGCTCCCTCAGCCTCTCCTCATAGGGCAGATGTTCCAGGGTCCTGATCATCCTTGTAGCCCTGCACTGGACTCTCTCCAGCAGTTCCACATGCATCTTGTACTGTGGGCCCCAGAACTGGACACAATACTCCAGATGCGGCCTCCCCAGGGCTGAGTAGAGGGGCAGGATCACCTCCCTCGACCTGCTGGAGACTCTCTTCTTAATGCACCCCAGGATCCCATTGGCCTTCTTGGCCACGAGGGCACGCTGCTGCCTCATGGTCAGCTTGTCGTCCACCATGACACCCAGGTCTTTCTCTGCAGAGCTGGACTCCCCTGGGCCTTGCGCAGGCAGCTCTTCTCCTTGGCTCACGGTGCCCCTGCCCCCTGCGTATGTGGTAGCTTGTCCTCAGAGCCACTTGCTGGGCCACTTGTGGCTGAGGGTGGGATCCTCTTCCCCTCCCTCTTGGGAGTTTGTTGGGCCAAGAGACTTCCCACCAAGCCAATGGGCACAGGTGCAATTGTCATCTGTGTGGAAAGCCCTCCGCTTTTCCCAGCAATCCCAGAGACCCTGATGACCCACATTTCTTCAGGCCGCCACCGAGTCCTGCAGGATGCAGTCCAAATTCCCACATGTTCGGGAGGTGGCAGGGCAGTGCTGCCCCAAGCCCCGACACCAGCCCAAGCCCTCCTCTCCTGCCTTCCCCCTTTCATCTCTGTTCCTCAAGAAAGGGGCACCTGGCATCCCTCCCCATGGCCCTGGATCCTTCCCGCCCTGCTCTCCTGCTCTGGATCTGACCCACCTCCTCACCAGCGCCTGGGGATGCTGCTGGGCCCTGCATCCCACTGTTTGGCTCTGGTGAGGCCGCACCTCCAATACTGTGTTCAGCTTTGGGCCCCTCACTGCGAGAAAGACATGCAGGCCCTGGAGCGTGTCCAAAGACGGGCAGCAGCAAAAGTGGTGAAGGGGCTGGAGCACAGACCTTACGAGGAGCGGCTGAGGGAGCTAAGGTTATTTAGTCTGGAGAAGGGGAGACTCAGGGGAGACCCTATCGCTCTGTACAAGTACCTGAAAGGAGGTTGTAGCAAGGTAGGGATCGATCTCTTCTCCAGAATAACTGCGGGTCGCACAAGAGCAGCTGGCCTCAAGTTGCCCCAGGGGAGGTTCAGGTTAGATATTAGGAAACAAATCTACATGGAAAGCGTGGCCAAGCAGGCTTCTGAAAAGGTCCTTTTCAACCATAACAATTTTATGGTGCGATGCAGCACAGTCTCGTGCCTCTCTGTTCTCCCTCCGTGTGCTCAGCCGTGATGTTAGCGGAGCTGGCTGGCACGTGCCTCCTGGCCCCGTCGCTCCCGTCGCCCTGTAAGACAGCTGCAGGTAAAAGCGCTGCGCAGGGCCCACAGCACCCTTGTGAAGAAGGAAGGCCGCTGCCTGGGAGCCGCTTGGTCTGTGAGGGCGGTGATGGCTGTGAGGGAAGAGAGGCGAGGGTCAGGAGCTGTGCGAGCGCAAGGCGAATGCCCGCAGCACCCCCACCACCAAGGGCTTTCCTGAGCCGTCGTGACTTGGTGCTGCCGAGCCCAACAGCCCTTGCTGGGCTAGCCCCGGCCTTGTGCCCACAGCAGGGCTCTCAACTCTCATCCGTACCTGCGTCATCCTCCGGCGTGTCTCTGGAGGAGGAAGATGTTGCCTCCACTTGGTGCTCAGAGGGAAGCCGCGGAGGGAGAGCAAATGACCCCAGGCCTGAGGTAACTACTTACCTAACTACTTTCTTCTGCTTACTAAATACCTAAATTCATTTTTTTCCAACTCTTGTATACAATGTTTTGAAGTAGATGATATAAATAGTTTTTGCAGATGGTCAAATACCATGTCTTCACGCTTGGCTCTGCTGGCTGCATCTTCGCTTGGGCCTTTTCATAAGTTTCCTTCTACATATAATCTTTGGTGAACTAAAGACACAAACATAGCAAAGAAAAAGAAATACAGCTTCTATGATCTGTTTACTTGAGAAAAATCTGTGCATGTTGTCTCCAGAAAACATCCAGATTCTTTGTGAAAATACAGAAAATGTTCCTAACTTTTCACATAAGGTCTCTTTTTTTTTCGTCTTTTAGAGATGTGTGAGAAGCTTTCTATGATGCAGAAATCAGCTTTATTAACATGAAAGATATTATGGCCTCATAAAATATTTCCACTGGAGAATATTTATTGTGTTCAATAGAATGAGGCAGGAGAAAAAGCAGAAATGTAGGAAAAGTAGGACCAAAATTTTTAAAACCTTTTCCAGAGATCCACCTTGGAAACTGTTAAATAAAATATGGATAAGACATACCAAAAGCATTTAACCTCCAGAGAATTAAAACTGGTGTTGAAGATTTTCAAAATCCTAATGATTTAGGAAAGATATGTTAATTATTTAATTAATTTTATGTTCATATAGAAAATGATTATGCATTATTAACCCAAATTTCAAGCAGCTGCACATCTGTATTAACTCTTCAGAATTGGACAGCTAGCTTCAATTTTGAATGAGCAGGGAAGCAAGGTATTTTAAAATGAGCTTCATAGCATGCAGTATGCCAGAGAAGAATCACTAGAACCAGTCAGTACTAAGTGCTATTAAGCTGAGATATAAGTCCAATTTCTTTCTCTATCTATATGTTTGTTTCTGACCTCTAGGAATGTACTTTCTTCTCTCCCTTCACTTACAGATTTTAGATAAACCTGTTATAGTTTGTGAACTATTGAAAAAATAGCCAAAAAGCTAGCACAGCCTAATAGGTCAGTGGTTAAGAGCACTCCCCTAGGCTGTGAAAAAATGGCTACATGTGCTGCTTCTGACTATGGCAATCCTTATTTCCACAGGAAATGTTGATTTAAACTGTTCTACTTAAAACTCCTTAATGAGAGAATCTGAAGTTCACTTTCTAAAGTAAAAAAAAAAAAAATTACTAATTCAGAAAGAGGGTGAGAAATGTCATAAGAACAACTGTAAAAGCAAATAGAAAGGAAATTATCTTAAAAAGGAGAGAGCTTCTAGTGCTGCAGTTTCATTCTTGCAGTCCAATATCTTAACCATTTCATAGCCATTTCAAAAATAACTCTTATGTCCTGATGGTGCTCACTTAGTCTGGAGACCAAGACTCTTATGAATTCTGTGATTCTTATGATTCTGGGATGATTACTAGAAAATGTCAACACAGCATATTAGATTCAATGAAGCAGGCGTGAAGTCTAAACTGACCATACAAATGTTCAGTATATAAGTTTCTTTATGTAATTTTAATGCTTGAAACTTAAGGATGGGATTCAGTTGCTTATAAATGTATAAACCATAACTATCTCAGTAATGCTTCTTTTATATTTCCCCCATAGAGGTTTGGCTGCCTGTGCCCCAAGTCCCAGTCCAGTCCCACTGTGCAACCCGGGCTTGGGCTGCTGAGCAAGAGGGTTGAGAAAGTGATCACAGAGATGAGAAAGTCAAAGTTATGGGTAGTGGGACTGATGAGACAGCTCAAGGATTAATGAGGAAAAACACCTGAAAGCAGAGGTATGAACCCCAGATTTTAGGACCTAAAAGCATGCACGTCTCCTGTAGGCCCTGCATTTTATCCACCATGTGCTCTATAGGTGCCTGACCTGCCATAAGGCACTATAAAAATCACTAGGTATCTGTCTTCAATTCTGAATCTCATCCTAAATTCTAAATCTGTGCTGCTTAGCAAAGATCCTTTTATTCCCAAGTGAAAGAAATAAGATGCCACTATTATATGACTCATCTCTTATTAAAAGTGTTACATCAAATACAGAAGAAGAATCACCCCTTGGTGCATATCTATGTCTATAAAGACATAGACTAAGCCATAGCCTAAGAAGCCTAGCCCAGGCTTAATCATTCAGGATATAATTATATGGTAATACTTTGTAAATCCATCACATTTTCATAACTTTAATTGTGTTATTGTGATTGTATGCATCAATATTATATTAAGAGTATTAAACATGAAAAAAGCTGAAATATAACTGACTTTTCTGTAAGAAGAAGGGACAATTATTATATTCATTTCACAAATTTGTCTGCAGTTTGTCAGTTGCCAGTGAACATTAAAAATGGCTTTAGAAATTTATCTAAGAATATTACATTTTCTGATGCAAAATTTCAGACTATTTCCCCATACGCTGGCATGCAAACCTCTAGTGAATGATATTTGGTGATTCATTTTAAATTTAGCTGGCAATTATTGTCACTTTTTATTCTGCATTTTTTTTCCTGGATAGTCTAAATATCCATTCTTTCCTTTTAAGTGAGCGAATTCCTCCAGCTGTGAATTTTCTGTAGTGCTATCGCTTTATGAGTTTTGGATCTCATTAGAGATCATTAGGCTCTTGAGACAGGCTAGCATCTCACATTATAAACACTATAAACAATGCCTTTTCAACCTTGATTGGAGTTTTGTATTCCCAGATTAATGTTTGTGCACTGAGATTGATTAAGAAAATAAAAGGGAGGGAAAAAAAATTGAAAACATGGTCTTGATAAACAAATCTTTCTAAGTATCTTGTGGATATTATAATGAGTCAAACTCATTTCTTTCATTTAAGAAAAAGTATCTCTCTGAGCAAACCTCACTGGCAGATAAAAGAAAGGTTCAACTTTAAAGAATAATGTTTTGTGAGAAAACTTGCACATAGAGTTGAGAAATAGCACATGTGAACCACAGCTAGGGTAGCATTATGGGTCCAAACACAGTATACCTGTTGAACTATCAAAGAACCATGGACATTTCTCTGACATCTGTAACTTCAATATTATCATAGTTAAGAACTGGATAAAATTTTCAGCCTAACTCTTCACCAGAATAAAACACCATCATGCTTTCAACACGACAGAAGAATTGAAGTTTACATAAACAAGACAAATTCTGCAGTGACCCAGCAATGTTATAGCTGTCGGGAACATTTCAACACATTACAGGATAGTAGATTGCCTCTGGAGACAGGAACTTCAGCTTAAAAGATGATAACGTTTATAAAAATCACCAAACCAGAGCACAATAGTCATCATAGCTGTAAAAGATGCTTTTCCCAAAGCAATATGAAAGATGTTGATTACTTTTCTGTATGTTGAAAAATGTGTGTTGTGTTTGTGCTATTGTGCCCTCAGGTAATATGAAGTGAGATGCAAACCCAGCTGCGCAGCCTGAAGCTGGCCTCCAGCACAAGCTGTTAGAGCTGTGACCTCTGTATGTCAGGCAATCCCACTGGCAAAAAGGCTGAGGGAAAGCAAAGAAGGCGGAGTGGGGACAATAAAACTAACACTATGGATTATTTTAAAATATATATTTTTAAATATGCAAACTGAGCATATTTTGGGAAAGATATGAACTAGTTAAGATCTCAGTGAATGAAATAGCTTTTAAATGGGCAGTTGAGGTGCAAAAGTCATTAATTAATATTCATGAGGAAGGATAGCAGAGAAGAAGAAAAGTTTCATTGTATCTATGAGAGATGCAGATCTAGGTTTCATCACAGTGAAGGAAAAGATGAGGGTGCTAGAAATGACAAGGGGAATTTAAAATTTTCGTAAAAAAATTCCTAGCAAATTCTTGCTTGTCCTTAGACAAACTGTTTTGGATACAAGAAAACTTCAGCGTATGAAATCTGAAGAAATTATTTTCTGAATTCAATGGAAGTAGAGATTCCTGATAAATAAATCAAAATAGAAAAATGTGGTCTTCATTTTTAATTACCTACATAATTTACTCTTCTTGCCAAAAGGTGGCCTGATCTCTAATCCCAAATTCTTCTCAGTCCATCAAACTATGTCGCTTTTCATCAAACTTCTACTCCCTGGAGCCAGCACAGGAATAACATTTTCTAGGAAAGCAAAGAAGAGCTGAAGATCTATGTCAGGCTGTCATCAATCCCATTTATATACCATTCATCATATGGCATCAATAAGAGGCCTGACTCTATAGTACTCCACAATGGTATGATCTGTGAGGCTAGTATCTGCTCAAAATTTTCCTCTGCGGAAATTAACACAATGAAGTAGTGTATCCCTGCACTCTCACTGTGCAAAATATCATGGTGACTGCATCTATCAATAGCCTTCACAAAATTAGTAAGACATTTGAAGGCAGAGCATTACCTAGGCTATATATTATTCTTTTCTGTAGTTTACTGGCTCCTGACACTTCACGTTTGGAGATTTTGCTCATTCACATTCTTGGACATCATCAAATGAATTGTTTTTCATTGAGAACAAACCTCAAATCTTGATAGATTTCAGAAATCCATCATTATGTATGGGTTATAGCTGTGACATCCTTCCCTGGTTTGTGTTTCCTTCCTATGCATTTTTTTCAATGGAAACTGATATATGGGAGAGAACAGGGACTATGAGACTTCCCTTAAGATGAAGCCCAGAAGTACCTGGTCTGTGAAGTTCAAGGGCATTTCTAAATTCTGTTTACCTTTAGTCAGTGTTAGTAGCTTAACTTTTGGTGTACTTCAGATGCTCATAAATGTGCTCAAGCATATTCATATGTCACTAAAATATGGTCTTTCTAATGATTCAGATAAAAATACATTTAAATATGTACATATTTGAATATGTATTTATATGCTATAGTCACACACATAACTTTAAAAATAGAAATATACTTTGTTCCGCCTGAAAAGTATATATCCTTAAGACTGTGACAATCAGCCAGTATAGTACTATGACACTAACAGAAATACTGAACTATGAGTAGGATATGTGAAGAATGCATAACAAAAGCCTAAGGACAAAATAATTGCTTCCCAAAGAAAACCACAATCTGTTAGGTGTTTCTTTGGAGCTTTTTCTGTCCTTATCTGCTTGATATTATCAGACTGAAAAGGACTATTAATCTTTGGTTTGAGCAGAACAGGTTTTCAGATTTTTTAAGCAAACACAGCAGAGAGGAAAAAAAAGTCTTAGCTAATTAAGAGGAAAAAAAAAGGAAAATAAAAAAATAAAAAAGGAAAATTAACTCTGGAAAATAAAATAGGATTCCGAATGAATATATATGACTTAGTAAGTTACTTCCAGCTAAACTGGCTTAGTATTTTAATGCATATTGTGCCATTCTGTAATTTAGAAAATCTAGATTTTCCTTTGATCAAATCAGGCTCCTAAAATATTTGAAGGGATTATGTTTAGCAGTTATTCACTGTCCTCATATAATAGAAAAAAGAAAAAGAAAATTTGCAACTCTCAAACTATGTTAGTATATTTTGATAATAGAATCATGAAAGATCCCTTTTAAAAAAATCTATTAAGAAATTAAGTAGTGTAGTTTTCTTGCTGCAAAATAATTTCAGTAATGGAAACAAGAAGACTGTTAAAGTGCATTCCTCAATATTTAAATAATTATTTATGAACTACCTAAAGCCAAAAAAAGAATGTTTTCTTTGCTCAGTGTTTGAGTGTATCACTATTCTTCAGACTTCTAATATCTGATTTGCAACATTTCAGATGAATTGAACAAAATTTGTCTAATCGGAAAGAGTTTAAAGATATAAGGTCTAGAACATTATACAGGATTCAATGTATATATGTATATATATTTTACTGTCCAGATACTAGAAAATACTAGGACTCTGTTCATCAGTGAACACTGCAGTGAAAACAGATTGTATTATGAAGATTGGTACATATATATATATATAAAAAGGCATCCTGCAGTTCCCCCGCAAAAACTCTTGTTACTTATTACATAAGGACAAAACTTTTTACGCCAGGACAAAATAAAAAAAAAACAAATAATTAGTATTAAATATATATGAATATATTATTTTTCTTTCTGGAAAGCTATAATAAAAAGACTGAAAAGACTCTCAGCTCTGTGAAAATTCCACAGACAATGAACTGATATGAAAATAGGAGAAAATCAAAAACACAATATTCCCATATTGCTAGGGAATTCAAAGTAAACACCAAGGATAGCAACAAAGGAAAGAAAAAAAAATCATATAGGGCCGAGAGACGAGAGGATGAGTGCGGTTGGAGTAGGTTTGTGCAGGAGCTGTCAAGGGTAGGTGAATGCTGCCAGATAGCTGTCCTGGGAGGTGTGTCTCCATGGCATTATATATATGGTCTCCTTTCCTGTCCCAAAAAAAGAAAGGTATACAGATAGGATTACAGTTAGGGTTAAGAGAACACAAAAGGGGAGTTGTGAGCTTGCAATGGGTGGGTGCAGGGACTGTCAAAAGAAGGAGAGTGCTATTAACAGAGATGTGCTTAGAGACTCTTCTTTCTATGGCACAATGTATAGTGACATCCTTCCACACATTGCCATTGAAAAGAAAAAATATATATAGAATCAGGGTTAGAATTAGAGTTGAAAAGAAGAAAGGAGAGTGGTGTATAGGGACTGGGTGTGAGCGCATACTGCAAAGAGAAGGTGAGTACTGCCAAGACTGGTGTACTGAGAAGTGTTACTCTGTAGCACCAGATATGGTAGTCTCCTTTCCTGTCTTGACCAGAAAAAACATCTGTGGTTAGGGTTAGGGTTGAAAGAAGGAGAAGGGAGGCTGTGCAATTGGAGCTCTTGTATTCAGGGGCTGGCAAAGGATGTAGAGTGCTACCAAGAGAGCTGTGCTTAATGATGTTTCTCATTAGCACCACACTTATGTGGTCTCTGTCCATACCATAGACTGAAAACACATGTAGGGTTAGAATTAGAGTTATCGTAAGGGTTAAGAGCTGGTTTGAGGGAAAAGGAAATGGGAGCATTGTTATTGCAGTGAGTGTGCTCAAGGACTGTGAAAAGAAGGTTAGTGCTGCCAAGACAGATGTGTTGGGAGGTGTATCTAATTATCACCACAGTTGGTCATATCTGTCCTTGCCTTGGCCGGAAAAGACATCTAGGGATAGGTTTAGGCTTAGGGTTAGGATTAGGGTTGAAAGAAGGATAAAGGGAAGCAGGAAATTTGGAGCACATGTGTTCAGGGAGTGTCAAAAGATGGCTAGTGCTGCCAAAGGATCTGTGCTGGGAGGTATTTCTCATTAGCATCAGTAGAGAGGGGAGTATCGTGTTTGTAGTGTGTTCATAGACTGTCAAAAGAAAGATAGTGCTTCCAAGAGAACTCTAATACTCTATAATAATATCTAGAATAAACACTCTAGAAATGTTTATCCATGGCTCCATCTATGGGGATCTTTCTTCCTGTCTTGGCCTGAAAAGAAAAAAAGGGTTAGGACTGAGAAAAGGATAAAGGGGAGTATTGTGTTTGCTCTTGTTTATGTGCTTTTGGAGGCCCTGCACAGACACACTGCAAGCGCAATTAACCTTAACCTCTCCTTAACCTTAAACCTAACACTAATCGTGTATGATTTGTGAGGCCAAGGCAGAGAAAGAGACACCATATGGGGTGCTAATGAGAAAGGACCCAACCACAGCTCTCTTGAGAGCATTTACCCTTTCATGGAAGTTCATGAAGACACGCACTATGGTCGCAATGTTCCACTTTCTCCTTAACTCAATCCTAAACCTAACAGTAAAACTAATCTTATCTGTTGCAGTTCAAATGGCTGCAGCGACCTGGTTCAGGGACGGCACGGCGACCACCCCCAAACCACTCGGGCTATCAGCTAGTTGACACCAATGTGGTGGACGGCAAATGGCGTTTATTGATGGGAAACAAGGTGTTATATATCTAGGTTTACAACGTCACATCCGTCTGCTTACACCATAGACTAAACACTATTGGCTATTAGGGGCCCTATCTTTCCGTACAGCACGGTATCTTCCGGCCGCCGTTCCCTAACTATCTGCAACAACTTCCCCCCTCCCTATGCATAACAAAACTAGCTAAAATACAACTATCTTATTCTTATTACTATCTTATTCTATTCTTATAGTTATACCAATCTTAAAATTACATATCATAAACTTGACATAAAACATAAGGCACAAAGAAGAAGGCGCGTAGAAGGTAGGGGATGACAGGTAATACCAGGGTGTAGGAATAGGGTGTACCTTGGGATAACTTGGGGGTAATACTGAGTGGATATATTCTTAAAGCAGTTGTCGGTGTTCTGCTAACATGATGTTAACCTTCTCTAGCCGATTCTTGACAAACGGCATGAGCTTATTCAATATACAGGGTCCAAAGATTAGCGTCATCATGATCATTGTGATCAGCCCTATCAAGGTGGATATCAGGGTGGTTAACCACGGCGAACCGGTGAACAAATTTTTGTACCGGCTGCGTTTGGAACAGGGTTCAATGGGTGCTAGTTGGCAAGGCATGGCACTGAAAACTGGTGGCCCTGTAGTTATTTTTGTACTAATTGCTTGAGATTGTTCGATCTGTTCAAGTACCCCATTTAAAGGGCTGGTGTGACTCTACCTGTCCTATAGTGACAAGCTGCAAAATTAAGATAACGCAAAGGCATCGCGGCCCCCTCTTGCGGAGGCTGTTTTGTTGTTTTCTGGATTCGGTCAGCGTGGAACTCGCAAGCTCGGGCGGGACGCTTGTCACCGGGGTGTACGGGTTACGGGGGTGTCCGATGATCCGGTCCTGTGAACAGAAACTCACAATTTTCATTAGTTTTATTTTGAAGGTAACAGCCACCTGAATTGGGGTCAGATGCTCTTCCTTTGCAACATGCTTAATCATGAATGCTCCCGCCGGTTTTTCTTTAATTCGGATGTTTACCTTCTTTTTCTCCTTCCTTAAGTTTGAATCGGTTGTGAGCCACTCGTCCTGACTAGTGTCTGATCCGGAGTCGGAACTCGACTGACTGGTCACTTCCGGGCTCCGGTCACTCCCATTGGCTTCCGGCGCCTCACTCGCACCGGGGGCACCCTCGCCCCGCCCTTCCCCTTGTGGCTCGGCGCCATTTTGAGGGGCATAGGGTGGTGGCCTGGCCCAGACGTCATTATGCTCTGACTTCTTTTCAATGTTCCTAGCTTCCTCGGCTACCTCGCTCCATTTCGGCTGTTTCTGCTCCTCTGTAAGCGGGGCGGGGCTCGGGGATGGAGGGGATGTTTCACCCTCTTGCTGACCTTTAGGCTCAGCAGAATTGCCATCATCTGGGGGGTCCAAAGTCTGCGCAGTTGTCCCGATTCCCACTTTGAACGTGGCCAATAAACAGTCTTTTACTGCTACCCAAGTCTCCTGCTCTTTCATAGCTTTCTGTAAGGCTTGTACAACTTTTCCCCAAGCCTTAAGGTTTTTCCCACAACCTGAGAACATTGTCTCCTCAGCTAATGCCTTAGTACATTTGTCCCACAGTTCAGGGTGGAGAATATCCACCGGCTGGTCTATAGCCTTAATTTTCAAAAGCCTTGTAACTGCAAGAGTAAAATCTTTTGGCTTACAATCAATCCCCCAGTACTTATGTAATTGCGATACGACCTTTATGAGGGCTTCCATCCTCCTTGTTGATTCAGTAGTGTCCTCTTCGCCGGGGTGGTCCACTTGCTCTGGCTGCTGCTCACGCTGCTCGCTCATCCAGGCGATGACGTTCCCGGGTTTCGGCACCACTTGTTGCAGTTCAAATGGCTGCAGCGACCTGGTTCAGGGACGGCACGGCGACCACCCCCAAACCACTCGGGCTATCAGCTAGTTGACAGCAATGTGGTGGACGGCAAATGGCGTTTATTGATGGGAAACAAGGTGTTATATATCTAGGTTTACAACGTCACATCCGTCTGCTTACACCATAGACTAAACACTATTGGCTATTAGGGGCCCTATCTTTCCGTACAGCACGATATCTTCCGGCCGCCGTTCCCTAACTATCTGCAACACTTATCACTTGATGTCTTTTTAGGGAAAGGCAGGGACAGGTACAAATAAATATATTGCTGATGAGAAACATCTGCCAGCAGTGCTCTCTTAAAAGCACTTACCTTCATTTGACAGTCCCTGAAGACACGCACTCCAAGTGCTGTGCTCACCTATAATCATCTCTCAATCCTAACCATAACCCCCACCCTAGATCTTTTTTGAAGTCAAGGTAGGGACAGGGATCACCATATGTTTTTCTAATGAGAAACTCCTCCCAGCCCAGGTCTCTTAGCGGTCTTCACCTGCCCTTGGGAATCCCTGAATGCACGCATTACAAGCAGACTGCTCTCTGCTTTTCCATCTTTCAACTCTAACGCAGACCCTAACCCTAGATGTCCTTTCAGGCCTAGTTAGGTAAGGAGATCCATATAGATCGTGCCAGGGAGAAACATCTCCAACACACATCCTGGCACAACTCACTTTCTTCAGCAGTCCCTGAATACACCTATGACCAAGACAATGTTCCTGTTTGCTCTTCTGCCAACCCTAACCCTAACCTTAACCCTAGCCCTAGGCTTAACCCTAGCCCTAACTTTACCCTAACCCTAGATGTCTTTTCTGGCCTAGGCGGGAACAGATACAACCCAATGTGGTGCCGATGAGATTCTCTTCCCAGCTCAGTTCTCTTGGCAGTATTCACCTGTCTTTGCAGCCCCTGAACACTCGCTCCAAGCACACCATTCCCCTTTAATCATCTCTTAACCTTAACCCTACCCCTAACTGTGGAGGCTCCTTCAAAGACAATAGTACCTTGTTATCAGATACTTAACCACAATAATGTCAGTCTTCTCAGCAGATGGAGGACAGAGCCGAAAGAGGAGGACTGCAGAACACCTCCCTCTGCCCTGTGTGAGGAATGTCTTGTCAGAAGAAAAGAAACAAAGCTAGGACAACTGCACAGGTGGCAAGATGCTGATTGGTTGTAAGCTTTGCAACGCTTGTGTTAAGAAAGTATAAAAAGAGGTTGATTTGAAAATAAAGTTGTCTCACTGCACCCCAGACTGGGTCTGTTTCTTCACAAGGTGCAACACCTAACAGTAAATATTTTCTCAGGCCAAGGCAGGGACAGAGACCACCATATGGGATGCTAACAAGAAACATCTCCCAGCACAGCTCTCTCAGCAGCACTTGCCTTTTTTGGCAGTCCCTTTTGGCAGTTATGTTTAGGGTTGAGAGAGGAAGAAAAGGGAGTGGTGCACATGGTGTGAGTGTGTTCATGGCTGCCAAAGCAAGTCAGCTGCTTCCAAGAGAACTGTGCTGGGAGGTGTTTCCTATGAGCACCACATTTGGTCATCTTCATCCCTTCCTAGGATTGAAAAGACATTTATAGTTAGCATTAGTGTTATTTTTGATAGAGGGAGAAAAGGGAGCAGGGCCGTTGGTGTGGTTCCTTGGGATGTGTTCAGGGGTTGCCAAAAGCAGGTTAGTGCTGGGAAGAGGGCTTTGCTGGGAGGTTTTTCTCCATGGCACCATATATGATGGTCTCCTTTTGGGCCTTGCTCTGAAGAAACATCCATGGTTAGGGTTAGGATTAAGTTTGAAAGAAGGAGAAAGGGTAGCAGTCCACTTGTATTGCATGTGTTCAGGGGCTGCCATGCGAACATGAGTGCTGTTAAACTAGTTGTGCTGGCAGGTGTTTCTGCATGCCACCCTCTGTGGCATTCTCTTTTACTTTCTGGGCCTGCGCACAAAAAAATGTGGGCCTAGGGTTAGGGTTAATGTTGAAAGAAGGAGAAAGGTGAGTGGGGCAGGTGGAGGGCATGTTTTCATGGGCTGACAAGGGATGCTGAGTGCTGTCCTGGGATCTGTCCTGGGAGGTGTTTCTCATCAGCATGTTTTTTAGTAATCTCCAGCCATTTCTTGGCCTGAGAAAATATCCAGGTTTACAGCTATGGGTGAGAGAATGAAAAAGAGGAGCACCGTGCTTGTAGTGCATGTATTCACAGACTACCAAGAGAAGGTGAGTGCTGCTGGCAGTTCTTTCATATCAGCACCACATTTGGTTGTCTCCATCCCTTCCTTGGCTGGAAAAACATCTAGTGTTAGGGTTAGGATTGAGAGAATGAGAAAGGCGAGCATTGTTTTTGGAGGGTTAGATTTAGGGTTAGATTTAAAAAAAAAAGGAGAAAGGGCACTTGGAGTGTTTGCCAGAAGTGGCCTGAAAAATATTCTCTGATCAGCTTTCAGCTGAGAAAGGAGAAAAGGGTGCCGTTGGACTGAATGTGTTCAGGGGCTGCCAAGGGAAGGTGAGTTCTGCCAGGAGAGCTGTGCTGGGAGACATCTCTCTTCACCATAACATATGGTGGTCTCCATCCCAGCCTGGCCTGAAAAAAAAATCTATGTTTAATATTAGGTTAGTGTTTAGAGAAGGGAAAGTGAAGTGGTACAGCTGGGGTGGGTGTGTACAGGTGTAGCAGAGGGAGGGTCAGTGCTGCCAAGATAGCTGACTTAGTGTTTCTCCATGGCAAAACATTTGGACTTCCTCCTCCCTGCCTTGGCCTGAAAAGATATCTAGGTTTAGTGTTAGAGTGGAGAGAAGGACAAAGAGGAGCCTTTCTGTTGGAGTGGGTAAGTACAGGGGCTGCCAAGGCAAGGTGAGTGTTGCAAAAAGAATTGTGCTGGGAAGTGTATCTCTATGGGTATATATGTAGTGGTCTCCTTCTCTTCCTTGGCTTGAAAAGACTTTTAGAGTTAAGGTTAGGGTTAAGAGAAGGAGAATGAAGACCTCTGTGGCTGTAGTGCGTGTGTGAAGGCACTGCCAAGGGAAGGTGTGTGGTGCCAAGAAAGTTACGCTTTCTAGTGTTTTTCCATGGCACCACATATGTTTTTTCCTTTATGACCTTGGCCTGAGAAAAGAAGTCTAAGAATATGTTTAGAGTCAAGGTAAGGAAAAAGGGAAGCAGTATGGCAGTACTGGATGTGTTCAGGGGCTCCCTAAGGAAGATGAGGTCTTCCAGGAGAGCTGTGCTGTGAGGCCTTTCTTCACTGTACAACATCTGATATTCTAGGGCCCTGTCCCAGAAGAGAAAGGAGAGTGATATGGCTGGAGTTTTTGTTTGCAGGAGCAGCCAAGGAAAGATGGGCACTGCCAAGAAAGTTGTGCCCAGAGGCATTTTTGTAGCCACCACCTGTGGTGGTGTCTCTCCGTGTCTTAGCCTGGAAAATAATCTCTGATTATGGTTAAGGTTAGCACTGATAAAAGGAAAAAGGGATGTGGTGCAGTTGGAGTTTCTAGGGCCAAGAGAAGGTGGCTGCCAATAGGGCTGTGCTTGGTAATGATTCTCTTTGACACCAGGTATGGTGGTCTCCGTGCCTGCCTTAGCCCAGGGAAAAAATCTAGGGCTATGTTTTTGCTTAGGGTTGATATAAGAAGAAAGGGTATTTGTGCTGTTGGAGTATGTGTGTGTACCACCATATGTTGCATTTATGAGAAACACCTCCCAGTGCATCTCTTTTGGCAGCACACACCTTCCCTTGGCAGCCCTTGAACGCATGCACTCCAACTAAAATGTTCCCTTTTCTCCTTCTCTCAACCATAACCCTAATCCTAGACTTTTTTTTTTTTTCAGATGAACCCAAGGCTTTTTGTCTGTCCAAGGCAGGCACAGATACTATTATACGTGATGCTGATTAGAAACTCCTCTCAGTACAGCTCTTTTGGCAGCACATTTCCTCATCAGTTCCTACACACACCTCTACAATCACACCACTATCCTTTCTTCTTTTTTTCCACTGTAACCCAAAACTTTACGCTATGTCTAACCTTAACTAGATATTTTTGCTAGCTAACACAGGGATGGACACCACTATGTTCAATAAATGGCTGTGTCTGAGACCACTATATGCGCTGTCGATGAGAAACAGCTCCCAGCACATCTCTTTTGCCAGTGCTCCCCTTCCATTGGCAGCCCTTGCAAACACCCACTCCAAGTGCATCATTTCCCTTTCTCTCAACCCTAATCCTAGTCCTGGACTTCTTTTCAGGTTAAGACAAGGAAGGAGACCATCATATGTGGTGCTGATGAGAAGCACTTTGCAACTCATGTCTCCATCAACACTCACTTTCCCTTAACAAATCCTTACCACAGACACCTAAAGCACACTGATTCCACTTCTCCTTCTCTCAACCCTAACCCGGCTTTTTTTCCAGTTCAGTGCAGAGATGGAGAACAGCATATGTGGTGCTGAAGATAAACTACTTCCATTCTCCCAATCCTTACCCTAATCTAGGTAATTTTTCTTCCATTCAAAACTGTGACAGAGATTACCATATGTCTCTGACAAATCTCCAACCAATTTCCAAAAAGTCTTACATATCAAAGTCCATTATTTCAAATGTGTTGGTAGAGCATTGAGCAAAACAATGATTCCAGCCCCTTTCAACCAGACAAATGCTAACTAAACAATAAAAGGGTACTTTCAAAGAGATTATGAACTTTTTTTTTTCTTTTTATTTTTTTTGCCATCATGCACAAAAAGATGAGTTGTCTACACTTTTGATTAGACAGGAAAATTAGAGGTGTGTATGAGGCTGTTACGATTGGTAGGCTTCCCAGACCAGAACAAGTGAGCTAGTGGAATGACTCAATCCACACCTTATGTAGGAACAGACTTAGGGCATATTCTCAAAACCTGGCTGATTTAGCTGTCAAGAAATAGTTGGAACGTATGGTAGGCATGCCCAGCTGCACCATGTCACCAGTGAGGCCTTCTGTATTCACGTGAAACTGTGTCTGAGAAGGTTTTCAGATTTCATGTGTGAGTATTTCTCTGGCTTTCCTAAACCTGTTTAGATGGGCACCAGATGCTACATGCACATGCATTTTCCCCTAAAAATAGAGCTAATTGACCAACCCTAACCCTCAAAGCATTGAAAATCATGCCTTCTTAATGGGCAACCCCGTGGGATTCTTCTCAGTAGTGCCCAGTGACAGGATGAGAGGCAAGAGACACAAACTAAAATACAGGAAATTCTCCTTGAATGAAAGAATAAATTTCCTCAGAGTGGGAGTGAATAAACACAAGAACAGGTTACTTAGAGAGGCTGTGGAGTCTCCATCCTTGGAAGTATTCAAAATCTGACTGGACAGGATCCTGGCGACCTGCTCTAGGTGACCCTGCTTGAACAGGGGGATTGGATCCCATGCTCTCCAGAAACCCTTCACAAGCCCAACTATTCTGTCATTTTGTGATTCTGATTTCAATTACTTCTCAGGAACTGGGGGTACCTTGCAAGCTTGTTTGGGGATGCATGACATTTGTCCAGGTTTCCCATCTTGCATAGCTCCGCTCCCGCCATTAATAAATTATCATGCTTGGGATGCTATGTTTATTTAATCCTTTATAAGAAAATGAACAATGTATCTCTGAATTCCTATTCGAAACCTTGTATTAAGTAACATGCGTTATTGGACTTTTTGCCCTTAGTTTTTCATACTGAATTGTAATAATTGGTCTATTTATAATGAAGTGCTGAATTTGAAAAGGCTCTTTCTCTACCAAGACTTAATTACCTCTTATATTGTAGCATCTATATGAATGAGTCAAAGAAAAAGAAAAGCAGTTGTCATATTATAAGGATTTTTTTGGCGAACAGAAATGATTTCCTCAACATCCTCAGATTGTAATCATGGGGAATTCTTTGACACTATAATTACTTAGCATGTATATAATTTCTCCTAACTGAAAGTCTGAAAGTTTGCTATTCAAAACTTATTTTATGATTGCTCTGTAGTCAGAATGGAAAAATCTGTTGAGCTCATCTTTAACACACAATTTAATAGTGAAAACCCTTGAAGGTGTTTTTTTTTTTTTTTTTTTTTTTAGTTTATAGGTTTTGTTTTTCTTGGACTCTATGGTGTTTGAACAGATTATTGCCTGGTTTTCCTTGATATTTCTCTTTTGCGTATGGTAAAATTATAACAGTAAGCCAGGATCAAAGACTGGGTTTGGATTTGCATAATGATATGATTTACCTTGAACATTTTTTTTAGAAGAAATCACTGTTGAGACCTACCTTTTAACCCCCTTCTTGCAATTACTGTAATAATTTTAGCATTTCTCTCAAGTATATATGCTGATAATTAATTCTCGGAGAAAGAGAAATCTAGACCCATGATAAAAATCAGAGATTTAAAATAATTCAAAATTTCATCTCATAACTTCAGGAATATAAGTTTCTATCCTTTTTCTGAAGGTGATATCTAAAGGAAAATAGCATATATATGCTAGGAAAGAAAATGTAGTAATTAAGACTCAATGACACACTGATGGGACTACACCAGTTTTTCACTGATTTGGAACAAGGGCATAGAAAACTTGCTTCTTCTCTGAGCACATGTTTTTTCAAGACCCAAGATGTCAATATATGCTTAGAAATAATAATAATAAATGCTTAGAAATAAAACTTTAAGAATCTAAGAAATTATTGGTTTAGAGATCCAAAATTATTTTGAATAAGCTATAAATGAGTTTTTCAAAATACCCCATTAATGCATTTATTTCTTCTTTTATTTACTTTTTATTTTTATTTACTTTTTATTCTTAGTGTAAGTGTAAGGTGCTTGCATGCATGCATGCAAAAATATGTGTGTAACAGAGAAGAATGAAGATGAGAGGTGTGATTCTTCAAAAAAGGCAAGAAGTCTGACCCAGGCAACTACAGGCCAGTCAGCCTCACCTCCGTCCCCGGAAAAGTGATGGAACGGCTCATACTGGCCGTTGTCTCCAGGCACATGGAGGACAAGAAGGTGCTCAAGAGTAGTCAGCGTGGATTCACCAAGGGGAAATCTTGCCTGACTAACCTGATAGCCTTCTATGATGAAATGACCGGCTGGATAGACGAGGGGAGAGCGGTGGATGTCGTCTATCTCGACTTCACCAAGGCTTTTGACACCGTCCCTCACAACATCCTCCTGGGCAAGCTCCGGAAGTGTGGGATAGATGAGTGGACAGTGAGATGGATTAGGAACTGGCTGGATGGCAGGGCCCAGAGAGTGGTGATCAGTGGTGCAGAGTCTAGTTGGAGGCCTGTGGCTAGTGGGGTTCCCCAGGGGTCAGTCCTTGGTCCAGTCCTGTTCAATTTATTCATCAATGACCTGGATGAAGGCACAGAGTGCTCCCTCAGCAAGTTTGCTGATGACACGAAACTGGGAGGAGTAGCCGATACCCCAGAGGGCTGTGCTGCCATCCAGAGGGACCTGGACAGACTGGACAACTGGGCAGTGAAAAACCTCATGCAATTCAACAAGGCCAAGTGCAAGGTCCTGCACCTGGGGAGGAATAACCCCAGACACCAGTACAGTCTGGGGACCGACCTTGTGGAGAGCAGCTCTGCGGAGAAAGACCTGGGTGTCATGGTGGATGATAAGTTGACCATGAGGCAGCAGTGTGCCCTCGTGGCCAAGAAGGCCAATGGAATCCTGGGCTGCATTAAGAAGAGCATCTCTAGCAGGTCGAGGGAGGTGATCCTGCCCCTCTACTCAGCCCTGGTGAGGCCGCATCTGGAGTACTGTGTCCAGTTCTGGGCTCCACAGTACAAGAGGGATGTGGAGCTGCTGGAGAGAGTCCAGCGCAGGGCTACAAGGATGATCAGGGGCCTGGAACATCTGCCCTATGAGGAGAGGCTGAGGGAGCTGGGCCTGTTCAGCCTGGAGAAGAGAAGGCTGAGAGGGGATCTAATCAGTGTATATAAATACCTCAAGGGAGGGAGTGCAGAGGACGGTCATGGTCTCTTTTCAGTGGTGGCCACTGATAGGACTAGAGGAAATGGCCGGAAACTGAAACATCAAAAATTCCATAGGAACTTAAGGAAAAATTTCTTAACAGTGAGGGTGACAGAGCACTGGAACAGGCTGCCCAGAGAGGTTGTAGAGTCTCCTTCTCTGGAGATCTTCAAAACCCGCTTGGATGCAGTCCTGTGCCACGTGCTCTAGGTGTCCCTGCGTATGCAGGGGGGTTGGACTAGATGATCTCTTGAGGTCCCTTCCAACCCTAAGCATTCTATGATTCTATGATTCATCTCTCGATTCATCAGTGAATGGACATCTAAGTCAAAGTTGCTGTAGACTACATAATAGCCAATAGAGACAAATGGACGTCTCCAGAGAGCAATTTATCTAGACAATCTTAGATATATATGTAAAGATTTACTCACTCGTTTATCAAGTGCTTGGTATAGTTTGCAATATGCATGAAGATGAATAACGCAATTCAATCAAAATCCTTACCTCTACAACATAATGATATTTTGTAAATCTCCAATTGTAGCAAAGAAAAAGAAGAGTTAAAGATTAGACAAAGCCAATCAACATAATTAGTGATGATTTTCATATCTTAAAAATACTCTATACATGATAAATGTTTTGTGTTTCTTTGCATATGCTGGCCTCCGAATGAAAACCAAAAACAACAACAACAAAAAAGCATTGAGAGTGATAGCCTTCGCCCATGAGATTTTTTTTTTTCATTTTCATGGACTCTTTAACAATGGTCCATAACTTTATCATAGTATAATTATGTATATTTCTTTGAGGCATGATTAATGCCATTGGATAACTCTTAGTTTTATTATTTTTTTAAAAAAATCATTTACTAATAAATCATTTTACAGTATTAGTGTTATATTTTGAAGTTTATAATAGGATACAAAGAAATTATGTGTAAAAGACCTCCCAAGATTTCCAGTTAAATAGATATGGTCTTGTTTATAGCTTAAATTCATTCAAAGGCATTCTCTATGTTGAAAGCACAGGGAGTAAAATGTACTTGTTTAAAATATCTGATTTTTCTTGATGGGCTACTGAAGTACAAAATATTCAGCCAGTAGATATAAAGGTCACAGACTTGTATTTAAAGCAAACTCTGACATCTTTTTTAGTGGTGAAGAAAAATCTGAAACTTGTTTCCAAAAGTTTAGATTAATACTTGGTGATAATTCGTTCAGTTTGTTCAATCCATTACATTATTCAGATTTAACTTGCTTTCACCTTTATTTTTAATGCTCTATAGATCTCTCTAGAAATGGCCTTATACCCAGAAAGTATACCAATTATATATATATACCAAAGTATACCAATTTTTCTTTAGTATTTTCTTACCACCCTGTCCCACAGGTTCCCTAGCAGGAGGGTTTGGCTCACTGCAGGCGAGGACACCTGCGAGGACACCTGCAGGATACTGCAGCCATCTGTAACTCATGGACATGTTCAAGACATGCAGAGGCATCCACACACTCACTTTGCCATGAATAAGAAAATACAGATACGAAAGTCCTGAGAAGAAAGGAATTAAACACTTTCAATCACGTTTGTCTTTTCCATCCTCTATCATCGTGCTTTTTGCAGTTTTAATTATGCAGGCTGAACAGGAGAGCACTTGCAAAACCCAGCTCTCACTCTCCTTAACCAGCTTTCCCTTTATTGGCTTGTAACCTGTGCACAATATGTACCATATGCATGTGCTCTTTTGTTAATATTTGCTGCAGACCACCACCTGCACACTCTCATTCGCCTGAACAAATGTTTACACTGAACAAAAAGTTTACACTGTAAGATTCATTATGTTGCTTATATGCTTTTTCTAGCTCACTGTCTGGAAACTTGCTCTACCTAAGCAGAAGTAAACACATTGGTGTGAAATAACCAGCATAACAGCTTTGAGTTTTTGAGTGGGGAAAGCTAAGAGAACTCAAGGAGCTGTGTGTACTTCAGTACAGTATAGGTTTAGTAGCCATATATAAAAACAAGCTTATTTATTTATTTAAAACAGTAAAAAAGTAGGATAATCTTTCTATTAGGCTGTAACCTAAGAGATAAAGCTGGTGAACTGCTGACAATATGAGAAATTTCGAACAGCTCAGAAATGCAGCTGAGCAACTCATAAAGGAGCTGAAAGTTTTTTTTTTCTGTTTTAGTTAAAGAATTTTATTTGATTCCAGAAAAATGCAGCACAGCTCTCATTCCTCACAGCTGAGCACTTGATGCTGTCTAGACAAGAACACTCTCATTCTGCTCTTGCATCTCTAGGTGATCATCCTTGTCACTTCTGGGCTCAGTGAAGGGTGCATCCTTCCCTCTTCAAAAAATCAGGAAGGACATCTCTCAGAAGAAGGAAGGAGAAGTTAAAAGCAATAGAGTAAAAATCTGAGATAGATTTGGATTAGCTTAATAGCAATTTTGGATGATAAAATAGCTGAGTGGCTGTAGCTTGAGAACCATGTCTCGTCATTTTCATATATATATATATATATATATATATATATATATATATATATATATATATATATATATATATAAAATCACTTTCATGAATCTTACCTTCTGCTTATTTGAATAAGTTCCTAATCCAAAGTATGTTCAGGTGAAGACCCACTATAATGTTCTCTAACTCTGTTAGAACCACAGGATTGGAGACCCAGTTGTCCTTGTTCCCAGTCTGCTCTATTCTGCATACCTAAGGATTTATTCAGGACAATGGGATCAGTCATGGGTTTCTCCCTCCCCACTTAAGTGACTTGGTCTAGTTGAAGTGGTGATTATCCTCTTTCTTGATACCACCTTCTATTTATTCATCTGAAACACTGATAACTCTATGCTGTCACCTGGTATATTCTCACTTAGGTTCACTGCAGTTATCTTCCCTAAGAAGGTTGTTTGACCTTTTGCAAAGTTACCCTTCAATCCCGAGGGTTTTGTGGTGTTTTTTTTTTTTTTTTTTTTTTTTTGTTTTTCCTTTCTTTCTTTCATTTTTTTTTTAGTGACAAGCTGGAAGTGCAGGTGTAGCAAGAGAATATCTTCATCTTTCGAGACCCAGAATGTTCTCTTAGTGTATTTTTTTGTCTGCTATTTTCACACCTGGAAATAATCAAGATCAACTGGGTTCACAGGAGGGAAAGAGATCTAATTCTTTTCTGTCTCCTAATTACTTATAGTTTGGCAGGTGAGAGACTCCTGATGGAGTTCAAATGAGGAAGATCCAGCAAATGCTGAGGAAAAAGAAGCAGCGTTCTCTTGAAATAGATGCAGGTATGAATATATGAAAAACTGTACAGTAATAGCTTTTTATATTCTACTTTATGTTTAGTCTTATTTATAATGGTACACATCATGCAAATAGTAATAACTGGAGATGAAATCTGAATATTGCTCAGTTATATTTTCTCAAAGGAGTGAAAGCCCAGTAAACTTTAAAATATATCAAAAGTGGAAATTTTGTACTAAAGAATTGAGTTGAACTCTTATTAACCTATTTATCTAAGCGTTTGGTAAAACATATATTATTTGAAAAATAGTCCCTCAAACAGTGACTGTCTATGCTCTCTCCAGAAACTGTTATTTGTGACTGTAAGTGCTTTGCCTACTTGGCTATCCTACCGTATGAGATCACAAAAGATGTAAAATGAATATATGCCACCATACTGGAAAATTACAGAAAATCATCCAGAATATTTTAGATCAGAAAAGACAAACAATTCAGACATCCGTCAAACTTTTGGAAAAGTGAAATGGGATCTGAAGTACCTAGCTAGAATCCAAGTTCTTTCTATATAGAGGACTTGCTTTATTTATTTATTTTTTTGTTTCAATGAATTCTTTCATAACCAAACATAAATCTATCCGTAAATGCTTTATAATGAGAATTATGTCACAACCCTGTTTTTCAGGTAGTTGAAATGTAGACATCCTACTAGTTTTATGCTTTAATATTCTGCGTAGCTGTGGCAAGTATTTCAAGAAAGGAGTTTTTAAAAATTCAATCAGGTCTGTCTAGTTTTTCACTAGATAGAAGAGCATACAGCAGCATATGACATAGTGTTTGATTCCCTGCAATAAATGCCTTTGACCTGGAATCTTTCTGTTTCAGGTTTTATGAGAGCTACTACACCTTTTATTTCTTTTTTTTTTTCCTGCTAATTTTATTTGTACATTTCACATTTTATTACCTGCAAGAGCAGATTATTGTAATTCTCTCTATTGTAGTCTGCCGGATACAGTTATCTCCAGATTACAGCATGTCTGAAACTCCTCAGCTCATATTTTAACTTTCACTGGTAAGAGACAGTCTATTAGTACTATCTTGGAAGATTTATAATGCCTTTCTGTTTCAACTAGAATTATCTGTAAGATATTAATTCTATTTGTTGAGTCATTAAATGAACTTCAATTCTCATATCTCTGAGCTTCTGGAAAAACATATACTATCCCAGAAACTTCACCTCTATGATAAATGTTCTATGAATTACACATTTTTCAAACAAAATGCCTATGAGTAAAGGTTGCTCCTCTTCTTTCTTTCTCTTTTTCTTCATTACCACAGTTTTTGTAATGCTTTTCTATCTACTAACTGTGATTCAAAGACTTACAATACAAAGACTAACCTTAATACAGTTACATAAAATCTTATATTCTGCCTTTTATTTACACTTTCTAATCTATTATTAATTAGCAAAATATTTGGAGAAAAAAATATAAAGCTGACAGACCCTCTACCTGGAGGATTTCCACTAAGATACAATGTCACATTCAAACACCTGTTGTTTTCAAAAGTGCTTTATTTCTCCTTCCTATTTACTATCTTTTAGCAGTGTGTGAGATTTTAAAGGTATCTAAAGGGGACACCTGGCCATTTCATATTATCCAGTAAATGACAGTTCAATGGAAAAACTTGCAGTTTAAAACTACCTGGGCAAGCTCTATGAAAAACCTGTAAAAATGATGTTAAAGTAGATCCTTTTTGAAATAAATGAAGATGGATGCTTACACATTTATACCACAAAGCAGATTTTTAACTGAATATATGTGTTCTATTTATAGAATTTCAGTAAAAAAGCAATGAAATTTTTAATTAGTTTAACTAAAAACTAGCAGTATACACAGCAACTTGCCTTCTTTTCTTTACATCCACATCACTTCTATATTTGTGACCCATTGCCAGGGTCACAAATATTTGATATGCATTCTCTCACTCTCCTTTACAGCTACAGTAATTATCTTTTTTTTTTTCTTTTGAAATGGTTTACCCTCAAAATGTTTTTGTCATGCAACCATGTGACAAATTCAAGCATCACAAGACTTTTATTACCTGCTACACATTTCTTCTATGACAAGACAAATCCCTTCCATTTCTGCTTTGCCAACCTACACAATTTCCACTCAACCTGTCAGAAATCCTTCATACTTCCACATTACAAGCACTAAAAAGCTTTTTTTTACAGAGTTATGAGATATATGGACTGCCATTTGCAATACATAGGCAATACACATTTTTTTTTTTTAATATTTATTAGTTTCATTGATCTAATCCCAAGGTACTTTTGAAAGTTTCACATTATGTTTCTGTTTGTTCAACAAGTTGTTTCAGTCATCTCAGACTTTATATTAACC
Organism: Tinamus guttatus; assembly: GCF_059628265.1. Taxonomy (NCBI): domain Eukaryota; kingdom Metazoa; phylum Chordata; class Aves; order Tinamiformes; family Tinamidae; genus Tinamus; species Tinamus guttatus. The sequence goes on along the minus strand of NW_028289228.1, from coordinate 346,058 downwards.
AAACTTAGAAGCTGTAGGAGAGTTTAGGTTTACTACAAGTAAACTGCTGTAATATACCTCTGCATCTTCTTTACGCATTTTGTGAAATGTGTGCTTCATTTAGGTTTTCACATTGACATCCTCCATGAAGATGGTAAATGCAGATTTGCAAGAGTTTTCTACAGAGCATTATTCCCACAATTCTGCAATTACTTCTGGTCCTGCAAGTTCTCTTTATTATGTTCAATGAGGGCTCATATAGAAGTTTGTAAAACAGTGGTCTCTAATTGAATTTGTCTGTGGCAAGGTAAATCACAAACAATTTACAGATCTTTAGGTAGAGGAAAGGGTAAGGGAGAATTTTTATTTTGTAACCAATTTGAATTTCAAGGAACATTTGATATAATCTTAATCTCGCCTCCTTCAAAACATTCTGTGTGATGGCAAGGTAATGAAACTAATGAGCATCAGAATTTTAATAATATTATAACAGCTTCTTTGCCTGAGGCACATGGTTTAGATATGTACGACTCTATGCCTGAGAACAGACACACATCAGTTGCCTACAAGCAGATAGGGAAATATGTTGAGCCACAAACAGATTAACATCTCACAGGTGGGTTAAAAAGTGACTGCAAATGCTTAATTGGAATTAATTTGGCTTTTATTGGATTCATCACTTACTTATTCAAATTCATTCAAATAGTGGGGGAGTGAAAGGAGCATGGAATCTGGTCTCCTTAGGAGGACAGTTTGTCTAGTTTTTAGGTGCCAGTTTGCAGAATAAGAAAGACTGGATGTGGTTAACCTCACCATATAAGTTTCTTGGAGAATCTGTGGGAAGAAATGCCCACTGATCTGCCCAGCCTAGGCACTTCTCCATGAACTGTGTGAGAAACCTGGATTTCTTCCACAAGAGGAGATAGGGAGAGGAAAGAAGGAGAATGAGGAAAGAGAGGCTGGTGCACATCATGTCTCATAGCACATATCCAGACCTAAGAAAAGCTGCTGAGCTCTGACATTTCAGCAAAACCATATTCAATTTACAAAGAGTGATCTGTTTCTTCTGTTGAAAGTAGTGGGTAGGTTGGCCATCTTCATTTTATGTAGTCAGATTTGATTTCAGCCATGTCAGAGCTTCAAAAGAAAAGACCATTCATAGGCTATAACTTGGCATGAGTTATATCAGGATGCTCTCTGAGAGAGAGGCATGAGTTCACTTTGCACAAGGCAAAGCAGAATCTAAACCATAGTCTCTTATTTCTTAATTTAATCTGTTCTTCAGAATAGAGAGATGACAGCTCTGCCACAATGATGATGCAGGCTGGAAGCCATAACCTAATTTTAGGACTTTTGGGGGTGACTTAATGCATTAACATGGATCACCAGAAAAGTATGTGTAGTTTGCCAGGATATGTCTACTATACAGACAAAAGGAGTCAAGTGGCCAGGAAAATCCACACTGAACACTTCCCACGGTTAGGCAATTTGCACAGCAATAACCAAGCAGATGGATTTTAAGGCCAGTGTCATCCCAGATGGATGGTGGACTGGAATTCACCTCAAGATAGAAAAGCAGAAAACACTATAAAAAGAGTAAAATACAACAGTAGCAGAAAGGCCTAAATGAAACAAAATGATTTATTTTCCATTTCCCCAATGGAAGACTGCTTTCAACTTAGCATCAGATGGATTTTTCAAAACACAACAGAAAAGAAGACCTGAAAGTCAAAGCTATCTTAAATATCCCAATTAGTGGTATATTAAGTCATAGCACAGTAATCACATCTAATTCAGGGTATATAATGTTTAATTTCTTCATCTAAACTATATTAATTTCTTCATCTAAACTATATTAATTTCTTCATCTAAACTATATTAATTTCTTCATCTAAACTATATTAGATTCCCTTATAGATATTAAAAAGAAATTAGCACTTCTTGCAAGCCTATTTTGCTCTGTTTACCAAAGGGAAGCCTAGAGTGAGAAGATTGGTTTAGACATATAAAACTGAGGCAGTAAAGCAAAGGTCAGTTCTTTCTACTCACAGACTTGGGCTTTAAATTAATTAAATAGTAGAGAAGAATACAAACATTATAAACAAATTAGAGGGCAGAACTCTGAGCTCGATATGCAGCACTGGAGATGTTGATTTGAGTCCTTGCTAGGAACAGGAGATAACAGAGAGAGAGAGCGCCATCAACTGTTCCAGGGGCTCCTCCTCTTCTCAAAAACATTACACTTTGTACATAAGCAAAAGATATTACAAAAATAAATCCCTCTCAAACTTAAACAAATTCATAGCTTTTTGTGGAATTTTGTTGAAACTGTCCTGACAGACAACTGTAATAAGGACACTTAATCACATGTTGTAACTGAACAAGATGTTCTTTACATAATTTGTAACATTTGTAACTATACGTTCATCAACATGGATTTACATATGTAAAATACATCAGTGCTTTGTGAAAGTGAGATTTAGGAAGTAGATTTATTGTTATCATGAATGGTATATATGGAAAATATTTAATATCAAAAATATATTATGTGTAATGATCTACCTTTTCCAGCTTTTCATGCTGAATAAAGCTTAACTTTAATACTAGCTTTTTAAAGTTGATTATCGTTATTAGAAGTCTTATTGTTAGCTAAGGCAGGCTAGATCATCAACTGGAATGACTGTACAGAAATTTTTGTTGTGTACAAGAGTTTTAAGTCTTTCCCTGAAGTGAAATGGTAAATATCTCTGTAAAAAGAGGTCCAGTAAAGCATTTCTGAAACCTTAGGCTGGTCAGAGACAGGAGAAGTAGTAGTAGTAGTAGGAAAAGGGCACTTGTAACTAAGTCACCATGTCATGCCAGACTTCTGACAACTTTCCCTGCACTCTACAGAGAAGTACTTTCAGCTGTTTGGGATTTTTGAGGCCACAGGCTTAAAAACATCTCTTTTTCCCCCTTTTCAGTAATGAACATATTTTATGCTCCATTACCCTCCATTAACTAGCTACCAGTAGCAGCATTATAGAGTATTTCTGTCGTTCTGTCAGGCTGATATGAACATAAACCAGGGCATTTTGTCTGTAATAGGAGATATTATATGGCCAAATACATATATACGTATATATATCACTTGTTGGGGTTTTGCTTAGGGTGAGATAAAGTCTTCAAACATTTTTCGTGTTTTTTTTTTTTTTTTAGTCCACATCTCCCTTATGCATTGCATAAAAATGTCAGCCTTTGGTGTGAAAACAACATTTGAAAACTCTAATAAATATACTTCTTTTAAAGTTTTCTTTTCAAATATCCCTTAAGTGGGATAGAGAAAAATTCAAAAAAGAGCACTACATTTTTTTTTCTCTCTGAGAATATGAAATGTTTTCAATCTATTTCACTTCATTAAACATGGTCTGTCTGCTTGGAAAGAATAGTAAGGTATTAAAATGCTAATCAAAAAGCAGACATCATCAGTTGAAAATTGTATGGCAGGTTCAGACTGCTTTCAGTCTACGTTTTCTTCATACTTATGTTCAAAAAACACTTAACAGACAACTTATACCACATAACAAACAACAAATAGTGAATGTTAAATAATTAGCAATATACTGGGAGAACACCTTGTGCAATCAAAACCATTCACTGATCTCTAATTACAATGTAAAATGAGTGCTTGGAAACAAGTATGAGATTGTTAGCAGCCAAATGTAAATGGAAAGAAATCAGCGACTGGAATATGTAATAATGTTCTTTCAAAAGCACCCCAGGGACTGATGAATTCAGTTTGATTTAAATGATTTGAGTTTTGAGACAATTTCACACTATTTTCATAAACCTTAAGAAAAAAAAAAAAAGAAAGAAAGAAAAAAAAACCCAGGAAATTATTATGGAGGTAGAAAATTAAACAGAAGGAAAAGAAATGCTCAAACACTCAAAAAGTAGTTGTCAAATTATTTATTATCATATTGTGAGGACACAAATGACACTCTGAGTGTACGCAAATAACCCTCAGTTCACAAAAAGGCTCTCTCTTATTTTGAATGCTATTCAGTATATTAATTATTTATATAATAAAATACAGAATGTGTTTATCAAACCCCCAATGTCACCATACTAAGCAGGGCTAGAATCATTTTGGGATAGTAGGTTCAAATTGGTTTTATTCCTCATCTGCCTTTATACTCTTAATCTATTTGTGTTACATAATGAACACCACTGAGGGACGGGCTTAGGCTTCAAAATAATCAAACTAAAGGGAAAAATATCTGAAATAATAACTTCAGTTAAGATATGTTCAGGTAAGGGAAAAAAAATAATTCAAATATTTAAACAGCTGGCTAGAGATCATACTATAGGAGGAAGAATCATGTTAGATATGAGTTCGTGATGTATCCATGTCATAGAAATGGATAGCAAGGCCATAGCAAGGATGTGATTCATCTGACTGAATGTAGATAGTTACATTATAGACACCTAGAACTGTAGTTCACTCTAAGTTTTCCTGAAAGTGTAACCAGATCAACATAGATGAGGACAGCCAAGATGAGGAAAGATAAACCTTGTCATAAATATTATGACTGTTGAGTATAAGATACAATGGACAGAGTAATTAAACTTCTAGGAGGGGATTGATAACAGTTTTGAATATGCCAAAGTAATATATAAAGTGTATGAAGATTAACCAGTGTTTGGGAATGCCAGATTATTAGAATAAACACTTATGCCAAGCTAAACCACTTGAGTTTCAATTCAAAGAGCATTTTCTGGCTTATTTGATTTATTTACGTAGATGTACTTTCAGAGTAAACACCAGAATTAGGAAAACTTATGTTAATCATGGTGATATAAATTTTTTTAAATCTGAAAAAACAACAACAAATGTATTGTTGAAAATAATATTCATCATAGCACAACATTTAAAGCATGTTTTCCCTTGCCTAGATTCTCAAGATCAGGCTCTTTATAATCCTTATTTATGGATTTCCTTATTTATGGAAAAGACAGAGATTGTATGTAACTTGAAAAATCTTTCAATACAAAAACAATGTACGTAGCAAGAAAGATTATGTGTTCTCTGGAGAAAAAAAAATCCCTTCTGTTAAGCAGTTTCAGTTACTGTGAATTTGTTATTGTTGTCTGAAATATGAGAGAAAACTTTTTAAAGATTCTTTCACATTTCAAAGTTTTCTATAGATACTAAAATACTGTTTACAAATGTTTTAAGCACTAGCTTGCAAGAAAATATCTGGCCTACACAATGTTCCTTAAGATGAAAGCAGCATTCTTACTTTTTCAACCATCTGTGCTAACCTATTCAATTGCTGTGGAAGAAAAAGATTTTCATGTAACAGCAATGTAAAACTGCTTTGTTGAATAATAAAAAGTTCTAATTTGAAGCAGATGATAAGAGCACTCAGGGTAATGCTTAACCTGAGCTATTGGAAGAGTCTTTACAATCTCACACACTGTTTTTTATGCATTTGGGTTTCTTTAAAGGTTGGATACATAATAGTGCATACATAGCATATGTAACAATGTCAAGTAAAACTTCATAATATCCTAGTTCCAAAATAAGGAGAGAAAAAAAAAAAAAAAAAAAAAAAAAAAAGAAAAATAAAGCAGAATCTATGTCCTATCACTGGAGTGTGGAGTAGCCTTGGGAAAACAAATAATGAAAAAGTTTACCAACCATACTAGTCTTTTGAAATGATCTATGCATTTTGGCCAAGGTAATTCTGGGAAGAGGAGAGGGAAGAGAAGGAAAGGAGAAAAAGAGATCCTTAGATTACCACCTGAACACTGGGACGTTGATTTACAGCCATATTCTAGGGCCATGGGTCAGGCAAAATAAGACTCCAACACTATCTGACTGGGTTCTCTAGATACTACAAGTGTGCAGAGTGCCATGTTTAATATTAAATTTACTTATTTGAAGATATTTGCTATTATGTGGGATTTTAACAGAGTGATCATAATTAACAGCAATATACAGATGCTTGGCAGAATCATAGAATCGTTATGGTTGGAAAAGACCTTCAAGATCATCAAGTCCAACCATAAACCCATCACCACCATGCCTGTTAAGCCATATATCCAAGATCTCTCATCTACACATTTCTTGAATGCTGCCAGGGACGGTGACTCTGCCATTTCCTTGGCCAGATGGTTCCAATGCTTCACCACTCTTTCTGTGTAGAAATTCTTAATGTCTAATCTGAACCTCCCCTGGTGCAGCTTGAGGCTATTTCCTTTCGTCCTATCTGTAGTTATGTTAGAGAGGAAATCAATCCCCACCTTACTACAACCTCCTTTCAGGTAGTTGCAGATAGCAATCAGGTTGCCCCTGAGCCTTCTCTTCTGTTGACTAGAAAACCCCAGCTCCCTCAACTGTTCCTCGTAAGGTCTGTGCTCCAGCCTCTTCACCAGCTTCATTGTCCTTCTTTGGACACGGTCCAGGGCCTCAATGTCTTTCTTGTAGTGAGGGACCCCTAACTGAACACAGTATTCAAGGTGCAGCCTCACCAGCGCCGAGTACAGGGGAATGATCCCTTCCCTGGTCCTCCTGTCTACACTGTTCCTGATACAAACCAGGATGCTGTTGGCCCCCTTAGCCACCTGGGCACAGTGCTGGTTCATGTTCAGCTGGCTGTCAACCAAAACCCCCAAATCCTTTTCTGCTGAGCAGCTCTCCAGCCACTCTTCCCCAAGTGTTGCATCTGGTTGTTGTGACCAAAGTGCAGGACATAGCAATTAGCCTTGTTGAACCTCATACAATTGGTCTCCACCCATTGATCCAGTCTGTCCAGATCCCTTTGTTGAGTTTTCATACCCTCAAGTAGATCAGTTCTTCCTCAAATGTGATTCCCATTGCCAATCTATATAATGTTCTCAGTGTCATGACACGGAGCATCCCCTATCACTAGAAAGAGGCTTACGGGCTGAAACCAGCTTAAAAGCATTGCTGTCTTTGAAATTCTTTGTGCCCTTTTTATGGTACAAAGACTGGACTGAACCACATATATACTTCCTTCATGCTGATTTGCTAACTCAGGGAAACATTCACACTTTTGATGAACTCAGGGAGAAGCATTTGCATAACCAGCTGATCTAACTAACATAGCTGTTTATCTGAAACATAGCTGTCTTGTCTATGCAGTCTCTTGGGTTCTTAGATAAGTTCATGTGTCTTTGCAGCAGCTATGGTCAGTCACTTCACTCTTCCCTGAGCTTCATGGGCACACGCCCTTACATACTTCCTTTGAACCTTCTTCCATTTTCAGGGTGTATTAGTTGGTCACAGGATTTTAGGTTTTCCGACATAATATTTTATTACCCTTGTAGCAGAGGGGAATCTCTAAATAAATCAGTGACAGCCTAGACTCTTCCCCATTTACGCACATCTCTGCTCATGAGTCTTATGTTCATCTCTTGTATTTGGTCTCCAGATGAGACTTCCCATTTAATGATGTTTCTGCTTCTGTTGTTGTTTCTGGTTCTGTTATTTGAACAACTGTGAGCTATAGAACTTAAGTCTGAAGGTTAGTTGGGAGGTTTTATCTAATGAAAAAAATGGAAAAAAATGATTCCTCCAGCTAGTCATATTTAAAGAAGTGTCTCTTGGCCTGGGAAGGAACCACTACTGATGACTCCTTTATTAGTACTTCAGGGGCTGCCAGATATGAGAGTATGCTATTCCTCAAACAGTCATACAGAAATACTTGGAGCATAGTCCATATTCTTTAGCATCAGCTACAGTGGAAATGAAAGTCCATGTATTTGTGCGCGTATATCCAAATCTGTCATCATAGTTTCATTTATTTTAACTAGTAAAATACATTCTTAGAATAAATATCACTTTCCTCAACCTATCAAGCAAGCAGCCTCTGTTCTGCAAGTAGATTAAATCATTGTTCACATTACATTTTTTCTTACTCTCCTCACTCTTGACATTTTAAAATATTTTCTGGATTTTTCATCTAATATGTATGCTATCATATGTGTTGGAACCACTGTATGTATATTGAATTATTATAAATATTTATTTGCAACTGTTAGATTTCTGGCATAGTATAAAAATGCTTTCTCTATAAAAGCATTTTTCATTTGCAGAAAAAAAGTCGTTGTTAGAGTGCTTCCTGATTAATAGGAATATAGGTATCTTTAAGAAAGTTAGATGCTTCATTTTTCATTTCATTCAATTCAAACATAGATATTTAAACTCAGACATCTAAACTGAGTCTGTCTCTAAAGTTAATATCTTGATACAGATACCGTTGGGTATCCATGATATTCACATGCATCTAACTGATACGTAAGTGCAGGCAGTACCTATAAGAAATTCATGTCCTTCTGGACTGGCAACTCAACATCAGGAAGGATGAAGAAGATCATCTAAAATAATAACAGATATCTATCTGCAGTCCACAGATTCAAGCTTGAGGTACCTAAATCTGGAAAATCCACCAGAAAATACATTAACTGTACCTCTGAAGACTTTATTAATTGCATTGCTGAGTGAATTATGAAATGTCTGCAGTATGTTAATATGAAGTCTTAAGAATTTCACGTCTTTTAAGTCACACATAAATATGTAGAAACAACTCCCAGTTGTTGAAATAAATGAGGAAAACACAATGATCGTTGTATGGATGGGCTGCCCCTCAAGGGCAGGGGAGCTAGGAGCTAATAGTAACAGCAAAGCTGGCAGGGCAGCCATGAGGTTCTAGTCTAGTGGTGCATGAACAAGAACAGTTTTGTGAGTTTGATGATGGTAACCAGAGTACAAACAGCCTACTTCTGTTAAGGTTTTCCCTACTAGCTATGGCTTAGCACAATTTATAACCTCATTTGGTGTTTATGATTTGATTGTCCTGGTATCTTTTGCTTTAACTTTTAACTCAGGAATTCTGTTAAGATACTATCCTCTTTTGTTATCTACAATGTCCTGCTGTGTCTCATGTTACTGTCCTGTTAGTGGTACCCTTGGTGAAATTAGGCATTTGTGTATATATTACCGGTACCTCATTACTTGTAGCATCCTTATTTTCTTCACCATTCTATTTTGTTAGATGTATCATTCAACTCAAGATTAGCAATGTACATGCACACTTTGACATCTTCATATTTTCTCTCACAGCTGGTATATCTGTATATTGCTGTGGCTCTCTTTCAAGATTTGGTTGTACATATGTGCAACAGCGGAAAAATAGTAACCATTTTTTTTTTCCCCTCCTATCAGTTTTCACAGTTGCCATTTTAGAAGTAATCCGTCAGGGAGGACACTGAATAACAGCATTGTGGATATTATCTGACACATGATGTGGCATACTGTCCACCTAAATGTGATATTTTCTTTGTGCAACTCTTTCACTGGAAGGATAGGCACTAAGTGCATCTTAAGTAATGAAATTGGATAGATGGAATTCTAGTCACAGTGCTTGAAAAAGTAGAATGAAATACAGTGATAAAATTCTGGAACTAATGATTTAAATAGTTTAAAAAGTGTTTTTTTTTCTCTTTTTTTACTTCTATGATCTCATTTAAAGAAATCGATTTATTTGCATTTCCTCAATGAATTTTTTTTCTGATGTATAAGAACCGATTGCATGAATAATTGAACTACAGGTCTTTCAATAGGATGGCTGTATATTCAATCATTTGATCAAATCATTTACATTTAATGTATATCATGTAGATTTAATAATTTAATTAAATAGAAGTTTATTTTAAAAATAAACACAAAAATTATCCAGTTCACACACAACCAATAAACTAAAGATATCTGAGGGCTGCGCTGCCATCCAGAGGGACCTGGACAGACTGAACAACAAGGCGGTGAGAAACCTTATGAAATTCAACAAGGGCAATTGCAAGGTCCTGCACTTAGGGAGGAATAACTCCAGACACCAGTACAGGTTGGGACTCACCTTCTGGAGAGCAGCTCTGTGGAGAAAGACATGGGTGTCATGGTGGATGACAAGACCATGAGGCAGCAGCGTGTCCTTGTGGTCAAGAAGACCAATGGCATCCTAGGGTGCATTAAGAAGAGTGTCTCCAGCAGGTCGAGGGAGGTGATCCTGTCCCTCTACTCAGCCCTGCTGAGGCCACATCTGGAGTATTGTGTCCAGTTCTGGGCTCCACAGTACAAGAGGGATGTGGAGCTGTTGGAGAGAGTCCAGCGCAGGGATACAAGGGGCCTGGAACACCTGCCCTGTTAGGAAAGGCTGAGGGAGCTGGGTCTGTTCAGCCTGGAAAAGAGGAGGCTAAGAGGGGATCTAATCAGTGTATATATAAATACCTAAAAGGAAGGAGTGAAGAGTATGGGGCCGGCCTCTTTTCAGTGGTGGCCACTGACAGAACTAGACCTAATGGCCACAAACTGAAGCACCAAAAGTTCCACAGGGACTTAAAGAAAAAAATCTTGACAGTGAGAGTGACAGAGCCCTGGAACAGGCTGCCCAGAGAGTTGTGGAATCTTGTCTCTGGAGATTTGCAAAACCCGCTTGGACGCAGTCCTGTGCCACATGCTCTAGTTGACCATGCGTGTGCAGAGGGGCTGCACTAGATGATCTTTAAAGCTCCTTTCCAACCTTAAGGATTCTATGGTTCTATGATTTATTTCTTAACATTTGGGGCATTTGTTATGTGGTCTTTAGAAAGTAAAAGATTCTCCCTAGGAACTAATTCAGAATGAATTCAGACATATGGCACATAAGAAAGCAGAAATGCTCAAAGAATAGCTGAAATTCTTCTATCGTTTCTCCATTGGTAATAAATCCTGTTTCATGAGCTCAAGTGGGTATGTTTTGATGATTGAGTATTCCTGAAAGAGTTGGTGCTTATCCATTCTGTTCCAGTGAGAAAGGTTTTCAGTAGCAGCCAGAAAGAACATTGGCAACAATAGTTCATTTAAAGAGAAATGAGATGAAAGAGTTATTTTAGGTAGTTACCTTCAGGGAAGTCACACTTGCAAATTATTTCAAGAGCTTCACTGCTGTTATGAGAAAAAAAGAGATAAAATATCTCTTCAATTGTCACAGTAACTAGACTAAATCTAAAGTTTATATAGGGCTCAGTCCTATAGACCTTTTTAATAAGAACTGCAAAGATGATTTCTCAGCTTAATCTTGTCCTGTCAGTCCTTGTTAATTTCTTCCTCAGAGAAAAAAAATTAAAAAAAACACTCTTTGAGTTTCATAGACATTTAATGAAGAGTAAATACCAAGTCTGGGAATTAGATTATTCTTTCTCTGAGAATTCCTGATCATCTGAAACATGTTGGAGTAGAGCATGATTCAGGCTAAATTCTAATAGTGGTCTGCCATTACAGTCAAAACTGCAATTATGTTAGCAGTTATTCATACAAATGGTTCTATGTGGCTAAGTCCATATAATACAATCTGAGAGCCACAAAGTGAAATGAAGCACTGGACCTTTGATTGTCCATACTCCTTAATGGTTAATTCATTCCTTGACTGAGACTGCTTCATCTAGCTCTCTTGTACAGCCCTAGCTAGCAAAAATACCAACAATCACCATTATAGACTTTTCTATGCAGATCAGACAATTAAACTAGGTACAAAGGAACTTAAGGCTGAATCACCAATCTTACTGAAATGCTCCTGTTAATGCTTAAGAGCATTAACAGTGAAAATATCATTAGCATGTTCAATATGAATGTCCTACATACACCTTGAAATTGCACTTCAGAGCCTTGCAGGGTTTTTTTGATTGTTCTACTTCTGTTCTACTGTCTTTTTAAAATTCATCTCTACATTTTATCTATACTGGGAACCGATGAGAAATAGGTAGAAATACTGTTTTCCTAGATTTTCTAGTTAGTATCTATCTTTTTCAAGTTTCATTTTCCATATGTTGGAGAGAGCTAATTTAAAAGAGAATCCATGTGGAAAAAAATGTATGTTTGGTCTCCCAAACACTTGTTTCCCTTGACAACAGCTTTATGTACGTATACCAAAAATATCAAGTACTATTCTGCTTTGATTTTCTTCAGGTTTGTTTTCCAGCTGTTGTTTTTATTTATTAAGGAATTTATTCCAAAAATTGAGTCTGTTGTTTCCTCTGTTAAAAATGGAAAGAGGTCTTAAAGAGCTTTCTGTGTCCTGTAGGTGTTTCATTTGTTTGTTTGCTTTGTTTTGTTTTCTATTTGTTCTGTTTTTTTTCTTCCTGTTCTTTCAAATTTTATCCTTAGTTTCAACCAGCTTAAGTTGCTATATGTTGTCATAAATATCTATGGAAATCAAAATGTTTGGTACTTATGTCTACTTATGTCTTCAAACCTCCAAATTAAATGTCTATTCCCAGCAAAACATTTCTTTCTCACCTGCCTGTCTCGAGTGAAAGTGAAACCATAGAACCATAGAATGCTTAAGGTTGGAAGGGAGCTTTAGAGATCATCTAGTCCAACCCCTCTGCACATGCAGGGTCACCTAGAGCATGTGGCACAGGACTGTGTCCAAGCGGGTTTTGAAGATCTCCAGAGATGAGACTCCATAACCTCTCTGGGCAGCCTGTTCCAGTGCTCTGTCACCCTCACTGTCAAGATTTTTTTCTTTAAGTCCCAGAACTTTTGGTGCTTCAGTTTGTAGCCATTACCTCTAGCTATTTTATTTTATTTTATTTTATTTTATTTTATTTTATTTTATTTTATTTTATTTTATTTTATTTTATTTTATTTTATTTTAATAGCTGTCTATGTTAGAAGTACTCATCTCCTGCAGAATCACAGAATGGCTGAGGTTGGAAGGGACCTCTGGACATCATCTAGTCCAACTCCCCGGCTCAAGCAGGGACACCTAGAGCACGTGGCACAGGGTTGCATCTAGGCAGGTTTTGAAGGTGTCCAGAGAAGGAGACTCCACAACCTCTCTGGACAGCCTGCTCCAGTGATCTGTCACTCTCTCAGTAAAGAAGTTCTTCATACGAGATCAATTCCCTGTGTTTCAACTTGTACCCATTACCCTTTGACCTGTCACTGACCACCACAGAGAAGAATTTGTCCCCATCTTCTTTACATTCTGCCCTTAGGAATTTATGCATATTGATCAGATCAGTCTTCTCCAGGTTAAACAGGCCCAGCTCACTTAGTCTTTCCTCATAAGACAGAGGCTCTGGTCCCTTAATCATCTTTGTTGCTCTGTGCTGGACCCTCTCTAGAAGCTCCATGAAGCCCAGAGCTGCACACAATACTCCAGGTGTGGCTTCACCAGAGCTGAGAAGAGGAACAAGATCACCTCCCTCAACCTGCTGGCAACACTCCTCCTGATGCAGGCCAGGATTCCTTTGGCCTTCTTGGCCATGAGGGCACACTGATGGCTTATGGTTAACTTGTTGTCCACAACTCTCAAATTCTTCTCCGTAGAGCTGTTTTCCAGCAGGGCAACCCCTAATCTGTACTGGGGCCTGGGGTTATTCCTGCCCAGGTGCAGGACCCTCCACTTGTCCTTGCTGAACTCTTCAACCTGTATAGGTCCCTCTGAATGGCAGCACAGCCCTCTGGAGTGTTCACCCAGTTTGATAACATCTGCACATGTGCTGAGGGTGCCCTCTGTGCCCTCATCCAAGTCATTGATGAACAAGTTGAACAGCACTGAGCCCAGTACTGACCCCTGGGGCACACCACTGGCCACAGGACTCCAATGAGACTCGGCCCGATTTATCACCACTCTCTGAGCTCTGTCATCCAGCCAGTTCTCAATCCACCTTACTGTCCACTCATCTAACCCACACTTCCTGAGCTTTCTTATGAGGATGTTTTGGGAGACGATGTCAAAAGCCGTGCTGAAGTCAAGGTAGACAACATCCACGGCTTTCCCCTCATCCATCCAGCCAGTCATCCCATCATAGAAGACTATCACATTGGTGAAACATGACTTCCCCTTGGTGAATCCATGCTGACTACTCCTGATCACCTCCTTTTCTTTCACATGCCTGGAGATGATCTGTAGGATGAGGCGCTCTATCACCTTTCCAGGGACGAATAACTTATAAAATGCTGGAAAAAGACTTCTAACAACCTGCATTTGTTCCAAATCCCAGAGATCTCATGCATTTTAATTATAGCATTTTAGGAAAAGGAACATTCAACCAAACCCTCTAGTCCTACTGACATTCTAGCGCTCCATGACCTTGTTTGTTTCTCAGACCTCATACCTGTGTTTGCAACATCATCCCTCCAAACACATATCATTTCCTTTCTGGTTTTACAACATTCACAGTTTCTCACTGTTAATGCTTATTCTTCTACAGTGGTTGTAATTATAATTTTTTTTTGCTAGATTGACAGCAAAAAGAAGGCAAGGGATGCTGTAGATCAATTGCTCAATGAGGCAGGGGACCTAGTTCCAACAGCCATGGCTGAGGTGCTTGATGTGCTATTTTTCAGTCCTCACTAGCCTTGTCCTCTTTCCATCCAGATTCTCTCTTTCAGAGTCTGCAAGTGAAGCAGTACACAAAGTAGAAGGAGACAGGGAATACTTAATTCACTTAAGCATGCACAAATCCATGGAACCTGACATGATGCATCTATGTGTATTGTAGGAGCTGACCAATGTCACTGTGAGGCCACTCTCTGTCATCTTTGACATATCCTAACACTCAGGGAGGTCCTGCTGATGGGGGTGGCGGGGGGGGTGGGGGTGGAAGTAGAAGTTATACCGATATTATACAAGCACTATGTTCAGTTGCTCAGGAAACAAAAAGTTAGCTATCCTGTCTGTAGTTGTCAAAATGTGCCATCACCCTTCCCCATTAGAACAATGGAGGCAGGAGAGCAACAGCATTTTTTTTTCCTTGCTGTTGCTATTAGTGAACAAATCTTCTTGTTCAGCCTCAGGTGCAAGGGATGGCAATCTGCCCAGATGTCTTAGCTCCAACAGATACAAAGCTGATGCAACTGCCATAGTTATTGCGGTGGGTGTCTGCTACAGGCCACCTGACCAGGATGAGGAAGTTAATGAGGCCTTCTATAGTCAGCTGGATGTTGCCTCACAGTTGCAGGCATTGGTTCTCATGGGGGACTTCAGCTACTCTGACATCAACTGGAAGGACAGCAGAGCCAGGCACAAACAGTCCTGGAGGTTCCTGCAGTGTGTTAATGATAACTTTTTGACACAGGTTGTGGAGGAACCAGCAAGGAGAGATGGGTACTGGACCTCATGCTAACAAATAGAGAGGGACCTGCAGGAGATGTGAAGGTGGGGGTTAGCCTCAGCTACAATGACCATGAGTTGGTGGAGTTCAGGATCCAACGAGGAGGAGGCAGGGCTGTAGGTAGCCTTGCAACCATGGACTTCAGGAGGGCCAACTTTAGCCTCTTCAGAGACCTCCTCGGAAGAATCCCATGGGCTAGAGCTCTAGAAGGAAGGGGGGCCCACGAGAGCTGGTTTGTTTTTCAAGCGGCACTTCCTCCATGCACAGCAACAGTGCATCCCTGTGTGTAAGAAGTCAGGCAGAGAGGGCAGGAGACCTGCGTGGATGAGCAAGGAGCGTGTGGCAATGCTCAAGCAGAAGAAGGCGGTATGCAGAATGTGGAAAAAAGGGCAGGCCCCCTGGGAGAAATACAGGAACGTATCCCTGCATCTCTGCAGAGATGCGACAGGGAAAGCTAAGGCATGTTTGGAATGCAATGTGACAAGGGATGTTAAAAATAACAAGAAAAACTTTTTCAAATATATTAACAGCAAAAGGAAGATCAGGGAAAATGTGGGTCTGCTGGTGGATGGGATGGGCACCCTGGTTACAAATAACACAGAAGAAGCAGAGTTGCTGAATGCCTTCTTTGCTTTGGTGTTTAGCAAGGGCAGCCCTTTAGAGTCCCAGGCCCTAGGGACAAAAGAAGAAGCCTGGAGAGGAAGACTTGCCCTGGATAGAGGAAGATTGGGTCAGAGGCCACCTAAGGAAACTCGATACCCATAAATCCATGGGCCCTGAGGGGATGCACCCCAGAGTGCTGCATAAGCTGGCAGATGTCATAGCTAAGCGACTCTCCATCATCTTTGAAAGATCCTGGAGAACTGAAAGGTGCCGGGGAACTGGAAGAAAGCCAATGTCACGCCACCCTTCAAAAAAGGCAAGAAGGAGGATACTGGCCATATACTGGCCATTGTCTCCAGACACATGGAGCACAAGAAGGTACTCAAGAGTAGTCAGCATGGATTCACCAAGGGGAAATCTTGCTTGACTAACCTTCTATGCTTGACTAGCCTTCTATGATGGAATGACCAGCTGGATAGATGAGGGGAGAGTGGTGGATGTCATCTGTCTCGACTTCACCAAGGCTTTTGACACCGTCCCTCACAACATCCTCCTGGGCAAGCTCCGGAAGTGTGGGATAGACGAGTGGACAGTGAGGTGGATTAACAACTGTCTGGATGGCAGAGCTCAGAGGGTGGTGATCAGCGGTGCCAAGTCTAGTTGGAGGCCTGCAGTTAGCGGTGTCCCTCAGTGGTCAGTCCTCGGTCCAGTCCTGTTCAATTTATTCATCAGTGACCTGGATGAAGCCACAGAGTGCTCCCTCAGCAAATTTGCTGATGATACGAAACTGAGAGGAGTAGCTGATACCCCAGCGGGCTGTGCTGCCCTCCAGAGGGACCTGGACAGACTGGACAACTGGGCGATGAAAAACATCATGAAATTCAACAAGGTCAAGTGCAAGGTTCTGCACCTGGGGAGGAATAACCCCAGACACCAGCACAGGCTGGTGACCTTCTGGAGAGCAGCTCTGCAGAGAAAGACCTGGATGTCATGGTGGACGACAAGTTGACCTGAGGCAGCAGTGTGCCCTCATGGCCAAGAAGGCCAATGGGATCCTGGGGTGCATTAAGAAGAGTGTCTCCAGCAGGTGGAGGGAGGTGATCCTGCCCCTCTACTCAGCCCTAGTGAGGTCACATCTGGAGTGCTGTGTCCAGTTCTGGGCTCTCTCTGCTGGAGGGAGTCCAGCGCAGGGCTACGAGGATGATCAGGGGCCTGGAACATCTGCCCTATGAGGAGAGGCTGAGGGAGCTGGGCCTGTCCAGCCTGGAGAAGAGAAGGCTGAGAGGGGATCTAATCAGTGTATATAAATACCTCAAGGGAGGAAGTGAGGAGGATGGTGCTGGCCTCTTTTCACAGGTGGCCACTGACAGAACTAGAGGTAATGGCCACAAACTGAAGCATCAAAAGCTCACAGGAACTTAAGGAAAAAATTCTTAACAGTGAGGGTGACAGAGCACTGGAACAGATTGTTCAGTCTCCTTCTCTGGAGATCTTCAAAACCCACTTGGATGCAGTCCTGTGCCATGTGATCTATGTGACCCTGTGTGTGCAGGGGCATTGGACTAGATGACCTCTAGGGCTCCTTTCCAACCTTAGGCATTCTATGATTCATTCTGTGATTCTATAATTTACTCCTTTAAGGATTAGAATACTAGTGACATCGACAAGTATCTGGCAGATATCTAGGTTGCAAATGAGCATTTGTGCAGGATGAAGCACAATAATGACAGGCTTGGCAGAGTGGAGAATGCCCGAAGGACACATACCTGGAGGCTTAAGCTGACCATGATGCTTTCAACTTTCAACCAAGCAATTGCTGTACTAAATTGCTATACTAAATGCTAATCAAAATTTCCTTTGCAACTGAATACTATTCTCTTGTACATTGCCATTTATTATTCTTCGTAAAACCGGTTTGGTAGATTGCGCTAGCCCCCTGCCTATGGTACACAAAGTAAAATTTACAGTGCAACCATATAGTACAGCCAACAACACACTTGTGACCATTACAACATAATCCAGAGGAAATGTTTGTCTGTTTGTGGCAGAAAAGTCCAAGTGTTATTTATCTGGAGCTATAGTGATCGAGGAGCATATGCTTGTGCTCACTGTACTACCAGGGGAAGAACAGCAAGCTTTTCTCCTTCAAAGAGACACGACAGGCATTGCTGAACAAATGCTACCTTAGAATCAGTTGTTTATATTCAGTCTTCTGCTCATGCAGCCAACCATATACTTCTGTGACAACACAATGTTTTTGTACTCTTCATTATTAGCACTTTTTTAAAAGAAAAGTGATTCATTTAAATCATTATCACTTTTTGTTACAGACCTCAGAAATTTTACTCAATATTCACAGTGTGCATGCAGCAAATGCTACCTGTCTGCTCCATAGAATGTTTCAAAACACACTTTTCATAACCAATTGCTTCCATCAGTATCAGTCTGATGAAATTTTTAAATTCAACTTTGGAGATTTATTAATTATGGAAGCTTACTGCTCAGTCTCTAGAAACTTATCATAAAATAAGAAAAGCAGTAATACTAATTAAGAAATGCTGAAGAAAAGGAAAATAATTCAACATTCATTGATCATGTGATATCTCTGAAAAGAGAGAACTGTTTTTTTTTTCTTTTTTTTTTCAAAGGGGCTTAGGTAGGAAGTAGGGGAGTCCAGTAACTGTGCTGTGAATGTTTAGCTTTGTTCTTTCCTGGGAAGGATCACAGGAAAACATAGACTTTTTGTTTGATTCTGCAATTTGGTTTGGTTTAACTTGGTTTAAACAGTAAGATACAGGGAGGTGAAGCTCTGCAAAAGTTCTACTATATGCAAGTATAGAAGCATAAGAATGCTAAATAAAACAGGCATTGATTAATGCCTGATTACAGTTTTCTTTTCTATTATTTACTTTCTGTAAATAAAGGAGCAAGTCACCTCCTGATCAATTCACAAAACAATTCCAGAAATTTTCCTTGAGGAGTGTATTCTGAGTGGTAAAAGCATAAAATTTAGCACCACAAGCTGGGGAAATGTGGAACTGAAGACAAATTCTGTTTAAAAGCCTGGAGCTAGCTGCCTGTTTGTTATTTCTTGCCAGCTATTGAAGTGCTGGATCATCTTCTCATCCAATTCTAATTGTTGCATGCTCTTTATAACAACCTTCTTAATAGAGGTCTTTATTCCACCCCTATCAAGCAGGAAAATAGGATCCGTAGTTACCTAGATCCCTAAATATTCATGCTGGGGACTGTGGAAAACTTTGTCTTTTGAATTGTTTTCCACTAAAATCAAAGTAGGATGTGGGAGAAGGAGAAAAGAATAAGCAAAATATATATATATATATATATATATCGTAGAATACTTACTAGATGGAAATAAATAGATGAGGCTAAGACCAAAAGAAAATTGGACTACAGTACTCAAGTCTTTGCAGAGAAGTCATCTGCAATAAGACAACAGCTTCAACAGAAGATAGAAAGAGTAATTTCAAAACAAATCTCATAGAAACCTGTGAGGCCATATCACAAATTGCACATAGGGAATTCACTACATTGTTTTAAAATCAATTTATCTGTCCATTAAGTGTGAAATCTAAAGTTCTGCCTTTGGAACTTATAATCTGAAATCAGAAAGGTGTAAAGTCCTTGTCAAAAAAAAAAAAAAAAAAGGTAAATCATGAAATCTATTTGCCATTAGTACCAAGTTCTAGAGAGACATTCAAAATGGCTAGTGACTTCATCTTGGGCCTGAAATTTCACTCATCATCCACACATGCACAGAAACAGCCTTCTTTGGAAAGATATCACAACCCAAATATAATATAGATAGTTGTGTGAATTTCACTTAGCTGCTTGGAGAGATTTTGATTAAATTGCTTAACGTATTTCTAATACAAACAAGTTTGTGGTGGGAATATTTGCCCAGACCAGTGGAATACTTGACTTCCTTTCTCTCAGTAAGCTGCAAAAAAATGTGAATCTCTGATTCACATATGAGTTTGCTAAACATTGGAGTGGAGTAAAAGGTTACTTGTTGGTATCCTTTGAAACATTTAGTGAAATTTTTGTCAATAGAAATCCAAGATTGAGAGCTTCCTGGAACTAAAAACAAAATTAATCAATTAAGTGTATTTGCTTATATCTGCAAAGGGAGTTCCCTGAAATTTTGTTACATAACAGCAGAAGGATATAAGAATTTTGTACTGAACACACATTTGTTTAAAAATAACAAACATAAACACACTTATGTCCTGAACTGAACAGTGCTGCTAAGGCAAAGGTGAAATTGAACCCATAGCACTCATTCCCACTCGGTCACTAACTGCAAGATACAATGATGTCTTCCTGTCTGATTTTTTTTTTTAATGTAGTGAGAGAAACATATTTTATGCCAACCTCTGCATTTCAGGTGGGAACTATATTGACAAGAGCCGTGGGAGTTCATGTGGAAAAGAAACAAAAATAACTTAGAAGCAAAATAGATGAAAGACCAATGCATCTAGAATTTCTCATTAGCCAGCTCTTTTTGAGACCTAGATCCAGATCTAGTTCTACCCTTTGATTCTCTGAATGCCTCTTTTGACTGCTTAGAAAGTTAAGGTAGATATTTTGAAGTTTCACAAGTCTAGCTAATGTAAAATAATTTCAGAGGTGGATTGAGAACTACCTGGATGGCAGAGCTCAGAGGGTGGTGATAAATGGGGCTGAGTCTCATTGGAGTCCTGTGGCCAGTGGTATTCCCCCTTGTATCAGTACTGGGCTCAGTGCTGTTTAACTTGTTCATCAATGACTTGGACGAGGGCACAAAGTGCACCCTCAGTATGTGTGCAGATGTTATCAAACTGGATGGAGTGGGTGACACACCAGAGGGCTGTGCTGCCATTCAGATGGACCTAGACAGGTTGGAGAGTTGCACAGAGAGGAACCTCATGAGGTTCAACAAGGACAAGTGGAGGGTCCTGCACCTGGGCAGGAATAACCTCAGGCACCAGTACAGATTAGGGGTTGCCCTGCTGAAAAGTAGTTCTCCAGAGGTATTTGGGAGTCCTGGTTGACAAGTTAACCATGAGGCATTATACATATTTATCATATATATTTTATACATATTTATATACATATTTATTATATATAATACATTAAATATAACTTTATATGAATAATAGCATAAATTAGTAATGGAATTTGTATATATATTTATTAAAGTTCATATGCAGTAGGTATTTAAAAGATTGTTTAATCAGATTAAAAAAAAAGAAAAAGTTTAAATGTAGAGGAAAAGGAAATTAAATGAAAAGCCAGCTCAGGACCACCTCTTCACAAATCTTCTGATCAAATCCTAACATACTGGGGGTGGGGATAGGGAATGAGTTTAGAGGAGATGGCATGTGCTGAAAGGTGGATTATGACATGTAGGGGAACATGAATAAGGTTGAACACATCTGTGGGGCAAGGGATGCCTTTGTGAGTCCAAAAAAGAAACTACCACTGAATCCCCACACCACCCAGAGAAGAGACCAGTCCTGAGAGTCTGACCAAGAGACCTCTGTCACCCAGGTCCAAAGCAGTAGGATGACCATGCAGCTTTACTGGGACAGCCCTTGGACTTCTCCTGTGCTGTAGGATACAGACATTACCACCTCCTAAAGTGTAGGAAAAACAGCACAAAAAGGCATAGGAACAATGTCATTGTGGGCACAAGGAAGGAAAGCTCCAAAGTTTCTACTCAAAAGACCACAAATATTGGAAGAAATGAAGGATGAGTTAGAGATATGGGAGCAAGAGATTAAGACAAATACGATATGGAAGATGGTAGGTAGTGGCAGCCTGTGAGTGATTTTACTGCTTGAAATTTCATTATGAGATGTGGACTTTTGCTGGATTTTTTCCTGTGTCCTTAGGTTGAAGATGACGTGTGCTTTCCAAAGCTAAGCCTGGCTGGCAAAACACAAGACTGCCTTGTTCCCTAAATTATTTTTATTCCTGTTTGGGCTTGCTGCATCTAATGAAAAGGCAATGGTCATACCTTTCTATATTCTTTAACATCAGGCTTAAAAGAAAAAAAAAAAAAAAAGACTGGAGATGCCAGACATACAACCATTATACTTCATACACACACACACACACACACCAAAAAAAATTTCTGTGATCATGCATGAAATTGATTTCCAGTGTTTGATGTCTTACATGTATGTAGTAGCAGTATTTTGCTAGAGAGTAGGATCTTTTAAAAGGCATTTATTGTGCTCTTCAGGAGAAGGGAAGCTTTGGAGTGTAAATCCCCTTTGGAACCAATTAGAAGACAAATTATTGACCTGAACAGAAGCCAGGTGGCAATATGATTTTCAAACCAAGGAAAGCTCTTTGAAAGAAACAAGGCTTCTACAGAACTATCAGAGACAGACCTGTAGACATGAACCTTCAATCACATTGAGGGTGTAGATTTTTGGTAAAATTAAAGAATGTGTGCTGCTCAAAATGAGACACCATGTGAAGTCATTTAATACAAAAGAGGAAAAGGTTATGAGCAAATGTTCACAGATGAATTCATAGATGATTTTTTTCATAGTAGTTGAAATCATGAGAAAGGGGCAGATACCTCTGAAATACTTTGCAAAATACAGTTACAAAGCATTAGAGGGATACATTACTCAAGGAACTTTGAAAAGTAGACCTGCTGAAGCTATTAGTTATGCCTCTCCATGTTGCAGGAGTATATAACAGTCTTAGTAATCTCCACAATAGAGCTTCAACTGTGGGCTCTACAGGTGTGGGTCTGGTAATAATAATGCTGTAAGAAGGAAGAATTGTTGTATGAAAATTGTTACCCTTTTTGTAGAACTGGGGAGCTGGTTCACATTTTGGTAACTTCTGGAGAAGTTGCAACTAAAAAAATTTCCCTTTAAGGCTGATACTATTGGAGGATTTAACTCACGTCCATCTGTACAGATCCTAAGAACACTAACTGGTTAGGGACTTTCTGATTTTATTATTGTCTGTCTGTCTGGTGTAATAGCAACACAATCATTATAGTCATGTACAAAAGCTGCACTATATGCCATTAGAGCTAAAATACTACAGACGTGGTCAGCATTGAAATAAAGAACAATGAAAGCAACCATGTCTCATTTTGCTTTGGTAATTATGAAGTTGCCCCTGCATCTTCAGAAGGTTCTGGCATTTTAAGAAAGCATTTCAACATGGCATATAAAAAAATAAGGGGATCCATCTCTTGCGGTTGAAAGGCGCCCCGCAAATTTGGGGCAAATTTGGTAAGAGATGGATCCCTTTGCTTTCCAGATAATCCTCAGAGGTTGGAGGGACTGGGTGTGGCTGAACCCAACTCCTAATGAGGGCACCAGATGTTGTGGTAGCTACCGGCCTGCCTCTGACAGCACTGGATTCATGAAAAGTCTGTAGACTAGACAACCTATTGTCTTAAAAAAAAAAAAAAAGGAGTCAAGTTCGCAAATAGTAGGATATTTATTTAAATGCAACATTTACAAAATAGGTTTCATATGTAAGTACAGGAAACTACTGCAGCGTGGGGATCTTAGCTACTTTTACTGTACAGACGCACAACAATCACTCGCTTATCAGCTACACGGTACCCTCAGGTCACCACGTCCTCAGTGAGCACAACAGAGTTTGGCCACGATGTCTTCACTCTGCTCCACCTTGCCTTACTCCTCTTTACATCTGCTAGGAGGGCAGACTGTGTGCCTAGGAACCATAGAGGAGAAGAGTCCGTACACACCAACCACCCTGGAACTGGCAACAGTACCTCATCCCATGCAAGCCTCTTTAAATGCTATAAACTTCTGTTAGGCCCTAGTTTTTCTTTAGTTTCGATCTTTTCAAACAATTCTTCCACAGAAACTGTACCCTGCAATTCTAATAATGTAATTATTAGAATTTATGTAATGTAATGTCTAATGTAATTCTAGTATTTCCCATAGAATCATTATGGTTGGAAAAGATCTTGAAGATCATCAAGTCCAGCTGTAAACCCATTACCACAATACCTGCTACACCATATCCCAAGTGCCTCTACACATTTCTTGAATATTGCCAGGGAGGATGACTCTACCACTTGCCTGGGCAGCCTGTTCCAAAATGCTTCACCACTCTTTCTGTGTAGATTTTTTTCCTAAAATGTAACCTGAACCTGGGGCAACTTCAGGACATTTCCTCTTGTCCTGTCGATAGACTATTTGGAGAAGATATTGTCCTCTGCCTCATTACAACGTCCTTTCAGGTAGTTGTGGAGAGGGATGAGGTCTCCCCTAAGCCTCCTCTTCTCAAGGCTAAATAACCTCAGCTCCCTCAGCCTCTTCTCATAAGGTCTGAGCTCCAGCACCTTCACCCATTTCATTGCCCTTCTTTGGACACGCTCCAAAGCCTCCATGTCTTCCTTGTAGCGAGGGGCACAAAACTGAAAACAGAGGTTGCACTGCGAGGTGCAACCCAAGCAGAGCTGAGGATTGGGATACAGGGGGCAGCAGCATCCCCAGAAGGTGATGAGGATGTGGGTGAGACTGAGAAGAGAGCAGGGAGGGAAGGATTCAGCATAATAGGGAAGGATGCCAGGTGCCCCTTTCTCGAGGAGCAGAGGTGAAAGGGGAAAGGCAGGAGAGGAGGGGTGAGGCTGGTGCTGGAGCGTGGGCCAGCGCTGCCCTGTCACCTCCCGAACATGTGGGAACATGGACTAAATTCTGCGAAACCTAGTGGCGGACCGAAGAAATTCCGGTCATAGGAGTCTCTGGGATCGTTGGGAAAAGAGGGATGCTATCCACACAGATGACAATTGCACCTGTGTCCACTGCCTTTGTGGAAAGTCTCTTGGCCCAACAAACTCCCAAGAGGGAGGGGAAGAGGTTCCCACCCTGAGCCAGCGCAGTGCAGTGAGAGCTGTGCCAGCAGAAAGCCCAGCCGAGCCACAAGTGGCCCAGCAAGTGGCTCTGAGGACAAGCTACCACATACGCAGGGGCCAGGGGCACTGTGAGCCAAGGAGAAGAGCTGCCTGCACAAGGCCCAGGGGAGTCCAGCTCTGCAGAGAAAGACCTGGGTGTCATGGTGGACGATAAGTTGACCATGAGGCAGCAGCGTGCCCTTGTGGCCAAGAAGGCCAATGGGATCCTGGTGTGCATTAAGAAGAGAGTCTCCAGCAGGTCGAGGGAGGTGATCCTGCCCCTCTACTCAGCCCTGGGGAGGCCGCATCTGGAGTATTGTGTCCAGTTCTGGGTCCCACAGTACAAGAGGGATGTGGAGCTGCTGGAGAGAGTCCAGCGCAGGGTTATGAGGATGATCAGGGCCCTGGAACATCTGCCCTATGAGGAGAGGCTGAGGGAGCTGGGCCTATTCAGCCTGGAGAAGGGGAGGCAGTGAGGAGGATGGTGCTGGCCTCTTTTCAGTGGTGGCCACCGACAGAGCTAGAGGTAATGGCCACAAACTGAAACACCAAAAAGTTCCACATGAACTTAAGGAAAAAATTCTTAACAGTGAGGGTGATAGAGCAGTGGAACAGACTGCCCAAAGAGGCTGTGGAGTCTCCTTCTCTGGAGATCTTCAAAACCCACTTGGATGCAGTCCTGTGCCACATGCTCTAGGTGACCCTGCGTGTGCAGGGGGATTGGACTAGATGACCTCTAGAGGTCCCTTCCAACCTTAAGCATTCTATGATTCTATTATTCTATGAGTCTCGAGCTGGGGAGAGGAAACCTCCTCCTGTCCTCAAAGCAAAGACGCAGAAGCAATGGGCAGTCCCCTTGGGAAACTACCCATACAAGGCCAGGTGCATCCCCACGGCGACCGCCAGGGCTCTGTGATGGGGGTGGCATCACGCCCACAGAGCCAGTGTGACAGGGCATCCTTGTGGTGACATATAAGGGCCAGCGTGCCGGGGTCCCCACTGAGAGGAGAGTGGCTCCGACAGGAGAGAGGAACTCCTCTGGTTGCCGGTGTGCTTGGTGTCTGGCAGCGCTTTTGGATTTCCCCATGGAGCGGGAGGAGAACCTCGGTTCCCGGACCGCAAGTGGGCACCAGAGCAGGCGGGAGCACAGTGAGGTGAGCCATGGGGCTGCAGGGAGAGGAGGCAGCAGAGCAGGCAGGGCCCCCGCACGCAGAGCACAAGGACAGCGGGGAAGGGGAGCTGCTGCGACACGGGCAGCCCTGAGCCCTTCTGCAAAGGGGAGTTTCCCCCTGGGGACTTTCCCTGGGGCAGAGCGCGCTGGGTGGAGGTCCCAAGGCCCACGCAGCCCCTGAAGCTCTGCACCGAGAGGGACGGAGCAGCTCTGGGCAGATGTTCAGACAGGCGCTCCGCTCTGAAACGGGGCTTCCATCATGCACCTGCTTCTCCCCACAGGTGGGCCGCCAGGAGCCCCCCGCAGCGATGCAGCGGAGCCAGAGCTCAGCTTCGTCCCTGCAGAGGGACAGGCTGCCTCCGCTTGCCCGCCCATCACAGGACTCGGAAGACGGCAGCACACAGGTACGCAGCTGAACAGAGACCCTGGGAAAGCCTCTTGAATCCGCAGGCACTACCTTTCCCGTGCCCTGCCTGGCAGCGAGCAGCTCCCTTGACAGCCAGCGTCTGGGAGCAGGGGGGCAGCCACCCGCGGGCGTGAGCGCTGCCTTTGGGGCTCCCAGCAGGAAGCTTTGCCAGCTGGGAAGGAAGGAAGGAGCGCGGGGGAGAAAGCACCGCGGTAACTTGGCCTTTCTCCCTGGCTTCCATTGCAGACGGCCAGGGTGGAGCGTGGGGAGGCCCTGCCGCGCAGGAGTGCTCTCAGAGCAGAGCTGCCGCTTGTACCATCTTTGCCACCTCTCCCCAGAGAGGCAGCAGCCCAGGCAGATGTGCCCCCTCGAACAGACAGGGGGCAAACGGCAGCGTCTACAAGTCACCTGAAGCTGCCTGCTCTGCCAGCATCCTCAGGATGCTCTGCCTCAGGCAGGGCCAACGCACCAGAAGGACCTGCAGAGAAGATCATGGAAGAAGACCTCCAGAGGGAAATCCTGTCCGGCGCTTCCCTTTGGCTGCCCAAGCAGGATGCTTCTGCTTTCACCGGGGCAAGGGAAGAGGATTTCCCCATGGTGCCAGAGGCCAGGTCGAGCATTTCCGTCTCATCCCTGGCAACACCATGGCCATTGCAAGGGCACGGCAGCCGGATCGTTCTCCCACCCGTCAGCCGGCAGCCTTCAGAACGCTGCTCTCTCTCGGGAGCCCAGAGCGCTGCGGAAGGGACAAGCCGAGGCGGCCCAGGGGATGTGGAGCGTCGTAAGCCCTGGTCAAGATACGCCGTCCTCCCAGCACTGACACAGGCCCCTCACAAGATCATACAGAGCCAGGACTCAGCCTCAAGTGACTCTGCAGAAGACAGTGACATCTGGCCCTGCGTGGAGATGGACCAAAGCGCCTCCTCAGCACCTTCCCTGGATGGCTTTGCTGTGCTTGGGCAAGACTTCCATGACGTGGACAGCCCCGGGAGCACTGAGAGCCCAGGCCCAGCTCCACACAACCCCAGGCCCGAGGCCGAGGCCTCTCTGGAGGAAGCTGCTCACTTGCTCGTCGACGGAGGCCCCAACGAAGGCGTGGAGGTGGAGATGGCCGGGAGAGCCCTGCGGCGCCACCGTGGGCATTTGCGGCTTCGCGGGAGCGCACTGTGGCCGTACCCCACGGCCTTCCGGGCTGCGCGCTCCATTCAGCACCCACGACAAGCAGAACGCAGGACCCGAGTGCGCCACAGGCCAAGACTACAGCCCCGGCGCCTCAGCAAGGACCTGCTACCCGTGCTCGTGGCAGGAAGCGTTCCAGTTTTCCTGGGCAGGTGCGGAAGGCCAGGGCCAGCACCACCAACACCACCAATGGGCTCACAGCAGGCGTCTTCCGTGGAGGAGCAGCAGGAAGCAGCTGGGCCCTCGGTCATGGCAGAGCTGCAGGGAGAGCAAGGCCAGTTGAGAGAGGAGCCAGCAGAGCTGCAGGATCCTGCAGGTGAAGACCTGCCAGAACAGCAGCGGCTGGAGGAATCCTTCTCTGTGCGTAGCGTCTGGGTCCGGCCGAGCTTGCAGAGCCTCCTCGCCGCAGCCCACATGTGCCACAACAACGAGGTGCCCTGCTCCCTCGACAGCAAGGACAGCAACGCCGAAGGAGAGGCAGCCGGCACCTCGCAGGGCGCACGGCTCCCCCACGCAGTGGCCTCAGGGGACGAGGAAGAAGATTGGTCCTCAGCTGGAGGCTCTCAGCAAGAGGGGAGCAGCTCGCCTCTGCCCACGTCAGCCTGCCCAGAAGCAAAGCCAGCAGCTTTGCCCTCGGCCGGAGGCCCTCAACACCAGGTGAGCAAGGAGCAGGTGGCCAGCCCTGGCCATCAAAGGGAGGGGGCAGGTGAGGTCCTGCTGGGCTCCGCATGGTGGGGAGAAGCCTGCTGCTCTCCTGTTCAGCCTACCTAAGCCAGCAGGACTGACACCTCCTCTGTGCCCTGCATTGCCATCAAGCCTAGGGGATGCATGCAAAGTCCGGAGGGAAGGGGCAAGGTACAGCAGCAGCCATCTCCCACACTCACCCCCCCAGCCCACTTCCTCTGGCATCTTTTGCCCCCCAGCCCTTTACGGCCTCCGGCCCTGCCCTGCTGTTACGGCCCCATCACAAGCATCGGCCCGTCGGCCCACCAGCCGCAGGAGCCTTCCCTTGGCACTCGCAGCCATGGGTGGCCTCCCCACGCCGTGTGCATGGCACAGGGCCCCAGAGCTTGGTGAGCTGAGGGCACTCACCTGGGCTCTTTTGCTCTCCCTCCGCAGCTTCCCTCTGAGCACCAAGTGGAGGCAACATCCTCCTCCTCCAGAGACACGCCGGAGGATGACGCAGGTACGGATGAGAGTTGAGAGCCCTGCTGTGGGCAGAAGGCTGGGGCTAGCCCAGCAAGGGCTGTTGGGCTCGGCAGCACCAAGTCACGACGGCTCAGGGAAGCCCTTGGTGGTGGGGGTGCTGCGGGCATTCGCCTTGCGCTCGCGCAGCTCCTGACCCTCGCCTCTCTTCCCTCACAGCCATCACCGCCCTCACAGACCAAGCGGCTCCCAGGCAGCGGCCTTCCTTCTTCACAAGCGTGCTGCGGGCCCTGCGCAGCGCTTTTACCTGCAGCTGTCTTACGGGGCGACGGGAGCGATGGGGCCAGGAGGCACGTGCCAGCCAGCTCCGCCAACATCACGGCTGAGCACACGGAGAGAGAACAACAGAGAGGCACGAGACTGTGCTGCATCGCACCATAAATTTGTTATGGTTGAAAAGGACCTTTTCAGAAGCCTGCATGTTATTTTTCCCAGTAGGAAACAACTGTGGTTTGAAGCGGGAGGTACCTATGGTGAGAGATAAAGGCGCTTGAGTTCCAGACGATCCTCAGAGCTTAGAGGGGCTGGCGGTTGCTGGACTCGTCTCTTAATAGGGATGCCAGATGCCGTGGTAGCTCTAGGGCCGCCTCTGGCAGTACCAGATTCACAAACCGTCTGTTGACTAGAGGTCCAACTACCCTGAAAACAATTAGGTGAGTTCCCAAATAATAGGCTTTATTCAAATGCAACGTTTACAAAGCAGGTTTTGGATGTCACCAGAGGAAATTCTCTACTACAGCGTGGCATTCTTAGCTAGCTTTGATGTACCAATGCGCAACAATCACTGGCCCCAAAAGATGGGAGAGGGCCCTCAAGCTCGAGGAGCCTCCTCAAGTGGCATCTCGACCCGAGAGGAGGAAAGAGGTTCAGCCCGCTGACCAGTCCCTGGAGCTGCGATGGAGTCTCCCGCCACTTCTCCCCTCCTTACTTCACCGTTTGTATTCTTTTTCCATTCAGGTGGAGCTTCAGTGATTCTAGTCACACTTACTTTTCTGATTGATTGGTATAAAAGCCTCTCGCTTTTCATTAAAAGGAAATCTAGAGCGCATGCTCAGTCAGAGGTGGTCGTACCTTGGAGGCGGGTCCCTTTTGGGGCTGGCAGTGTGCGCTAGCATTATGATGAGCTTATAATGAGTAAAGTTCAAGCAAAGTTCATCCAAAGCGAGTGATCTGCCACCATTTCCTGGCCCAGCACCTGACACCTTATCATTTATTTCCCCTTCGACAGCTACTGTGTGGCTTACCAGCTACACGGCATCCTTTGGTCACCACTTTGTGAGGGAATTTTGCAGGAGTTGATTCCATATGTAATAACCACCTTGGAAGTGGCAACAGTCTCCTGCAGAGCAAGCCTCTGTAATGCTCTAACTTGGGTTAGACCCTAGTTTTTCTCTAATTTCCGCTTTCTCAAACAATTCCCACAGCATTCACCCGCTTGGATGCAGTCCTGTGCCACGTGCTTTAGGTGACCCTGCGTATGCAGGGGGGGGTTGGACTAGATGATCTCTAGTCCAACGTCCCTTCCAACCCTAAGCATTCTATGATTCTATGATTCTTTACTTGAATTATTACAGAGCCAGGCTGGCAGTGATCTTCCTGGTTTTCTAGGTGTTCCTGGGAAGTATGAGCCTGTTTGTAAACTAGAGCAACAACTTTTGCCAACACTGTGCATTCATCAATTACTTCTCAGCTGCAACCACAGCATTATCCGCACACGTTGGCTTCTTTTAAAAAGATGCAGGTAGGCATGAGGAAGTGGTGACATTGAATGACATCTGTATCCTGAGGTTTAGGGAACAGTCAGCTCTGAAGTCCCAGAGTATCAGGACTGACCTGTCAGGACCTTTCAACATTGATTTATTTATTTGTTTGTTTTTCTTTGTTTTTAAGAAATGTTTATGTTAAATGGTTTGAGTGTAAAGATTTTCCTGAATTTCAGCAAAGATGGCTTTTGTTTTGACTCCCCATCTGCAAAGGGCTGTAGGATGGTTAATTCTAATCCTCACTGTTTGTGAATGAAGTGCAGGTACCATCTGAGGTGCATTTGGGACATCCGGAGATTTTGCTAATGGCCACTGTTAAATATCCGGTTAATCTGGTGGGCAAGAAATGTTTCGGCATGTAGGCTACTAACCATTTTTCTAAATTTAGAAACTTGCTTCTGGGACATCTATCCTGGCTCATTGTTACCATGGTCAGGAATTATAACATTTTTATTATCAGTTATGCTAAGAACACTTTCAATTTTATAGTATAATCTTTGTTGCCCTGAAAACAGATGGCGAATAAATCCCAGTGAAGTTGCTGCTGTATGGGAGAATAAATACAGCTTGTATCAGTGATTGACAGCCATATGAAAAATCATTCCCTTATGGCTGACACGGATGTATTTGCCCATAGCTATACTTTGCTGTTGACCTCTCTCCAACACAATAATGTGATGATACTTGATTAAAACAGGGAACATGAGAGCAGAAATATGCTTTACAGGAGCTTTGAGGACCATTGTTTGTATGATCATATATGGCCAGGCTCTTTGGCTCTTTGCTTTTTCTCTCTGAACTGCCTTTTTTTTTTTTTCCTGACAGTGTATGAATATACAGCCCTTCTGGCAGGAAAAGGCCAGTGCTAACCCTTAAAAAAAAAAAAAAACACTCTTTGATGACTTTGTAGCATCTTTAATGGTTTTAGAAACTCAGTCTTGCTGTGATCCATTTGCCCAGCTAGGAACTCAGTCGGGTTCTTAATAACTATGCATTCTGTGTCAAGGTTGATGACTGGTGTGGTTCTTTTGAACCTTGATGGAAAAAAAAAAAACCCTGGACAGTGTACAGGGCACAAATTTCCTGTGATGCACATGCTTAATAAAAGCTTTTTCACTTTTACCGCTGTCACACATAGAATTCATCAAATCCTTGATTACAGTCAGGTCTACTTTATTATGGAGAAATAAGCATTTATCATTAAGATTCTCAGGTACATCCTCCACTAATTTGATAAAATGATATTTACACAGGTGATACAGTGTTTGTCAGCAACTGTAACACAGCATACCCTTGTCAAGTATAATAAAACACATAATAAAAAAAAGTTGGAATTGTCCCAAATGCTTTTCACTAAATAACTTTTGCCACAGTTGCTAGGCCCTTCCAGAAAGGCAGGACCATTACTAAAAGCTGTAGAGAATGCTATTAAAATTTTTAGTCAATATAAGGTCCCTCAACACCTCAAAACTGATCTTTTTCTGTTCTTTTTCTGTAGAGATCTGAGATTCCTTTAACTTTTAAATTTCACTTTCCTCTGGACTTCAGATATCCACAGGATTTCAGACCCAATGGCATAAATACAGTGATGATATCACCTAGTCCGGGCCTTTTAGTCTTTCCTACAAGGGATACAGATAATCCTGTCCCTTAATCATTTTAGTAGCCCTCTGCTGGACTCATTCCAGTAGTTCTATGTCTCTCTCATATTGGGGAGACCAGTATTCCAGTTGTGGCCTCATGAGGGCTGAGCAGACGGGGAGGATCACCTTCTCCACCTCAACCTCTGCTGGCAACACTCTTCCTGATGCACCCCAGGATACCATTTCCTTCTTGGCCACAACGGCACAGTGCAGGCTCATGGTCAGCCTGCAGTCCACCATGAAGCTCAGGTCCTTGGTCCACCCTCAGCCAATATTGCTGCATGGGGTTATTCCTTCCTAGGTGCAGGACCCTGCATTTCCCTTTTTTGAGCATCATGAAGTTGTCCAGCCTGTTGAAGTCTCTCTGAATATCAGCAAAGGTCTGTTAGCCACTCCTCCCATACCGGCTGAGGGTACACTTTGTCTATTCATCTACATCAGTTGAACAGGATTGGACCTAGTTTTGACCCCTCAGAGTCACCTGTAGCTATAAGCCTCCAACCAGACTTCTTGTTACTGATCACCACCCTCTGAGCTCTGCTATTTTGCCATTTTGCCAATTCTCAGTTCACCATATCAAACACTCATTTACCCTGTACATTATCATCTTATTTATGGGAATATGTTTATGGGAGGCAGTATCAAAAGCTTTAGGAAAATCAAGGTAAGCAACACCATCTGTTCTCTCATCCAACAAGCCAGTTATTCCATCATAAAAGATTACCAGATTGGTTAAGTGTGATATCCTGTCTGATAACCCACGCTGACTACTCCTGATCACTTTCATATCCTTTATGCGTTTGGAAATGATTTCCAGCATTAGCGACTCCATCACCTTTTCAGGGACTGAAGTGAGGCTGACTTGTCTGTAGTTCCTTGAATCCTCTTTCTCGCCCTTCTCTAAAGATAAAGGTGATAGGCAGTTCTTAGGAACCTCTCTTTATCACTATGAGCTTTCAAAGATGATTGAGAGTTGCCTTGTAATGACATCAGTCAGCTCCTTCAGCACTCATGAATGCTGAAGGAGCCAATGAGCATTGTCATCATTGCCAATGAGCATGTGTACGTCTCGTTTGCTTAAGTGATCCCTAACTTAATCTTCCTCTACCAAAGGTAAGGCTTCCTTTCTCCAGACCTTTTCCTTGGTCTCCTTTGTCACCAGGGCTCCTACTCATTCAGCAAGGGTTCCAATTTCCCCATGCCTTCCTTCTATTACTGATAGATTCACAGAAGTATTTCTTGTCTTCCTTGACATCCATTATCAGATTAAATGCCAGCTGGGCCTTGTCCTTTTTAGCCCCCTGCCTGCATACACAGACCACATTCCTATATTACTCCTAGGTTATCTGTTCTTACATCATCTGTATACATACTTCTTCTGTTTGAGTTTTGGCAAGAGCTCCTTGTTTATCCATGCTGGTCTCCACCCCGCTTTGCTTGACCTCTTGCTCACTGGGAAGAACTGTTCTTGAATTTGTAGGATATGGTCTTTGAACATCAACCAGCTTTCTTGGATGTCTCTTCTTTCTAGCAGTGTGTCCAATGGAATTTTTCCTGAAAATACTTAAGATGCCAAAATATGCTCTCCTCAAGACCAGGATTGTAAACTAGGAAC
Organism: Tinamus guttatus; assembly: GCF_059628265.1. Classification (NCBI taxonomy): domain Eukaryota; kingdom Metazoa; phylum Chordata; class Aves; order Tinamiformes; family Tinamidae; genus Tinamus; species Tinamus guttatus. Next base: position 312,420 of record NW_028289228.1, on the reverse strand, counting down.
TTTTCAGGGTCCTTAACTCCATCATGTTATGGTCACTGCAGCCAAGGTTACACCCAGCCTTCACATCTGCAACCAGCCATTTCTTGTTTGCAAGTAAAGGTACAGCAGACCACTTCTCTAAGCAGAAACAATATCCTTTACAGGATATGTTGGGTACAGTATAGTGAGTGTTACAGTATTTGGGTTGCTGCTGCTTTTATTGGCAGACACAAATATTTTCACCAATATAAACGATAAATAATCAAGATGTTATTTTCTTACAGCTAGGAGTAATTTCAAGAGACAGCAAAAACATATTGTTGATTATATTAAGTTTTTCATTCCATTAAAAAAAACACTCAATAACTTGTTATGGAGCAATGGGGAACACATTGTGCATATATATATGGAACTAAGAAGCTATTGTTGGTCTGATTCATATTTTAAGTCTAATCAAAATTCATCAAGCAGTTATTGCCAGTCCTACTGTAATAATACTATCACTTGTAGTCTATACCAATATGTAAAGGCCTCACATAGTTAAAATTATACACACACGCACACTACAAACCCTACCAATAAGTATCACTTTTTGTGTTTTTATGCAATTGTTCCAGTAAACCTCGTGTTCCTCATTTGATGGCCTCAGGATACCTTAGGCAGGATGGAGGTAATTAAGAGGTTATCCACATCCTGGATTCTTTAGAGGAATTCGTTTGATGTTGATGGTGAGGATCACCTATTTTTCCACACTCTTGTGGCCCACTGAAGGTAAAAAAAACTCCACCTTTGTTATGCTTTCTCCATGTAGTCTACTTACATATCCTGTCTTGGAACCAATTCAAAGAATGGCTTGCTATTTTTTTTTCTGTTCTTTGTTAACTTTATTTAACTCTTTGTTTGATTCATCCAGTTGCACAGCCATAGCAGCCACTGGCTGGCTTTTGGGATGGATATTTATAATCTAGGTTCTTTGGTATCACCTTGTTCTGTCATTCCAGATTTTATTCTGTGGACAGTTCAATCTATGCAGAATAACTACTTGATGTTCCTATAAATTAAACCTGAATAAAATAAATAGAGGCAACAGTCACCCGATTGTTAGATGACCCTAATAAAATATGCAAAATTTATCTAAGGGTAAAGGTAAATCTTGAGATTGTACTGCTGGGTCAGTGAGAAATTTGAGACCTTTTACTGGTTATTTGAAAAATCTCACTTGCTGGACTGCCCTCTTAGTATTTCAAATTTTTGGTGCAAAGAACAGATTAATAAAGTTTAACCCAGGATTAATGTGGTAAAATGGAAGATAGGCTATGTTTGAGTTGTGTCATAAAAATCTTTAATTTGCCTAGACTGATTCCTAACTGTCTGCATGTACTGGAGATACTTTGAGCAGTCCCATATTCAGTAGACTAGTATAGGTGTGACTACAGTTAACACTGCTACCCAGTTTTTGGAATAAAGTGTGCCTGACTGGCACAGAGTCTGAACAGTGCTCCTCTGGACGTAATGATACAGATATGAATACAGTCATCTACCTGACATGTTAAGATGGGATTCATCTGGCAAAAAGTGAAAATCTAAATCTGAACTAATCACTTTAGTTTTATTTATAATCAGTGAGAGGTATAGGTGTATTTAAGGTTATTCATCTCCCTGAATATGGAGATCTACCTTTGGAAAAGCTTTCCATTAGATACTTTGTTATCAGTGTTGTTAATATTTAAATATGTTATTTAAAGCTTTTATTAGCCAAAGGATTAGAATGCAAATTTCTACTTTCTATACCACTAGGCTCACAGGGCTCATTTCCTTTGCTTTCTCTCCTCTTTCTGGCTCATAGAATCCTCACTGTTGGAAAAGACCTCTGAGATCATTCAGTCCAGCCATAAGCCCCTCAACACCATCCTGTGAAACCATTTCCCTAAGGGCCTCATCTACACATTTCTTGAGCACTGCCAGGGACAGCGACTCCACCACTTCCCTAGGCAGTTCCAATGCTTTATCACTGTTTCTGTGTAGAAATTTTTCCTAATGTGTAGGTACCTGAACCTCCCGTGGCAGAACTGAGGCCATTTCCTCTTGTCCTGTCTGTAGTTATCCTGGAGAAGAGATCAACCCCCACCTCACTACAACCTCCTTTCAGGTAGTTGTAGAAGAGTTTCAGAAAAGTGAGGAGCAGAACAGATACCAAAAAACAAATGATCATGTAGAAACAAGACCGACACAGGAAAAAAACCCTGTCTCTGGACCTGAAATGTGCTTTTGGCACCTTAGGAAGAACCGCAAAGCTATATCCTGTACACTACCTTCTGACGAGGATCGAGCAGGACCTGGTTCTACTTCATGTGGTAGCTGATAGCTCTCTTGATATCTTTACTTCTCATGTTTCGAAGTAAAGTTGGTGAAATGAAGTTTTCAACGTCCCAGTCCTTCCTGCCAGAAAGATGAGGAAAAGAGCAAAGGCAGTTCCAGATCTGCTGCCTCTCAAACATGACAGAACTTGCAGAAGAGAAGCCTGTCATGGACAGGGAAGGATAGAGGCACCACCTCTGGCTTAGGGAATACTGAGTGCCAGGGTTCAGGGAGATTGTTCTGAAGTATCATGCAACATGACTGTCTTGCTCAAATCTTCTTCTTTTTGCATCTGCATCTGATTAGGAGATGAGTATGGAGAACTGTGTAGAATGTTCGTTTTCACATGCTCATGCAGAAGACGATCTATAACCTCAGTCAGCACAATGGTCCTGTCTGTCTTTGGCACACAGAGAATGAAAAATGAGCATCATGTCGGCACTGCAGCAACAAATACCTGTTACCTAATGACTGACCCATCTTAAAGCAGGATTGTCCCTTAGGTCAACTGTGATCTGACAGTATCTGCAGCACAGTCCATGTGTGGCATGTTTTTTTTTTTTTTAATCATTACTTCAGGTCCTAACAATTGTGCTGAGATTAGATATACTGTCCATGCTATCCAAGCAGCTTTAAAGGAATGATAAAGACAGGGAGGTTCATTCAGCTGTTTTATGACAGAATCACAGAATGGCTGAGGTTGGAAGGGAGCTCTAGAGAACATTTGGTCCAACTCCCCTGCTCAGGCAGGGACACCTAGAGCACGGGGCACAGGGTCACATCCAGGCGGGTTTGAAAGATCTCCAGAGAAGGAGACTCCACAGTCTCTCTGGGTGGCTTGGTCCAGGGCTCTGTCACCCTCACAGGAAAGAAGTTCTTCCTTATCCTAAAAGGTCTGGCATGACTAAGAGTCTGCAATCTCTTTGGGTCAAGGACAGTCTCTTACTCTGTGCTGACAATGGGAAAATGCAGAGCAGATGCCATTTTTGACTCTTTCTTTTGCGTGGCCTAGTCACAATACACTTACTCAACGTATTTCAAGGAGATTTTCTGTGGCTGAGCACAAGTGTACACCCTTTCCTGTATGTGCAGGGCAGCTAGACGTAATGCCACAATGCATTTCATTTTCACAGCAAACCTCTTTCACAGCTCTGCAGATAAAGATACTCAAAGGCAACTGGGTCTTCTTGCAGGAGGTCCAAGGGATCCTTTGGGATGAAGCAAACTACCGGCAGTCACAGGATTCTCTTTTTTGGACCACCTGCTCAATGGCTCAGTGATAATTAAATTATTTCAAGTAAACTGTAAAGATATCCATTTGTCCTCTTTCCAATTATATATTGTTGGCTCCCAGTCCAATAAATATCTTTTAACTGTGCCTGTATACTAGATGGCAAAATGTTGATTTTGTCCCTAGTAAGACACTGGTTGAACTAGGCTTCCAGCTTTTCTTAACTGTTACGAGTAAAGGTCTTTCAGACAAGTTAAAAAACAGATATATAGGATCTGGTAAAAAAAATGTCACCTAATTTCTGATGTCTAAAAGTTAGGAAGACTAGCAGCATAAACTAAATGCCTAGGCTTCCTAGAGAGTTAACAGAGATACTTTGAAAGAAGTACTTGCATAATAGCACCATTATAAAATGTTAGGAATTTAAAATGACTGAATAGCTCTTTGCATTTCTATTTTTATATAATAAACAACCATTTTATAATTCTAATTTAGAACAGCCTCTTCATAACTGTTAGGCCATCTATATTGGATAGGAAGACTCTGTGGGAAAGATCAGAGTGAATAGCAGCTAGCCTTTCTGCCTGTTGTTATAGCTACTAGATGATTGCCTCCTACACGCCGCTAGAATCATAATCATGATAAGTAGTAAGCAATCTAATTTTGTTTGGAATTGATAATCATTTTTAGCTAGATTTTTCTATCATAACACAAATATTGTAATTCTTTTTTTCAGGATTTCCAGACAAATATGAACATTTTTCCCATAAAAAAGTGGTTTTTTTTTTTCCTTTTTTTATACATATATTATAATGTCAGCCATCTATTTAACTATATATAGTATCTATTCTTTCCCTATTTCCTTTTCTTGAAATACACAGATCAGACACTGTTAGTGAAATCTTTGTTCACTGCTTGTCTTATTTTTAAACTTATCTATACCTTGTTGTGTTACTGTCTTTTTCATCTCATCTATTAACATGAACTGTTCCACATAAAATATAGTGTAGAACGCTTTAAAATAAATGAAGTATGATAGCAGTTCTAGAATTTTAAAACATGCCACAGCTTTTAATAGGAGTGATTAGGTTCTGGTTTTGTGAAGAGGTTGTATTTACATCTTTCTGATAATGTGTGTATAGATATATGCATTGTAAGTTGTCTACAGTCAGATATCGAATCCTATCCTAGGGGTCAATTCAGTTTTCTAAACCTGAATAGTGCCACTTGAGGTTCATCTTGCTTAGCCTTTTAGAGACCCTGGAGCAGCAGCACACAGGTGCCAGTAGGTACCACACAGCAGACACATAAACCAGTTCCATGCAACTGTCTTCTTATATAACATGTAGCATCTAAGGTTACTTTTGGGAGCAATGTTTAAGTAAATGACTTAAGTCCCCAGGATGTCACATAACGTTCATGTTAAAACACTGATGTACCGAGATTAATTCTACTGCATCGTTTATATATTTTTCATAATGTACCACTTCTTGACAACTCCTTTGACTGGAAAACATGAATATTCTTCTAACTAGTCTTACTACTATTTCAAAAACACCCTCAAAAGTTGCAGAACATTAGAGATTATGAAAAGGACCTAAATAGAAATCTTTCCTGGATTCTGCAAATCCTTCCTTGCCACAAAGTGGGGCTTACCTTTCTTATTTATTTTCCCCCAGGCACAGGCCTAGTAGTAGACAATTTTACCACAAAAATGAAACTAAAAGTAAACCAGTTAAAAAGTACTCTCAGATTTTAAAAAACCTTTATAATTTTCCTGACAACTGTGCAAAACTCAGTGATCTTGACTGAATCTAAATTTAGATCTGAGGTTCTTAAAATACAAAGCTAGCAAACCTAGGGGAATGACAGCATGCACAAAAACCTTGTAAACTGAATTTCATGCAGAGCTAGTTGCAATGTTCTTCTAACAGAAGGCCTGAATGTTTATAGCATAGCAATATGAAAGAAGCAAAGTATAACATAGCCACATACTCTAAGTAGATGACATAAATTAGTCTGAGAATGAAAGACAGAATTTAATCTTTGAAATGGAACAAGACTTAAGTGAGATAAAGTGTTTTATATAAAGTAGGAGGAAGATGATTGGAACCAGGAAATAAAAAGATTCAAAGGTAAAAAAAGTTGAATATACTGAGCTACCTGAGACCCTAAGAGACACAGATCAGGTAAGAAAAATATACATGCAATCAATACAAAAAACAAACAAGCAAACAACAAAAACAAAAACACTTGCAGAAATCCAGGAGTAAGTACTACTAGAACTGAGAAAATTAACTGGTAGAGGAAAATAAGAATGGTTTTCTCACAGAATTTGAAAAATAAAGTATTTCTACACGGAACATTCTGCAAAAAACAAACTGCATTTTAGTTTAGTTTATATATATATATATATATATATCCTTTACTATTACTATTCCATGGAATCTGTCTGAAGGAAGTACTCAAGAGTACAAACAACAAAACTCAGGTTCTTGAGCAAAAAAAAAAATATTGTGAAGTCCGGTTCCCAACCCGCGAGCGAGAGAAGAGCAGAGAGGCCGATAATTGCAGGATCCTGCTTTATTACCAGCCAGCTGGGGTCCCCACCTCACCCTCAAAAGGGGAACCTTGCACAAGGACCCCCCTGGTGCTGCGCGCAGGGTTTATATACCAGCAAGGGGGTGGGCGGTTACACATTTCCTTTTAAGGTCCGACCGCTCCGGATTCTCTTCGGATTGGTCGTCACGAGTGTCTCTCCTCGAAATCTTCCTGCGCCCAGCGGCGGCTCCGCCTCCAACAGCCGCTTGGCCCTGCCTGGCAGCCAATGGCAGCGCCCCCGACTCGTCGCAGCCTCGCTCCAGATCCCACGTGCAGTCGCGCGAGGCGCTCTCGGCCACTATGAGCCCTGCGGGCCACCGTGTGCCACGGGGCACCACGGGTGTAAGAGTTTTGCAGAAACATAATGTTCCGTTCTCACAATGTAACTAGAGGTAACGTACATTTCTAGAAACTTGCACAAGAGGTAGCTTCAGAGTGACTGGGCCATAAACTGCAAAAATGCAATGGATCAAAAAATGTCTCAACACAGGTCCACTTACTTGGATCTGTTCTGTACTGGCAAAGAAAATCAGAGACTGATTCCACAGTAGACAACAGGCAAGTGAAATAAAGCATTACAGAGATAAAAAATAGTAGTTTTGCACCAACATTTTAGACATGGGTAGAAACCATCAAATCAACATATCAGCCTTTCACTGTGGTGTTATATATGCTTCATCACATATTATTTTCCAGGTATGTTCTTATTACTCCATTGTATTAGCTGCTTAGAATTCAACCTAGCAATTGTATTCTCTGAGTTTGTCTTTATTTTTTCTTCTTTTCTTTTTTTTTCTTTTCTTTTCTTTTCTTTTCTTTTCTTTTCTTTTCTTTTCTTTTCTTTTCTTTTCTTTTCTTTTCTTTTCTTTTCTTTTCTTTTCTTTTCTTTTCTTTTCTTTTTTTTTTTCCTTTCCTTTCCTTTCCTTTCCTTTCCTTTCCTTTCCTTTCCTTTCCTTTCCTTTCCTTTCCTTTCCTTTCCTTTCCTTTCCTTTCCTTTCCTTTCCTTTCCTTTCCTTTCCTTTCCTTTCCTTTCCTTTCCTTTCCTTTCCTTTCCTTTCCTTTCCTTTCCTTTCCTTTCTTTTCCTTTCCTTTCCTTTCCTTTCCTTTTCTTTTCTTTTCTTTTCTTTTCCTTTCTTTTCCTTTCTTTTTTTTTTTTTGAAAGAAATAGGGCCCTTTTTCTTCTCAAAGTGGTCTCCTATGCTGGGTTTGGCATCCATTGCTGAAACATGGCATGTCATGTTTTTCTAAAGCATAGATACATGCATAGTATCTAGACATAGATAAAGCACAGATACAATGTATATACATGCACACATGTATCTATGAATGTATGGCATATAAGGTCATTAAGATAATGATACAGATACTAACAGAATGTGAAAACAGTTGGACAGTGATTGGTAGAGGAAGGCTTGGGATCTAGTGTTAGTGAGCTCTTTTCTCTTACCCACATTCACTGCTGTACTTCAATGCAGTGTGACTGCCCCACATTTGCATAGCACATGTCAAATAATAAATTACATGTATCTGCATCTATTAAAATGACAGGGATGCTAATCCAGGGATAATGAGGTCTTGCTCTTATTATTCCATCCCAGTTAAAACTCCCATTGCATTTAACAGAAAGTTTAGCAAAGTAAATGAAGGATCAGGACTTCAGTTTTTACAGATATTCATGTTTTTACCTGCTAATGAAATAGCTACAGGGAAAAAGAAAAAGAAAAAAAAAAAAAGAAAAAAAAAGTAAAAAGAAAGGTGCAAAGGTTTAGGAGGCATCAGAATCAGAAAGACTCAAGGTAATTCTTCTTTCTTATGAACTGCATGTTAATTAGTCTAATAATATTTTTGTCTGCACAATTTATTCATTTTAAGTAATCCTATCACTAAGCAGAAAAAAAAAGTCATTTATTTTACTTCATTATATTTTCTGGTTGTCAAGTGAAATGTATTACTCATATGGTCAGTAAGCCAAGTTTTGTGTCATAAAAATAGCCATCTACTCTAAAGTTACATTAATCTTTGAAAAATATGTCACAAAGGACCATGTACCCCAATTATAGTAGGACTTTATTTATTTGATATCCTAGTGTCCCAGGAAGCTTCTCTTAGACTGCTATAAGGCCCTGGGTTTTATTCATCAAAATATATAGAGGTGATAGTGATTTTTTTTAACTATAAAGAAGTTTATTTCAGTGTCATAATGTACAAAGTTCAAGTTTCTCATAGCCAGAATATGTCATACCATGGCAGGTGACAACCCTATTATTGAATATAATTCTTTTATGAGGCACTCTGGTCACTGCAAAATTCTTAATCTGATCTGTGCACAGTAAACTATGGAGGAATATAAGATTATGGCATGACTATTCTCACATTCCTTTTCTTTGCCTGGCACTCACATGTGCAATAATTAGGAGCAGCAGGTGAAGGACACAGTGCTCTGTGTTCTATGCCTTTTGTAGTTATATTTCAAAAGATGGCCGCTGGGGCATTGCTTGTTTGTTTCATTTTGTGATTATTTTTGCTTTAATGGATCAAAGCAAAATGTAGAAAAAATATTTTTTTAATCTTAAAATACTTTCAGAATATGTTCTTTTTGTTGCTTTGAAGAAATGGGTATTTAATAATAATTTATATTTGACAGCATAAGCCCCATGTCCTATATGGTGGAAGGTGGAGGACTAGCTTTCATATGTTAGTGATCTAGGGGAAACCCATTCAGAGAGCGCTTTCAGTTAACATAAGCTGCTCAGTTTTGGCAGCTTTCTAACTTAGAGCAAGACAGGCCAAAAAGATAAAAAGAAATCAAAGCATATGTGCACATCGGTAGGGAATTACTGGGTTATTGCGATAGCCATGTAAGTAAAACTAATGAAACTTTGGGGTGATAAGAAAAAGCCATTTGAAAAAAAAAAACAAAAAGCTGCAGCTGAAATGTTGGAATAAAGTGATTATAACAGAGTTACAGTTCTATGGTTGGAGGAAAAGAGGAACAGAAGAATGAGAAAGGTTATGGTAATGCAATGCATCTAAATGTGTATGTTATATATGTGTAAATGTATCTTAAGTGTGATGCCAGCTTAAGATGAAATAAAATAATATAATATGATCTTGAAGGTCTTTTCCAACCATAATGATTCTATGATTCTGTGAATATGGAGTTGCAGTTATGACAAAAGTGACAATTTGTGTGTCCAGTCAGAGTGATTACCTGGTCCTTTCCAATAAGATGTCACACAAGAGATTGGTATACTTAACAGGGTATGTGATAACTGATTTTGTGTTGCTTGTTGAGTATCTAACTGATTCATATTATTGCAGAATTCTAGTTGTGTGAAAATTTCAAGCTGGAAAACAGTGTTTTATTTTATACAGGGCAATGAAGAACAGTGAAGGATTTCACAGAAATAGTTCATTTATTTAGACATCTGTAATGAAAATATATGTGTCTGAGCTAACTGGGTCTTTATATTCTGTGTACAGATGGACATTTTATGGCAAAATTATGTTTTCATATGTCTTCTTCAGATAAGATGGATCATGTTTTAAAATTGCTTATCTCTGTACATTTCTGTAAAAGATACATAGAGTGTCTAGTCTCTAGTTTTTGCTTTCATATTGCTCCCTCCTACCAAGTCTTCATAAATGTACAAAAACTCAGAGCCTGTTGGATAAAAAACTACACCGAAAGTTTCTTTGTTTGCTTAATGATGGACAAGGACTCTTATTATATTACCGCTTCTTAACAGTAAAGGTCTTACACTGTTAAGAAAACTGTTAGATAAGAAGAATCTTGGCTTCAACTGTATAAGAGAACAGCATAAATGAGATAATTCAAAAGAGACCTTACCAAACTGCCATTATACCATGCTGAAGTCAATTTATGTTGGCAAAAGAGACAGAACTTTGGAGTAGCTCTATACTGATTCTCTAGTGTTAAGACAATGGCTTTCATAGATATGCTTGAGGAATTTCAATTTTTACATTAAACTGTGTGAGGTCTTTAAAAGATTTGAAAAATCAAAGTGATGTTATTAGCAGGTGTTTAACAATTGGATGATAACATGGATGGATGAGTAATTAATAAATTATTGCTATATTTATATAGCAATATTGCTGTATGTTATATGTTATATTGCTATATGTTATAATCATGGATGCAAGTCCCTAAAACGTGGCATGTAAAATCTAAAATAAACATGCACTCTTTCTAGTTAAAAGAATATATTTTGCATTTGCAGAGTGTGGTTCAAATCCTCCTGCATCTAATAGAAGCCAGATGAACTATGTTTGTTTGTTTTTTTTAATTGACTCTGAATTAAGTCTTTCAGAATTAGATTATACATTTTAGAGTGCCATCTGAAGTACCTAGAAGTGTGTTGCAGTGTCACCATACTGGTCAGGAACTGTTAGTAGTTAAATTTTCGTCTTGATTTTCTGATTTTATAAGTGCCTTACATCCAGTGTCACTTTTCTGTCAGTACGTTCTACTTAAACAGTCCTATAAAGGTGGTAGTTTGGCAATGTTGATTGTTTCTCATCGATTAGCCTCCTTCTACCTGGTATCTAAGATGCCTTTTGGCACAGGGTTTTGTTGTCAAGCACCAAGTTCACTTGCCTTATGCATTTTTATTCTTCTAACTTTAACACAGTAGCACTTAAACATTTTGCCCTCTCTCCCACACACAGCATTACATGTGCATATCAGCTCACATGGTAGGCACTGTAATTTCCTTTCCCTTTACCTCCCAACCTTTTCAAAGGAAGATGGAAAATTAATTGCATCCACCTCATATGTCTGAAGTAATTTTCTTGTCTTCAGTTACCCACACAATGCATGGAAACAGATCACTTTTTTCTCCCAAATGAGGAATTGTGAAAAAGTCAGGATATTCATACCTTAAGTGTCTCTCTCTATATATCTCTAACTATAGAGGAAAACTAGCATACCCAGCTACAGTGGGTATACCTACCTTTAGTAATTTGAATCCCATTCGCAGTGTGATGTAAGCATTAGAGTCCTAGTCCAGTGCCCTCTGGATCTTGGCACTGGATTAATCCCAGTCCTTGTTTTGCAAATAGTAAATTTGCTTTGAATAGATGAACCATCAGTTGCAGCACTTCAAATTACTTAAAATGTTACTTGTTTTCTTAATATTTCCAAAAATATAATGTAAAATGAGATACGATCCCATTATGCTTCCAGGCTTCTTTTCAAATATTTATAGTGCTTCTTAAAATAACAAATCGAAATACATATGCAGGATGGAAATAAATATATTTGCCTACATGTATATAATACAGATGTGTTATATGTCTTTATGGGATCTAATAAAGATTTACTTAGTTTATTAATACAGAAGTATCAAATACAAAAGATAAATCTCCATTATAATTATGTTAATTCCTTTTTACCTTTAGAAACAAAAATAATTTTAGGCATATTTGAAATTCAGCAGGTATAAAATGAATGCTAATGATGTAAAATAATTACTTTTGTCACAAGTTTAAATCTATGGTTTCCATTAAAGTGGCTTTTGTTTTACATCTGCAATAGTTTGTATCCTTTGTTTCCTCCTAAAATCCTATGCGATGTTTTATTTTACATAAGCATTATATTTTGTATGTGCATATTAAAATGTATCCCCATCAAGTATATTAAAAAGGTGAAATTCTGTTTCTGTCTAGAAAAATCTCAGAGTTACATAATGTGGAAGTCATTTGTCTGGTTTTGCTCTTTCACAGAAGTATTTTGATTTTGGCATCAGATTGCTAATTGGATCAAACCCGAAAGCTGTCATTCCCTCTGGAGCATGGTGCTGAAATCAAAAGGGCTTTTGCATTTCCTTTGTAGGAAATATGTTTCTTTCGCAAGAACTCACTGCTGTATCCATGGCCAAGTTAGTCAAACAGGCCCAGCTCCACTAAGGGATTTGATGCCACAACAGCCGGCAGAGCCTACAATTTATTCAAACAGAATTAAAATCACAATGTTAATGTGGATTCACATCAAAACCTAGTATTCAGAATAGCTAATGCTTGGGGCACTGTGATGCTTAGCTCAGGCAATAGCAAATATCACGAACAGCAGTTTGTTTGTTTGTTTGCTTTTTTGGATTGATATCTAGACTTTCATCTCCTGTTGCACCTAACTTATATTTTAGGCTATTAAATACTTTATTGGACTGAGACCACAGTTCACAACAGCAAAAATGCCCCTTAGATTTAAATGAGCAAATCATTTTAGATTCAGTATTTCTTTAATTTATTAAACAGGGAGGGTTCATTGTCTGTAACGAGGACAAACTTCGTACGGAACTATCAAATATGAAAGGTCTTTGAATTTACTACACTTTGATTTTAACAATTCTGCAACATTGTAATTTGTTTATATATGGAGTTATGGAACAGGTTAGATTAATAAGTGATCAAGAAGAAAATTATATTTAATTTATTGTTATTGTTATTACTTAGTATTATTATTGCCTTCTGCTAATTTATTCTCTCTCCATAAGAGAGACTGTAAGAGACAGTTATGGATTGTGTTTGTCTCGACATTGTTGACACACCATTTACTGAACAATGTCCTGCCATCTTGTCTCTGGGAAGGTCTCTCACCATTTGCACCTCATAACCCTGGCATCTTATCTCTGGGAAGGCTGTAATATCAGCTATCTATTTGGCGTTGGAAGATCAGCTGGAGACCTGAACAATGACATTCTCAGCAGTGCCCACCAGAGCAGCTTGCATTCCAATTGGGTAAAGAGGAACACCAAAAGCACATGGCATATGCAACACGAACAACACGTACCAGAAAACTTCAAGAAAGTGGGCGGACTCTTTGAGAAGGGGGTAAAAGGATTACGTATTCCTGCACTGGGGTGTGCACACCACCTGCACCGCGGCACCTGTACCTGCACCAAAGCGGAGCCAGTAACACTTACCCAGACTGGCAGTGGTGGTAACTATAATCTTGTTGCATCTCTCCTACTAGCTTGCTTATCTTTCTTTCTTTTTCCCTTCTTCTTGTCTGTGTCCCATCACACTTAAGAGAATAAATCTGACAAGGTTGTATGGCATTTGACCCCATTTGTGTCTTAATCTCGCCCTTGGGATCATATTGAAACCTCCCCCAACACTGGATCGGGACAAAAACAAAGATCGTATTAAAAATAATTATCTCTATTAAAGCTCTTTTTAAAGTATTTACAGAAGAGAAGATTGAGAGGGGATCTTATCAACATGTACTAATACCTGAAGGCAGAATGGAAAGAGGATCAGGCCAAACTCTTCTCAGTGGTGGCCAGTGACAGAACAAGGGTTAATGGGTACAAGTTGAAACACAGGGAGTTCCATCACCATATGAGGAAGAACTTCTTCTTTCCTGTGAGGGTGACAAAGTCCTGGAACAGGCTGCCCAGAGAGGTTGTGGAGTCTCCTTCCCTGGACATCTTCCAAACCTGCCTGGATGCAACCCTGTGCCACGTGCTCTAGGTGTCCCTGCTGGAGCAGGGGAGTTGGACTAGAGGTGATCTAGAGGTCCCTTCTAACCTCAGTCAACTGTGATTCTGTGTGATTGCCGGAGGGAAAAAAAAAAAGACCCCAAAAATGACAAAAAAGTAAAGAGCATATGATGGTAAAATTATAAGGAGCTCCAATTCGTCTTCTGTGAAAGTTTTATGTTTAAGGCATTCGGCAATGGAAAAACAAGAAAAAACAGAAGTAGAATTGTACTGTAGAATAATCTATGCATTTTATTATTATTATTATTATTATTATTATTATTATTATTTTGCATATTCTTTAATCATATTTAATTTAAAAACAAATTGTCTTTGTCTATATGCTTTTATCAAAAATTATACCTCTAATATGGTATTTTCCCCTCCAAGCTACAATATAAGTATTTAGGATTTAAGATTTTATTCTGAATGATAAAAATACACTGACAGCAAAAGATCTATTCTTATACAATAACTTTTTTTCCCTGTATTGCTGTCATTATTTTGTTGCTAATTTATGTAACAGCTGTTAGCAGTTCTTTGAAATCTATACATATTGTATTCTCTATGTAAAGTTAAAATACAGCAAACGTTGAACACTGAAAAAGGTAATACTACAACATGAATTATAAATTAGAATTTCATAGGAATCCCTGGTGGCAAATCGTCTCTTAGGGGTGATATCCTGTTTCCAAATATCCTTGACCAATAAATTAATGAATCAGCAAACCACTGTCATTATTACACGTAATTTAGCTTCCAGCTCTCTTCAGTGACACAGTGCACAAGGATAAAACTTCCTTCCCTTTCACAGTATAACAAAAGAAAAAAATAGACCATGTTCTCTGCTAGAGAAATCAGGGTATCAAAATTACTTGGGAGATGCCTGAAAATTACATCTATGCAGGAAGGCAAAGATGATCCAATTGTTCCAGCTTTAGAATGGAATATTTCTGATGCATTGAGTTTTGCTTTTTTTTACACTCTGTTTATACCTTTCAGTCCCCGTTGACCTTAGCTCTTTCTCAAAAAGAGGAAGGAAGGAGCTCTACTTCTAGCCTTTTACCTTTCAAGTATGAATTTAGCTCCCCTGAGACTACCAGTCCTTTAATATGTGTAATAAATGATAGTAAATTCCCTATCAAAATGTGTCCTTAATAACATTTCAAGATAATTTAAAAAAAAGGCCTTGCAAATTATATTATCTAATGTCAAATCTAATAAAACCGTGTGACTACCTTAAAATCTTAAAAGATAAGTAAATTAATTGCAGTACCTGAACTACTCAGTTTCAAGTTCACTCTTTTATTATATCCAAAAACTTCAGGACACATTTTGAAATGAAATAAACTAGATCATAGGAGTCAATCTATTTTCCTGTATTGTATACTATGGTTGTTTTATAGTTGCTCTTAGTGTAATTATAAATATAAACTTTGCTATTTAAATAATATATTTTCATTACAGCATTACATGTGTGAACTCAATAGTGTAAGACTCTTTTCCCAACCCTATGCCCTACATTCTGAATATATCTTTGGATAAAAAACAAAAGTTTGCTTCTTTAAAAAAAATGCTAGAGATAAAAGCTCTGAACGTTTCTGAACGGAGTCCATGAAATAATTTTGTTTTAATATTTGCTTGAAGGATATTTTCATGTCATATAACTTTGTCCAAATGTGGAATTTTCAGCCTTCCAAGCAAAGCAGGAAGGAAATGAAGGATGGTGCTTATCCATTTTGTTGCACTTGTTACTCTGCAGAATTATATGCTTGGTGTGCTAGTGACATCTTGTAAGCGGACATCAACAGCATACAGAGAATAAGGACAGATGTCTCAGACTGTCTCAAACCTGTATGTTATGATTCAGCTTACTGTTTCTCATTGTTTTCTATGCGTTTACAGGGGTCTAATGTGTACTATAAAAATAAAACCTGGGAAAGGCATCTAGAAGAGAGAGATACTTTTGAGCATCTAAGTCTAAAGTGCTTGTAAAGAGAAAAGAGAACATTTAAAGGCACCATATTCCAAAGCCTTTTAAAGGGAGAAAACAACTATTAGTTAAAAACAACAACAACAACAACAAAATGTTTAAGTACTGGAGCAGGGAACATGATTAAGAATAAAACAATATTACTAGGTGAATTCCTGAAAGTATATTTATTAAAACTTGATTGGCTAGCTTGATAGTATGATAAAAGAATTATAAATGGCCTTAAAAGACAAGAATACATATGACATTTCAATAATTGCCTGATAATTCGTATATCACTTCTGAATGATACACTGTTGAGTAATAACCACTGCAAAAAAAGACACTAACTTTTTTTTTTTTTTTGGCTTATTTTATTTTTTAAAGGAGTGAGGTAGGTACATGACTGACACACATCTTATGTCTCCAGTAAAAAAACTTTTAATATTATGTTTCAGTAAATTCTTCTTTATACCTGTTTGCCTGTCCAGAAATAGAATATCACGGTTTTCTGAATGCAGCTGTATCATCAATTAATTTGAAAAATTCCTACTTTTCAATTCTATCACATCTCACACATACTCATTGGATAGATACACATTTAAATTTATCATCATGTTACAAATGGGATACTATAAGCAAACTATTAACAAATTAGACATTATCAGTAACAAATCAATAAGTACAATTTTGAATAAAGAGGACATTTTTCAGAAGCACCCATATTTATTTGGAGTGTAATTGGATGAAAACAAAATTTTCAAGATTTGTTTTCTAATTTGCACTGAAGAAAAATGTTGATCTTCCCCAAAATATTCTGATTTGTGAAAGAAGGAGCTTGCTTTCTTAGTTATGACATTCATAGTGAATATTGTAACTGTGAATATATGACAATATTCATAGTGAACTCCCAATGCTGAATGAAGCAGCAAACCATAAATAATTTAGACAGTACATAAATGAATTAGGAATATAACTACAAGAAAAAAAATACAAAAATACAATTTTTACACATAGTACTATACAAATTTAAGAAGCAAATTAAAAACAAACAAACAAAAAAAAAACCCCAAAAAACTATCATTCTACTTGTATTTCTTTCCCAGTCACCTGCTATATAATCTTTGGGTTACAAAATTGGGTTACAAATGCACTGTTAAAATCAGAAGGAACACGTACTTTATGCAAAGCAATATTGTCACAGAGATTCCCTCAGTGCTCAGAGGCAGTTCATTTACCTGGTTCAGAGGAGGACTTTGACACACAGGAGATCAGGTCCTGGTACAGGACAGCAAGTTTAGGTTAGGTTAGTTTAGGTTTAGCAAGAGGCTTCTAACCTCTGTTAGTATGATGTATGGATGTCATAGATTTTGTCTTATTCTGTCTCTACAGTTGTCTTTGGATACAAGTGAGCCTCTTTGTGAAGCTCATACAATATGTACTGGCATAGGTAAATAGTAAGCTATAAAGTGAAGGTATAGTTAATCCTAAAGATCAGAATATACATTTATTCCCATGCTACAGCTATGTGGTGGGTGGAGGAAGTAAAAGCAAACCTGTGTAGATACTCATAAAGACTGCCAAGGAGTTCCCTATCACTAGAACACAATCATTTGTGTGATTATATTGCTAGAAAGGTCTCAGAATATATTTAGCTTATGTCAACCAGCATCCTTCTGGGAACATTCAGGGTTTAACATAGGCTGGGGACAATTCTTGACAGGACTGTTGCCATGTGGCTATCTTGTTTTGAAGTATAATAGTGGGTGTTTGAAATTTGACCTCAGAGTGAGGACATGGCAAGGACATTATTATGGATGAAAATCAAGTGATTACCTGGAAAAAAAAAGAGAAAAAGAAAAAGAAAAGGAAAAAAAGCACTAGTGGAGGCAAGTCTGTAAGTCTATGGAGGCAAGTCTTTTCCACACATTTAGTACTGTGTTAGGGACTGCTTAGGTGACTGGTTTGTTCCAGGTGAGTAGGGCTATGACTGAAACACTTGTCTCATGCTGCTGCTCCTGCCTCACTATGCCATTCAGTTCTACAGACTGCTACTTCTTCTCCTCTGTTTTCCTCAGATGAAGAAAACAATCTTAAACCTAGAAATTCCTATCCTGCAATCACCTGTGGTTTTATCATTATTCTCCCAATAAGGCTCTCCTTTGGCTGCTGAAGGGAGAACAACTGGGAACATATAAGCCCTGTAGGGACAATACTGTGGAAATAAAAGGCAAGCCTCCCAGCTGCTTATGATAGCTTGAACCTCACTCATGTGCAAAGGCTATATGTTTCTTCTCCTTCAATTTGAGTGGAAAGGAGAAGGTTTAGGAATTCATAAAGCCAGTGTAGTTTACAGTAAAAATCAAATTGAATACCTACACTTGCAATGCCAGAGTGGCCTTGGCCATGTGTATTATCTGGTTGTTAGTACATGATTGCTCTCCCACTGACAATACTGAATCTCCAAGGTGACAGTTTATGTGCATATGCTTGTGGGTGTACTACATTTTCCTTGCATCCAGTGTGATGAAAAGCAAATGATCTGTAAAGACAAATGCTTCCTTATTTTTACATATGTGAGAGGAGAGTGAATAGGAACATCATGTTTTCTGCTCAAATCTATGTAAATAGGAGTTAAATGCTTTCAGAAAAGCTAAGAAAATAAATAAATAAATAAAAGGAGAAGGAACAAGAATTCTGGCTCTGTTTTGAGTCAAACTTGGCACTCAGAGAAGATGCTGGGGCAGCTGCTACAGGAAACCAGGCAGAAACAGTTAAAGTATTGTGTGAAAAGAAGAAAATGACTGCTACTAAAAAAAAAAAAAAATGCAAAGCTGTAGCAATTGCTAATATACATGGAAATGTGCCTGGCAGTAACTGCAGAATCAGGGACAGAATGCAGATGGCTAAACGGCAATGACAGAGGCATCTTCAAACACTGTTTTCTCTAGGGCAAAATACATTTTTGAGATTCGGATCTTGTACCTGTATTGCCTGTGATGTTCGTGTTCTGAAGTTGCCACCACAGCTTGAATTAAACAGTAGTGCTACTATTTATAATCAAACGTATATAAAATATGTAAATACACCAAATAACAATATAGCTAATAAATAAATAGATACAAAGTTCTCATATAGCTTGTAACTGTAAATTGACTAAATGTTTATGTTTGTGCACACATACATATGTTTACACATACATGATCTTGGAAAGAATGAATATTTACACTTTCAGAAAGTCTCATTTCAAATCTGGATTTTATATGTATGTATATGTATTTATATGTATATGTATTATGATGAAACAATATTATGCAAACCATAGGATAATCCTAGACAAAACATGAAAATTTAGTAACTAATTATTCATTGATTGTATGCTTCTTGTCCTTAAACAATCACATCTTTAAGAATCACGTGTTTAAAAAATGGTGAAAGTTACTTGCTTCAATAAATATTATTAAAATAAAAATGACCTTGTTGTTTGACAATGGGTCTCAGTGAAGTTTGTCAAATCAGTGAGCTTCCTTTAACCAAACAAAAACCCATTGAAACCTAACAAAATCTATTTTCAGCATAGTCACCTACACCTAAGCTGCTTGCCTCAGGTTTAGAGTATAAGGAACACAGTCATTGCTACAATAGCTGAACCTACAAATTCCCACTCCATTCAATTAACTAGATAAGAGACCTCACGGTAACAAGTTCAGACATAGTCATCCACAAGTTGCATAGGAGAATCACAGCTGAAAAGTCCTGAAGTCACTAATAAAACAAATGTGCTCCCCTTTCAGGTGTGTAGGAACACTGTAGAATATATTGCAAAAGAGGTATCTAGTAAGCACTTGTGGTAAAGCTGACCATTACTTAGAATATTCCGGAAAAATGTTCAGTGTACCATCTTAAGTGCATCATCTCCTTCATGTGATCAAGTTATTTGCTGTAAAAATTAAAATAACATGGCCTGTCATAGTGAGATACAAATCAGCCCCAAAATTTTCAGAAGACAACTCTTTATTCAATCCCTCCATGTGTACACACACATACACACAAGCACTTACATTGCAGCAATCACTGGGTGGCCAATCCCAATTATATGGCTAGGAGTGGAAATTGTACCAGCATCTCAGTTGTTGCTAGGTGTTAGAAAAGTTCCCTCATAATTTTTTATTTTTGTTCACATTTCATACAATTCTGAAGATTTTGCTTACTCAGACAAGTGACTATCACCCCCTTGAATTGTGACTCAAGTTGATGTATTACACGTATTTTTTTTCTCCTTTCACCCTTTTCTGTTAGCATCCTTTTATTTATCAGTTAGAGGTAGATTCAGAAAACACCACCCCTTTGGTTCTTCACCTTTTTAGTCAGTCAATGCCTGGAAAGCCTTCGCATACATTTTTTTTTCCAGTTCAGTGTTACATCTCAGCATGCACTTAGCACTTTTCTGTTCTTCAGCTTTTCTTTCAGGTTGTCACTTTTCATACCTAGGAAATACCTTCATTCCCATAAGCAGCTGCTGCTGCCTTTTTTTTTTCTCAGTGACACGTTGCATTATATGGTTAAGGTAACCTTATTTTTTAATTCCCTATCACATAGTCAGATGAAAGGCATCACCTGGTGCATGACTGAGTCTGCCCTCTTCGTATGGTTCTATATGAATATATTTGCTAGGTTTGTCACTCCCTCCAAACTCAGCCATTTATAAATCAGGCCAGGTTATTGCCTGATGATTTAAAAGAAGAGGTGGCAGTGAGGCACTTACTCAGGGAAAGCATCCGCCACTTCCAACAGTTTGTGTGATGTAGCTGCTGCACATGGAAGGGAGCATGTTTGCAAAAATTGTCCAACTGTTCTATTCCTAAAATATCCCGCAGTAAAAAGGCATTGTGTGAATTTTGGGTTTGGATATTCAGAGAGATATAAAGTATTGAATTCTTCTCTTTTATTTCTTGTCTTGAGGAAATGAACAAGTGAAAGACACTGTCCTAAAGAAGAAGAAATTCAGAGTTTCATTTGAGTTTCACAGGACAGAGCAGAATGCCTGGCATATGATAGTCTGCAAACAGAAGTTTATCACAATAGCGACTTGTGCCCAGTCATGTATAGAGAACATAATGAGAAGGAGTCAGAAATGACTTGACCTTAGACAATACCATTGTTTTCTTACTTTTTCTACCATGTTTTCAAATGTTCTTCCTACAACATTCCTATTATTTTCTTCACTATCAGAATGATTGTAAGAGAAAATTATCTGGCATACATTCCTAATTCCTGTTTTGTCTTTTTAATCTTTTTTCCTAATATACCTATACTAATATTGTAGTATGAATATATAAATATTGTAATTGAAGACATATTTACATAAATTTGTAAGATTGTCTTGCAATTTTGACAAATTATTGATATTACATTCATCTCGAGTTGATGGAAAGATATATTAAGATAGACTTTGTCACTTATTTTGTCTTTTCTAACTTGACAATGAGTATGAAGAAAGTCAGTACATTTTTGCTCTAGGAAATTCATGTACATATGTACATCTGCATGCACACATATCCAAATACTTGCATAGTATAAATGTACATGAATGTACAGTAATGTGCATAGAGGATACATAGATATGTGTTATGACACAGATGTCAATTTATAACACTGATCTTTTCTTACTTTCATTTCATGTACACATTCATCTGAGCCAATGCCTGTCATTACATGACATGTATAGTATTATACATGAATAGTATTAAAAATATCTTTAGAAAACTGTAGCCTAGATTTATAAAATTATTTGGATGAACAACTGTTAATTAGGTACTCAAATTTTCAGTGAAAACTGTGAGTTAGTTAGAAACCTAAACATGGTCAAGGAATCTGAATGTCTTTCTGGATCTTGATATGTGCAGAGAAAATTATTGATTTGCTTAAATATACTGCTCAGTCTGAACCTTCATTACATTACATAGACAAAACAATATATAATTTTTTAAATGCCTACCATTAATTATATGGGTTACAGGATCACAGAATCACAGAATCATTGAATGACTGAGGTTCGAAGAGACCTCTGGAGATCTTCTAGTCCAGCTCCCCTGCATAAGCAGTATCAGTAGAGCACATTGCACAAGATCACATCCAGGTGGGTACTGAATATTTCCAGAGAACGAGACTCCAAAACCTCTCTGGGCAACCTGGTCCAGTGCTCAGTCACCCTCATAGTCACAAAGCTTTTCCTTATGTTCAGATGGAACTTGGTGTGTTTCAGTTTGTGGCCATTGCCTCTTGTCCTTTGCTGGCCACAACTGAAAAGAGTCTCATCCTATCGTCTTGATAATGTCCTTTAAGATATTTGTATACACGGATAATAATCCACTCTCAGTCATCTTTTCTCCAGGCTAAACAGAACCGTCTGTCTCAGCCTCTCTTCATATGAGAGATGTTCCAGTGTCTTAATCAACTTAGTAGCACTGCATTAGACTTTCTCCAGTGTTAATGTCCTCTCGCACTGGGGAGCCCAGAACTGCATTCAGCACTTCAGATGTGGCCACAGCAGTGCTGAGTAGAGGGAGAGGATCACACCTCTCTACCTGATGGCAACACTCTTCCTAATGCACTGCAGGATCCCATTGGCCTTTGTGGTCACAATGACAGATTTCTGGTTCTTGGTCAGTCTGTAGTCCACTAGGTCTTTCTCTACATGACAGCTTCCAATAGGCTAACCCCAGCCTGCACTGATATTATTCTTCTCTTTGTTGAACCTCAGGAGTTTCTGCCCACCTCTCCAGCCTGTCCAGGTCCATCTGAATGGTAGCATAGCCCTCTGGTGTGTTGGTCACTGCTTCCAACTTTCTATCATCTGCCAACTTGCGGAGGGAGCACCCTGTCCCTTCATCCAGATAACTGACATGTAAGTTGAACAAGGCTGGACCCAGTATTGACCTCTGGGAGACACCACTAACTAAACTCTACACCAGTGATCAAAATTGTTTTGCCAGGAGCTTCATGCTCATCCATGAAGGTCTCTTGTCCCCTTTACTCGGCTTCTTACTTATAAGGATGCACTAATTTTGAGCGTGGAGAAAGTGATGCTTGAATAGTAATCAGCTATCTTGGGCCCCAGTTCTTTCAAAGGCCCTAGCCAATGGGACTCCTCCCAGTAGGTCATTGAAGAGGCCAAAGTATGTCTTCCTGAAGTACAAGGGTTGCAATTCTACTTATTGCCCTGATTCCTCCTCACAGGATCCTAAACTCCACTGTCTCCTGGTTACTGCAGTCAAGGCTGTCCCCAACCTTCACGTCTCCAACCAGTGTTTTTTGTTTTGTTAGTGCAAAGTCCAGTAGCACACCCCTCATTGTTGGCTCCTCCACCACCTGTTTCAAAAAGTTATCAACAATGACCTGCAGGAATCTCCTGGAGTTTGTACTGAGCTGTGTTGTCTTTCTAGCAGATATCAGGGTGGCTGATGCACCTCAGATTTGTTTTTATCCCCCATTAGTTTGGTTTGGTTTATTGTTACTTGCTTATTTGCCTGCTTATTTCTGTTTATAGTTTTTGCTCATTTGTTTTTCCTGGTGTACTATGGAAAAGCACTCTGTAAATGTTGTGTGAAAATACATATTAATAAATATACATTACTTCTTAAAGATTATGGTTAGGTGACATAAAAAAAAATCTAATGTAAACTTAAGAAAGAGATCTGAAATTGAAATTCAGATCATTTATTATGTGGTTATTTCATTTACCTAGTACAGCCACTAGGCTTTCCAAATAAAGTTCCTAATGCATACATAAATACTTTATGTTATGTTAAAATGTCATGCATGGAAAACCTTGTTTAATTTATATATTGATTACATTGCATCATGTAAATCAGCACTGCACTTCAGTAGTTTGTCAGGTTGTGCTCCAAAATTGTATGTAATTCTAGTTATTTCTATCTGTAAAAGGGATATTAGACCACACTCACCAATACCATCATCTAACAGTTGTGCTTAACAGTTTCAGCACTTGAATAATTGGGTTGTATGAACTGGAATTATAAATAGCCTAAATATTTCAAATAAGTACAGCAGTAATTGTGATATTAATTTCTTCATTTTAGTGGGTAATATAATGGTAAATACATATTTTATGTTTATAATTAGTTATAAATAAAAAGAGATTTTCAGTGTTTATTTGCCATTTAAGTGAATGAGCTATAGAGTTTATATTAATAATTTTGTTAGTTTGGGATATGAAGGAGAAAGGACTAAATTCATTGATATGTCTGAACCTATGAACTCTGAGAACCAAAGCATATATGCAAATACAATAGAAAAAAACTTTTCTTTCTATTAGGTAAATACATATAAATGTCTAAGGAACATGGCTTATCTCAGGCTGTTAAAAATTTTTGTTGTAAATTTGTGATGTTGGTTCCTGTTTCTTTAACAGATGTTACTAGGCTGTCACACAGTTGATGTTTCATATGGGATTAGCAAAAATCTGCAATGTCTTCTGTTTCTTCTTGAAGATCTTGGCTTGTCAGGTCTCTGTAATTGCTTTCTCAAGCTTGACATTTGTGCCAACGTACAGACTTTCTGACATACAATGATCTGTGATGCCACAAACTATGCAATCCTGTGTCATCTTATTCCGAAGTCTGCAAACGAAGGTGCCAAGCTTTGCTAGAATTTAAAGCATGTGACAAAAATTTCCACTTATTCATTTTCTGTGTAAACCAGTTGTGTACATAATGATTTTTTAAAGCATTAATAAATATCAAAAAGGGATACAATAAGAAAAAAAAAAAGTACTCACCAAGGGAAGCTGTATATCACTTTTTATTTATTTTGAGACTTTTGAATAAAGAATAATTTGATGTTTTCAGTCTATGGCTCCATTAGATACAGAGAGGAGTCAACTTGTTATTCTTCTGGTTTGTTTCTGGCTTTGCTAAGACATGCTGTACTTAAAACGATTGCTATCAGCTTTGAAAGCACATTGTCTTGGAAATATCTCTGTTAAACAGAAGTTTGTGGTCATTGCTTTCTACAGAGCTTTTTTCACAAATTATATAAGACTTGTACTGATGATTTTCAGGGTTTCAATGATCCCTCTTTGTCACAAAACTTACAATGACAGTAGTGTTAAAATAACAGCTAAGTGCACATCTCAGATCTGCAGTGTCTTTTTATTCATTTTCAGCAAACGAATCCTATTAAGATGAGCACTTACTGAAAAAAAAATGAAGGAAAGCATTCCAACTTCTTAACAACCCTTTTATTTACATTCTAATAGCATTATGCATAAACTGTATTACTTCACAAGCCCAAGCTTATGGTGTTGTTGAACTTCATTTCATTTCTCATCATTGATAAGAGAAGGCATGTTGACTAAGGAAGCTAATTAAGAACTAATTTTCTAATAATTATTTTAATATACAATAATAAAAAAGTAAAGTTAGAAAAAATGTTCTCTCCATTTCTCCAAAAACTAATAAAAGAATATACACCCTTCTCATGATAATAGGGACCTACACAATGCAATCTGTCAAGCAATTTGTTGGTTCCTTTACTACAATGAAGAGAATATTTTGTCCTAGTACTTTCTTAAGAGGCTGCCAATCATGTAGAAGCAGAATAGAGAAAGTGTGATTCTCAGCAAAGTAACATGCCAAGTAACTAAAATTGGAGGAGGGCACTAGGGTAAAAAATGGGCAGCACAGGTTGTCATCTTGGCTCTTGATGTGGGTACAACCATCTACAGATTTTATTGTGTTAAAGTCTCATAGAAGTGGAAGAAGGGAGTCTCAGAAATGGTTTAGCAGTGGGAGGTATTTGGAGGCATAAGTAATAAGGAGCTAGAGTTCTGTGGCAGAAGATGTTGATATAGACCAAGTAGATGACTGGAAGTGCTGTAGAAGGAAACATGGAAATACAACCCTTTTTCTGTCTGTAATTCCTCTTGTACACTTCAGACATCTTGGGTTGAGGGGTCCAGTTGCCTTTGTCACAGGAATCCACGGGACACTGTACAACCTGGGCTTGGACTGCTGAGCAGGGACAGTGAGAATGTCTGTGCAAGATGAGAAAATGAAAGTTATGGGCAGTGGTGGGACTGGTGAGATGAGATCCACAAGAGAAAATAACAGCAAGGAGAGATAAAAAACCCAAAAATTATGATAAAATATGGGTAGGCCAGGTGGCAAATCAGTCCTGTTGGGGATTTCTGGGGCCAGACTGGGCTATTGGTGTTGGCAGCATCAACAGAACCATTGGACAGACAGCTGCTTGGCAATGCTGAAGACCTACTGCAGGGAGTTGTGGAGTCACCCATCTTCTCCTGACTGACACTTGCCCAGTAACAAAGGCTCTCGAGGTGCCCTACCAGGGTGATGAGCATAGCTGTGCTCAGTGGACTGGCTTGCTAAATCCTAGCTATCTTTTGTGTCTGTAGCCAATTAATAACTTGCAAGGTATGTATAGAATATATGTATGCTATAAATCCTATTTGCAAAGTCTCTACGGCTGTCTAAAGATGATTGAACAATCTAAGTCAAAAGAGGGCAATTTCCATTACAAGTGTAATGGAAATCGATATGCAAAAAACTGCAGTATCAAATGAGTTTAATTGGAGGATCTTCTTTAGGAACTAAAATCATTTTCAAATGATTATATCTTAATCAGTTGATACTTTTCAAAACCTATAATGAAACACACTTGGAGTGGTTTCCAAAGACTCTGAAAACAAAGATTTTCTCAAAATTTCTAGTCTCTTTGTTTGGTAGCTCTGACGACAACTGAGATGATAGACTTCAGGGAAGATAGAAGTGATGAAAGAATGGTTGTGCTGTGTCTTCCCCGGATGGAAATGAAAAAGACTTTTGGAAATAAAGTGTCTTAGGTAAAGCCTAATGAAGTAACATTTGAATTTGACTCTTTTGACTCATAATCAATTTAGAATTATCTTGATGGAGAACTTGATGACAGTTGTTTAACAACCTTCAATTAGTTGATACCTAAAAATCAACCACCCCCTTTTGCAAGCTGGAAGTAGACATTACTCTTCTGTTCATAAACATGGAAGAAATGAAACATCAGTGGGTATATATGGATTAAATTGATATATACAAGCTGGGTGAAATCCAGTTTGTCCATATGCAGCACTCTGTCTGGACTCAGGTGTGTGGTATCATTTAGGATAACCAAAGATATTCTGCTTGATTCCAGTAAGGAGTCAGGACACATGTGGATTTCCTGTGTATGTTTGTTCTGCATCCACTGAACCTTTGTGGATGTGTCATATATCTCATGACATGTCAAGTAACAAGAAATGCCTATTTTCAAGCAGTTGAAGGGATCTCTAGCTACTTGAAGTGTTGCTGTCTATGTTTATACTTTACTCAGTGGAAGTGTAGCTGGTAGGGTGAGATTCAGTTGCCTAAATATAGACATCTATTATCATTTCAGAGAACGTAAACCATCTAAAACATCCACTCAGAAGTAATAGATGTGACACAGTGCTTATATTAGACACATATGCTTTAGAAACAAAAATTCAGGGCCAAATTACATACTTTGGGACATCTGAAGTGATTCTAGATATCTGTGGTAAGTTAAGACTCCAATAAAATCAATGGAGTTTAGGGAGTTACTGATTTAATCCTAAGGAAGAGGTTAGGATATGTATAATATAATGAAGTATGATTTACAAAGACAGATTTTTTTAAGGACAATTCTTTAAAGAATATTTAACATAAAAGATAGACAGGAAAAAAAAAGAAAAAGAAAAGAAAAAATAAAGGAAAGGTTTAAACATATAGCTAAACAAGCTTTATTAAGCATGAGATAATAGAGACCTTGACAAAATTCTGGGCTCTTGGTTCACTGATTGTAAGGTCAATGAGTGATCCACTCAAACACAGCCTTGGAGAGCCTTGGTGGAGGCATATGTGTGAGGCTGATCTGTTTTGAGCCTGTTTAGACAGTGAGTGAGAACAGAATCTGCCATTTATATGGTTTATGTTTATATGAGCACTACGTGGTGCCCATAACCACAAACTTGTACTGCTCTCCCATCAGTGTTATCCAGCTGATGGTCAGACATTTTTGCACAAAATGTGTATATCCATTAGGGTTTCACGTGAGCAGGGGACAGTGACCTTGCTTTGGTCCCAACTTTTAAAATTGTCAGAGGCAGAACATGATATCAGTGAACTAGTATTCAGGTACAGACCATGGCCACCGGGCCTTCATTTCCCCAGGACAAGAGAATCCAGAGAGACTGCAGGAAAGTTTAGAAATTAGCAGTTTATTACATCTTTGTAAAATTTGCTCATACCTTTAATATTACCATTTCATTGGCAAATTTCAAATATATCTCTAGATATATCTAAAGGTTTATTGCTTAGTTTTTGTGTTCATTTTTTACTCACACGATTTGTTTCAGAAATTAATTATGGAATTTGAGACAACATTTCTTTCTCTACATATATAATCAGTGATGAAGTGAACATCAGAAGTGAGCACCAGCAGAAAAACCAAAATTTAACAGAAGTCTCATCTTTAGTATCCTGCTTCTTTGCATCTTGATACTTCAGAACTCTTGAAAATTGCATGACACTTTTTTTTTTCTGAATTTTTCATTTTGATGAAGCTGACAAAGAATTTTAGTTATGAAATTAGAATTACTTTATGAGATTACAAGGAAACCTAAGATGAAAAATGGATCGCAAATGAGAATTTGTTTTCAGATAATATATGTACAATCTTTTGTTCTGTTTTGTTCTGTTTCCCAGTAAAAAAAATCACTATGCCACTATGAAAAATGAAGAACATTTATCTTAGATGCCAAAAAACCTTTCCTTATATAGGATTGACATGAGTGATGGTTTTTTGAGCTTTGCAGGAAGTGTAGCATGAAATATGAACAAACAGAATCTATATTTTCTATATGTACAAACCAGAAAATGCTGCACATATTCCCATGCCTGTTTTTCACTAGAGGATGAAAATAATTACTGTATGTATTATTAAATATTTATGCAAATTAACTTACATGATCTTAAGAATTTTGTCAGAAATGTAGAAAATGTACTTTACAAAGGATTAAACTGTTTTAAGTTGACTCATTTTTGAAATTATATTTTGGTTTGTTGTCTAGAGTCACACAGGCTTTATTAAACTAAAAAGGTAGAGGTGAATGAATTTAAGAAATTGTGAAAACAACTGTTTAGGAAATTTTATGATGCCGTATACTCTGAAATGGTAGTCATACATATCTGTGAAATTTGACTATGTTTAAAACCATTAAGCAACATATTAGAGACCACCATGGAAAAATATTTTTAAAAATATTGTATCATGCACTCACAAATTTCTGATCAGCAAATTCTGCAAAGATTAAAGCCTTGGAAATTGTATGCTAAATATAAACTAGAAGGTCAGGAAAAGCAAACCACATCCTTGAAATCCCAGGAGGATTTGCAAATATAAAATGAAAGTGATTCCATTTCTAATGAATAAATAATCACATATCTGTTTCAGACGAAGAAGTCATATGATATTAAAACAAGGCACCAAAGGAAAGAAGCTTGTCACAGATACTGTAATTAATATCTCCGTTTCCCCACTGGTAAATTTAAGTGTAATAGGCCTCTGATTTAAAAATGGGAAAATGTCTTTTGATTAACCCTTGTTGTTATTAAAAATTATTTTTTCTTAATATTCATTATATACCAGGAAATAATGATAATAGAGTGAATAGATCACACACCCAGAGCAATTCAGAGAAGAATAATACTATTCTTTCTGTCTGCTACCTCTCAGAAATAGAACTATGGATCTTTGGCTATCACGACTAAAAAGACTGGATCAACAGATGTGAATGATGTGTATAGAAAACAACAAGATTGCCAGAGAAAGTCTTGCTGTGATTTGGTGTCAAAACATATATAGGTCAATGTAATTTGGAGTAAAGCATCTTAAAGTGCCTTAATTTACTTACAGGACATTCAAGTCAAAAATGTCCACTGATTCAATTGTCTGCATGCAGCTTTTTAGCACCATTTTGAGCTAAGATGGATCTCATTCTTCCCAGGAGAAGCTGTCTGACAAACAAAATAATGGCACTCCCCTAGTCCTAGCTAGAGTTGTGTTTTTGCTACATAATTCTTAAATCTTGATTCTCTTTCCTTAGCTTACTGGAGATGCTCCATAAATTGTACACAGTAGGCACTACTGCATAACATAAATGTCCACTGAATAATTCAGTAACAGTTTGATGGTTACAGTTAGGGAATTATATTGCTGTTTTTCTCTCTATATATACACAGTGAGAAAAACAACAACAACAACAAAAAGAAAAGGACAAGCTCAAAGTTTTATAGCTTCATTTCCTGAACTTCATTGTAAAAGCTTACTCCTTGTGATCTTCAGTTAGATTGTAGGGGATTGACTTGATCATCTAATACGTGAAATATATCTTATCAAGAAAGGATGCAGGTAGGAGGGTCTCACTGATGAAATAAGCCTATTCTCTCTCACGTTGCTGAAGTCTGTAACTTTCAGCATTTTTTTTCTTTTTGAATGGCCTTCTTAGTAGTATCAGGTAATGTAATTTAGGCTGTTGTTGAGAGATTAGGTTGCAAATTTGTGTCTTTTGCATATTACCAAAAAAAAAAAAAAAAAAAAAAAAGAAGAAGAAGAAGAAACCTTTTTTTCTGCCTTAGTAAAAACTCAATTACCTTAAAATTCTGGGACCCCAAGCATTCTTGATCATTATTGTGACTGTTGCTCCTATACTAGTCAGTTGTTGGATCCTAGGTTGAAAAGTCCATCAAAAGCTGCTGGGATAAAAATTAGATCAGATATTCTTTCAGTTATAATAACATAATAACAACAATAATAAAGATCTTTCTTAGGGGAATTGTCCTCCTCAGTAATATTGCATTTTTGCTCACTTAAAAAAAAAAAAAAAAAAAAAAGGTCCTAAAATAAACTTTTGTTTAAATAATTAATCATTTTACAATCATTGCAATCATTTATGAAATTTTTACTGCAAAGACTCAAGGAATTAATATAAATTTATAATGGGTTCAGTGGCTTTGAACTGCTTTTACATTTTATTGGACTATGTTTTACTTTAAATGGAACATTTAAAATTTTCTTAAAAAAGCAAAGTTTGGGCCCAGAACTACCCAAGAGCTATACTATGTCCAATGAATAAGGACATAAGACAGGATCTCTGGACATAGTTTTGATAATAGCTACTAATTAACAGCTTCAGAGATTATACTGGTGATATCAACAAAAATAAAGGACTAATTCATTAAAGTAGCAGAAATACATGGATCTAAGTTTTCAGGCTAAAATCCATCAATCTAAGTTTAGTGAGGTGTGCATAAGTCATTGTTGACAATATTGTTGGTCTTTCACTCTTTTTTTTCCAACCCCAAATGTTTTGTGTTTTGAATGAAATATTCTGCTAACAATTTCAGTATGTTGTTTCCTGAGCTGATGGACCTTACTAATATTTTGCATTTTTCAGCTATAACAAGCAACAAAATATTAGGTAATAGAAGTTTCCCAGCTGGCATATTCTTGCATTATCAAGACTAACTTGCTGCTATTAAAAGCGTCAAAAATGGATGAAAAAATGCATTAAGTATTGCAAAAAATCAGAACCTTAGTCAATAGAATCATAGAATCATAGAATCATAGAATGCTTAGGGTTGGAAGGGACCTCTAGAGATCATCTAGTCCAACCCCCCTGCATACGCAGGGACACCTAGAGCACGTGGCACAGGACTGCGTCCAAACGGGTTTTGAAGATCTCCAGAGAAGGAGACTCTACAACCTCTCTGGGCAGCCTGTTCCAGTGCTCTGTCACCCTCACTGTTAAGAAATTTTTCCTTAAGTTCCTATGGAATTTTTGATGTTTCAGTTTCCGGCCATTTCCTCTAGTCCTATCAGTGGCCACCACTGAAAAGAGAGCATCACCATCCTCTGCACTCCCTCCCTTGAGGTACTTATAGACACTGATTAGATCCCCTCTCAGCCTTCTCTTCTCCAGGCTGAACAGGCCCAGCTCCCTCAGCCTCTCCTCATAGGGCAGATGTTCCAGGCCCCTGATCATCCTTGTAGCCCTGCGCTGGACTCTCTCCAGCAGCTCCACATCCCTCTTGTACTGTGGAGCCCAGAACTGGACACAATACTCCAGATGCAGCCTCACCAGGGCTGAGTAGAGGGGCAGGATCACCTCCCTCCACTTGCTGGAGATGCTCTTCTTAATGCAGCCCAGGATTCCATTGGCCTTTTTGGCCACGAGGGCACACTGCTGCCTCATGGTCAACTTATCATCCACCATGACACCCAGGTCTTTCTCTGCAGAGCTGCTCTCCACAAGGTCGGTCCCCAGCCTGTACTGGTGTCTGGGGTTATTCCTCCCCAGGTGCAGGACCTTGCACTTGGCCTTGTTGAATTGCATGAGGTTTTTCACCGCCCAGTTGTCCAGTCTGTCCAGGTCCCTCTGGATGGCAGCACAGACCATAATAAGACCATACCAATAGTTTTCATTCAGAAAGGATTGTATAGGCATTATTTTGTTTTACAAAATTATGACAATGTTAGCATTTTCTCTGTTGCTCTTTCTGAATATTTGTTTCTCTTTTTTTTTTCCATTTCCAGTCAATAACATTTTAATCAATCTATATAATAAAGGAGTTTAAAGAATTTCGAGAAGACTTATCAAAGCTTGTATTACAAAAACAATGGCTATAATCATAATTTATCCTAACAGAAATTTTATTTTATTTATTTATTTATTTATTTATTTTTCCCCAAGCCTACAAGGTCATAGAAGAACATAGATTCCGCTGACTGGCTCAGCTACAGAGAAATATGCAACAGCTTATCTCGTTGCATTAGGCATTCTGGACAAAATTCCATTTGGCATATGGTCCGAGCAATTCCCAGCTGGTGTATGGTCCATTGCACAGTCTACAGCAGCCCCTGGTGGGTTAGCACTGGGCTGCAAATTAAGGAACTGCTTCTGGCTTTCCATCAGGCACGTAGGCCTGCTGAAATTCATCTCATCGGAAGCTGTAGGAATAAGGCTAAAGCAGTTGAGTGGCAATTAAGAAGAAAAAAGAGCTGTGTAAAAAGGCATGGAAAAATTCATGCTATCTAGCTGGGAGACTGACCTGTCCTTTACATTCAGAAAAGATAATTCTTACATAAGGAGTTAAGGATAACATTGAAGAGTTGTGGAGTGCCTTGCTTAGTGACTTAAACACTAATCAACTTTTTTACCAAAGCATTCTCCTTTAGCACCACAGCAAAGTGAATGATTTGCAAGAGAGGGGAAATACATGAGCAGCTGCACTGATTGGGTAAAAACAATATTCTACCAGGATAACTAAAACTTGACACATTATTCTAATTGAATGACAATGAATTTAAATGAATTCCAATACATTGGAACAAAAAGGCATAAAGACCCTGGGAGAAAAAAAAAATGCTGCAGCTCGAGGTAAAGCCTTAAGCATGTAAGGGGAACTTGTAAAAAGGAAAACTGATACATGCCATATAATCGCATTTGAGTATTGACTCAACATTTGGCCCTCTGTTGCCAAAATCTGCTCAGAGATGTGAATGTTTAGATGCAGGATTCAGAGAAAAATTAATATTCTGGAAAGAAAATACAAAAGATGACAAATACAAAAATATGACAAACTTCATAATTGGCCACAATTACAATAAAAACTTACAATTTACAATAAAAAATTCATAATTACATAATTATTCATTGGTATAAACTTCATCTGTTAGTATTACTTAATCTATTACTATCTGATAACAAGATAAAGGAATTATTAGGATGCATGAGACATAATATGGAATTTTACGTTACAAACAGCTAGCATTATGGACACGGAAGGCTGCATCTAATTAATTAGATGTGACATTTAGCACTAAAAATATTTTGAATACAAAATAGAGACGAAATAAATTCTTCTAAAAATGTCAATAATTATCATTTGAAGATTCTGAAAATTTTAACTAGCTTCTCTTTTGGTAATACCTATTTATTTATTTATTTATTTTTACCAGCATTTTTCATCTTAGAAAAGGGAAGGATATTTTTCTTTTCGGAGTAGAAAAGACAAAAACTAGAGATACTATTTGAAAGAAGAGAAATTGGGTTGCTGACTTTTAAGTCAAGCAGGCAGTATCCCTTTTAATACACATTGCTGTTTATGAATTTGTATCTGCATTTCTGTCTTCTGACTCCCTGAAGTACAGTTCTCATTGCCCTCACCCTGACAAACTGTCTTACAATTTTGTTTCATCCACCCACACACAAGTAATATCCTTTATACAAAAATGCAAAACAAATGCTGCCTTAGCAAATGAAAAAGTAGTGTTTTGCAAGCTTTCTTCAAATTATGGAGCAAATGTCCCTTATGATTTTAAAACTAGCATGTGGCTGATTACCCCATCACATTTAAACATATGGAAAGAAAGTAGGAAACCAAAGCTCTGGCTTCACAAACAGCTGAGTAAGATGCAGCTACATGAGGAAAGCAGGCTTACTCACAACTCTGTGAGGGGGTGTTAATACCAAATATTAAAAGGGCTTTTTTTTTTTTTTCTCATCCCTCTCCCCAAGTAAATGTATATGCAACTTGCCATATTTAAAAAGGCTTCCAAAGGTATTTGGCTCCTTTTTGCTGTTTTTTCCTGAAGTAAATTCAGGTAACTTAATTACCTACAAAATCACTAAAATCTTAATTTAATTATTGAACATTACCGCTTGTGGCATGGTAAAATTGCCATACAATTGCAAACTTGTGAAATATGATGCCATATTGTGAAGGTTCCACAAGGACTCTGGCACTCATTCTCTTCCTTCCTTCGCAGGAAAAAAATCAGCTATTTCAAACACCTTTTTCTGTCTGAAAGCAGCTGATTCCACCATAAACTGCGGCCTTGCAGGAACCTGTATCTGGAGGCTCTGAGCCCCGGGACTGGCACGTGGGTCAGGTGTGCATGCTTGGTCGTGCTTGGCCAGGGGAATGGGCTTCTCCAGAGAGGCCCTAGGATCACTCACATTGCCTTCATTTCTAGAAAAAAAAAAAAAAAGAATTTATCTTGGGAAATAAAATCCAAGATCTTCTGAAATCATTACTTACATTCTTGTTTTCAGTGTAGCTATGCTTAGGACAGGAGAGCCCAATATATTCCCCAATTACTTAACATTAGAATGATAAAGTGCTTTTCTTGCTTAAGTGCTGAAATGCTACTCAGGTGGTGCATCTATCTGGCCAGAAAATGGACCTAATAAAGTAAGAAGTTAGGACTGTGCAAAAAGAGAACCAATTTGCTAACCAGAGTAGCTGGCTGGGACAATATAGAAATGTATTTCTCCTCATAGACAAGTAAAGCAGCCCTTTATTGCTTCAAAACAATGTACATCACCGGAAAACTGTATAACTTAGTCAAAATAAATTCTCTGGACAGTAGTATATGCTTACTTTTTATCTGGATGTATTTTAGTCTGTAGCTGAAATTCAGCTAGTCTTCATTTCATATAGTAAGAAAATGGATAGTTAAGTATTTATCCTGCCTTAACTTGGAGAAAAATGCAGTAAAGAGATATCCCTCTTTATTTAAGGAACTTCACCAAAGTATAACAATAATAAATTCTCATCCTGAATAACTCCAGAGTGATTATTAATATCAAATATCTGTCATCATGAGTCACTAAAATATTATTGGAGCCAATTAATTTTATAATATTAATATTTTACTCTATATTTGAAATATTATAGGCTGCTGTGCCACACATAAATACTGAAGATGAAGAAGAAATCATTATTTTGTCAGGAAATTAATATCACATTATTATTTAGTAGATTAGAAGATTTTATGTAATATACTATTTATTTTTTGGCTGAGTTTCTTATGGTACTGATTTGCACAGCTGCAGTAAGCAATTCATTTTCTTCTTAGCCTAAGCCAACACACATTTTTTTAGGATTTCTTTTTATGTTCACAGATCTTGAAAAGTAATAGCTTTGTCTTGCTTCTATGTGTACGTCACAGAGTGCATTTCTAACCCTTCCCATTCTCACAGGATAAAATGACACTTTTCTGTACCTGAGTACTAGTTTGTAACTCTTAGACTTTTGATCATATAGCTTATTTTCCGGCAGTTTAGCTATTTGTGCTTATCATTTTCCAAGAAGCTTACTTAATCCTTTTTCTCTGAGTCTGGTGCTTTTGTACAGAGTGAATCTTTTCTTAAATCGAACTGCTGTTTTTTGACAGTTTCATATTGCTTGTCAGGAAAAGCTATTTTATTCCTAAGCTGTATCTCTGTCAAGTTACATTTTATAAGATGATTCTGTCTCTTCATGATCGTCTTCAAAACCGTTAGGATTGTAGATGAAAAACTACTCACTTCTGTACTCTAGAGGTAATCATTTGCTTTCAATTAAATGCTTGTTCTTTATGTAGAGTTCTGAAGAAATACAGTGGCTTAAAACCAGACAGAAAAATGAGAATTATTACTTATTAAGTGTTACACATTTAGAACAGTAGCAGATTAGAATCTCATAGTTTCATTTTCACAAAAAAAAAAAAAAAAAGAGAAAAACTAACATTACTATCCTTCATTCATTTTCTGTGTTTTCTGATGCAATTCAGAAATATGCATCATATGCAAGTAAAAAGATTTAGTGCAACTTAATTATCCATCTAAGTAAATAATGCCAACTAATATTTTCCATCTTATATGTCTTAATTTTGGGTTGCAGGTGATTTACTGGTATATAGGAAAACGATCTGTATTTCTGACTGCTGCTTAACTTTAATCTTATTGACATAAACTGAAATTTCAGTGGAAGTAATAGGGGTATAAAAAACATTTAATAATCAGGTCATTTTTATGCACTAATCTCTTTCTAAATCACAAAATCAAACTTCAAGACCTAAGTTAATAAATTTTGGTCAAAATGAAACAAAGCAACTGTAATACAATGTTTGCTACTTACTTACATAAACATTACGATTCAATAATTCTTCAACTAGAAGAAAAAACTAAAAGTATCTTAACAATTAGTTTAAGTTAGCACACCAAAAAGTAAACATTTTTTCTTTTTTTTTACATATATATTTTTCCTTCATGACAAAAAAAAAAAAAAAAAAAAAAGGTAGATGGCTGCAAAATGATTAGTACTCCTCTATAAAACAAAAAGGGCAGAAATAATTGAATTAAACTATTAATTTAAGTTCATTGATCTCATTATCTCAGCTTTCATTTTTGCTCATGAGTCACCTGTGAGTTGAAACCTGTGTTTTTGCCACATGTTGCCTGTATGCTGCCTTCAAGGTACTACCTGTTCTTTGTATGGGCAGTGAACACTTATTAAGAAGAGATTTAATGAATGGAAAATAATGAACCACAAATTAATAAGCTGCATTTTTGTCTCAAAGTGGCCAGTTCCTGAGTTCATTTTACCACATAAGCATTCAAATATATATGTCAGGTTAGGCTCTACAGGCACCTAATAACTTATAATGGTTTCAACTGATGCTTTAACAGAGCTCTGAACCTAGCATGTATTCTTTGCAGAGACAATCGCAAATAAATTTTCCAGGAGCTGTGGTTTTAATGTTTTCAATAAATATACACAATATTAGGCAATGTTAAAGAAAATATCCATGGATCTCACTTTCAGCTCAAATTTAGTGTGTATGTTGGCCCTTATCTAAGAATATCTCATTCTGTAAAGTTCAGGGGTCAAGAAAAAAATCAGGAAATAGATTTTTGAGTATTTCTAAAACAGGCAAACGCAGCAGAGAAAAGTGTCATAGAGAACTTGCGTGGCAACTTATGATTCTTTCTAATAACATGACATCAGCAGTTTGGAATATATGAGGCATTGAATCATGCGCTGAACAGTAACAAGATGAAAAGTTGCATAGTAAAAAAAAAAAAAGGTCCTACAGGAAAAGGACTATAAGACTATAACCATAAAAAGGACAAAATTTAAGGTTACTCAAGCACTTTAGTGCTGGTTCTCTAATGCCTGTTTTTTTGTTTGTTTGTTTGTTTTGTACAATAAGTTGTTTCTAAGAAGTGAAGTACTAAGCAATCATATTCTTCCACATATATTTTTACACCTATCATCGCAGTATCTGTAGGATACCTTCTGCATACCTCTGCATTCACTTTGGCAGAAAACATGGGTGATCAGGCCTCAGTTTTATTGAAAATGCAAAACAAAAGAAAATCCAATCTTCATGGCAAATTAATGCCCCGTGAAACCCATAGCATTGTAATTAATTATTATGAAAGGATTATTATAATTTAAATCATATTAACAATTTGTAATCTCTACAGTTTAAAAAGTAATCTGCATCTTTAGAGACGTAACTCCATTGAACAGCTGTTGATATATTGTTAAAATCAGAACTGATTACAGAATGTCTAAATATAAATTACTAGGGGGCATTGCACTTGGCAGTGGTGACTTTTTTAGTGTGAAGATGAAGTTACGGAACAGAAACCTACACTAAGAATATAGTGGAGGCTGAAACTGTTATATGGGAGGCTGAAACTATTACAGCCTCATAATATCTTGCTTTCTAAATGACATGAAAAATAGCCAGCAGGATAAGGAAAAAGAGGGTTTCAGTCGCATCTTTCCTTACTGGGAAAGAAAAGAACTGCTCTGACCTCAGTGCAGTGTAAATATTCAGGTATTTTCCTATATGTATTTCAGTAATCACTGAGATGATACAAGATTAATGAAAATATACATACTTGACTATTGTTACTTTCAGGCTTATGAAAGCACATAGAAGGTTTAGGGAGAAATACTTTTTTTTTTTTTTTTTGGTCTGTAAATAGTCAGTTACTCCAATATTTTGCAGAACAAGGCTTATAAATTTTAAATAAAATTTTAATACTACTCCTGGACTACTGAGAAAATATTTTTTGGGAGGTTCAACCCCTATTCCATGTTCAGATTAAATTCATGATTAAAGGACTATTTTTTTTTTAATAAGGAAATTTTGTAGATAAAGAAAGAACAAAAAAAAGAGGAAAAATCTAGACATATTACATTTGTCAATTCTAGTGGTATTTGTATACATATAAAAAAAATCTTTCAAAATCATTTCATACAGCAATTCTATTTATAACATGATGGTAGACTTAAAAATCAAAATTGCACCTTTCCATGTGTAGATTGGCCTTCATAGTATAACAGAAATCTGATCAATAAGTCATTTACTAATTGACTAATTGGTCCTTTTTTGCATTTTATATATATATATTAATGTAGAAATACAGACCTAGTGAAATATCTCTCACTTCCATCAGCTGAAGGGAAAGAAAGCTATGAAGTACCTTGAAGGGCAATCAAAATAAATAAATAAATAAATAAGAAAAGGATGTTCATTCTATATATATATCTATATATAAACTATATATTTACATTTTAACAACCCAGTCAAAATAACTTTTACCTCACTATTGCCTAGTGTACTTACTACTTATTTTCCTAGTTTTGAAACAGAACATTAATGAGTTCTTATGCTCTTAGGCTCTTAGGTTCTCTTACGCTTTGAATAAACAAACTAAATGAGTTTATAGTCCTAAGGTTACAATTATTCACTGTTTTACCTCATCAAAAATCGTTAAACTGCACAGCAATTCAATATGTATTTTTTTCCTGTTTACATGAAACTTTGAGGAAAAATGACAAAAGCATGATTTTGATCCTATTACAATTTTCCTGTTGAGTCTTATTTAATAGTATTTATAGTGTAACTTACTATCAACTGTAAAAGATTTTTATTTTGCTATATTTGAAAAGGAGATAGAAAAAAAATCCATTTAAAACCACTTTGAACTTTTATCTATCTTTACTCATTTGACAATTCTGAAAAAAACTGCTATTACTAAAAATGTTATAAATTTGGAAAATCTCTGTTTAGAATAGGAAATCTTAGATTGTTTTTAAATGTCCGTGCCAATGTGTAATTTTTGCATGGTAAACAAAATTAAATACTACTAGTGCTAACACAGACATAATAGGAATTAATGTTTAGTCTGACTTACTGATTTATTTCCTGGAAGAAATTTCATAGAGTAGCTAGTTATTTGCCATTTTTGTGTTGTGTTTATGTTTCTGAACTGCTGTTCAGACAGAACAGTGATCTGCTGTATATCAGCTAATCTGGCATTATATTTAAGGAATTGGATTGCTATTTAAAAGTTGATCTAAAGTTTGATCTTCTTTGGTTGATTTGTAAAATGCAAATATCCTTGATGAAAGAGCTGAACATTTTCACAGAATCACAAAATATCTCACAGAATAATTTCTATATATAAATGAAATGAGAACACTCCTGCAGCTGTTTGCCTACCAGATTTTGAAAGGCAGTAGTGTTCTATGATTTTGGTATCTGACACTGACTGTGAACTCCTGTCTGACCAGTCTTAGCATAAATAAAATTACTGACTTTTGCTTTCTTACTGGTTCCTTTTGGATTGCTCCAAGACAAAAGTTTGGCTAGAGAAGTAGTTTGGCTTTAGGGTCTGATTTGAAAAAGCAGAAGGAAAAAGGTGAACTGTGTTTGGATCCCTTCCACCTACATAGTTCTGGAGAACTATGTTCCCCAGAACAGAGAACTATGTTCATAGTTCCCCCTTCAGCATCCTACATCTCAGTTTACTGCAGAAGACATAAGACACTGTCATGCAACATACAACATAGACTTCATGCCCTAGAATATATTCCAGTTGGGAACACCAAAAAACAAACAAACAAAAAGACTCACCCACAACAAAAACCACACACATTACATACATTTTTTTCATACAGTTTGATTAGGGTGGGGGTGAAGAGAGAAAAGTAAAAAAGTAGCAATAGGAATTTAACCTTAGGGTTATAGGATTTTATAGGACTGATGAAGTTCAGAAAAGATCCTAGTCCAGGAATTATGTTGTATGAGTGCTATCAGTCTGCCCAAGAATTATGCAACCTAGGTGCCCTCAGTCTAAATGTTTTCTATAATGAGGGTAAGATAAATGTGAATGGCAGGCATAGGCTAGTTCATGCCACTAGCTCTCAAAGTTAAGGATCATCATTACTCTTCTTCCATTTAACAACAACACAGATGTTTTCAAGAGTCCTTTCTCCTGTTGAGTTATATTGTTATTTTGTATTTACACTATTTGATACTAGGAAAAAAGTGTTCGACATCTACAGACAGCTAGTGTTTTTATGTAGGGAGTAATAGCAGAGAGTCTTGAGGTAAAAATTTTCAAAACTGAGCTAATCTGTAGTGCTGTCTTTAGCATATAGTTTTCTTGACTTTTTCTTTTCCTCTAAGAGACAGATGACACTGAAGTTCTCACATAAAGGATAAAAGAAGGTCTGCCAATAAAGAAGAAGACAGGGACCACCGTGGAGAAGCTGATGGCATCTACTTTGTTAAGATTTTATGCGCAATTATCTCATATATGAAAGTCTTCAGAGGAACAATTGCCATCAGGACTGGAAGAGCTGCTACTCAGGTACTTCTACAAGGGTTATAATCTTGATATACAAACAGAAAATAATTAATGGCTTGAAGTGAATAACCTTTCAAGTTGTTGTAAGATCACGTGAAGTGTCGCAGAAGGAACTACTGAATTGCAGGACATACATAGCTAATGGATATGGCTTCATGCAGTCTCTGACAGGTGCTCTTTTTTTTTTTTTCTTTTTTTTTTTTTCTTCTTCTCCCAGAAATTGCAAGTGGGACGTTCTAAACCATGACATCCACTCAGAAAAATCATAAATGCTTCTGAAGAATCCTACCTATCTGCCTACTACACGATCAATCAGCTTCTTCAGCATTTTCAAATGAAGCTACAAATGCCTCAGTGTGAGAACTTCTCTGTACTGCCACAGTTGCAATATGCTATGCTTCCCCAGGGTGTGCGAGTACATAGGGCACATTTACTGTGCCTGATTTTAGTAGCTTTGCACTGATATCCCCCTGAAGCATTTCTTTCATTTGTTTGTTAATGTGTCTGGCTGAAACTATGACAGGTGCATCTCATAAGGCTGCTCCACTTGAGGTATGATGACACAGAAATTCAAAACAGACTAATTATAGATTTGCACAGGGCAGAATAAATGCTAATCATACTCTCAAATTATCTTTCCAGTTGTGGCCAGAACCCCACATTCTGCCTGAATGGAAAGCCTGATGGTAAATACCTCTAGCCCTCTGCCACTAGGGGATATTTGAGATAATGGAAAGCCTTTCCTGCTGATTTGAGAATACCAGCATCTTCTAGGAAGCATGGGGACAGTTCAGTGGATACAAACACTCAAACACAGTTCCAAGCAAAGTTCCAAGTTTCATTGTCACAGCTTAGTAAAGAAAAAATGAACACTTCAAAAAGATGAAGTATTTCCTGGAATTACTTGTAGCTGTAGGCAGCAGGGCTGTCCTGGTACTTGTAGAGTAGCAAGAAGGCTGTGCTTGCAAAGGAAAAAAGCTAAGGCTTTACTGCAATGTGAACACTGCCCCAAATGAGGTGGTTGGACAAGTTTCTCAAAATACTTGGGCAAGAATCGTTTGTGAATATATTTGGGAATAAGGTGTTTCATATTATTTGACAATAATATGTCCTCGGGTCTCTGGGGGTTGGTTCACATTGCAGTACAGAAGCTCTAAAGAATGCTTTGCACCTCTCTTACTGCAAATAACTTTGGATATTCATTACCAAATGGAAACATCTTATCAATTGGTATAGATGCTGTGAATAAATTTTTGAAAACGCAAAAAAAGCTTAACTGTGCTTTTTCAGATTTAGAGAGATCTTTTGTGGATCTTTTGTGGACACTTATATTTAACTAATTGTTTTAAAATCAGAATTTCAGTAGCGTATTGACTTTTAATGGTTTTCAGCTGAAGAATATTAACTGGGCATAATATTTTATTGTAGTTTTTCTAATGTCTATTGTTGATTCAACTTTTACTTATAATTTATCCTTAAAATGTTCATCATAATTATTTTTGATATTTTGGAAAAATATTCAGCATAGTGCTTAGAAATTAAAGTAAATGTGACTTACTCTGAAGATCTGAAGTTTGTAGATGGACTAGGTAATTGTAATAGTAACTGTAAATTTATGAAATGTCAGTTTTCTTATTGAATACTTTTCATCATTCAATAAATATTTTCCATTTAAAACCATAAAGTAAATACTAAAATTAATAAAACATTTACATCACATCTCATATATTTATTAAGATTTTATATATGCAATATTGCAGTGACCATGGTTTCAGAAACTGCCAGAGTAATCATTAAATATGTCAGTAAATGAAAGACTGATATGTAGGATCTGACTAGTATCACTGACATATCTGTCAATCTTATTCTATTTTTAGATATACATTTTTTGTATCATGTATTTTATACTCATATACAATAAACACAAACCACCACATGAACAAGAATTTAGACTGTGAAGAGACATAAAACCTTTAGGCAAAATTATAGGTGTTATTATAAAGAAGAAAGCAGTATACAGAAGCAGACTGACTTTTTTTTCTATATCTCTAAGACCATAAATAACAGGTTTGGAAATTGAAATTTAAATCCTCTGAACAGAAATACTAAAACACAGCATGTTGCTGTATGCTTAATGAACTAAAGAGCTCAACTACATGCAAGTCCAGTTGACTGTATATCCATTTCATAAAGAGTGTAATCAGCTCCTTATTTGGAGAGCTCTAATAACCACTTTTTCTATTACCTTTATCATTATATTTTAAAAATATAAATCATCCTATCACTCCCACAGTCATTCTCTACATCCTGTAATTAACTTCTGGGTGATAAGCCAGCTTTAGAA
This sequence comes from Tinamus guttatus, assembly GCF_059628265.1. Classification (NCBI taxonomy): domain Eukaryota; kingdom Metazoa; phylum Chordata; class Aves; order Tinamiformes; family Tinamidae; genus Tinamus; species Tinamus guttatus. Next base: position 268,860 of record NW_028289228.1, on the reverse strand, counting down.
ACATATATTATCGGGAAACTTCAGGGATACAACATATGCAAGTGAGATATTTAATGTTTAATTCCAAGGACAGCTATTTGGAGAGACATAATGCCATCTGCAGCAACAAGGAAGTATTAATAATGCAGTCCTACTTGTTGCTGCCTTTCTACTAACACTTCTTTTCTTGGAAATTAGAAGGTTTCTGCCATCAGGATGATGGCAGTGAGTGACTTTCTTCAATAGGAGAGGAACCAAGCAAGTAGGGTTAATGGCTAAGTTTGATAAGATGGCAGGCTTCAATTCAGTTCACTTGTTTACCTACAACAAAGATCTACACTCAACGACCCAAGTTATCCCAGGTTATTAAAATATTCTCTTGCTTCTGAATTAGTAATAATAAAAAAGGAAAAAAAATCTCTATTTCTTAAGGTCAAAAACCTAATCAAACCTAATCAAAAATGTTATTGATTCATTTTTACACAGCCAACTGCTTAGTACCATACAATCATGTAGGATCATTTGAGGGACCATATGAGTCCACACATTTGACATCTATGTGTGAGCAGCAGAACTAATTCTAGAATTAGTCTCTTGAATGTAGGAACGGGATTCAGTTATAGACAAGAAGATATCCTTTGCTATTTCAAACATATTTGCTTATCTTACTTATCCTTCAGAAGTCATTCTTGAGGCAGAGGGCTTTGGGTGTATTATATATATATCAGATGTATGTATGTGTCCTGCATACCCTAAAACAACTCATAGAACATTAGAATAGTAGACATTTATTTATATATAATCAACAAAGTACCTAGTTCTGAACAGAATCTCACCCCTACAATTTGGACGGTAGACTGTATAGAGGGAATAAATATCTATCATAAGGGTTTATTATGTGATTATAATGGGCAAAGAAGGTATATAATAATAACTATAGTCTTTCTCTGGGACTACCACCTGTTCAGCCAAGTGCCAGGTAAATATTTATTGGTTAATGCCTCTGTGTCAGGAAAATTATTGACTTGAACTTACAAGGCTTTATCAAAGAGAAAAGCAAAATAGGAAAGAAAAAACTTTGACAACATGAAAATTGTCAAAAGCATCTTATTTTTCAAAGCAAATTCAATGTTTCTTTTATAACTTTGGAAGTTATTATTTCTAGAAATGGCTTTCCCCATTCTGGAAGCACTGTGCTATAAGAAAACACTGTAAAGATTGGCAAGAATAGAATAATAAAATTTCAAGCAAATTTAGTTCTTTGAATGTTAATCATGTAGAGAAGAACTAAAAATGTTACCATAGTGGGTTTTAAAATATTTTGATGACAAATGAATGGCTCAAATCCTGGTTTATCCTACAGATGAATGCTACTAATGTTTTCTATTGTTAAAATCATCTTGCTCCTTAATTAAATGACAGAAAAATCCTATTTCTGTAATATTACAAAGAAAAGCAAAAACCCACATGGAGGGCTATAGAATAGATAAATATATTCAATGATAACAAAAAGGAAGTGTGATAATAACATGGAGAATTTCTCATACCCGTCCGAGTAGGCTGGTAATAACTCTATAATAGATATTTTTCTCAAAAAGAAAAATACAATTTATAGTTTCAAAGCTGTAAAAGTAAAGCAAAATAAAATTGCTAATCTACATGCCTTGTCCATGTGAGAAAAATATTCAAAGTTTGACATCATGAAAGTCATTGAAAGAAATTCTCAAAATAAGTCTAGGTCACAAAATCACCTATTATTTAGTTATTTTCTTGTGACAAAGTAACATGGATAAAGATACTTCAGACCAATTCAAGGACCTTACTCATATTGTTTCTGAGAATAATAAACACATTTCCCTGTACATATACTTTAAGTAAGTTCGTGTGGGGAATGCTGTGGTTCTGATAAGGCCTTTTTTTTTTGTTTAATCCATTTATTATTTCAAACTTCTTGAAAATTCTGCTGATATTTCTTTTACTTAATGTAACAAATGAATATGGAATAAATTAACTATGTCAATCAAATATTCACTGAATTAACTGGAATAAAAGACAGTAGCTCTATTTCATATTGCTTTCTGAGAACAATGTGCCTAGAAGTTAAGCTTTGAATAAAACAATTCACATCCCCTGACATTTATTTTTCAAATAAAAAGCAAAGAAATATATTTTTTTTCCTTGAAATAATTAGCACCAAATTAAAAGAAATGTTGAGAAGCTATGACTTGTAATTATTAAGGAGTAGAATTCCAATCACTGCTTCCTCATCTTTAGGAGGAAGGTCTGATATACTAAAATTCATGCAAGTTAAAAGAATTGATTTTCCTGAAAGATTACCATAGTGAAAGGGTAAACAGAGGAAAAACATTTCTCAGCTTGTTTCACTGAGAACAATAGAAATGACACTTAAAACAACTAATACAACTTATTTATATACATGTATTTTTACAAACTCAATGGAAAATGCTATAATCTGAATCTGAATGAGCTATTCAAATGAAGAACAATATAATAATAATAGCCTGACTTCTCTAGAGGAAAAGTAAGCTGCTTAGCTGTTAGAGGAGGTCTGGAGAAAATAAGAAGGCAAGAGACAAATAGAAATAAAATAAAAATTCACGGCATGTGTTCTTTCTCAGAGCATAAGGAAAGAGAAACTCCATGGAAGAATTGAGATACCAAGGTCTTAAATTACACTTTTTCCTTGAACCTGTGAAACCTTACTTGTTACAGTTAGCTCATATACATGGTATATGTGTATCTATAAATATGTATACATACATCATTATTTTATGTATTTATATAAATATTATGTGTATGTGTATGTGTATGTATATATACATATGTACTTAATTATGTATGTAAATTAAATTCTCTGTGCATACACACACTACCCGTAGAAAATATTCTAGATACATTTTGGTATTTTTAAGCTACTTAGAAACTAGGATTCTGTTCAAATAAATCAGCAAGCAATTACTTTCTTATTTCTATAAAATATCTGTATGTCCTGCTGTGTTTGTAATACAGAATTGTCTCGTAGGTAGTTTCTCAAAATATAATTTCTGCTTATACATGGCTCAAAAAAAATGTTATTTGCTCGTTTAGGTTCATTAACTATTATATTATTAATCATCTAGGTGACCCTGCATGTGCAGGGAGGTTGGACTAGATGACCTCTAGAGGTCCCTTCCGACCTTAAGCATTCTACGATTCTGTGGTCTAATTCATCGTATACAGCCTCTGGTATCTATTTTTTAATACAAAGAAAAAAGGAAATCAGGCTTTTTATTCTAATTTTGATAAAATAGTGTGGACATTTTGTATATATACTTATCCAACTGCTAGGCAATTTTCACTTTCAGTGAGTTTTCTTGTAAAGAAGATAGCAGAGTAATTTGATGTTCACTTCCTACAGCCATGTTGAATGCTCCATAAGTATTCAATTGCAATATACTTCTGCTACTAGAATAGTAATATAAAGCCTTTAGTATAGCATTAAGCCTATCTAACTTTCGAATTCTATAATAAATGAACAGAAATATTTAAGTGTCTATTTCCTTCTTTTGGTAATAAATGGAACATAGAGGTGGGATTCATAAACCCAAACATGGGCATCTAGACTCATTTAGGTGCTATATTTTAAAAGTCTCCTGCAGCAATACAGGCACTTAGGTGTGAATAGTGATAATGAAAGCATCATATGAAGGTGAGTAACAATACTGTGCAGGTATGAAAATGTCTAACAGTCAGAACACCTGAAACACTTGCTTTTTACATATTTTATGATGGAATTCAGCATATCATCTGGTCTTTCTCTTCTTCTTCTCTTCTACCTATAATGCACAAACGCTTGCCATTTCTATGCAAAGGAGTCTATTTCTTAGCATTTTATTGTGCTTATTTATACCTAAAGCATCCAAATTATTTACTGGCAGTCTAAAGATTTGCCTTTTCAGTGAAACAGAAAAAAAAAGACAAAAAACAATAGAACTTTTTTTTGTGCAAATATACTTTGGAATATAGTGTTCATCGTGTTCTGTAAGCAGATCTCATGCATATTAAGCAAATATTTTCAAATTTGTATTCTTAAATTCATGCACCTAAAGACAAGATATTCAAGAATGGGTGCTGTTTCTAACATCATATACTTGATTACATAAATGTACCCGAATATCATGAAAAGTTGAACATCTGACCCTCTCATCTGAGTTCTGTTTTTCAAAATATAAACTGCAAATACATAGTCAGGCATTTTAGTGAGTAGATGACAAGCTTCGGTCAGGAGGTATGCGGTCAGGAGGTATGGCTGTAACATGAAAAAGCATACTATAGATAGCATAAATCTTTCTAAACCAAATAAAAAGAGAAGCAAAGAAAGTAATAGTACATTTTAATGAACACCCTATACTAGATGTCTTGTACAGACTTTGAAGAAATTTGTGTCCCATATCTCTGTGTCTTTCATCAATGTTCTATACTGCTTGACTAAGGCCTTTGTTCTGTTCTGTGCTGCAAGAGGCAATTCCCCAAATCAGTCATCTTTTACGGGACACTTTTCTTATTTTCAGCTTGTTTTCTTTATATCATCTACTGAAGATTTGAAGAGACAAGAATGATTATATGGTGTTAAGTAGACGTTTTAGAATATAGTATGCCATTATTATGATATATTAAAATATTTTTGAGTGTTTTGTTTCTATACAGTCACTATTTCCATACTGAGATTGGTATGAAGATAAGTAGTAGATTAGGACCCAATTTTAAATTTTTAACACAGGTGCCAACTGATATTTGAGATATTCTCGCAATTCTGAGTATTTGCAAGAGGATGACAGGTGCAGCACAGGACCTAATGGAGACATATGAACTTCCAGATTGACAGATGGAGGTTAGGGAGGCTAACCATTACATTATCAAACAGCAGTATATAACAGATAGAAGAATCAAAGTCTAAATCTGGAGCAAAGCAGAATTTAGTTTATCAGTCCAAAAGAAAGAAAAAAAAATCTAATTTTAGTCCCTTATTTCATGTTTAGCTCCAATAAAAGTAATATTTTCAAACACATTCTTCAGCCAGTAACATCATTAATAGTGGGAGTCAGCTGCCTAGCATATTAAATAGGAGGTAATTAGAAGCCAGGTGTGATAATCTACGATATATAAACTGTCATTAATCGTCTGTACTTATAAAACTGAATTTCAAACATTTTTCCATTTTTCAAAGTCAGACTGCTTATATAACAGTTTCAACATTCATAAACTCAAAGTTCAATTAAGTTACCTAAAATAGTCATCTGTGATGCTCTAGGGTGTTATGTCTAGCCTCCAGCCAATGCTTTAGGAGGCTTCAAATGTCCCCAGATTTTTTGAAGCACAGTGTGCAAATTTCATTGAATCAGAAACATTAAACCAAAGGAAATATAATTCTATAGCATAATTGTGCTGGTGGCACTCTTCTAAAAAAAATGGAAGCCCTTGGTTTTGGTGTCTCCTTTTATAACTGTTCTTACCTTTTTTTATAGTGCAATGCAAAAGACACAAACACCCTTCGGAACAGAGACCATAATTCCCTTGTCCTTGGCAATATGAATTATGTTACCTTCTACTTCATGAAGTTCACTTTTTTGGCTGATAAGTAGCACAATTTGAATACAGGAGATTAAAATCACTCTAACTCTAATTACCTTATATTCTTCTCAGGACTATTTTGTACTTATATGCAGTCCATATATGGTTGCACTCTTTGCAGGAGTATTTATGCACATATGCTAAACAGTAGATATACAACAATCTAGAAAACAGTTTCCCATTTCATTAGTCTGGAGTCACACTCATACCTGTTTACTGTTTATCTATCTAACCCTACAGCATCTATCTGCAGTAAGCAGTAAATTAGATGTTATCTTCCTAAAACAATTGATAGAAAAAAAGAGGAAGAATATTTGACAAAATAAATTCCTTACTTGGATTCAAATTACTTTGGAACTAGGAGAATCCAGATCCCCACCTTTCTACTTTTTTGGTGCATTATCAGACCATTGTGCTACCTATTTATTTATTTATTTATTTATTTATTAATAACAGCAGCTATATTACTATAACTTTACATTTAGAAGAGGTATTCAAATTTACCACTGTATCTATATCAAGGAGGAAATGTTATGTTCCAAAGGATCCCTATTCAGGCAAGTCTCTCTATGCATTGTTTTTGATTTACTGTTTGATTTTGATTTACTAGTTTCTGGATAGTTCTTTGTTCCGACTGTGGAATTTCTTGATCATTTTTCAGAGACATTTAGATCTCTGCTTTGACTATACCACAGTCCCTAATTCATTATGCTGCTTTGCTGTAAACAGCATATTTTTTTTGGACATACTGAGTATACTGGTTGGATGTGTCAAATACATAATCCGGATCCTATTGTATAGATGTATTATGTCTGGGTATCAACTGAAGCCACTTTAAATAGAGCAATAGGTATCAGTATAAATATATCCACTTAATAAATTATATTACATATAAATGCATTTACAAAATATGCATACTGATTTTTTTTTTCTGGTCAAGCACAAGAATTGTAAAAAGCCCAAAAGAAGACACAGGGAATGTGCCTGGGAGTGTGCTCCAGGGAAGGGAAGGAGAGAGGAAAGAAAAACATCATCTCAGTCATGGGCTAGCTTTGTTGTTTCTACTTCTGTTCTCATTTGAAGAATCTTACTGAGAGGAAAAAAAAATGATTTTCAATAATATCCTTCCCCATCAGCCCTTCCTCAGTATCACTAGAGTGGAACTCCTAGAGACCCTGAGGACTCCTAGTGACTTGACCCACCCTTCTCAACCCAGCAGACATAATTATCCTGCTTTAATCTCTCCTTTTTTTTTTTTCTTCATTTATTTATTTATTTGTTAGTTAATTTACAGCTATTCATTTGTAATATAACATACTGCTGGTATGTTACAGCTGGTAAAATTTGATTTTGACTCCATATCCTTGTATTTTTTTTCTGTTAGAGTAAAAGACCTAGTGATTTATTTATCATACATGCATCTGGAACAAGAACTCCAGGATTCAAAGCTTCATTGGAACCATCATATTGTTTTCTTCTGCAAACTGTTCAGCTTCTAGGAAGTATAAACCAAAATAATTTATATAATATTAAGATACTGTGACTTGATTTCAGTATTTTTTACATAATGTATAATTTCAATTCCTTATCCATATTGATGTTTTTATTTGCCTGTTTTTTTTTTCTGTTTTAGTCAATCATACTGCACTCAAGAAAGAAAGATTATCTCATGGCTGTCTTGCTTTTTACTTTACTATTTCATTGTACATAAATGAGCATTTAATGAAGGAAACATAATGAGTATGAGTATGAAAAAATGTACTCTCAATATTGCATTGATGCATAGCTGTTTTTAAAATTATAAAATAGCAGTCAAGAGCTTCTACATGTTTTTATTCCACACAATTTTGTTGAAATTTTTACTACTGAATTAATTTAAGAAGTGGCTTAATTTTGTATTTTATTCTTAAAAGTCTGGAAAATAAAAAATAAATAAATACTAAGATGAAAATTTTGTTTTCTGAGTATTCCATACAGAGCAATTGAGAACATGATATATCATCATTATCAACGTATGTTTAAGAATAAATTTGATTGTGTGCAGTTCTGGGCTCTCTATTACAAAATGAATGTGGAACTTCTAGAGAGGGACCAGTGCAGAGCTACAAAGATGATTAAAGGACATGAACATCTATCTTATGAGGAAAGACTGAGTTGGGCCTGTTTAACCTGGAGAAGAGAAGATTGACAGGGGATCTTACCAAAATGCACAAATACTTGAGGAGAGAATGTAAAGAGGATGGGAACAAACTCTTCTTGGTCTTGCGACAGAACAAGGGGTAATGGGTACAAATTGAAACACAGGAAGTTACATCTCCATGTGAGGAAGAACTTCTTTCCTGTGAGGGTGACAGAGTCCTGGAACAGGCTGCCCAGAGAAGCTGTGGAGTCTCCTTCACTGGAAATCTTCAAAATGCCTTTGGATGCTACCTTCTGTTACATGATCTAGGTGCTCCTGCTTGAGCAGGGGTGTTGTACTAGATGATCTCTAGAGATGTCTTCCAACCTCAGCCATCCTGTGATTCTGTGATTCTGTAATGTTCCTCTTCCCAAAATAAAAATATGGAAGCAAGCAAAAATTAATCATTTCTGCAAAGAAAAGATTAGTAGTCACCTTTTTAAAATCTTGAAATGATATGTGAATTGAAGAAATGGTATAAATTTATTTTCTGAACTGGAACATTTTTTAAAGGATTTTTTTTTAAAAAAAGAAAAATCGTCATATAAGAGTTACTAATATGAAACTTCAGACTATAATAAGTGTCACTTAGTAGATGGTATTCTCATAAACTAAATGGCTCAGTAACATGTAGCTAGGTCTGCAGAATATTTACAATCAGGCAACAAGGAATATAGAACCATCTGAGGATGGTCTATCTACTCCACTGGGCCTCCATCTGCTACTGAGGTGGTGTGCATTCTCCAATAGGTCCCACCTCCAGGAGAATTTCATTAACACTTTAGGATGCTTAAAAATGCAGAAGATACCTATGATAAGGTGAAATGATCCATTACTTTCTCCTTAAATGTCACTAACCTTATGGTGCAGAACTGTACTTCCTATTTTTTTTTCTCTTTCCTGTAAAACCTTACTGACAAACATGTCTGAGGTTACTGACCTGAAGTGTGTTCAAAACTTTTGACAACTGAGACATTTGTGAGCCATAATTCTGGCCTTTGTTGCAGTTCACCAGACAGAATTTTCATAGCAAGTTTGTAGATGTTGTTTTAAAAGCCTTTTGGTTTTCAATTTGTACTGAATTGTCAAAAATCCATGCAAGAAAAATATTTCCAGTAAACTTTATTCTTCCTGAGTTTTTTTACTCTTCCTGAGTTGATGCATTCTGATCCTGACCTGACACTTCACATATAGTTAATCCTATTTTCTTCAGGGACTCAGAGCAAAACGTGTGGTCACAGACATTTATCTTTCACAAATATTTAAAAGAAGCATTCACAGTAAAATCTGTCTTTTCCAAAACAATCAATCTCAAGCTAGTACACTAAATTCTAAAGAAAATGTTAAGGTGTCAATGTTAAAAATCAGCATTTTTTTCATGAATATTTTCCCAAAATTTCAACATTTACCCTTCCTAAAGAAAGAAAACAAAACTAAACAAAAAAACAGTGTCACTACCTACTGAAAATAAAGCAAACTTTCTAGAACAATGTACACTGACACAGACAAATGACATCCTGCTGTAAAGAACCAGTCATCTGATAAATAGCCATTGTTCAAGCCCATCAGAACAAACATTCAGAAATGTTAAGTATATTTGAATGATATTCTATGAAATTACACAAAATGGGCTATTATGTGTTAAATATGTGGCTCAGCAACCAAGCTGAGCTTAGTAAAATGCTGTATTCTGCTTCCATATTGAATAAAAAAATGAAAGGTCTGTGTGACATTTTCAGGACTGTATTTCATTCTTTCAAACCATACAAACAAGCCATAGTGTTCCACCTGGAGAAATCTTTACAAGTTATGAATAATATATACAACCTTTTAGATTTTATCAAATGTTAAAAAATACACAACATCTTAGCACATTTTAAAACAGCCAATAATGAACTGTTCAGTGTTAACAACATTTTTGAACATGTGTAAACAGACTAAATTAAAAAAAAAAATCTTTAAAAGCTGTAACACTGGAAGGACTGAAAGATGTCAGCACAGACCTCTAAACACTACAACTTAACCAAAGATTTTGAGAATTCTTTGCTATGTAAAAAGCACCCTTCAAACATTATTGAAAAATCGAAAATATGGGAAGAGTTTGAAGTAAGTTATCAAATGAAGAGGAAATAGTGGCTAATCTTATTTTTATACAAAATAGGAGGGAATCTAACAAAGAATGCATGTGCAGAATACAATGATGCACAATAATATGAGTTAGGAGAGGAATCCTTAATAATTGTACCTCTGAAGTGATCAAAACTTAAATACCTTTTCCTACAGTTGAAAGACAAACAGAAAAAAAATACTTACAGCTGGAGCCACCAGAAAGGAAAACAGGTTCTAAAAATGGACTTATGCGAAATGTGACTGTTTCCAAAACTGTAATACTGAAAAAGAAAGCCAGTCTTTCACCTTGAGCTTTCACCTCATGTGGATGGATCTCCATCTCTGTTTACAGCCAGGATTTAAAAATGCTGAGTACTGAAAATGCTGCTCCTGCTACTGAAATGCTTTAATTATCCAAAGAAACATGAGATCCATTCCGTTTTCTGACAAATTACTTCCTGAAATAACTGATTATTCAGAGGTTTTTTTTTTTTTTTTTTTAAGTCCCTTCAGGCTAAAAAGGTTATTAGTCTAATACTTAGGGCATTTAGAGAAATTTTCTGACTTCAACTTTTAAAGAAAATCACAGAATCACTGAACTTGGAAGGGACCTCCGAGGATCATCTACTCCATCCTGTCAGTTCAAACCAGGGTCACCTAAAGAAGGTTACTCAGGACCATGTCCAGACAGGTTTTGAATATTCGCAGGAATTAAGACTCCATGACCTCTCTGGGCAACCTCCTCCAGTGTTTAGCCAACATAACAATATTTTGTGAGGGTTTTTGGTTATGTTCAAGTGTCTTTTTTTCTTATGTTCAGGTACAATTTTCTTTGTTTCAGTCTGTGCCCGTTGCATCTTCTTCTGATTGGGTACCATTGAGAAGACCTTGTCTCTTTCTTCTTTACCACCACTAACACCTCTATCATATATCAATAAACATTGATAAGACTCTCCGAAGACTTCTCCAGGCACAACTATCCCAGCTTTCTCAACCTTTCCTAATACGAGAGTTGCTCTTAATCATCATTGTGGCTTCTTGCTGGATATGCCCCAGCACATTGAAATCACTTCGACACAGGGGAGTCCTGTGTCTGGACCCAGTACTTTAGAGGCTGATTCACCAAGGTGGAGGAGGAGGATCTACTCTTCTCCATCTGCTGGCAAGACCATTCCTTATGCCTCCAGGGATGTATCTGGCCCTCTTTGCTACAAGGGCACACTGCTGGCTCATCATCAACTTTCTGGCCACCTGGGCTCTCAGAACCTCCTCTGCTGAACCACTTTCGAGCAGGTCAGCCCTTACTGTGTGCATGGGCTTATTTGACCCCAGGTGCAGAAGTTAGCATTTCCCTTTTCTGAATTTCATGATTTTTCTGCTGGGCCATTTCTCTAGGCTGTCGAGGTTCTCCAAATGGCAGCACAGTCCTCTGGTGTATCAGCCACTCCTCCCAGTTTTCTGTCATTTGTGAATTTGCTGAGGATAAAATTGGTCCCGTCACACAGGTAATTACTGAAGATGTTGAATTCTACTGGCCCCATGATCCGTTTCTGGGAGACATGGCCAGTGACTGGCCTCCAGCTGGACTTTGTGCCATAAATTTTCCTTTACTTCTAAAGTACTTCTAATGTTAAATGTTAATCAGAAAGCTGAACAAAAGAGTTTTTGTATGTCTTACTTATCTCTCTACTTTCATTAGAACTCACAACCCAATTTTCCATGCAAGCAAATACAGCAGTTCTCAAGAAACAAGCATATTGTTTATGGATTTTTTTTAAATGGATGTGATAGCAAAATATGCTAAAGGAAACATTTAGTTATTGTAGTCTACCATAACTTTATTAAGTTAATTAAAGATGCAGTGGTACAAAAGTCAAATTAAGTTCATCTTTAAGAGTGATCAACAAATCAATAGGTTCTAGTTGCCAAACTATTAAATTAATGAAAAACACAATCAAATCAAATTGTGAGCTTGACATTAAAATTAAGTGTCTTGTGTTAATCTTGTACAAAGAGAATAAGGGTAAGAATGACTGGTTTTATAGATTTTTCTTTCATAGTAACCTGTATGATCCGGTATTTTGGCAAATGCAGTGGGCAGCTGAAATATAATCTTAGAATATAAAAGCCAGTTCTGATCTTAAATACTTTCCAGGATATATTGTCCACCTTAATTACATAAAGCAGTTATGCACTCTATTGTAAGTGAACAAATATAAAAACATAGATTTTTTTTTTCTCTAAACACAATAGCAACTCATCAGGGAATCTCAGAGATTACTATAAGGATAATCAAAATACATTTCTTTCAGGAATTACTATGAAGAAAGACTACAGCCTAAACAGAACAATGATGTGATTCAGATAAGCTGACATTGTATCTATCTTGACTCTCAACAAGTAACTGGTCACTCTCTCCAAGAATTTCAACTTGATAGAGAATAGGTGGCAAATGTTAAGTGAATCCTATTTGTTCCCCATTTAATATGGTAACAAACACTTAGCTGGAGATAAAAATAAATACGTACGTACAAATAGAAGAAAACGGGTATTTCATTGTCCGGCAAGTCTTAATTTCATATGTCTTTCTAAGACAGGTATTTTGTGGTCAGTCAGTTTCTGGAATATTTATATTTGAATATCATTGTAAGTAATGATAGAAAAAAATGCATTACAGCTATAAAGGGTTCTACAAAACAATTAATTAAAGGTGAATTAAGCAATGATAATCTTGAATAACAAATTCTACTCAATATTTAACTTTCATTTTAATCAGTGAGACTGTGTAAAGTGTATGGAAAGTTATTTATCCTGTGTGACCTATATTACTTTTAGGGGGAAAATACCTATTAACTAGTAGGGAAAAAAATGGAGTCATACATACATTTATATCTATCTCCTACAAAAATTCTGTTAACTTTTAAATTAAGTTTAGTTTAGGTCATTTTTTTTTAACAGTTAGTGTAGTGAAACTGATTCCAAGTCTCTCAATCAAATCTGATTGGTCTGAAAGTACTTGAAATGCCTTTTCTCTTATGGATCACTGAAGTGATAACTGTCTACAATAAATGTTAGAGGATGGTGTAGCTGTAAATCTTCTTTACCAGACCCTGTCTGTCATCTCAGAATTATCCTGAGACGTGTCCAAAAAATATGCTTTCACTTTCCACCACAACGACTAGATGTCCTACTCATTTGTGAATTTTAACATAACTTACTCCATATTACATATTCCATTTTGCCTCAGCCACAGTAGCTACAGAGAATTTTATTTATCTCAAAATAAGGCCAGAGGTCCTGTTATCTGCCTTTTACATGATAATTTATTGTCTTGAAGACCAGATAAAATTGGGGGAAATGTGGATATTAGGACTAAGAAGCTTGGAGTCCAGGATCCTATTTCCAAGTTTGCTAGATGAAAGCTTGTGGCAGCCTGTAATTCTTCCTTCATTGTTGCTGAAGTCAAATTATCATGCGGTAAGATTTATTAATAAGAAAAAAAATCATATGGAAGAGTAGGCAATAACAAAGATAAAACAAAGTGGGAAGCTAAAGAATTATCAACATCATCTTGTTTCAGGGGTAGAAAAAGAAAAGATAACATACATGAACAGTAGCATGCCTATGGATGAGGATCTAGGACCCTCCTGCTTTATTTCTAGCAAGTGACCTGTCACTGGAGTAGAATTTTTTTTTTTTTCATTCTAGGTCTGTAACTCTTATATTCTTCTGTGCACAGTGATTCAGTTTCATCAGGAAGAACAGAAAATAGAAATCAAGAACATAAGCCCAGATGTTTAGTCTTTGGCATAATAGCATCCAAGTTATGCTCACGCAGAAGGATTCAGCTGCCTAAATCTAACCATCTAGTGCCATCTGACGTGCAATGCGTATCAATCAGAGGTGTTTGCAAAAGTCCGATAGAGATGACACAGGACAGGACCTACAAGAGGCTCATTTTCTCAGCTAGAAAATGTCAAATGTTGGTGTGTATTTACAGTCATGAACTGTGCTCAGTCTGGAGGGATAAGGCCCACAAATAACAGTGTCATCCATATGTGACTATGATCAACAACTTAGTTCTCCCTGAGGCTGATGTAGATACCTTTGGCCATCTTATCTACTCTCTGGCATCCATTGTGGCAGCTCTTAGACCAAGCTTATACTTCTAAACCTAAAATAAGGCTTTTTAATCTGGAACATAAAATGAAATATAAATTGAACAGAGGCATTTAGAAAGATTTCAGCTACTTTTCCATTCTCTGAGACAACCTCACATACGGTTTATTAGTTTGGTATAGGTTCTACAGAAAGCTTCTGTGAAGATGTGATATCATGTTATATCTGAAGAAGGTGCTCGTGCCCGTGTATGAACAACTAAAGTCAATCTAAAGTTATATGCACCTCAAATTATTTTCTGAGTCTTAGCCAGATGCTTCTAGAGCATAATTAATCTGCTCTCTTTTAAATGCCCGCGTTAGGATTAAACATATTATGACCTATATCTTCCATAGCGCTTATTTCTTCCTAAATTTTGTCAGATAAATTCCTTCCTATATTAGGCAGCCTTGAAACAACCAACCTAAGAGTCTCAGAAAACTCAGTGTTTCCAAGATTAGTAACTATTGTAAATTCAAAATCCAATTTAGTTGCTGAAGTCAAAACTAAGCATTTTAATTCTACCTGGAGTTAAATGTTTAACATAACTTTAACTATGGAATCATCTCTGTATCATCAAAGGTTGGCAAGTTGTTTCTGATCTTATTCTGGTTAATAATTCTCTTTTATCCTTTGTGGAATACAAAAGAAGTTGTAATTTAATGGACTTACTTGAGATCATAATTATTCAAGAAGTCTGTGTGCACAGCTAATGAATCCTTGCAAGTAGCTAATTCTGAGGCAGGTAGGAGGATAATGAGTTTAGTGCCTTGCCAACAAAATCATCAAATGTACAATCATCACAGGTTCATTGCTCAGCTGCACAAAATTAAAACCTTCTGGATTTTTCTTTAATAGACACAAATGTCTCTTTAGAAACCCCTAAGTATATTTCATTGTATCACTTACTGTATGAAAGGTTTTACTTTAATTGAAATTAAAGATTAATTTCTTATGTCCTAGAAAATTCTCTCTCTTCCCTTAAGATGACAATTTGAGTGTACATAAATGCTCCCAAATATCACAGTGCCACCACATTCTTGGTGAAAGGAGACAAAGATAGCATGCAAGTATTTTGCATTTATTTAAATAGATATAAAATGATTCTTGCAAAGTATTGTTTGTCACAGAAAATGTGACAAAACCAGAACTGCGACAATTATAAAAGGATAGGAGCCTTGTTACAGATGACCCTTTTCAAAATGAAACAGTGTTTTATGAAGTTTTATGTCACTGGTGTGTGAAAGACCGTGTTTTATTAAAAAGCTGAAGAGCAATTATGGTAGAAAAAAAATCTGTAAAAGAATTTTTACAGCATTTTAAATTTTAAAACACACCACATGAAGAAAATCAAAATTATGTATTAAACCAGTGGCTGACTTGGAAAAGAGTTTAATTCCAGCAATATCTGTAAGCAAACATACACCTACTTAAAGACACAGAAATGTTACAGTAAGATTTTCGCCCTTGTATCCAGGATCATCACCCTTGCATTCACCAAAAGTGGAGCAGATGAAAATGTCAGCATCTGGATACATATGTATTTCAGTACTAACAGATGGCCAAACCCAGAAGCTGACTAAAGAATACACCATGCGTGAATCTCACTGCCTGAAAAGATTTAAAGATAATAATAATGAAAAATATGACCAGAAAAGTTTAAGTTGAACAACCATGACCTACTTGTAGTAATACCCTATATACTTCTTGTAGTACGTAGATTGTTTAAAAAATACATAGAACTATAGGAAACAAAATAAACCAAAGGGACAAACTAAGCAGCAGTACTTGTAATTTACAAGTTCAGATTTACAAAACGTGTTTTTTTTTTTTTTTTTTTTTTTTTTTTTTTTTTTTTTAGTGAACAAACAATTCACAAGGCACTCAACACCCTCTCCAGCCACCAGTGTATCCAAAGATCCTGTTGTATACCTGCCTGGATGAAAAATATGATAAGCGGCACCTACAAAATTAAATGGAAATTTCTTTATCCCTACCATATCTGAGAGCACACGGTTTAATTACTTCTTTAATCGGCAAGATAATCCTTTACTTTTTATATTTGCTTTTGCAATACATGGGAAGAAAACACATATCATCCATTTGTAATAAGCCCTAAAATGCAAAATATTTTGCAAATACCATTGTATAATATTTCCACTTCTCATAAAATCCACTTTTTTTTTCTCATATCTGTTTAAAGACACAGACTTTTTGTGTTGTCTGGTGATGATTTTCTACAGTTCTTCTCAGTGGTGGCCAGTGACAGAACAAAGTGTAACGGTATAAATTAAAACACAGGAAGTTCCAAGTCCATGTGAGGAAGAGCTTCTTTCTTGTGAAGGTGACAGATCCTTGGAACAGACTGCCCAGAGAGGTTGTGAGTCTCCTTCTTTGGAGATCTTCCAAACCCACCTGGATGTGACCCTGTGCCACGTGTTTTAGGTGTGCCTGCTTGAGCAGGGGAGGGGTTGGAGTAGATGATCTCAGGAGGTCCCTTCCAACCTCAACCATTCTGTGATTCTGTGAGTTCTGCTGTTGCCAGCTTAACCACCTCCAGATTCTGATGAAGTCTTACTTTTGGATGTTCCTTCTATTATTGATAATAAAATAAAATGTTGTCTTATTTTAGATGCTGTATCTAAAGGAGAAACAGAACAGAAGTCTCTCTAGGAAAAGAATGAGGGTGATGAGTGCAAATATAAAACTGTGCTTAACAGGGATACACAGACAGCTGGACAGTTTTAGAGTGAAGTACTGTAGAAACTGTTTATTAGGCAGACTGGTAAATGTAAAAACCTTGATAGTGCTTAATGTGGTAAGTGAGGTTCCTTCTGGTTCCTATCCAATCTCTCATCAACAGTACATTTAAGTCATTTTCAACATTATCAAAATAGCACTTAGCAGTTCACAAAGTTAATATAGAGATGCACATAGGAAAAATGAATGCTTTTAGAAAAATGAACAAACATTATTTTCATTAAGATGTATAAATAAGATCTTCTCTTTCTGATCCACAAAACTTTATATTCTTTAAGTTAATCAATTTATTCTATGATAATCAGTTTAATTCTTTTCTAACACTTGCTGAAAAAATACAATGTCATTTTCTTCTACTCCATTGTTTTATGGTTTCAGGTTGTTGTTTTTGGTCTGGGTGTGGATCATGCCTAAAAGATCTAAAAAGGAAGAATAAGGGGTTTACTATTGTTTAATATGTTATATAGTAAGGAATTCCACATGTGAAATTTCTTATAGGCTTTATCTTGGAAGACAAAAAAAAGAGAGTTATAATTCTCATAAAGTAAGAGTTAGAATCCAAACCTTTGTTCATGTATGTGAGAAGCAGCACTACCTATTTTTCCAGATGAGCTTTAAAAGGAAAAGAAACCTTTACTAAAGCTTTGATTTTTTTGGCAAAAAGTGTCTTTGTAGTTGGTCCTATCTTGCAAAGTGGTTGGTCAGATTGTGAATCAGTGTCATCATTATAACATTTTAAATCATTTTTCTATTTTATCTGATTATATATATTCCTATTAGGTGCCACATTTTTAATATATATATATATTAAAAATATATAAATGGATATTTAATTTTAAGTTTATGGATTTAATTTTAAGTTCTGGATAATCCAGAAGTAAACAAATGCCTAAAACTTACAAATGTGCTGACTGCATCATGTTTGGATCTATCTTCAAAGATTTGTGTTAAAGTGTTTTTATATTTCTCAATAATAACTGTACTTAAAACTTGTATATTCTTCTAATGCAGTCCTGTCAGTGTTGTAGCTCTGTTTCAACTAGAAAAGAGAAACCTTTAGAAAAGATATTCTGACTATGAAAGAACAAAAATAAAGAAAAAGAATACAGATTAGTCAACTTTCTTATAACATTTTTAATTGTGTGTATCAGGAATTAAAACATTGTAGTCAATATGATCAACAGATACTGTTTTTTTTCCAAATAATAAAGAGATCTTTTAAGATCTTTTACATACTGATGGAATATTTTGAAGGTGTAGCTGACTCCACTAAAATTTTGCTGTTAGAGTATATTAACTAATTATTATTAATTTTTCTTGTTGTGGTAATCTCATTTAAAATTTAAGTGGTTTTATATCTGGTTAGCTTAACTTGCTCAAAAATGAATTTACTCATGAATGAATTGAATTCAGTCTAATGTCTTCTTAATTGTGAAATGATGTATTTTCAAAATATTCAATGGAGTTAATCCATCTTTAAAACACACATATTTTCTTTGTTTGGATTAATACTTTCCCGAGCATCTATAGCATTAAAAAAATAGATTTTTTTCATATTGTATGTTACCTTATATATTTATGATCTAAACTGAGTTTAACTACTTTTTTATATATTATTCACTTATAAGCAAAACTGCCATTCGCCTGGGATCACTCTGTTTGTGATCAAATAATTAAACTTGAAATAACGTTACTTGCTCACTGCGTATGTGAAGCCATTTAGGCCATGTAAATTATAATTTTTCTCAGTTTTTTTTTGCCTTCCCTTCCCTTCCCTCCCCTCCCCTCCCCTTCCCTTCCCTTCCCTTCCCTTCCCTTCCCTTCCCTTCCCTTCCCTTCCCTTCCCTTCCCTTCCCTTCCCTTCCCTTCCCTTCCCTTCCCTTCCCTTCCCTTCCCCTTCCCTTCCCCTTCCCCTTCCCTTCCCTTCCCTTCCCTTCCCTTCCCTTCCCTTCCCTTCCCTTCCCTTCCCTTCCCCTTCCCCTTCCCCTTCCCCTTCCCCTTCCCCTTCCCCTTCCCCTTCCCCTTCCCCTTTCCCTTTCCCTTTCCCTTCTTTCTTTTTTTTTCTTTTTTTCCTCCCAGAATATACATCATCCTGATGTACAGAGCTTCTGCCACTGCAATTGCAATAGCTGCAGAACTGCAGTCCACGTGCTTTTAATGGCTTGGATATAATTGTCATTGTGCAGCACTTTGAAAGGCTTCATTCTTAACCATACCTTTCTTACATGTTGCAAGTATGCTGGAGTTTCTTTAGTCATCCTCTATCTTTCAATATACTAAATCAAAATGCAGATACTTATGCCTTTCACATATACTACCAAATCATAAAGTTAATTCAAGTGAACCTTGAAACTGAACCAATTAAATTGAACTAACCCCTTTACGGACCTTCCCCCCCCACCTCCCACCCCTTAAATGCCCTTAAATGATTTACTTAATTTACTTTCAAAATAGACAAATCTAAATCATATTAAATTGACTTTGAAATTAAATGAGAATATTCAGGTAAAGATTACCTGCTGTTTAATTAATTTGGATCATAATCACAGTTAATTACGATTAACCTTTCATATGGACTCTGTGCAAACAAACAGTTATTTTCAAGGTCATTATTTTGCTGTTATTTCTTACTGTTTGTTTTTAGGACTACAAGGAGACAATTTTGTCTGTAGAAGAGCTGAAGACCATGTAATTTTAAAGGTGAAAAAGTAACAAGACACTGGCAAGTTTGACCTTGGTGCCATCTTATCTACAGCTCATTATGAATAAATTCAGTAGTGATAAGTTGCAGAAATGGAGCTCCTGAACTATCAAGATGTCTTTTCATCCTAATTGTGGGTGTAAGAATTAATTTGATATAGGACCTATGTACAAAACTATAGTAATATGTAATATTATCTTTAAACTTTTTGCTGATTACTAAATGGCTATTAAATGAGGTGGAATTTTTTCCTTCAATTGTGCTTTCAATTTTTGGAATAATATGCTTACACTATCGCTCCTATGGCACACTTGATAGAAAGAAGATTTAAAAAGTGGAATAATTTTCTGGATGGAACAACAAAGTATTCCCATAACTCCCTGGATGCGCTGAAAAGGTCAAAAAAACTGTGCAGTTAAAGTATGTCATCTTTAAGTGCAAACACTTCAGCTTAGGTGAGTGATGTACATTTAAGACTTTTGTTGTCATTTTTTTTTTCAAAATATTTTTCTCTTCCCATCAATATTTTTTTTTCTTTCTACTATTTCACTTTAAATGAGCTAGATATGTTTCACTCCTTTTATCACATTATTCAGACATACAAAAAGACAGTAAGAAAACTGAGGACAACTTATTTTTTTAATTATTAAAGTATTTTATTCTCTATTTTACTCAATTCATTGTATTATTTTCAAAAATACTGTTTTGCAAATTAATTAGATCGTTGGGATTCTCCTGTTTCATTTTTTAAGTCTCTAAAAATTATTACAGAAATACTGAAAAAAAATAGTAACATTAAGGCAGCATTAAAATTTGCTGCCTTACAGACATGTGAGAAGTTCAGAATACTGGATAGAGAACATCTCTACACGATACCTTGTTCACATTAGGACCTTTGCTGCTCAATTCCATTAGTTTCAGTGGATTTGCATTTGCCTCATGTCCAGCTCTAAGTGTTTTATTGAAGATACATTTAATACAGATTCATTTTATTAATTTAACATTTTCATTATTCAGAGGAATCAGTTTAAGGACTCAGTCTCCTGTGCATCAGCGTACTTCTCAGATCTGCAGTGCACAGCTGTTCAGCAGGTATTATGGCCACTTTCCTGTTACAGCTGAGAAGGTGATGAGGCTTGAGAGCTCTTTTCACAAGGGAAGTCAGAACCACTTTCTTTTACAATTTTTCCTTGCCTATGATTAGTCATTTTTTCCTTTTGCTCCCAAAAGTCTGTTCCTAATACAAGCTGTTCCTAATCTTGTATTGTTTTGGGGAGAGACAAGAAGGGAGTACCATTCATCCTTGTTTATTCAGAAAAATGTTCTGCCTATCTGCAGTTCCTTCTGCTTATCTTGTCCTCTCTCTGACAGATGTCTATTTGTCTACCTGTCTTCTACTACCTGGTTGCCTCCTGTATTTTTCTAAATTGAAAATTTCCAAATTGATTATGAAAGTAGTAGTTATAAGCAAACATATTTTAAACAATGCATGACTGTTGAAATGGCATAGCTTCATGACTTTATCTCAGAATCTCATATGTCAAATACGTATTTGTATGTACCCCTAGAAACAGATGTGTGTGTATATATGTATATATTTGCATTTAGTGGAAGTCTCAAGTCTAAATGTTACTTAAAATGGTTAGGAAAAAATCCAGAGATATGCCATTGACTTAATTCTAAAATCTTATTTTCCACAAGAATGATAAATGGACCCAGAGCTTTCCTTGGCTTGTGCTAAAGTGCATACAAATGCTTCATCCAATCACTACTTCCATTTCTGGTTTAATTTCTTCAGAAGTCCAATTGAATTCTATAAACAAAATGAGTCAGGTGCAGCATTGTGTAATTCTATTGATTTCGGTATATTGAACCAAAGATTAGCTTCATCCAAATATTGTAATTCTTAAAAGGTTCATGTATTATTGGGCTGTCTTCTTAATCTTTAACCGAGCTCACTGTCCCCAAAAGGCCCAAAGCCTTTTCCCCAGAGCTGCTTCCTAGCGTGCCAGTGCCCACCCTGTATACTTGCCAAGAAGATCTTCCTCCCCAGGGGCAGGACTATGAATTTGTCCATGCTGAATTTCTGGAGCTTCTTCCTGCAGCCCATTCTTCCTCCCAGTCTAGGTTTGTCTGCATGGCAGCCTAGCCTTCAGCACGTAGACTGTTCTTTCCCTTCACATCTCTTTCAGTTTCAATGACTTTTTTTTTCTCCTTCTTTTTTTCTTCTTTTTTCCTTTTTTTTTTTTTTTAAGCAAAAAGTCTCTTTGGTATTTGAACTGTGAAATTTCATCAAACATATTGTTCCAGGAGTTTAGAGATATGCTTACTTAAATGTATTGAGAAGAGCTTTCCAGTCTGAATATTGATCTATCTTACATTTGCATCAGTTTGAAGTATATACTTCTACAGTATGTACACTGTACAGAATTCTGCAATTCTGGAAATTGTTGTAATAGTATCATCAGCCATATCTTTCATATTCAGAAATAATTCTGCTAATCATTATAAAACTTTCTGGATTGATGTTCACAAATTTCTTAGTGATTTGAATGCTCTTAACCAGTGAATATCCCATGCAACATTGAACCAAGCTGTATATCTTCTAATAAATCTGAGGATTTATTAAGTACTTTTTAAAATTGAACATAATTTAAAATATTTTCAATATATTATGTGAAGATATTAATTTTGGAAGTTGAAAAAGAGCAGAAATAATACAACTTCTAATTTATACTGCAGCATAGAAATCCAAGGCCAGAAACTTTCAGGACCATATGTTTACATATTTGAACTGGACAGGCCTGCTTCCTTAGCTGAGCCACATTGGAGAACCTCCTAGTTCATCTGCTCCAGTCCCCTCACATTTTAGTGGCTCTGCTCTAGATTTGCTCAAGTTTATAAACATCTTTCTAGTACTTCAGATAGGATCTATAAGAGCTGATAAATGTCAAGTAAAGAGCAACCATCCCTTTCCTCAGTCAATCAATTAATAGATTCAGCACAGGATATTGTCAGTCTTCATTACTGCTAGGGCACACTGCTAATTCGTGGATAGCTGGATGTCCCAGGCACCTGAAATCACAGCATCTGAGTAAGGACAGAACATACAGAGGGAAGAAATGCCAAATGAAGACTAAACTTAATGTGATTCGCATAACAAAAGCCATGCTGAAACTTCAGCAGAATAAAACAAAACTAAGTCATACATGGGGAAATACACTTAAGTCTATAGGTAGTGATATTTATTTCCCTCAATATAGAAAGTCCTTCCTCCTTATCAAAGATAACCCCAGCAAATGTCATAAAGCCACCCTTGCTATTGCAGATGTCTGTGAGAATGGAGGCATTCAGAAATCTGTACCTTTTCTGTGCCTAGTTGCAGATGTTATTTGGGATGTTAGCTGTGAACCTGGTTGAAAAGGACTGGGGATAGAGAAAAGCCTGAAATAGGAGGAAGACTATCCAGTCCAGTGAGAAGTGAGGTGTCAAGACATTTGAACATTCACCGCAGCATGTACTAGCAACATTCTTGTATAGTATCTTGCAGAAATAAATCAAAAACAGAGAAACTAGTCAAAAAGAAACAAAACAAACAAGAAGGTTTTAGTCTCCAGAAGTCAATTTATCACTATGGATTGTATTAACAACTGCAAGGTTAAGATATTGTACCTATGAGACACTGAACGAGTTTCCTAGAAGTTCTGATGCTGTTGTTCACCATTATATATTATGTAACAGATACTGTCAAATCATGACATTTAAAGTTATTTTAGTGACACAGCTTTTGATTTTTTGGGGTGGGGAGGTCTAGCAGAAATGACTAACTGTGTATAGCAGAAGACAAATCTTCTGGAGCATATGCAAATATCTCATATGTTTTATCATGTTACTGAATACTTCTACCATTATCCAGCTAAGCTTAATTTTTTTCCTACTCTTCATACATTTGAAAGCTGATTTTATATCAACCTGTATTCTTGCATTATATTCCACCATGGCTTTTTTAAATCAGTATGATGTTATATCTGATAACTTTTAATCTCATGGGAGCAGTGGGCAGCAGTGTGGGGACCCGCTGTGGGTGTGGGCTCAGATGGGGTAGATGGGCTGGAGGACCCCCACCATCCGGGGAGCTGCTGGTGACTATCTCTGGACAGGCATTTAGGTGCTTACTAACACTTACAAGCATTTATTGTTGCAGTTTATCAGTGCTACTGCGGATAATCATCCTGCACGCACAGTTCACCAATGCTTGGCTAATTACACATCGTTAAAGCATCGATAAACTGCTTTGATCCTGATTCAACTTAAACTGCATCAATGGAGCAGTATATTCCGTGCCCTGTGACAGCAATATCCGACGACATTTCGGAGCATGGACTTGAACTAGAGGACATTAATACAAAGGAAAAATGATTTCCTGTACCTCTTGTTTTGTCTGTCCCTAAATTCCTTTGGAATCTCAGTTTTATAGCATTTTATGTGATACATTTATTCTGAATTATAAAGGAATGAGAAAGATATTGCAGAAACATTACTCGCATTTCACAGTCCCACAGCAAGATTCTAAGTAAGATTATAAGGAAACAAAACCAATTACTCAAGCCAATGTCTGATTTTTTTTCCTATAATTGTTGTTTATTGTGAGTGCAGTATTTATCCACATGCCTCTGAAATGCTGCTTCAGAAATGAGCTAAACTCTAAAAAAAAAGAATATTGTTATATATAGTGAAATCAAAATGAAAAGTAAATATCAAAACAACTTAGACTATTTTCATCTAACCTCTACAGAAATAGCTATAGAGTTGTATTTGATTCTACATATATATATGTACATATATATGGATCTGGCTATAAATGTCTTGGCAAAAAGTTGAGTAAAACAAGATCTTGAAAGGTTACCTAGTTTGCCTTCCTAAACCCCCTAGTCCACTTCTGTCATGTGTCTAGCCATTCTTCAAAGCATTCATTAATGGAGATCCCAACATCTCATGTATAACCTACTCCTGTGTCTACAACTGAGAACTGTTTGCTGATGTCTAACCAAAGTCTCTGTTACAGCAGTTCAAGCCATATAAGTTCTTACCTTGCATTATAGAAATTTTTCCAAATAATAATAGATAGATTCTGACCTTTAAATGAAAATATTAGAATTATAAACCCTTTCTAAAATAACAAATACTCTTAAGAGATTTATTTTACCCTGGGGTGAGACTGTTCTTAAAAAAAGAGAAAGAAAAAGAAAAAAGTCTAAAAGAAAACAAAAGGGGATTTATTTTCTACTGCTGTGCACATTGTATGGTCATTTACAGTATTACTAAGTATATGTACTGATTTGCAAGTGAACAAAAATTTACCCAAGGTAAAAGTCATCAGAGATTCAGGCTTGGAGTACACCTTTGGGACTTTCAATTGACTTTAAGCTCTACTAATAAAAACCACCTTTGTATATCATGCACCATTAAGCTACTCACTGGTATAGGATGACTGAACTTAATGGAACTGATGCCAAACTGTAGAAATATGTTACTTCTGTGATGGGCAATCCCATTTCGCGCACAATAAACCCATTTGAACATACCAGTTAATCTCCTTTGTCAGAAAATTCCTAAGTGTACTTATATTTAGAGAAGATTTATTTAAAGGTATGCATAACTGCTAGCTGGTATTGGTTTGACTTCAGCTATGTGGCTCAGTGAGTGTGCTATACACAAGCAGCTTTTAATGCAAGTATAGTGGATTGTTGAAAGTAGGGGCACTTTTAACTTTGCTCTCAAGTTTCCTTTACTGTAACAACACTGAAATTCATAAATCTTATCTTACAAGAATACAAACGCAATTCAGCATTTTCCTTTATGTCAAGTTGCTTCATGCCATAATCCAAAATTTTCTAAATCCTACACACTATTCCAAAGTTTGCAAACCATTATCACCATAGCAAACATATCTTTTTTTAGATGTGCAAAAAAGGTTTTTCAAAGCACTGTTCAACTTGTATGAAAACAAGGTTTGCCCTTAACTAATACTGTGGCTTAGTTGCTTTAGATCCACCCTCTCCTCCACAGAGTCGTCGGAGGGCTGCATCACAGACACAGCACACTTCCTTTCCTGCAGTTATGATCCTATGGTTGGTGCTAACATTTGCACTCTCCACCACTGTTTTCCTTTTTTTTTTTTTTTTTTTTTGGAAGATTTTACTGTGGTAAACCTGAGTTCTAGCGGTGATAGGCCTTATTGTCACTACATGGGAGATCTGTTCCTATATTCATAAATGTCATTCATAGGTTCCAAATCCTAGAGATTTCATTGATGTATAGCTACTTTAAAAATCTGAGAGACAGAGGAAAGCTATTTTTTTTTTTAAAAAGTTATGCTTCACATGCTTATGGAAGCAGTGCTGTTGAAGTATGAATTATACTTGGAACACACATTTGCAAGATTGAGCTCTCACTGTTAAAAAAAATCTCTTATTTAGGAGTAGTAAGTCCTTGAGATAAGTCTTTGTCTTGTTGAAGTTGGTTAAATTGTGCCACTGATTTTGAAGAGGTTTGGAATTTGTCTCTTGCGCTTAGAATTTATTTGATTAGTTTTCATAAAGAAGGCAAATAAATTTATAATTTCCTTTACAAAAAAAAATTCAAGAAATGTAAAACTTACAGCATCATCACAAATAGCTAAAGTTACAACAATGCTTAGATCGTAAAGACCAACTATCAAAAAACTAGGAAATGACATAAGAAGACAGGCCACTGTAAAATAATCTAGAATAATGTGAGCATATATCTGCCTCTTTCAATTAAAATAAAATTATTCAATAATTGACCAGTAATTATAGGAGAAACAGAAGAACTAAATTCTCAAGGTACTAAACATTTTTACAGCACCTTATATGCTCACGGAGTACAAACAAGCTGTTCTGGCTAAACATTCCTTCATATTTAGTCTTCCAATGTTTCTGGTTGAGCACAAAGGAAACAAGGAACATAAGGTTAATGAACATCTGTGATTTAATGACTTGCCAATATAGGACATCTGAAGAACAGAGAGAGAGATACAATCACACTCTTTAGAAAATATTTCAGCTCAGTCACAAGCTCAGTTTCCTCTTTCTTCAGATCTTCTCATCACCTGCTCCATTATCTAATCCCTTAACCAAACAGGATCTTGAATGTATAATAGTACAGCAGGTGATGCTCTGTAGCAAATACTATATAAATCAGTCCAGCATGAAGGATACTTCTAGAGACTTTACTACATTATTCCTGTGGTTTACAATACACTTATACTCCTTCCACAGAATTGGAAATATTTTATTTTTCTAATAAATTCTATCATAGAATTTATACATCACAATATTACACAATTCAAGTAGCATCCATTATTCTGGTACAATAGAAATTAGATCTAATGAACACTATTGGATGGGAAGAATGTCCTTGTCTTATGTTTGAAAGGACTGGGTGCAATCTAGCATTTACTTGTCCAGTGTATGGAGCTGCTTATTCACAGTTCTCGTAAAACTCTGGGAAGTAACTACCGCTGTAACAGGCTACCTTCTCCAAGAAGTCTCTGGATAGGGTGCTTGACATTTTTTGATGTGTTCATTCCACAGAAATAGAGAGTCTCAATAGTACATTTATATTGACTCTTGGAGATTGCAGCCTTTCTCCGGGGTTTTCTGGGTCTCTTTGAGATTGGTTCAATTTACTGTGCATTCATCTATGCATAGTTCATCTATAACATCTATGCATTCACCATGTGAAATGTTGTATCTTCCTCACTAGACATGCAATCCTGATCCTACCAAAGACAGCAGTTTGAAATAATGGGAGAAAAGGTCAGAGAAGTCCCCAGTAATACAGACTTTCTCTGCTTATTGGCATCTTCAAGCCTCTGAGTATCCAAGAGTAGCATTTGACTTTTAATTAATGACTGGATGTTGTGTTTTGATGGGGGTGGGGAGACAAATTTGGTAAGAGATGAATCCCCTGGCGTTTCAGACGATCCTCAAAGGTTAGAGAGAGTGGCAGTGGCTGGACTTAATAGGGATACCAAATACTGTGGTAACTATAGGCCCGACTCTGGTAGTACCAGATTCACAGTCTGTCGACTGTAGGTCCAATTGCCTTCCAAACAGTGAATAGAGTTCACAGATAGTATGATCAAACATAGGCCCGACTCTGGCAGTATCAGTTTCACGAACAGTCTGTCATCTGTTTCATCTGATCGCCTTCAAAACAAGTAGTCGATTTCATGAATAGCACAATTTATTCAAATGCAACATTTAAAAACAGGTTTCAGATATCAGTATAGGAAATTTTCTACTACAGTGTGGGATTCTTAGCTAGTGTACAAATGTGCAATCATCACTCACCCCAGAATATGGGATAGGGCTCTCAACCTGGAGGAGTGTCCAGAAGTTAGGATGGAGTCTTCCCTCTCCCTTCTTCCTTCTTTCTTCCTTTCTTTCCTTCTTCCTTCCTTCTACTTTCCTTCTTTCTCAGTCCTTTCTTCCTACTATATCCCTCCTTAGTTCACCTTTTATATATTTTCTTTAACATTTAAGTGGAGCTTGAGCGACACTAGTCATACTTACTTCAGCTATTGATTGATTTAAAAAATCTCCAGAGTTAATCAAAAATCCAGAGAGCATGCTCAGTGAGGAGTGATTGTTCCTTGAAGTGGGTAATTTCTGGGATGGGGTTGTGTATTGGTATTATAGCGAAATTAGAATGAGGAGAAGTTTGAGCAAAGTCCATCCGAAGGGACTGATCTGCCACCATGGTTGGCCCAGCAACAGACATCGCATTATGTGGCTTATCAGCTGTGTGATATGACCAGGTTGCCACCTCTTCAGGGAGTACAACAGCGTTTGGCTGCGGTGTCTTCACTCTGCTCCATCCTCCATTCACTCATCAGCTGCATGGCACCGTCAGGTTACCACCCCTGCAGAGAATTCAGCAAATTTTGTCCATGGTGTCTCCATTCTGCTCCACTCTTCATTTATTCTTATTCATGTGCGCTAAGAGGGCAGATTGTGTTGCCGGAGAAGTAGATTCCACACATATCAACCATCCTGGAAGTGGTAACTGTCTCTCACCTCAAGCAAGCCTCTGTAATGCCATAGCTTCTGTTAGGCTCTAGTTTTTCTCTAAATTCACCTTTCTCGAGCAATTCTCTCACACTGAAGGTATGCGGCATTGCTCATTCTGTATTCATCTCTTTGGAGTTATTACTTTTATTATCTGGTCTTCCAGTTCTGTTTTTTTTTTTTTTTCTCTTGCTTATCTGCCTTCCATCTTTCTCTCCCTAGCTTCCCAGTTCCTCTGATGCCCTCCAGCTGAAAAGAGAGGGCCTATAGTTTTGAGAATGTCAATGGTCAGATACATCAAACTGATCCAATAAGTGTTCAAACTGACTCATATGTCCAGCAGAGTTCTGTAATGGGCACAGAATGAAGAGGTTTCTGTAGACAAAAACAATTTATTTTAGTACAAAGGAAATCCCTGAATCAAAGATTGACCTAAATCGAAAAGCATCTTCCATTTTGTAATCTTGTGCATACTTTCAGGACAGAAAGCATTTTTAGGAAGGAGAGTCGTTATTATTTAAACACTGCTAAAAGCAAGTTGTACTTGCCTTACTTGAAATTGTGAATCCTTTCATGGAGAGGTAGGAAACCTGATTCACAATTTGAAACATTAAAGGCTGATTTAATTTTTAATTTAAAACACATTGTGTTTTAGGATGAAATGTTGCCAGTACTGGGAAATAGAATAACAATTTCAGGATGTGCTTATATTTTATGTTGAAAGAAAAAAAGAAAAGAAAGTTACTTGCTCGGTGATTTGTGCTTGCTCTACCAGATTCTGGAAAGTTCAGCACAGTCTAGTTAAATTGGTTAACATATTTGATTATATCAATTCCATCTTTCATGGAATAAAAAAATCCCATTTATTTCTATCTTTCAATATTTTTCATTATTCAGTTTCACAATTAGGGCTAAAAAGAGAAACAAAACCAAAAAAAATGGAATTAAAAACACTAAAACTTTTTGCCTTTCTACTTTAGTCACCTATATATGCTGCATGGTAGCGAAATCTCCATGTAAAATTGTAAGTATTGAAATTGTTTTGCCAATTTAAACGTAATATTTGGAATAGTGCAAATGCACACTTTAAGCTCTTAAGAGTGTTCGAGGATTTCAGTTTTGAAAAACTAAACTTTTGAAAGACAGCAAATAGTGTCAGTGAGCTACACTTCATGCAGTATTGAGTCATTAAATATTATTTTAGATTGAATATTTCTAACTGTATTGTGTGAAAAAAAGTATAATTACTTGGCAAGTGTTGCTTAGCCTTAGCTGTTTCATCATTTACTGAACATAGTGAGTGTTAGTCGCCTGTATATTGAGAAGATCTCTGTTCCTTGAGATTCATTTGTATTAAAGAAATGAATTTAATACTTTTGTCTTCATAATTAGTTCTGCATTATATGGCCATTTTTCCTAATCAGATCCTGACTTATGATACACTACACAATTTTCTTTAGAAAGCAGCCTTAATAATGGATGTGTTCTTTTAGACAAAGCACAGCTTGCAAAACATATCAAACCAGCAAGGCTACGGGAAATTTTAGGCTTTATTATGCTGGCAACCATGGCATTACAAAACCCTGCTATCTGCTATGCTGATTTTTAATTTATTGTTTTGTTTGTGCTTCCAACGTTTACTTGATAGAGAAAATGAGGGGACAGTATCTATCTTGTGTTATATGCACTTTAACCCCAGATGTCCAGCTGTCTAATTTCCTGGCTACATCTGTTTGTCTGATACAGATATAATATTTTTAATAACAAATTCTACTAATTTTCTGAGTTAACTTTTTGGTGCAAACTTAATTCAGTTCCTCTTCTTGGAACTTCTTGGAGGGTGAGGGGTGAAGGAGTGAATATATTGTTATATTGTTTTTCCATCCTGCTCTGGAAATGAGTGCAGCAGGCTTCCATTATCTTTGACTATTTTTTATATAATCCTTTGAAGAAAGGGTGGCTGCAGAAACAGAGAAGATAAATTTAGCAAAAGCAACTGAAAACAAACCAGAACAGGCTTGCTTCACCTTCCCACTTCTTTCTCTCAGCATTTCCATTGCATTCTTTCCTACACAGAAATATAACAGAAGCAGAAGGAATCTCATATGTTGTTCAATCCAGTTTGCTACTGCTTAAGGAAGGGTACTGATGAAAAGGCACTCCCTATTTTAATCTTAAAGGGCTGTTTTGCCCTTTCTGTACCAATTAGTGGACAGTTTTCACTTTCATTATTTAAAAACTTTCTTTTAATTTCCCGTATAAATTTCCTAACCAGCATGTAGTGATTCGTTCTTGTGCGAACATTGCCAAGATTGCTTATTGCACTAAGCAGCAATTCTTTGTCATTGGTGCTTATCCTATGAATATTTATAGGCACCTGTTATATTCCCTTTCACATTTTAAATTGCTGAGGTAAACACACATTAAGATGTTCTGATCTCCATTCAGAACATCTTTCTTTCTGCAGATCATACAAACATTCCTTTTCTGAGTTCAAACTCACTTACATAACAGATACAACCAGAATTATACGTACTATTTTGGAGTTTGTAGTTGTAACTTACACAATGGCATTATTACTTATTTAATATTATAGAAAATAACCTTGTCTGCTATGTCCTAGACATTCACTTGCATCTTTCTTAGCTGCATTGCATAAGTTATGTCTTAACTGTGGCTTTCAGGAACTGGGAAGCATTCCCAAGTCTCAGATAGGAGGCGCATAACTATCTGTGAACAATTAATATGCCTATTTCTTAGTCATTTCTAAAAAGATAGTCAGCTTGTAACAGAAGCATTTACTAGTTCCCTAATGCATGACTTTTCCTTTTGTATTTTTTTTTTTTACATTTATATTAGTCCCACCCTCAAGGTTATCCAGTTCTGTCTATGACTTTCCTGTTCTCTTATACATTGATCAAATTTCTCAGATTCAGCAAATTTCATCAGCACTTCCACTTCTTATGCCAAGACCATTAAACAAAATTCAATCAATCCCAAAAGTGAACCTTAGGAAACTCTGCAGATATTTTTCTCCATATATTCCCTTTTAGAAAATTCTTTACTCATTTCCTGTGCTTGCCAGTACCTTCACTATTTCAGCTAAAATTTCCGCAAGTGAGAGACCATATCAAATATGTGTATACGTCATGTATGTATTGAAGTACATATGCAGAGGATTTACCATATTTCTTATGTGATAAAAAGCTAAAAATCTTATCCAAGAACCATATTTGGAATTGGCTTATCCAGCACAGGCTTGCCTTTGAAATACTCATGGTGGATTTATTTTTTCTACTTAACTTTATTCTAAAATTTTGCTTATTAGTGGGATCAGAATAATATGCCTGTTTTTGCCTATTTGTTATTTGTCTTCTACTTCAAGCAAAACATACAACATAGAGGTATCATAATTATATAGGAACACACTGACATACATGGTGGGTATTACCTATAGGTCTGCAACTAAGTATATGTCAGTGGTTTTTCAGGTTCCCGAAAACAAAATTAGGTCTTACTTCCAAGATGAATGCTCAGTGGGTTTTTATTTATTTATTTTTTAACTCACGGTCATTTCTATTCGTGTCAGCATGAACAGACTTAGCTCTTGGATCTAGGTTATCCATAATGTCTGTCTCATCGATATTTCTTAGATGCACTAGTGTTTTTGTTTTGTTTTGTTTCCTTTTTTCCTTTATCTTTTTGTAGCCAAAGAACAATTTTTATTTATTTTAACTTGCCTCCCAGAGTAAAAGTCAGCTTTATTTTTGACTTTGATTTTAGTGATTTTCTGATTTTACCTGTACTTCTTATACTCAAGTTCAAGCTATAGTGATTTTACTTACCTCGTAGTCCTTTATTAGTCCTAATTAATCTTTCTAAGGTCTAATATCTATATTAGTACTAATATCATTATAAAGCAATTACTAGTCCTAATATTTAGTCTTAATATCATTGTAAAATAATTAGTTATCCCTATATATCAGGAGTGTTTCCCTTTTTCTTCTTGTTTGTAATTTAAATCCTTGGCACACCATCTGCACATTTGATTTGCATCAAATACAAATCTCTTTCTCTTTCAAATGTTTACTCTGCATTTGACTTCAACAACTTTTTAGTGGCTTGTTATGGTTTGTTCTAATAGCTCAGTAGAATTAAATAAATTATCCCAAAGTTTTCATTATTTTGAAAGACATTTATGTTTAATCCTGCAATTAAAAGTGTTTAATCTGGCATAAAGAAGTTATAAAAAATAAAATTAAAAAAGTGAATTAGAAATCTCAAGTCTTGGTTCTCATAGCCTTTAGTCTCCGGTTTTCACCTATAAAAATCCATTTATATTTGTGCTGCACTACAACATAAAACCGGTTTAAGAGTAGAGGATGATACTTGGAGTTTCAAAATGTGGTATTGCATCTCAAAATTAGTAAGTTTTGTATTAAAGTAGGGACTTTATGAAGAGGAGGCTGTTGTGTGCATCTCAACGATCAGTCATCCTACCTGCTTAAACATGGTGAGCAAAATACCTGAAGTTGGACTTACAAGAAGGAAGTCGACCTTCATCAGCTATTGCATATACTCATTTATATTACGCTGCCTTGTTACCAGCTAGGCTTACAAACGTTACAGTGTTTTAAGTGTAAGTGCATAAACAGGTTAGATGGAAAGGGTTCTGCTGTGTTATTTTGTCAGTAGAGACTACCAAAGCGAAGAAATAATTATTTCTCAACATTTTCTTATTAACTCTTTGAAAGCTTTATATTTACAATATTATAATGACTTTATATTGACAATAATTTAGCAATCATAGTATAAGGTTCTTCCTAGGAACCATCTACAATAGCAGTATATAGATAGAATACACTAAGGATATTTTTGCACTGAAAAGTAGGGCAAAATTAGTGTAGTAATTCACACCATAAAAGTCCTTGCATTAAAAATACACTAAAAGTGAGAAGACACCAAAAATGTTTTGCTGCTTTTTTTTCTTCTGAAAGAATTAATTGGAAAAAAATATGAGGATATTGTTCAGAAAGCATATGAAATAAAAAGATGTCATTTGTTATTAATATATGCCCATACATCCAAGCAAGGTACCATTGATTTTTATGTCAGAAATTGCCAGGATAAGCATCTCTCCCCTCTCCAGCGGACAACCTAAGAATGGTTTTGTTTTGTGCTAGATAGTTAACCATCCTAGGACTAAAATAGAGAAAAGAACATTGACATTCTTAGAAAATATTTATGTCTATTTACATGATTGTTCTGACATACACTGGTGACACTTATGCATTCAGAAACTCAGCCCCAGTATTGGGACCAGTGCTGTTCAACTTGTTCATCAATGACTTGGATGAGGTGACAGCATGCACCCTGAGCAAGTTTGTGGATGATACAAAGCTGGGTGGAGCGGCTGGCACTCTAGAGGGCTCTGCTGCCATTCAGAAGGACCAAGACAGGTTGGGGAGTTGGGCAGAGGAACCTCATTAGCTTCAACAAGGACAAATGCAGGGTCCTGCACCTGGGGAGGAATAACCCCAGGCACCAATACAGATTAGGGGTTGGTCTGCTGGAAAGCAGCTCCGTGGAGAGGCATTATTGCGTGCAGTTCTGAGCTCCACAGTACAAAAGGGATGTGCAGCTTCCAGAGAGGGTCCAGCATAGGGCAACAAAGATCTTTAAGGACTGTAGCATCTATGTTATGAGGAATGACTAAGCAAGCTAGGCCTGTTTAGCCTAGAGAATAAAAGATTGAGAGGTTAGGTTTGTTTAGCTTTCATTTACCACCTCTTCTGTATATCTCTTTTAACAAGTATCATGTATTTTACATACTTTTTTTTTTCTCTTTAAAGAGAGAACTTGTTGAGGGAACCACAATCATATTACATTTCCCAAATTACCAAAGACTCTCTCCTAGTATATCATGCACAACAGAAGCTGAGTTTTGAAAGTGAATTACTTCTCGTTTAATAGAATATTAAAGTAATACAAACCATTAGTTTCTGTAATTTAACATTAAAATAATATAGAAAATAATAGCAAATAATTCTCTTTTTTATTTAGTTTAATATACGATTATAAATGAAATATGTTTATTTTAAATCTGTGTGTATTGGAAAAAAAGACAAATAAAAACAATTTTCAGATTTGTGAACAAAAATTAGCAAATTCAGGTAGAGTAGAAGTGAGAGAGAGATTATTTGATTTTTAATCCAAATAAGAAACTTTAAGTGAACCAAAGGCTTGGAGTTAATCATAATTAGATCTAAATTCACTTTTCTATAACAAACTAACTAACAAACAAAAAGATTAGCTATTTTAATTCAAAATTCTTGAATTATATTAACTTTCCTTAAGACAAAATAAATAAATAGAAACTTTTAAATCACAGAACGACAGAACGATTGAGGTTGGAAGATCTAGAGATCATCTAGTTCAACCTCCCTGCTGAAGCACAGAGACCTACAGCATGTAGAACAGGGTTGCATCCAAGTGGGTTTTGAAGATCAAACAAGCAGAAAAACAACAAACAAAACCAGGGATAACCTAAAAATAAATAGAAAAAAAAGTAAATACATATACATATATATATAAAAGTAGAATTCAGCTTTATATACAGAATTTCAGTTTTTCTTCTGTATGATATAGGCTTGAGCTTTCAAGCCCTCTGAATTAGGTAGAATGTTGCACTTAACATACAAGAGAAAAAAACATACATATGGAATGTAAATTACACGAACATTTATTTTGTAAACTTAGTGTGTTTGATTTTACAAGGCTTGCCTACTTCTTAGGTGACTCAAAATGTTTACTGCTGAGAAGTGCATTGTAAATTTAGCCAATAAAATGGAGATGTATAATGTTGTTGCTTCTAAGGTACTCAGTCTTAAATTACAGAATATGATAGTAGGAAAAAAAATCATGTTTTCGTAAAGGTATTATCATATTTAGAAAAAAAGTGCTCTTTCTACAAATATCTGAATTTCTGTATATCTTCCTGCAGAGAAAAAAAAATGATAATATTACATTGGATTTTACTATTAGACTCTTTGGTTTATTTCTTCTCCTTTCAATTATGCAATACTTAAAAGGTTGGGTTTTTTAAGAAAATTCCTTAGCCCTTTGCTTTCTGATTGCCAACTGACAGCCTAAATATTACAGTTAAAACCTCAAACTGTTTTTTTAACAGTCAATGTCATTTAGGACTAGCTATTCTCTGTTGCACAAAAAAAAAGTATTTCTTCACTTTCAACATGGGAAGTATGAAGTATCTTTTTTGCCTCTTTTGCTGGGAGGCTGTGTCATTAACAGCACAGGATGTGAAGTCAGGAGTTTTAACACAGTAGAGTAAACATCAAGAACTATAATATAGCTTAGATGGTATTAGAGCAACTTTTGCCTTTGGGAGTGTAATTTTTACTTTTGAGATGTATGTATGTGAACAGTCAAGTTTTCATTTTCCAATATGAGTGTTTCCACCTACAAAATTTAACTTAATCCTGGAAAAAAAACACAAGGCATATTATGCAGATTCCATTACAAATAAACTACATGCACTATATAAAATATTTTCACCTGAAACATTAAAAAGTCACAGAATAGAGCATTTCAATTTTGTCATTAATATTTTCCAAAGTACCTAAAGTACCCAAAGTACCTAAACAAAAAAATAATGTTATGAAAGAGTAAAGAACACAAAAGCTTCTGTGTGCCTATACAAAAACATAGAGCGCAGAGGTCTGAATGAAAAGTAATTACACTTCTACAGACTTCGGATACACATAAAATTGAGGATTTTAACACTGAAGCATATAGTTTGTACATCTCAATATTTTCTGCATCCCCGGTAAGGGTGAATTTTTCAAAGCATTTATCCATGGATTAGTCCTGCCTTTTCTAAAATCTGTATTAAAACCCTGATTTTGATGTAATTGAAATTTATTTTCAATAAAATATAGAATTCCATATGAAGCTGTTTGTAATATATTTATGCTTTCAATAATTTTTAGTTTTATTAGGCGTGTATAAGTGAAAATATGCAGACAGATCACAGAATGACAGAATGATTGGATGGGACCTTTAGAGATCACCTACTTCAGCCTCCCTGCTCAGGCAGGGACACCTAGAGCACGTGGCACAGGGTCACATCCAGGTGGATTTGAAAGATCTTCAAAGAAGGAGATTCCACCACCTCTCTGGGCAGCCTGTTCCAGGGCTCTGTCACCCTCTCAGTAAAGACGTTCTTCCTCACATGGAGATGGAACTTCCTGTGTTTCAGTTTATACCCATTACCCCTTGTCCTGTCACTGGTCGCCACTGAGAAGAGTTTGGCCCCATCCTCCCTATGTTCTCTCCTAAGGATCTTATACATATTGATCCGATCTCCTCTCAGTCTTCTCTTTTCTAGGCTAAACAAGCCCATCTCCATAAAATAGATGTTGAAGTCCCTTAACCACCTCCATCGCTCTACACTGGTCCCTCTCTAGAAGCTCCATGTCCCTCTTGTACTGGGGAGCCCAGAACTGCACACAATACTCCAGGTGCGGCCTCACCAGAGCTGAGTAGAGGGGGAGGAGCACCTCCCTCGACCTGCTCGCAACACCCCTCCTGATGCAGACCAGGATCCCATTGACTTTCTTGGCTACAAGGGCACATTGCTGACTCATGATGAACTTGTTGTCAATCAGAACTCCCAAATTCCTCTCCATGCTTTCCAGTAGGTCACCCCCTAATCTGTATGATTCTGATCCAATATCTTTTATCTCCATAGAAAGTCTTTTCATGGTTGATTTAAATTAAGGTCCAAAAATTCTTGATATAAGGATACTTTGTCTTATGGTTCTTATGATAGCACAAGGCCTACCTGAAAGCGCCATGCAACAAATGAGAACTGTAATATGTTTGTCCAGCGATTACTGAGCAATTAATGATGAGATTGCGCCCCTTTGTACTGCAGAAATGAAGAAGCACAGATGCACTTTGTTATATAATTGTCAGCTTCACGTTCATGTAACACTTCTGAAATGGGAGGCTAGAGGGTGAGGGTACTCTGGTAACATCTGCTGATTGCCATTAGATATATGGATGTTCGCAGAAGTTGCCCTTCCTTCCTCCCTCTTTCTTTCTATCTTTCTCTCCCTCTCTCTCTTCTCCCCTATACTGGAGCCCTGCACTGGACCCAGCGCTGCAGTCATGGCCTCACCAAGACTGAGTAGAGGGGAAGGATCACCTCCCTTGACTTTCTGGCAACGCTCTTCCTGATGCAGCCCAGGATGATTTTGGCCTAATTTAGCCAAGATATACTTTGTGAAGCTTAATAATTTTCATAAGATGTTTGATGGTGATATTTGTTATTTTGCACCCTAAATCTGTTGTCCAATCCTTAACTTGCACCCTTTCTTGCACCCTTTTTATCTAAATAATGCAATCACTTATGTAGTCAGCACAAAGTTCTACATTTGTAGATGAAAGTCCTACATCTGCAATGGGATATTATGGAAGGAAATGAAAGATGAGACAGAATGACAGGAAACAAAGTTTTCTTATATGGAACTAAGGAAAAAGTGATTGAAGAAAAAAAAAAAAAGAGTCCTAATTTTTTCAAATCACATTTCCTTTAATAATTCTTACAATAAAACATGCCAAACTAGTGAAAGAGCAAAAGAGACAAGTTAGATTGAAACGACCAAAAGCCTCAATGTAACAATGATCATTAGTTTTCTCATTAACATAACAAAAATATCTTTACTGTTGAAAAACAGAAAGCTGTACCCTATTTACATCAAGTTGAAGTAGTTTGTGTTGGTAATTATAATCAATCCATGTTTTAAAAAGAAATATTGATTCCTCTCAGTAAATACACAATCTTATTTTCCAAAAAGTGGTGCACACCCCCAACATAGTTGCTGCTGTAGAATTTCAGATCATTTTATAAGCACCCTGATAAAAGATTCAGAAAATGCCCTAAATCTCATCATAACATGATTATTCAGTCAGCTTTCCTTTACAGATCTGAACTCATTTTCAGCAAAGGCATGGTAATGGCATGATAATTATTTCGGTTTGTTGCTTTTAGGATGACAGCTGAATTCAAAATGTGTCCTGCTTGCCAGGACAGTCAAAATTTGCCTTACAACTGTGAATATCCAATCCTGAATATCGAGGTGTAATAGCTGTCTTCCTGTAAGACTAATGCCTGCAAACTTAAATATTGTCTTTCATGCTGTGTTGTTTTGCTGTCTGCAGTGTATGGAAGTATATGTGAAGAGAAATGCCTCAGGAATCAAGACCTTTCCTCTTTCATAGTCTGTCATTCACCTACCTGTCGGTAAAATGCATAACATTATGCAAACAATAGCTCAATAACACAATCTTGAAAGGATAAAAAGGTTTAATTTTCCACAGGAGAAGTTGTCTCAGTCCTACATCTACAGATGAAATAACAAACACTGAACTAATTATTTCCAATCAGCAAACTTTCACGTCCAGCAATACTTTGCACTGAAGGAACAGGGAATCCACCTTGCCACTGTGCCTCCTCATAGTGTCATCCATTCATAATTTTTTCATGAAGAAACAACTCATCTATCACTTGGCCAATATTTTGAACGAACAAAGTTTGTTTTCCCAGGCCATGCTGTTTCTGTGATCATCTCTGGACTGGCCTACTTCTTTCAAATCTTTTCATAGAGACACCACAGGCCACCCTGCATAAGCTATAAATGTGAAAAACTAAAGAGATGAAAGAAATTTCAGTGAAAGTATGACTTCCTCCTGCTATGGGAGGAGCATCCACCCACCTATCTGAAATCTAGAAAGAGCACGAGATGAAGGAGCTGACACACAGCCCTGTCTTTTGGCTACTTCTATGACTAATGTAGTTCTGGCTGTTTCTCTTTGACATTTCTTTCTGTTATGAGAGCAATTGCCATACCTTTTGATGGTGTCCAGGTCTTATTTATGTTTCTAGTTTCTGATCAAAAGGTAGTCCATAAAGTCCATAAAAATAAAAAGCAAAAACAAAAACTCTCCTTCTGCATAAGAGGTAACGGCTTATGTGATACTGGGAAATTGGCACAAAGATAGGTTTCTTGCCCTCAGAGACAGACCCTTGAGGTTCTGTTGTTGCTGTTGTTTGACCAAACATTGTTAAAGTTTTGAGAAGTATTTACCAACTTTCACAGCAAGAGAATAGGAACACACTCAATTTCAAGACAAGTTTCAGAGTTTGTCTTCAAAGTTCAGTGCAAACAGTCTGCATAACTCTAGGTGCAATTTCCTACAGGTGGCTAAGCACAAGGTAGATTCATGTTGCTGAAATAAGAACAAAATAATTATGCTTATATTAAAGTAAAAGGCATTCAGCAACTGTTTTACAAGCTTGCTTGGTCTGAAGTGTAGCATGAAATATGATTTTCAACGTGAGAAACTCTCAAACTGTTAAAAAAATGCATATCCAAACAGACTGTTGCAGAAGGCAGGTAAAAGCCTTGAGGCTTACTGACTTATTTATTAGTTGGATTGTAAAGTTTTGAATCAGAGCACCACACCATAAAAACTGATGGCAGGTCATATTAGATCTTCATACCAGTTAGCAAGGAAAAAAAAAAAAAAGAGGGGAACAGATAAAATTTTCAAATATCTTAAGAGGTTTCAATTTCAAAGGTTTTCTTAGAATATGTACTGTGAAGTAAATGTAGAAAGTAATGTTTCTGATTTTTTTTTGTGTTATTACTTCAATAATATTCTATTTCTTTCTTAGCAACTTAAAGTATGTATATTCTCTCTTGCACTTTTCCATTTATTAATAAAATAGTTAGTGGACTAAAACCCCATTAATATAATTTGGAATAATTAAAACCTCAAGATTTTAAAAACAATAGCATTACATTGGACTTCCTATGTTTACAAATTAGCTCCTTGGATCTACTAAGAAATGACTAAAAAATGATTCACGTATGCCATTTTCTACAAATATTTTCAATAATAAAGCACAAATATTTTCAATCACTAACTTCTAGTCAACTTAAATGAATAAAAAGACCCACATAGTACTTGAAAGGCTTATTCTGACAAATTCCTTGTTATTAAATTTAAGGTTAGAAAGTCCATTATTAGACAGTGATTTAGCTTCGTCAGTGCTTTGATCTTTGGATGTACATACAGTACATAAGAAAGATCCAAGAACTTCAATATTCACATTATTTTTTTTTGCACACACACCAAAAAAAAATCCCTAAGAGATTGGAAACATTTTAAACAACAAGTAGCTGAAAAGAAAAGAAGCATAGTCTAAAATTATAAATTTAAGGGATAAAAGTTAAGGCAGGTCAGGGTTTTCCACTTTTCTTTCTTTCTTTTCTTTTTTTTAAGATCCAGTCTTTTTTAAATTGTCCTCTCTGCAGAGATGCTATTATTATTAAAGAGTAAAACCAACAATTTCCTAAGGCTGTAGGACATGGTCTCTGGACTGTTTCAGACAGAAGTAAAGAATGTGGGTCAGCTGCAACATTTTAGCCTCTGATAAGAGTTCCCATAAATCTACTGCCAACACTTATTTTTGATGGAAGAGTTTATGCATTTATTTCACAAATTCTGAATGATCGTAGATAGAAAGGTCATCTTGATCAAAATCATGCATCCTCTGTTCTTTATCTACCTCAAAGGCATTACAGAGTCATGAATGACTGAAGGAAGGAAATCCTAATGAACAGACAGACAAGCATAGTAATCAGAGAGGCCAGTAACAAATATACATTTCTGTTGAATTTGTAAGCTATTAGTGTTTGTAAATTCCTTACAATATGCTAGTTCTGTTATTGCTAAAAAATAATCTAATATAACGGACTTGAATAGTTGTCTGTGCAAACAGAGGAGATTAAAAATCAAAACACTAAAAGCTATATTATTTTGGATTTTTTTTTTAGTAAGAAAATCTGTAGCTTTTTCAGTTTCCAGGAAAAAAAAAACAAAAACATCTTAGCTGAATCCCATGTACTTGACAGCTCTTGAAGCTCAGAATGAAAAATTGCAAGTTTCCCTGATAAAGAGCTATTCCCCTGCAGGGCAGTAGCAGCATTTTGCCTGGGCTGGAGAAACAGGGAGTTTGCTCCCTGTTGCTATGCGACAGGGTGGTAAGGAGCAGTTCTCTCTTCGTAAAGGCGTTGAGTGGTCCTCTATGAGTGTTTTCACACACAGAGCCATGATTTCCAGAAATAACCTGCTTCTGCACAGACAAAATTATTCAGGGCATTTTTAAAAGGGGAAGGTCCTGTGAGCTGCAAACCACCTCCTCATGTCATTAAGACCATTTCTGTTTTTTTCCTTCATATGATCTTAGGCATTACTTACTCTTTTCTATTAATTTCATTTTTCCCCCTGTGTTGAAGCAATTAATTTGCAGAAAGGTGGGAGCTTGGTTATCCTTTATCTTTTCTTCTCTCTTTCTTGCTTGCTTGCTTGCTTTCTTGCTTTTTTCTTTCTTTCTCTGTCTCTTTCTCCCTCTCTCTCTCTCCCTTTTTCTTTTTCTTTTTTTCCTTTTTCTTTTTTTTTTTTCTTTTTCCCCTTTAATACTCTGTCTATTGATATGAAAGATGGCTCTTATTGCTTAAATAAATATGCCCAAATCAGGAAATTAAAATGCTTCTAACAAAAGCTGATTTATGTCCAGTCCTCCCTCCTGTCATGAAAAAATAAACAAAAACAACAAAAAATAAGTACACATTCCTAATTTCTTGTGAAGTTCCACATTTTGATCTTACATTTTATGACAAAATTTATTACTTTCTTTGTCTAATCTAGTTTACCATATGGGGTTGCATCCAAAGAGGAAAGCAGAAGGTTTATCTAAAAGAACAGGCGGCATTTAATGTTATTTTTTTATTGACAGATGTAACTATGCTATGAACAGTCATCCAGATATACATGGTGTTAGGAAAAACTGGAATTTGAGGGAGTAGGGAATTGTCCTATTTGTGAAAACAGTGATTTTTTGTTTATTGGTTTTGTTTACTGGAATGATTTATATGTACACAAATGGGATGTTTTATGTGAAAAAAAACATTACATTTTTTTTTCTTTACTTAACTTTCTGATAAGTTCTGCTAGGGAGAAGATAATGTTCAATCCCCTACAGCCAAGCTTCTTGAACTGTAACATTAGAAGAAGTAATACAATTACTATGGAAATGAGAGTTTGGTTTTAAAGTTTAGAAAGTTAAATAAAATATAATGTTTCACATCTGCTGGTACCAGAACAATCTGCTCTGAGGAATCCACCTTCCATCACATCTGATGCTGATAAAAGCATTATGCAAAATTCAATGAGATATAAGTTAGTTCCGGTGTATAAGTCCACAGGAATAAATACATTCACTTCTGTGAAGACTGAAACTCATGTGAAATAAATAAAATATATTTTTGCAACATCTGTGCAAATTTCCACTGCAAAGAGGGAATATTATTACTTTTCTTAAGAGATCCAATTTATGCACAGATTGTTGTGTAATATTATGACCAGCTGTCAAGACCGAGGCCCATTTATGTGTTTACATCTCAGTGATTTTTTTTTTCTTCTATCATATTTTTACTTCGGTTTTCCTTTCAAGATTGGTCCAGAGATCTTGAATAATAGGTAGGAGATTTGAAAGCAGAGACATTTTCAAAATCATACAACCAGGTGGTGGCATCTTTCCTGGCATGATCTCAGTTTCAGACATTTTGTAAAGAAATGTACTAAGAAGTTCGTAAACACCTTTTCAATATTGCTAACTTTTATAGGACATTAGAGTTTCAGAAAGACTTATTTATCAGTTTCCAACATATGGACTCAGACAAGCCTCTATCTTGGGTAGATGTTTCTCTCAGTTTTAAATTTCTTCACATCAATAAACAGATTGGACCCCTTAAATTTTGACATAAGGTATTACATTATCAAGATGATGATCAACTCCCAAATACACTTTCAAGAGAAGTCTTCAACATCTAGATGGTTGGTCTACACAATTTATATATACATATATATATATTTACATATGAGATATGTGAAGTCTATGAAACGTGTATTATGGCCCCATTTAGAAAGCTTATGCCCAGGCTGAATATGGAGTATTGGCACCTGCTCATTGAATCCAAAATGGCAGTTTGGGTATTTTAGGATGTGTAATGGCATCTCTCTGGAATATTTAAATATTTTAAACCAACTCTGAGTAACAGAAAAAAATATGTTTTGAGCCTGCTTCTCTTCTTCTCTGTCTGGCACCTCTGCATAGCTGTGTGCATGTTTATGCAGCTGCAACAGGAAAATGGCAGGAGTCCTGATCCACAAAGACACTGTAGCATGGGACTGCTACACTCAACCTTTCCAACCCAGACCATCTTGTCTCAGGTAGCCACAGACTAACTGCAGAAATGGTAGGTATTTCAAGTTAAGGTTTTGTGCAAGTTAAGGTTTTGTGTTTTGTGCAAGTTAAGTTTAAGCAAGTTAAGGTTTTGTGTTTTTCTTTTCTATTTTATTTTTCTTTCTAATTTGTCTATCTGTAATTCTGCCTGAGTAGCACCACAGGTCTTGTCCTTTCTCATGTGTTGCCAGTTTCTTCCTAGTATAGGCCAACCAGACATGTATTTCTTAAACAAAGTTTTCTTCATCATCTATATACTGGCCTTCATTAACTGTGCATTTCTATGAATAATAGTCAATTTAGGCAAAAGATTCCATACATATGGGATGAGAATTGGACATAGAACACTGGAAGATAGACCTAAAAAATTCAGAACTTCCGTCTGAATACATTTTCTCGTTCCTCACATGTTGTGACATACATATAAAGTATGGGGTAAAAGCAAGTTCTTTTCTTCCAGTTGTTTTGTAATATTTTGTTTACTAATATAATTCTATGTTTTTATTTGC
Organism: Tinamus guttatus; assembly: GCF_059628265.1. Taxonomy (NCBI): domain Eukaryota; kingdom Metazoa; phylum Chordata; class Aves; order Tinamiformes; family Tinamidae; genus Tinamus; species Tinamus guttatus. The sequence continues at coordinate 224,342 of NW_028289228.1, read as the reverse complement.
TACATCATTTTGTATGAAGGAAGCATTTGAAAAATCAAGATCTCAGACACTTCTATTCTTTTTTGCTTGTACACATTAGATAAATCCATGAGATTCCAGAATTTTGTAATCCTTAATGACTAACGAGAAGTATATTTGTTAACTCAAGGTTTCAGAAATGTTGCATTTTGTATTTCATCACTGAAATAGAATATTTCACCACAATGAAAAAGTTCTGTATAAAATGGAAGTATTGAATTACCACTTGCAAGCTCTCTATTTTGCATTTGCTGACATTTTTACACATGGATGTTATAGATGGATTAGGTTAGCTTGACTGTATATTTTTATTTGGGAAATGAGACAAAGTTTCAATACAATATTTTATAGAGCATTGAATAATTTAATCCTCCTTTAGTAAATTGACTACTTATCTGGGTATTTAATATTCCCAAACAATAATCTTTGCCAAATTGCATACTTAAAAATAAGTAAGCCTTTTATAAAGCCTCTAGGTTTTTTCTTCATAAAATGTTCAGTGTTTTATACCATACGCTAAATAGAATCCTTTTTTAACACAGTCAGTGAAATACTTTTTAAAGTTCAGAGTTATCAGAAAGATTAGTAATGTCAAAGAATCCCTCTTCTATTCTACCTCTATACCCTATCTGCAGGCAATTTTTTTAACTTCTACATTTCTTCATTTTTAAAATAGAGCTAGGAAAAAAATGGATATAAATATTCTTTCATTTTTCATGTTACTCTTTCTTTTCTTTACATGTAAAATGGGAAGCAGATGGGGAGGGCAGGCCATGGCCACTTCATGACCCATTAATCTGATGTACAAAATTGTGTCTGATACACTTCTGCAATTAAAAACACACGGACTTAGTCATATTCTCAATCATCTTCCATCGTTTAAACGTGGACATCAGAGAGCCCCAAACAGGTAAATACTAAATGACTGAAGTCACCTTCTCAGGCCTGTGCAGTGTTTCATCCATATGTTGGGCTGCTTGGCTAAAGGCTGCCAACATACTGTGCTCAGGTGTCACACACAAGTTTTCAGTCCAGAGAAGGAGACTGCTCAGAGCACCCCAGGAGAGGGTGCTTGTGCCAACCCGTGTCCCGGCCACAGAAGGGACTCTCCAGTTCCGCACACTGGTGGTGTCCGTGCGCACCCTGATCGTGACGGGGCAGAACCTCAGGCCCTAGCAGAAGGCTGGGCCTATTTAGCCTAGAGAAGACTGAGAGGAGATCTGAGCAATGTGTACAAATACCTGAGGGGAGAATGTAGGGAGGATGGGGCCAAACTCTTCTCGGTGGTGGCCCGTGACAGGACAAGGGGTCATGGGTACAAGTTGAAACACAGGAAGTTCCACCTCCATGGGAGGAAGAACTTTCCTGTGAGGGTGACAGAGCCCTGGAACAGGCTGCCCAGAGAGGTGATGGAGTCTCCTCTGGAGATCTTCCAAACCCGCCTGGATACCACCCTGTGCCATGTGCTCTGGGTGTCCCTGCTGGAGCAGGGGGGTTGGACTAGATGATCTCTAGAGGTCCCTTCCAACCGCAACCATTCTGTGATTCTGTGATCAATTAACTGTCTGTCTGCTAAGCTATTCACAAAAAATTGGTGGAAGAACTTCACAAACCCTCCTCTTTTCTATTCTTTCCTTTTGCTCTCCTCCTTTATTCCCCAAACCCCCTCCAAATAAAGGAAAATAGAAGATTTTTTTTAACTCCACATTAATTTTAAAATAATTTTCCCTCCCTCCCCTCCTCCTTTCCCCCTCCAAAAAAAAATCTGGAAAATCTGTTATTGATGTAGAATGTACCTGGCACTTATGCCCGAATACTTGCAGATACCCATGTTTGCAGGTATCATAATAAAAAAACTTAATGAAATCCTTCATGAATTCTAAAAAGAAAAAAAAAAAAGAGCTTTTTAAGTACAATATCTTGCCAGTCTCAGAATTAAATTGATTTAGCCATGTTAACAGCTTGCACAGCCCAAATTTTTGCTGTCTCTTCCCATTCACCCACTAGATGATAGCGATCATCTTGACACACAGTGAGTTTCATTCAGATAATGTCATCTGTGTTGTACTTACCTCCATGTAAACTATTCAGCTGCAGCAACTTACAGGCCTTTGAAAAAAAGAAACAGGCACTCAAGGACATATGACCTGGGAAATTATAAAATACATGTGTGTGTGTAGAGCTTTGCTAAGTTATTTGATAATAATATCAAAAAGGAGTCAAAAAAGGAACGCTATTTGATCCATACTACCTGAAAAACAAACAAACAAACAAAAAACAGGTTAAAAAGTCCTTCTGTTAAGCATTCTGATTTTATGAAGACGAAAATTGCATATTTCACAAAAAATACTGTTTGAAAGCTTCCAGGCAACAGATGTCCATACTAACTTCGCTTGACATTTTCATTCCAAACAGGATACATATTTCCTACCAAAACAAAGATAGACCATCAGTCCAGTAATCTGAAACTTGTTGTCTGACAATGACAAATAAAAAAAGCCATCTCAGTAAGGATACTGCTTTATTTTTTTTTCCTGTGAAACTATTATTACACTGCTTACACATTGGAAACTAATGCTAATCAAAGATTAGTGAAATTTTAAGGGCATTTATAATTATAAAGCTTAACATTTCAAAGGAAAGCAATTTCAGACTTTTGCATAAGTCTATTCTGCATTTAAATTGCTACCAAAAAATACTTCATTTCTTCAGAGACATTTGGAAATTCTCTTGATGAAAATAAATAACTTCTTATTTTAGGGAATAAAGGAATGTATTAATCGCTGATATTCTACTCTTCATCACAACACTTTTTTTCACTAGCTTTACATTAATCCTCTCCCTGTAGGTGATCTCCACACAGAAATGTAGGACAGTACATATACCTGAGATTCAGCAAAGCTTGGAGGAAAGGAGTTATGTTATGTGGATTATTTATAAAGTATTTACCAAGTATCTCAGAAAAAAAGGAAATCTGCAATAAATTGTTGGAAGCAATTTGAACAAATAGGAGTTTTGCTTTATCTTTTCTTGATCTAGCAAGTATTTGTTTTGCTTGTGCTTATAGCATATGCATAAATAATAATGAATCAGTATCACTTTTTACCAAAAACAAAATAGTAAAAGAGTTTAGAAACTCAGTCATATCTTGGATGCACACTCCTTATCATTACACTCTTCTGTCTTTCTGATTGAAAGGCAAAATAAATATATTTTTGTAAGTTTCATGTGGTGAGAGAACAAACGTGTTTTCTTTTATTGTTGTACCATGGGTAAAATAATAATTACCAATGATAAAAGAGTAACAGAAACTGTTCTCTCCTATTTTTCTTAAAAGGACAAAAGACTTATCTGTCCCACTACTCATTTTAAGAACTACTGAGATGTAATAAAAGAGCTGAGATTATCTCACAGCTATGAACAAGAGCCATATATGCATATTAATAGTGCTTTTTTTTTTCTTGTGGCATTGTTCTAGATGGATATAATCTATGGAATTGATGAGAGACTGTTATAAAAAATATTTTTTTTTCTGTTGCTACGATGTCATAGCTGAATGTGGTGGGAGGAAGAGAGACTCCAATGATCTAACTCCATGATATTCTAGAAAGCCTGGTACATCTCCAGTGCTTATAATTCTTACCTACACTCCCTCAGTGAACCTGCCTCTTTCTAAATTCCTTACAACAATCTCTATGAATTTTGAAAAGGTTTTGACATACAAATCATCTCACAAAGGAGCTATGGTGATTGCAAGTATACACCATCCTCTCCAAAATTATTAAAATCCAAGCTTAAGTGACAAAACATAGCATTTTAGAAAGCATGCAGACATTTTGAGAGCAAAGATTAATAAAAAAAGTCCCTAAAGACAAATGATAACTGCCTACAAACAACAACTCTGTCTCATGGAAAATTAGAAGAAAAAGCAACAACAAAAACCCAGTATTTCAGAAGAAAAGTGATTGACCTGAAAGCAAAATATGTCCGAAGAAACAATGTCCTATCTTGACCAAGGAGAATGAACTAGATGATCACCAAAGGTCCCTTCAAACATCAACCCATTCTAAAATAACAAAAAGAAAAATGATCTCCAAATTTGTTCTTGAACATATAGGCATTTAGACCAATAACTGTATTCCCTTCCCTCCTCCCTTCTTTTTATTTATTCTCACAAATGACTAGAGCCCAGTAAAAAGTTACTAAGAGCTTCATTTATTCACACACACAGTTTTAGCAACATTTGAGTTGTATGGGACATCTATCCAGGCTTTTGGGTGCCCGTTCAGAAGGGCACACACATATCTGATATATCTGGGGTTAAAGCTGCCAGCTACATATGAATATTTTGGATACACCAGTCATCTTGAATGATACCACATGCCTATGTGTGGACTATTGAATGAAATCCTGCATTTCATGATGAGCTGAATCACCCAGTAGGCTCTACTGAGTAATTTGCCATTGACTGCTGTATGTGTTCAGGCCCCTAGTTGATGTTCACACATCTAGAATTATACCTAGATGACTCAATCTCTAACTGAATTGCACTCTCATCTTTTAGATCAATGATTAGCAATCATTGTCTTTTCTATGAGTATTTGTTTTATTAAATTATTTACTGATCTTACCGTCATTCTTGTACATGACAGAAGGGCTGGGACTCAGTGTGCCTACTTTGGTAAACTTGATTCAATTGCCTAAACATTTGCATTTATTGCCATTTGAGATGCACTGCATTATTATCTCTCCTCACCTCCAGCTACTAGCCTGAAGACAGTGGGTCTCCCATTGGTTCTTTGCCATATCTGCCAGCTTTGTGCAGATGTCTTCAGTGTCCTATGACACCTTAAATGGCATTAGATGTCCATGTTTAGCAACTGAATCAGCCCTCAGGTGTCAACACAGAGATAGCTACAGTTGAGCTAGTCACTGAAGGCTGTTGCTACAGCTAATGGAAGGAAACGAGGCACAATTTATTTAACCAATTTAAATAATCTGCAGTAGGATGAAATGACTGGAAATCCATAAGTGTCTCTTTCTTTCCATTCACTATGAAGAGAAACACAGATGACTAACTCAGAGACCTACATTTTAATCTGTTTCACTTAGTCTGTATTTGGTTAGATGAATACCATACAGTGTGGCCTGATTGTGATGCTGCAATCAAATACATGAAATAATAGATTTTTGGTAACTTCAGATATGATTGTGTTAAAGAGAAATTTCTAAAGACTTGAGCATTATTTCCAAGCTACATTTCATTCTCCATTAAGACCACTACTGGGTGTGCATTGTGACATTTCAGCTCCCTATTTATATTTATTTCCTTCTTCCTTTCACTTTAAATATACTATTTTTAAAAAAGTGTTATTTAAAAAAAATCTACTAACTTTTCGATATTATGTTTTATCCTTTCTCTCACCAGCAAAAGAATAGAAATGAAAATATTAATATATTGTTTTAATTAATTCTCTTTTGATTCACTGGAACTGCAATCAATACTTGTTTCCTGATACAGAACAGGCAGCATGCACATTATCTTCTCTTTATTAAAAAAAGGCTGACACTTTATGAAATTCAATATATCTAAATTATAGCTTTCATAGAGATTCATCTTTAGTCCACTGTTTTCAGTCATACATAATTATAGAAACTTTAAGTTCTCAGAAGTCAAAACAACAAATGCAGTTTATTGCAGCTTTAATTTTGTCAGATGTGAATTTGCTTTAAAGTAATTCTTATAGGGAAACTTCATAAAGGAATGAACCTTATCAGCTGTTTAATTCTGTAGTCATAAAAATGATAGGTTATTAGTGATTGAAAAAAAATCAGAAATTTTGGCTGGGGGCACAGGCATTTTTTAGAAGTATGCCTGTAAGGTGGAAAAGTTTTTATATTAATGGGGAAAAGAATATAATCCATGAAAATCCTAGTAAGGCAAGGGATTGGGTGCCAAATTGCCCAATTTCCAAGCAAAATATTTCAATCTTCTTATATTCTAACACTGCATAATCTGTAGGGTACTGGACTATTTAAAAGTTCTCCAGTTAGCTAGAAAATCTCCTCAGAACATAACAGCAAGCATGTATTCATGCCTAATGGCATCTCTTTTGAAGTGCCTATCAGATTTTCAGCAGTTAAGGCTGAGGAGGAGAACACAGACACACACAAATGTTTAGGTGTCGTAAGAGTCCTGAAAAAAGAGCGTTAGTACCAAGATGTTTCAGAACAGCTAATTGATGTGAGTGGTTATTCCAGGTGATCTGCAATCATTTTTCAGTCTGAGAGAGGAATATAGGATTTCCCCACTAGTCGCTTATTCTTAGGAACAAATTGAAGGATGGAATCTACATAAAGTTCATATTTGCTATGGTTTCCTTAGGAAGTTAAGTGAGCCTAAATTTTATAAGGATTTCCAGAAATCATTACATTCCACATAACTTGCAATGCATTCCAGTGAAGAGGTCCTCCTTAGAAAATTTAGGCTTTATTTTTTTGAAGAAGACTAGATTATCCTGCATCAGATTTGGGTACTGAGATTTTGCTTTATTCAACTGCTCATTTTTGAAACATTAGAAATTGTTGTAAAATGTCAGCATCTTTTCAGCATACTATTAATTCAATATTCAGATACTTCACATCATGGACTATGAAAGAATTCACTTATTTTCCTTAGACCAATGCTATCTGTCCCTTTAAAAAAAATCTGTCTGGTTTCAATGTGCCTTGCCTATGTAGGAAAGAAGAGTGTAAGCGTCCCCTGACTTGGAGAACATATTCAGTTCTCAAGCAGTCAGTGAAGGCTATAGCTGCCAGCAAGGGGATTGGAGACTAAGGACAGGAAAAGCAGAGGGAAGTCATAAAAATGTTGACTCACAAGGAAAGAGCTGTAAGGTAAGGAGACAGGGAATTTCTAGAAGCATGAAAATAATTAGTAACTTATTCCCAGATAAACCAAGAATGTCTGTAGCTCTTATGAGAATCAGTACAAGAGGCATGTGGAGCTGCTGGAGAGAGTCCAGCGCAGGCCTACAAGGATGATCAGGGTCCTGGAACATCTGCCCTATGAGGAGAGGCTGAGGGAGCTGGGCCTGTTCAGCCTGGAGAAGAGAAGGCTGAGAGGGGATCTAATCAGTGTCTGCAAGTATCTCAAGGGAGACATGGGGAGGATGGTGCTGTCCTCTTTTCACTGGTGGCCACTGACAGAACTAGAGATAATGGCCGGAAACTGAAGCACCAAAAGTTCCACAGGAACTTAAGGAAAAAATTCTTCACAGTGAGGGTGACAGAGCCCTGGAACAGGCTGCCCAGAGAGGTTGTGGAGTCTCCTTCTCTGGAGATCTTCAAAACCCACTTGGATGCAGTCCTGTGCCACATGCTCTAGGTGCCACGTGCTGCGTGTGCAGGGGGTTTGGACTAGATGACCTCTAGAGGTCCCTTCCAACCTTAAGCATTCTATGATTCTATGATTCTATGACTTTGGAACATTGAAGTATTTTAGAGGGGGTCTTACATGCACGTATCTTCACGGTTGCTTTATAATTTCTTTGTACAGTCCTACACATTCTTTAGACATTCTTTTCCTATGTATCACATGTACTCATGTGTACATTTCTGATAGTGAAGAATGACAGGATATAAAAAAAATCTCTAAAAAGAATTTTTATAATTTAATTTGGTTTATTTGACAACAAGAATAGAGAGATTTCCATTTGTATTTATTCATTAAAAAAACAGATAAATGGAGTAATGAGAAACTCTTATTCATAAAACTCTGCATAGAAAGCTGTCAAAAAAGGCTCATCTATTTTGCAAAGTAGCATGTTTTTAATATGCAACATGTTTTAACATGTGACATGTAACATGTTAACATCTGTTCAAACCCTGCAATATTAATTCAAGCAAAATATAACTGTTTAAATTATTTGTGATTTTCGTAGTATTTTTGTGTGAAAATTGTTTTAATGATGTTAATAATTTAATTAATGAACATTTCTGGAAAGGAGGTTTTCTATTCTAATTAACATTACCTTTTTGAGTATCATTTTCTTATAAATATATTTTTTCAGCCTGTACATACACCCAAATAAATTTAACAAAAATAAAATTGTTCCAAGGCTTGCCTTAACCTGACTTCTTAGTAAAAAAAAGAGTTTGTGAAATTGCTAATTGGAACCAATGAAACACATCTTTGAAGGTTGGTACTTGTTTCATTGTGGTTCAAAATGATTTCCAAAGAGGTATTTTTGGTCTCTCTTTTTTTTTTTTTTTTTTTTTTCCTTTACATGTCTGTGACTTTCTGCCACCACTGAAACATGAGCGTTCAGGTGGAGATGATTCCTATCCTGGACACACTTACACGCCCTATATTCCCCTGGATAGGACCAAAGTCTGAACAGAATGAGAAGGTCCCTCTTCTGTACATCCAAAGGGTGGGTTATATTTCCAGTTTTCCCATGTCCTTGCACTTTCACTATTGTGTAGTAGAAAGGAGCAAATGTATTCAATGTCAGACATGATTTGCTCTATTATCCTGAATTTTCTCACTTTTTTTTGGACTAAGACTTCAGTGTATTTACCTCTTTACATCTTGCCTCAGGCAGTAGACCAAGATTCTCATGTTTTCACATTTGTCACTATTCCATAGGGTTGTACGTCTAGTGTCAATGATAGATACTAAAGGAAAAATAAAACAAAATAAAATTGGCTCTATCTAGAAGACCAATAATTTCCTACATATATTTGCCTTTTGCTGCATACTGAATTTTGAAATTCTCAATAAATAGGACAGCATTTTTTGAAGAAATGAAAATATTAAATTTTAAAATATAACAGAGAAACTTTAATGAAAATAGATAAGAAAATCAAATTCAGTGGAACACATACATAGTGGTATAATATATGCTTTTTCTTTACATGTTTAGCATATTTCGAGGGGTAAAAAACTAATGATTTATTTTTGTATGGATGTCATAATACGTTTCAAAGTCTCATACATTCAAACCAAAGCAAAATCCTTATTTCTGCCTCAAGATTTTCTTAGCCATCACTTTATTTTCTTACACATTTTTAGAGAAGTGATATAATGTTCATAATAAACTATTTTTGCAATCATTAGAAAAATCTACCCCATAGAAATGGAGTGTATCTGTGTAATTAATCTGCCTTTTTTGTGCTTCCTAAAAGCACATCCTAAAAGTGATAGAAATGAAAAATAAATAAATACATACATACAAGTTACTTTCTGTTTAACAAAATCATTCTTCACCTCTTATTCTCTCTTTAGGACTTTTGTAGAAATTCCAAGGCACAAAACTCCTTTTGAAGTTTTGACATAAAGCTGATATCCAAACTCTCCAATGGCATTCCAATGTGCCATAACTTTAATCCTGTGGATGACATGTTCTAACTAATTTTTGACATTGCAGGTGGACAGCAGAATCTTCAGAATGACGTCTGTCAAAACATGAAAGCAAATTATGACAGTGTTTTATGAGACAAACTGAATGACTGTCTTACTCTCACCTATCATATTTATTATTGGCAATCTCATATAGCTGGATTTCCAACCAAATAGTTTTCAGATACTTATTAAAAAAAAAAAAAAAAAAAAAAAACTTCAGACCTGCACATCTACTTCCACCTATCATTCTTCCTGTTCAAAGAGTAGAATCTTGTGAATATCCCCAGAGAAATACTTGGCAATATTTCCAGTATGGCCAGGATATCAGGCTTATCAATGGAGCACGAAAATCTTCCTTTTCATTTACTACATAAAGAGTACTTGCATGCCTGTGAAAACAATACTTATTTGTCTTGTATGTAAAACTCTTCCGTACCCCTGAAAATCATCATTATGTATGCACCACGCATGTCATACCAGTTTCCCTAAAATAATTTCTTGTTGGTTTTGCATTAGAAATATGATAATTTTCACACACAATGATAAATTGAGAAAGGTCTTCTATGTGCATTAAGTAACTCATTTTAAATGAACTCCTTGATAGAAAATGCAACAATCAGTTCAATAAATAGGCTTCAAACCATGAATTCCTTCAGGAAAAAAAAAAAAAAAAGCATAATTCAAAGAAAACTGTCCCTTTTGCTTGGACCCCTATGTATCAAAAACATTTTCCTAGGGATGTTATTCTCCATCATGAACACTTTAGCTATAACGTCTGTAAAATATAAGCCCGACTTTGGCAGTATCAGATTCACAAACAGTCTGTCAACTGTAGGTCCAATCGTCTTCCAAACAAATAGTCGAGTTCATGAATCGTATGATTTATTCAAATACAACATTTACAAAGCAGGTTTTGGACGTCAGTATAAGAAATTCTATACTATAGCATGGGATTTTTAGCTAGCTCTGATGTACAAATGTGCAATCATCACTCACCCCAGAAGATGGGAGGCGGCTCTCAGTCTTGAGTCTCCTCAGGCAGCGTCCCAACCTGAGGGGAGGAAAGGGGATTCAGCCCATCAACTGATCCAGAAGTTATGATGGAATATTCTCTCCTCCTCTTTCCTCCTTAGTTCACCTTTTATACTTTTTTTTTACATTTAGGTGGAGCTTGAGTGACTGTAGTCATACTTACTTTTTTATTGATTGGTGAAAAAGTCTCTTGCTTTCATTTAGAGTCAATCAAAAATCTAGAGAGCATGTTCAGTGAGGAAGTGAGTAACTTTTGGGGTGGCAGCGTGCATTGGCATTATAATGAGATTATAATGAGCAAAGTTTAAGCAACGTCCATCCAAAAGGAGTGATTTGCCACCCCTCCTGGATCAGCACCAGACATGTTATCATATAACTCCTAATAGGCAGCTACTCTCAACAGCATGTCACAGGGCGTACAACAGAATTCAGCCATGGTGCCTTCATGCTGCTCCACCCTCCATTACTCCTCTTTGCAGCTGTGGGGAGGGCAGATTGTGCTGCCTAGGGAAGCATGGAGGAGCAGAGTCTGTGCATACTAACCATCTTGGAAGTGGCAACTGTGTCTCATCCCAAGCAAGCTTCTATAATGCCAAAACTTCTGTTAAGCCATAGTTTTTCTCCAAGTTCCTCCTCTCAAGCAATTCTTCCACAGTGGATCAGGAAGAAATAAACAAAGGAAAATAGATTAACTAAGAAGATACCTACTCACTTCTTTCCTGCCAAAGAGCTCGCAAGCCTGATCACATCAACCATGACAACTAAGACCATCAGGGATCACAGCCATCAGCACTAATTTTAAGAAATCATGAGGTTGTGTATTCACAGCTAATTTATATAAGGATATTAGACATAAATTAATAATTAATATTTTTGTATATATAGTAGTAAGTAGTGATAATTATTCATGAAACGTGTCAATGAACATCTAGCAAAGCAGTCTAGCAAAAAAAATGAAGTCTAGAAAAGTTTTATTTTTAAGTTAAAAATTGGACTGATTCCTCTAGTTCCATTACAGTCATGTGTGTTACAAATGAAGATACACTCACAATACATACACATTTACATATATGCATACACTTATATGTATGTATGGAGGTAGGTAAGCATTTAATTGAAACAACTAGAATCATAACCCTGGATTTCAGCAGAGCATATTTTTCACTTATGCAGGAATCTGCTTGGTGAGATCCCAAAGGAAACGGCCTGGAGGACTAAGTGACCCTCAAAAGATGGTTGATTTTAAGGATAACCTCCTCAGAGCACAAAATGTATCCATTCCAGTTTGTCAGAAGTTGAGCAGGAGTGGCAGTAGGTCAGCATGGATAGGCAGTGTACTCCTAACTGTGCTTAAAATTCAAAAATGAAGTACAGAAATGGAGCACGGACAGGTTACTCAGGAGAAACAGAAACATCGCTTGAGCATGCCGAAAGGGAGCAGGAAGGGCAGTTTGTGCCGTAAGGAAGGCCAGCTGGGAGCTAAAAGTCATTGAAATGCTGTCAGAAGCAATGTCCTTACAGTTAAAAGGGCCATTCAACAAGGCCTGTGAAGGAAAAGAGTATCAAGTCTGGCGACAGGAACCAGATTCAGCAACCAGGTCAAGACAGAAAGTCAAGTCAGCAAGTCATGATGAGGATAATAGGACAGAGTGCACTCTCAGCAAGTGTGCATATGATATCAAGTAGCAGGGAGCACTTAAGAGCAGCATTGCTCTTAACAGAAGGATCTTCACAAGCTGAAAAAAATGGGCCAGCAGGAATGTCACAAAGTCAAATGAAAAGTTCTGTGGAAGGGGAGGAATAAACCCCATGCAACATTACAACCTAGGGGCTGCTCTACTGGAGAGGTGCATGTCAGAGAAGGTCTTGGTGACCTGGCTGATAATAAGCCAGCAATGCACCCTTGTGGCAAAGTAGGTAAACAGACTCCCAGGTTGCATTAGAAAGAGCTTACCAGCAGGCTGCAGGAGATGGTTCTGCTCTACGCATCTGTGGGGAGGCCATAAACAGAGTACTGTGTGAAGTTCTGTGTTCTCCAGTACAAACGCAACATGGATCTCCTAGAGTGCGTGTACTAGAGGGTCACCAAAATTGCTGGGAGAACAGGAAGACTGAGGAAAGACTGGGAACTGGAGTTTGTTGAGCCTTAAGAAGAGATGGTAAGAGGGAGAAGGTATTGCTGCCTATAACAATCTAATCAGAATGAGATGATACAGAGAAGCTGGAGTTAGACTCTTTTGAGAAATGCATAGTGAAAAGGAACAAGGCAAGGGACACAAGTTGTTGTATGATAAATTTGGAATTAATCTGAGAAAAAAAAAAACACTTCTATTGTGCGAGTGGTCAAATACTGGAATGGATGTCCAGAGAGACTGTAGCAGTCTCCATCCCTGGAGATATTCAGAACCTGTCTGGACACATCCCTGAGTAACTTTCTGTAGTTGGTTATGACTCTGGTATTATAACACAAGATCTTATGATGTCTGTAAAAATAAACTGCTTTTGGATAAAAAACAAAAGTCTAGAAGGAATTATATGTTACTGAGTTATATGAAATTTCAAAAGTATTTACTATAATCCCCTTTCTATGGTTGTCCAACATTTTCTGAAAGCTAGTCAAACACTGTTGGAAACACACAAAAAATGAAGCATCATAGGCTTTCAAGGTCCAGAACTGATTAGGGAATAGGCGCTTATATTATTTTTAGACTTTTTTAAAAATTATTTGGCTCTATAGTATCCTTATGAGAGCTATGAAGAAACTTATCTTTTTAATTTTATTTAGGAAAAGATTTCATTTCCAGCAGCAACAATTGAATTAGTAATAAATTATTATTGTATAATTTCTATAATATGGAAGAGATTTCGATGAAAGATGACATCTGGACTTCCATCCCTGTTACAGGCTGCTACAGTTATCAGAAATAGCTAAAAGTTCAAATATGCAAAGATGTGTCATCACAAAGTGCATCATGAAATTCATTTGCTTAATCAGCAATATGGTCAGGAATTCTTTTATAAGATGGAAGTAGTCATTTGCTGAAATTTATCAGACATTAAAGTAATGTGAGTCTACTTCAGATTTCCTTTATTACAGTTGCTAAGATATATGTGAGATGTTTAATCTCCTTTTTAATATTGTTTCTGGTTCCTGCTGTTTTGTAAGATTTAACTCTGGCAAAGTAAAGCAGTTTGGGATGTCACAGAATCACAGAATGGTTGAGATTGGAAGGGATTTACAGAGATCATCTAGTCCAATCCCCCTGCTCAAGCAAGGACACCTAGAGCACATGGCACAGGGTCGCATCAAGGCGGGTTTGGAAGATCTCCAGAGAAGGAGACTTCACAGCCTCCCTGGGCAGCCCGTTCCAGGCCTCTGTCACCCTCTCAGTAAAGAAGTTCTTCCTCATATGGAGATGGAACTCCCTGTGTTTCAACTTGTAGCCATTACCCTTTGTTCTGTCACTGGCCACTACCAGGAAGAGTTTCACCCCTCAGGTACTTTTACGTATTGATCAGATCTCCTCTCAATCTTCTCTTGTCTAGGCTAAACAAGCCCAGCCCACTTAGTCTTTCCTCATAAGACAGATGCTTCAGTCCCTTAACCATCTGTTCTACGCTGGACCCTGTCCAGAAGTTCCACGTCCCTCTTGTACTGGGGAGCCCAGAACTCCACACAGTACTTCAGGTGTGGCCTCACCAAAGCTGAGTAGAGGGGGAGGATCACCTCCCTCGACCTGCTCGCAACACTCTTCCTGATGGAGGCCAGGATCCCATTGGCATTCTTGGCCATGAGGGTACATTGCTAACTCATGGCTAACTTGTTGTCAACCAGAACTCCCAAATCCCTCTCCTCAGAGCTGTTTTCCAGCAGGTCAACCCCTAATCTGTGTGGCAGCACAGCCCTTGGGAGTGTCAGCCACTCCGCCCAGTTTGCTATGGTCCACAAGCTTTCCCTGGGGGACACCACTGGCCACAGGCCTCCAACAAGAATCAGCCCTATTTATTAGCACCCTCAGAGATCTGCCCTCTGGCCAGTTCTCAATCCACCTCACTGTCCACTCATCTAAACCACACTTCCTAAGCTTTCGCATGAGGATGTTATGGGAGACTGTGTTGAAAGCCTTGCTGAAGTCAAGGTAGACAACATTCACGGCCTTCCCATAGTCCATTCAGCCAGTCATCCCATTGTAGAAGGCTATCATCAAGTTTGTCAGACTCAGCTTTCCCTTGGTGAATCCATGCTGACTACTCTTGATCACCTTCTTTTCCATGATATGCCTGGAGATGGTCTGTAGGATGAGCTGCTCCATTACCTTTCCAGGGATGGAGGCTGACCAGCTCCTCCCTCTTGCCATATTTGAAGACTGGAGTGATGTTGGCTTTTTTCCAATCCTCTGTCACCTCCCCCACTCTCCATCACCTCTTGAGGATGATGGAGAGCAGCTGAGCAATAACCCCTGCAAGGGCTCTTCGGTGCATGCCATCCAGGCCCATGGATTTATGGGTGTCCAGTTTGCCTAAATAATCCCTGACCCAATCCTCCTCAACCATCGGAAAGTCCTCCTCTCTCTTGGTTATCTCTCCTGTCTCCGGGTTCAGTACATGGTGACTAGCCTTAGCAATAAAGACTGAGGCAAAGAAGGTATTTAGCAACTTGCCTTCTCTGCGTCGTCCATCACCAAGGCACCCGCCCCATTCAGCAGTGGGCCAGTGTTTTCCCAAGTCTCCCTGTTGTTGCTGATGTATTTATAGAAGCCCTTCCTGTTGTCCCAGACATCTCTTGCTAACTCTAATTCCAACTGGGCCTTCCTGTTGTCCCTGACGTCTCTTGCTACCTCTAATTCCAAATGGGCCTTGGCCTGCATTCCCTGACAATGTGCCTATATTCTTCCCATGTGGTCTGGCCCTTCTTCAATATTATGTATATGCTCTTTTTCTCATTAATTTTATCCAACAGCTCTTTGCCCAATAATTTAATATTCCAATATGCCAATTTAATATTCCAGTTGGTATAAGAAGACACCATTATATTTAGTGTCCATCACTAATTGTCCATTTCAAATCTCTTCAAAACACATCGGGATTCATTACACATTGGTTAAATAAACATGGAGACTCAGTGATTTCTCCCACAACAGGCCTTTCAGGTAATCAAAGGAGAACAGCATTATCTAAACAAGAACAAGCAGACAAAAAACCAAAGTGTTCAAGTGAATTTACTAATTGTAAAATTGGTGGGTTTGATTGCATATTTATTGATTTTTCTAACAACTGAATAAATTCTGAAGAACTTAATAAATAGTTGCTTATAAAGAAGCGCTTGCTGCAATGTTCATCACATATAAATATTTGTTAAATTTACTTGTATATGCACAATAGGTTACCACTAGTAAATAGTTCCACATGCTAAGCAGATTGTTTTCTAATCATTGCAGAGATGTTTTAAATAAGACATCTTAACACTGCAGTGATTTCAAGAGGCTTTGTTTAATTCAATAAGAAACTCCATCCCATTTCACTGTGTTGAGTGTGTTGTGCATTAGACATTTCAGAGCCTGTGATTTTTTCATTCACCTAGTTCAGCTCTGGTATTGAGCTGTAGTAGAAGCTTATGACTGCATCATCCTTTTGGTATCAAAATATATGACTTTGCTCAAAAGTACTTTTGATTTAATGGAGATTTGTGTGACCCCTGTCAGGGGGTTGCATCCATTAAACCCCTTTTCTGGTGAGGGGTAGAGATAATGTTTTTTTTTAAAGCGCCTATGCTAAGACACTCAGTGCTGACTTATGCAGACAGCCCCAGAAGATATGACTCTCTTGTATGATTAAATATTGATATCCCAATCAAAATTTTCTTTACTACTTTCTCTCTTTCTAGTTCAATCAGGCTTCCTCAGTTTGCACCTACCTTGTGATCATGACCATCTTTCTTCATTTGCAGACCTTGCAAACATATTTGGGTTCAATTTAGCATTCTCCTTTGTGTTTGTGTACCATTTGCAGAGTGTTAGAGATGCAGCTTCATTATTAAATCCACATATTTATAAGGAGCTCATTTAGTCTATGAAGCTGATGTTTATGTAAGGCTCATTATGTGTTCTGCTAATATCCTTACACTGCAATGAAGTTTAAACAACAAATAGATATCTTTTACTCCTGAACGTCTGCACATAAATGCTGCTGAGATTTTGCTTGAAAAAGCAATAATGCTAATTAGGGAGAATCATGCAAAATTAACTAAAGCTAAAAAGCAGACACACTGGGTCACATTGGGCTACATAAGTAGGCTTTTAATTGCTAAAATGTCATATGTAGAAGGTTTAGATGGACATGGCCCAACCTGTTTATAGTTACATTCTTCTTTATTTTGATCAGTAAAAGGCATTTCCCCCCCACCTTACTTCCAGTAACTACATTTTCTCTGCTTTTTTCAGTTGAGTTTCTGTAACCAAGGTGCTTCTTCATTACTTTCTTACATCTCCCACTCAAATAAACACTGATGTTTAGTTTCTTTCTCTTAGCTTTTCTCTTCACATGGTTCTTTACACATGGTTCATTCATACCAACAAACTTTATATTCTGAGGCTTGAAGTAGCAGGTATACATGTATTGTTTTGTTAGTAATCTAAGTTCTCGGTGCTGCTTCCAATTTGTCTAGTCGGTTTGTTAAACAGAGAGCAAATATACAAGTTAGCTTTTACGTCCTGAGAAACACTCTAGAACACTTTGCCTTTTCTACCCGAACCTTAGCAATATAATCCTATAGGCCTTCCTTAACAAACTACATCTTTTATCATTCTATGGCTGCTTAAAACTGTGCTATTGGGAGCATTGCCTTTCTCACTTATTCAACTCAGTGGCCATTACTGGGATTTTCTCCAGTATCACTACCCTTTCCCATAAGACTAAATAAATCAGAGTAGTCTTAATAGGCATAATTCCTTGTCCTGGTCACTCCTTTACAGTGTAGCAACAGGAACAAATATGGTATCTCTTAAAACTGTAGATTCATCTTCAGTCACCTTTGCAAATGCCGTAAAACTGTAAAATGAAGAAAAAAATGAATGTGATTATCTGCTATTGTAGAGACTTTTACAGCAGATTTGGACAGGGTCTAAGAGTAAACCAGGGGAAAAAAAAAGGGTAGTTTACAAACTTCTGTTGCCAATTTGTTGTTCTTTGTGCGCATAGTAAATTGTCACATAGTTGTCACACATAACTACGACTGATATATATGATATATCTTTAGGCAAAGAGAAAGGAAACATGGAGAAGGAGGAAAAAACAATGAAAGCAGTAAAATGCAAATAAACTGCCTGAAATATATTTAAAAAATGTATCAGAAGTTTCTGATCTTCTCTATTTAAATATTTTTCTTTCATTTTCTGACTGTTGGATATGTAATTGTTTTGTTTGCTTTTTACTTTTTTTTTTTAATTCTGAAAATAACTGCTATTTCAAGTTCAATTCAAATCCACCATGCTATTGAAAAGACACACAGTGTGCTCTCCCACAGAGACCTGACTTCCTCTCCTTTGTTCTTTTGTTTTCTTTCCACCAAAAATGAGAAGTGATTCGAAATGAAAGTTTCTGGTGGTCCTTTTTTTGTCCAGAAAAAAACACACCATTTAGGAGGGATCATTAATGCAATTATTTTATAGTTTATATATTCCTCTTACAGAGTAACCTGAAGACTGCTGAACTAGTCTGTGACTGCAAGGATACATTCCATGTTCATGTTCTTGAATAACAGAACTTTTCAAGCAATAAAAATCATAATTATTATGGTCCCCTTAATCACTTAACTTCTCTATATATTATGTAGGTTTCATGATTATGAAACATGACCAGAACATGGTTAAAATTGGAAGAGACTTCTGCAGATCATCTAGTCCAGGATATCCTGCTCAGGACAGGGTCAGCTATAGCAGGTTGCTCAGGACATTATTCAGTCAGGTTTTGAAGATCGCCAGTGATGGAGACTCCGCAACCTCCCTGGGCAACCTGTTCCACTGTTCAGTCACCACTAGAAAATAGTGTCTTTTACATATGCTTAAAAAAACCCTCCTGCATTTCATTGTACATTCATCGCTTCTTGTCCTGTCACCGGACATGACTGACAAGAGTCTATCTTCTTTAGCGTCTCCCATCAAATGTTTATACACATTTATAAATTTTCACCTGAGCCATCTCTTTTCCAGGCTAAACAATCCTGACTCACCTGATTTGCACCCAGGTGTGGCCTCACCAAGTGTGAGTAGGTAGTAAGGATCACTTTCCTTAACCCAATGCAGGTTCAGGAGGATGTGGTTGTTTTTTTTTTCACAGGGGCATATTGCTGCTTCATGGTCAGCTTATCCACCAGGACCTCCAGGTTCAAAGCTGCTTTCCAGTGATTTGGCCCCCAGTTTGGACTAATGCAGGAGATTTTTACTCCCTAGGTACAGGAGTTCACCATTACCTTTACTGAACACTACGATGTTCCTGCAGACTTATTTCTTCGGACTGTCAAGGGTCCCCTGAATGGTCATGAAAGCATTTGACATATCAACCACTCCTTCCAGTTTTGTATTATCTGCAAATTTGATAAGGATGTATTCTGTCCCATTATCCAGGTCTTTAATGAAAATGTTAAACAGTATTGGTCCTTGTATCAACTCATGGAGTATACCACCAGTGACTGGCCTCTATCTGGTCTTTGTGCCACTGACCACAACCTCACATTTAACACTCACATTCAACTTAGAAATGAGATGGACTTCTTGTTGCACTCAAAAAAAGCTTCTTGAATTCATGGACTAGATGACCTCTAGAGGTCCCTTCCAACCTTAAGCATTCTATGCTTCTATGATTTAAAATATATCCTCAATTATTAGAAAGCAATCTGCGTAGCATGTGAAACCATTTAGAAGTGGTTACCTATTGTGTATATGCAAGTAAATTTAACTGATATTTAAATAAGTGATGAACAAATGTCTCATCGTATCTCCATGCTCCCAATGAGACTGTAGCCCTGCAACCACATACAGACTTGTAGTTCCTCCTGTTTCTTCTCCTTTCTGCATCCATTAGTGTATTGGCACTACAGAAAGGCACCCAGCCGTGCCCATTTCCCAGAAAAAAAAAAAAAAAAAAAAAAAGGTATGACAGCTTCCTCCATGATGCCATCCTACATACACTTTCTTATTTGTGTGCATATGCTGATAGTGGGACCCTTTCAGGACTGCTTGTTTGTTTGTAAGGTCCACCCTTTTCACATCACCCTGAACATCTTGCTTGTTTTTATAATGCGCAGCAAAAGGAATTCTAGTAAAAGGTGTGGCATGATAATTTGGTAGGTAATAAAGACATTAGATATAAATTAGCACTGCAGAAAAAGAATAGAGAAGAATGGAGAAGGAAAGACCAATGAAAAACAGAAATGAAAAATGAGATTGGGGGCGGATGAAAGCAAGTGTTGCCAAATACATAGTCATTGAAAGACAGAGGAGATCCTGGTGTTATTGTAGTATTACTGTCAGCTGGAGCCTTGGATGCCACAATGATCCTCACTCCAATGGGACAGAGCAAGAGAGGGAACAGCCAAATTGCCAGCTTCCCCAAAGTGAGATCAGGTAGGTCTAGTATAGGAGTTTGTTCTATCTGAGACATAATTCTATTCCCTTGTTTTTGATTATCACTTCATGCATTAGCAGATACTAAAATATTTTATACTGCCTGGAGTCTCTGCAGCTTTTTGACCCCAGTTGTGTGTTCGGGTCATAAGCAACTGGCTTCTCTGTCTCATCATCTTGTTCTGTTTTAGCCTTAGCCCTTCAGTATCATTCATATTGCATGATAATTTGTTCAGTATGTGAGAAGCCAAAAATACATGATGGATTTTACAAAAGCAATACTATCTTTTAACTGAGAAGTTAATGTCCAGAACAAAAATTTAAAACTTCTCTCTTTGAACAATCCAGTAACATCTATGGGTTCTTTATAGTTTTTTTTTTTTTTTTAATTAAGATCTAAGTTTTTCACTTTGAATTGGTGAATTGAATCCTAAGTCATCTTAACTTGATCACATCCCTCTCTCTCTATCACATCTCTATACTTCACACTCATGGACTATGTATAGCTGTAATTTTTGATGTATGTTAACTGTCAGACTTAAGTGATTTGCCATATAGTGCCTCAGAAAATATTTTTGTATGATTTCCTGGTGGTGGTGGTCTAATTCTTTTAGGAAACAGGTACTGTAATTTATTTTTCTCAGGGACAGTGTTAAAAATGGCAATCTGTGTTTCTCATATTTTCCTAATTTATCCTTATTTAGTTATTTCCAGAAAGACTTCTCAAACTTTACTTAAATAACAGTTTATTCTGTATATTTTTTTGTATGTGATTTTTCTTGTAGCTGTAGAATTCCTGTACATGTGATGAACTGTATACAAACGCCATAATACCTTTCCTACCTAGTGCATGTAATCTATTGAAATTTGAATACCAGATATTTTATATCATATATGTTAGAGGGAGTTCATATTGAAACAAGCTGTGAAAAGTAAAGCATTAACAACAGAAAAATAATTACTGAACAGCATACCTAATTTGTGGAAATTAAACAGACTTCAAGGATCTCGAAAGTATGTTTCTGACAATCACCTAAAGGCATCCCTCAAGCCAGCAAAAAAAAAAAAAAAAAAAAAAAAAAAAAGGAAAGAAACTACATTCACACAGTCCTTCACTGTGATTTTGAGATTTTTTTGGCCTACTTAGCAAATGATTTAGGAATCCTCTTTAAAAAAGGGACATGTAGTAGTGGGAAAATTAACATTATTTTACATTTGTTAAAATTAATTTAACAAAATTGCATTTTGAGATATTCTTGGGTTAAAAAGTCCCTTTTTCTATTTTGTGTGTGTGTAGGAAAAGTGTCAGGAACACTGAAGGGATCTGAAGACTGGAATTGTAGGGTATCATGGAAAGGGGAGCAGTCTGGATAAATGAACAGATCAAAATGTGTGGATTTAATGAAGGGAAAGAGTAGACAGAAGAAGGATATATATATATATATAAAAGCTTGTAATGAATAAATAGTGTGTGTTTTGTTTTGGTTAACTTTTTAGTCATCTTCTAGAATGTTTAATGAGGTAATGGAGTGATAAACAATTTATTTACAATAGGTCAAAGAGTCTTCAGGAAACATAATTTTCCATTAAAAAAGACCAGATGCGTAATAATGAAAGCATACTCTAAGAATGTCTTACAAAATCCAACAGTGTGACTTGCCTATTCAAGGCAAGTCTATCACTGCCTATTTAAAATCCAGATTTTTTGATGAAGTAAGAGTACAAATAAGTCATCAAAGAAAGAAAGAAAGAGAGAAAGAGAGAGAGAGAGAAAGAGAGGAAGGAAGGAAGAGAGGAAGGAAGGAAGAGAGGAAGGAAGAGAGGAAGGAAGAGAAGAAGGAAGAGAGGAAGGAAGAGAGGAAGGAAGAGAAGAAGGAAGAGAGGAAGAGAGGAAGGAAGGAAGGAAGGAAGGAAGGAAGGAAGGAAGGAAGGAAGGAAGGAAGGAAGGAAGGAAGGAAGGAAGGAAGGAAGGAAGGAAGGAAGGAAGGAAGGAAGGAAGGAAGGAAGGAAGGAAGGAAGGAAGGAAGGAAGGAAGGAAGGAAGGAAAAGAAGAGAGAAGGCAATATGGAGGGCACTTAGTAAGAATACACAAATTTTAATGAAATGTCTGAGGTCAGAGGACATACTAGCTAACTGTGTGTGGTTATAGCAGGTTATTCATATTTACAAAATCAAAGCAAAAGCAGTTTTTTGAATATTATCACATAAAATAAACTGCAAATGAGACATCTTGTGATAACTTACAATTCTATATAAGTAATTTTTTAAAAAGTTTTAGAAACTCCTTAAAAGCAGCAAAAATGCACAGAGAATAGCAATCAGTTTTATAAATATGTAAAATAAACAAACAGAGAACAATAGCAACAGCAAAACGGTAAAATGGGGCTTTAATAACAGGAGTAGCTGTTTGCATGTTGCTTCTAAGATTAAGCATGCATGAAAAATTATCATTCATTCATTTCATTCATTCATTACATTCATGTTCTCTGGTACAAACACAGAACCACATGAAAAAGGTTTAGGCAAAATACTAAGTAAATTTCTTGATAGTCCAGAATGACAGGTTACAGTTTTGCCACAATGCACAGTAGAAAACATAAGAGAATCTTATCTTCTTTAGTTAAAATAATGGCAAAGATGAACAACTCCTCAAGAAAACTTATTCTTAGAAAATAATGGATACTGAAGTTATATAATAGGATATAACTATGTGATAGGATAGGAAGGAATTGTAGGAAACATTGTAAGACCAATACCAGATATATGGCGGCCATTTTTAAGATCCTCTATAACAAGTATCATTCACAAAGCACAGTGATATAACTGTTACGTTAATAAACTAATAGATTAACTATTTAAAAATGATTAGCCTGAACTAGTTGCTTTTTGTTATGCTTTTTTTCTTTTTTTTTTCTGTATGCTAGGAAAAGAGATGGACTTTTTTAGAAAAAAAATTAGAATCTAGTTTGCTTTCCTGTGTAAGATAGTCATAATAAACATTTCTGCACAAGTTAAACTGTATGAAAAGATTCCTACACTTGCTTAGAGCACCTGGTTCCACAGGCAGCTAAAATTTATGTGCAAGTTAGG
Organism: Tinamus guttatus; assembly: GCF_059628265.1. Taxonomy (NCBI): domain Eukaryota; kingdom Metazoa; phylum Chordata; class Aves; order Tinamiformes; family Tinamidae; genus Tinamus; species Tinamus guttatus. Next base: position 201,176 of record NW_028289228.1, on the reverse strand, counting down.
CAGAGTAGACTGTTTCTTTCCATTAAAAAAACTGAACAAAATAAAGGATTTAGTTACATTGACTACAGCAAAAATTAAAATATTTAAGCTCCATATCCTGTTAAGGTCTTTTATCTAGCTAACACTGTGTTTCCTAAAGATTAAAATTTATTTAGAATTTTTCATCACACATAGCAAATCTGATAACCATAAATATGCCTTAATATTTCCACTATATACCTGTCTGTTAGGAAAATTAACAAGATGTAGATCCATAGACCTGATTATCCAAAAAAATTACTTTGTCGAATAGCACATATCTTGCCAGCCAGCCTTTTCAAATTAATGTTCTGAAAGAAGTGGAGCTATGCCAGTAATCATATCAGTTTTTCCTTTCATGTCCCCTGTGATGATTATGCTGCAGAAAATATAATGTATTTATTCTTATATGTTCATGTGGAAAGAACAATGCACTTGGTTTTATGTATGAATGTAGTAGTGAGCTGAATCACATGTTGTTACAGGTTTTTCAAGTGTATTCTTTGAGCAGATGTATGAGGTAATGACTATTGCCACATTACTTTTTTGCACAACTCCACCCCTTTACCATCCATTTTGTATTTTATGTGTTAGTCTATCTGCTACTGATCTATCCAAAAACAAGGGGGAGTCGACTGCAAGATAATTACATTCAGCAATGTACTCTGACTGTGTTATGGATTAAACCTTCTGCCTGTAACCAAAATCTACCTGAACTGCTGTTTATCTTTGCTTCTTGTGGTTTAACATTGTAAGTAAATATGGAGTAAGATTGCATTCTTTCACAAAAAACCCAACTCCTGTATAACTAACTAAATATGTGATAATTTGGAGTTACTAATTTCATAAACGTATTATGACACATTTATGTCCACTGATTTCTGTTCTCTTACCTTTGAATAATGTCTTATTCTTGCACCAGATTTTAACAAAATTTTACCAGATAATTTACATATAAATACAGAGACATACTTCTTGACATGAATACTTTGAAAATATAGGAAAAAAACCCTACTATCATTAATGTTTACAATATATATCTTTTTCCATGGCAAATTTTCCTGTCCCATGGCAGGGCATTTGTAGTTTTTCTAGAAGTCCAGATTATAATAGATGGCCTTCAAAGAAATACAGAGTAGAAATGATAGGAGTATGCATTCCGAAAGTCCTACTAACACTTGAGAAAAAAACAGACACAAAAAAAAAAACCCACAAAAAATATAATTAACAGTGTACCATTTCAAAAAAAAAAAAAAAAGAAAAACAGGAGAAAGGAAAAAAAATCTAAACTGCATAAAGTTCTGAATGAAAAAGTAAAAATAATTTCAGCTAAAGTTTCCAAGAAGCATTATGAATACAATAGCAGCTAAAAAGGCAAAAAGGATGAAGGAAACGATAATTTTAGCTTTGACTAGACTTCTGGCAATGATGCTAGAAAGAGAAAAATAGGTTTTGCAGGAAAGCATGCACTGTAAAGTTAAACAACTTTCTCATTAGGCAGAAATGAGGAGAAGGTAAACTGAATTTTTTAAGAGTGAAAAGAGGCAGCTGGTAGAATACACAAGGCAAAAATAATTGAAGAGAGAAGCCATGAGGAACCCAAACTCCCACATTGTCTTCAAAAGTCGAATGAGCCTTCATGCTGATGACATCCCAAGCTTTGAAACTGAACATCCCTCAGTGCTTTCATTAATAAGGGAGACTCTTCATACAAGCAGAAGAGAATACAGCTTTTCTTTTTCTTTTTCTTTTTTTCTTTTTCTTTTTCTTTTTTTTCTTTTTCTTTTTTTTCTTTTTCAAGACTCTGGGCAAGTGAAATTCGGCCTTTGCTATTTGTGACCTGTCATTCAGCAGCTGTAATGGAGCTAGGCATTGTCCTTTATGTGGCTTTAAATAGGCACACTAAAAGAACATAAATACTGATTTTATTCATTTTTCTTATATCCTGATGAAATAAGACAAAGAAAAAACTCAGGACATAAAATAGAATTATCATTGGTATAATACAAGCCTCCAAATGTTTCTGAAGTCAGTGGAAATCTCATCATTGCGTTAACAGGTTGGTAAACTGCCCCCAGATTATTATTTTCTTGTTGTTACTTAGTGGGTTATTCAAATGACATATGAAATCTGTCAATGGCTTATCCATGTATATTAGAATAATCTCATACAGGAAATTAAATTGAATTAATTGAAGCTTTGGTGTTATTGTCAGGGATTTGTGTTTTCTACCACAGCTACAGTAATCTGATGGGACTTGTCATAAGTACGCAATCGCTGGTGGCACTATGATGTTACTAGCAATTGTCAGCAAACTAAAAATAAAAAATGCAAATATTGCCCATTGGCTAGATCCATCCTGTATATGTCAGTATAAAGGACAAGATATTGCAAGACTGTTCTTCCATATTTTTAGCAGTCAGCATAATATAGACGGAGAGAAGATGTCAATTCACTTTTCACTATGCTTACTCAATCTAAAGATGAATTACAATCCAATAATCTCAGAAATCATATATTCTGTCCATATTGCAATTTAGTAACAAGTAAATGAATAAGTAAAGCATACAACAGCTGAAGAATCACACATTTGCATAAAAGCCAAACTCCTGGAAGTTTTTTCCCTGGTTATACAGGAGTTACCTAAATGTTAACCCAGTTTGGAGAGGACATAAGGCAGAACGACCCCCTTGCTATTCCAAAGGGAACATTACTGTATTTTTCTTTTGCAAACAAGCAGTTCCTATAGGATGTATTCACAGCTAGCCCTTCTCCTGGTGAACCAGCTGGGGCAGGTTAAGGCTCAGCATAACCACATAGGTCAGTCAGCTGCTAAGGAGACTGCACAAGTAACTGAGGGACTCTTGTTCCTCAAACTTCTGTGTGAGAATCCTAAACTTACTCTTTGTAGCTGAGTATTTTTTGGAACACTCTGCAAGGACACATCCTGCCCCCCAAAGAACCTATTGCTGCCACAGTGTTCTTAGTGCATCCCCCTGAGGAGTTCTGTGGCAATCACTGCTTCTCATCAGCATAAAATGGCTATTTTCAATAAAGAATTTTTAACTTATTGATATGCTTGAGTAGACAGTATTCAGAAATTAAATATACTCTCAGAGTAGCAATGCTGTCCGCTAACAAAGCACTAAAAACACAAATGCTTGAATTTGTCCATTGATGTGGACACCAATGAACAAGAATGCATCTTAGATAATTTATCTTTTATGGAAAAAGATAAATAAAAGTAATAATTGAAATAGGACCATATTTTTATTTCCCCTGTAGTGAAAAAAAAATATTATTGCTATTTGTTATTTTGTTCTCATGAGTCACTTGTTAAAAATAAATTGAACTCTTTATATATGTTAATGAATTCTAAATTTCTCTCTCAAAAGCCTGCAAAAGGAAAAATATCCCAATAAATATTGAAAAAGGCCAAAAAAGAAAACTGCTAAAATAAAAAATAATAGAAAAATGGTCTCCATCAAGTCATTATTTTAAAAGGGATACCATAAATTTGTATTAAGTCTTTTCTTTATTTTCATTTTTTTAATAATGTATTTTGTGTGCCAGTACAATATCGACCTGTGCATCACTGACAGAAATAGTATTATTGATATGGTATAATTTATTCCCTGAACCCAGTGATCACAAAAAATAATCAGAAATTTGTTTTAATAAATGTTTAACATGTGCACAGATTTTGCTCTCTGCAACCATCTCTTAACCTCAAGTCCTCCTATTAAGTGTTATAAATCTTCAGTTTACTTGTAATATGTCTTAATTTCCATCTATCTTTCCACATAAACACAAACTGGTAAGCCTTTCAAGTTTCTAGAGAAAAAGAAAAAAAAGAAAAAAAAAGCTTTATGTAGTGAAACTACTAAGAGTAGTTTTTTGAGTTTGTTTGTTTTGTGTTTCGGGAGTGTGTTTATTTTTCTGGCCATTGTTTATTCTGAAAAGTATTTGAATGTCCTGTATTTAGTCCTATTGTTACATGGAGTGCAGTGAAAAACTGGAAGCACAGAGGTGGCATGCAGGTTATTCAGGGCCTGAAGAGATTATTAAACCAATGTTTTATTCCAGATTTCTCAGGTTCTCAGTGCTCATACATTTCAAATCGTCCTCTCTAATCTACAGCTCCATGTAGACTACCTCCACCTCAGCACACAAAAGATATTATGTGCTTTCTTAATTCAAAGTTCATAGTCTGAGATCCAGCTCCTATACTGATATGAAGTATATTCATCAGGGTTCAGGTGAGGAGCAACTGATTCACCTGAATCTTCTGGTTCCCTTGTTCATAGCTTTCAGTGAGCTCTGATTTATTCAGTAGCCATGTAGTGGATGTGTGAAATCTGTTAGCATTCTCACCTTTAATAGAAACCATTTTTGAACTGTATGGGGTTAAAGATGACTCCCTTCATATATATATGTTCTTCCATATATAGATCGCCCAATGAAGTTCCCTTCCCAATTCTCTCTATATGTAGAGTAGCTAAGCAGTTTTGCCCTGTTAAACCACATTTATTAGAGAGTTAAAATATACAGAGGATCCAAATAAACAGACAATATTTTGTAAAATAATATCATCTCTTTGTTTTCTTCAGGAACAAGATGGATGGCAGATGCCAAGAATCTAACTTAGGAGAGTATAATTAAAAATGTGCAACTTTTCTCACAATCTATCTAATTTATATATTCTGTTTAAAGCAAAATGCTTACGTATCCAGTAATGCTTTTCAACACATTTTTATTGGCTGAATGTTGCATTTTCATCGCCTCAACACTAACTGCATCAGAAAGGCCACAACACTGCCAGAACTCAGCTTTGCAAATATCTTACAATTTTTGATATTAACACATCCTGACCTCATAAATGTTATAACAGAATGCTTCATGATTAAACACCCACTTTACACACATTTTAATCTAGCAGGTTAATGTGTTACAAAGTTTATTGAATTATGACTCCATTAGCAAAAATAAACTGTTGTATATACTACCCTACACTCCTTTTTTTCCTTCTTTTGCAAATAACAACACTCTTAATTATCTAGGCTTCTCAGGAACTTAATTGCTTTCTGCTTGCATAACTACCAGACCTGAATATAGAGAATAATTTTCTTCATGTAATTGCTAATTTTATATAGGAGGCTGCTGTAATGTAGTATACAAGATGAACTTTCACCCCAATAGTTTAGTAATTTCTCTCTTCTGTGATCTACACTACTGTAAAATCTCCAGGACCCCACATTACTTGACAACTATCAACATAGATACATCAACATACATAACATAAACAAAGTTTCTCATTGTATGAACACTCACTAAAATTAAAGTGAATCATGGCATTTTTAAACAGGACCATAAGATGGCTTGGACTCTGGAGCAGATCTTCCTTTTACCTTTTAAATACCTTTCTCAAAACCCCAAGAATTTTCTTCTCACCATGATGTGCAAGGATTTACTAGAAGATATAGCAAAGCAGAAACTGGGATTTGGGGCCAGGGTAGAGGGTTTTTTTTTTTTTTAAAAATAAAGGTGACTGATGATGATACAGAATAGAAAGTAGGGATTTGTAAACACATCTTACCTGTCACCCATGTATTTGCAAAGCAGGTTCTTCTCTTTACACTTGATGCTAGTCCATCAGGCTTTTACCAGAGTTTGAATTTGTCACAAGCTGCATTATTTAATGTGGATATCTAGGAAGTACCTCTAACTCTGCTTGCATTTGTGCTTCACTTCTTAAAAAAAAAAAAAAAAAAAAAAAAAAACTAATTATAAACAATCCTACAACTTTAATAAAAGTTTTTTAAAAAAAAAATGAATATTTGATTGAAAAGCTTTAAGATTAGAACAATATCTAGCAACTTCCTCAGATTTCATGATAAATACATATAAATATAAGAGCTGACAAAAAATCAGCAGAGACAGGCAATTCTGAGAAAGTGGCAGAGATATTTCATTTCATTTCCTTGGCTATTCAGCTTGCTCTTTTGTCAGCATTATTTTTTTCCTCCTCTGGTGTTTCTTTTCAATTTATTTAGGTTACTTACTGGTGTTTTTCCTATGCTGCTGACTCTGTGCACAGTGACAGCCTGCTCAGAGGACCACAGATGCTGGGTCAGAGTTCCAATATAAGCTTCCTACAGACATGTTCAATTGCCTTATTTTTTCAGTATTTTGATGGCAAGACAACAATAAAAACTCATGAGTATCTCCTTTAACAGAGATAAGAATGTGTCAGCTATCACCAAAATGATGCTGTGGCGTTTTGCAGCCCAGCTGAATGCTAAATAGTCATGGAACCTAATCTATATCAATGGGAAAATAAACATGTGAAAACAGAGGCTTCAACACCAATCTCTCTTTGTCCTAATTTCAAAGCATTTTTGGAGATTTAGAAGTATAAGGATAACATTTTTTCTATGGTAATATTTCATTTTAACACACTGAAAACCCATAGTTTCAATATGTCCTGCGCATATGTTTTTAATAAAACACATTCTTATTTACTGTTCTTAAAATGAAAATTAATTACCAATGAACTCTAGAAAGAGCTTTACTCAACATCAAAAAGCCAACTAAAAACAAGATTAAGTAAGTGCATTAAAGACAAGATTTAATGCATTATTCTTCATCAAGGTGGGAGTTGTTACTTGAACAGGAAGTATAATTGTGATTAGAATCTCTTATTCCACCTTGAGTTTTAAAAATTTTATTTTAATACCAAGGCTGAGTTAACAGTCGCTCTAAGTAACTTGCTCCATAAGCAGTAAAAAGAAAAAAAAAAAAAAAGTCTGTTCTTCAAAAACACATCTTCTGTTAACACATCTTCTGTTCTTCTAAAACACATGGAAAATCTGCCCTATTGGGAGAGGCTGACGGAACTGGGCCTGTTCAGCCTGGAGAAGAGAAGGCTGAGAGAGGATCTAATCAGTGTCTAGAAGTACCTCAAGGGAGGCAGTGGGGAGGATGGTGCTGGCCTCTTTTCACTGGTGGCCACTGACAGAACTAGAGGTAATGGCCACAAACTGAAACACCAAAAGTTCCACATGAAAAGGAAAAATTTCTTAACAGTGAGGGTGACAGAGCACTGGAACAGGCTGCCCAGGGAGTTTGTGGAGTCTCCTTCTCTGGAGATCTTCAAAACTCGCTTGGATGCAGTCCTGTGCCACATGCCCTAGGTGCCACGTGCTCCGTGTGCAGGGAGGTTGGACTAGATGACATCTAGAGGTCCCTTCCAACCTTAAGCATTCCATGATGATTCTGTGATGAACACTTTATTTGGTAGTTGGATTCACTGCTATCTAGTGAGGTGATTAAAAAGGGGTTCATTCTGTAGTTTCCCCTAATATAAAGTGTTCCTTCCTCTAGCACCTCTTCAATTTTCATGAAACCAAAAAAAAAAATACTAATCTTAAGAACAAACAAACAAACAAAAGTTAAAGCATGAATCAAAATATATTGCATGAAATCCATACCCCCTGGTCCTATTGGTAATTAAGAAGTTAACATACAGTATCTTCTTATCAGTGCTGAGTAAAAGCAATAATAGGCAGCCTTAACAGTAAAGGTCTGTAATCCATATCAGTTTTTTCAGACTGACACTGCAGTCAGATATTAAAGGAATATGAAATGATTCTATCTCAATATTAGCATTACTTATTCAGATCTGGTACAAAAGAGCAGCTGGCTTCAGCTCCCATAATTGAAATGCCCACAGACAGGATAAACTAATCTTTTTCTTTACTTTTTTTTTTCTTTAACCCTGATGAATATCAAAGGATTTTTCTACACATTTTCCAGCACAAACTCTTAAAAGTGATAAATTATTATATTCAGGTTTTTGTAATTTACTATATCTTCACTTTTTTTTTTTTTGAAAGAACTATGATAGGAAAATATCCTGCTAAAAGGTTGTGAACACATAGAATAGCAATAACAAAACATGAGAGACAATAGAGCTCATCTCAAATAATTTCTGAAGTTCTTCTAGAAGGAGCATGAACTTTCTGTCTGGAAGTATATCTAGCATATACTGTATATCTAGTAAAGAAAGCTATGTTTTTCTGCTCCTGGCCTTGCGTGTGCTTTATTTTATTTTACTTTACTTTTTTTTTTGGGTGGGGCAGGGGGGGAAGCAGGAGGAAGGGAAGGAGTTGTTTGTTAATGTAGTGCATGGCTTCTCTATCTACTGGATGCTAAATTAAAAATAGGACAACAATTTAAAATGGAATAATTTTCAGAGAATGAAATTATTTCAATTACTATGCCTGTAACTATGTAAGAAAATAAAAAGTAGTGAAAGACAGAGCATTTCCAAATTGTTCAAGCTACTTTGCATATATGTCTTGTCTCAATTTGTCTTATATATGTCTTGTCTCAATATATGTCTTTCCTGAGAGGGAGGTATTTGTCTAGCAAAAACAAATTCACTGACTGCTTCAAAAAATGTGTTCACTATGTGAACACAGGCAAAACTTTTCATTAAGCAATTCCAATGCTGCTAGTACAGTTTCCAATGGATGGACTTCATGCACTGGGAAAACTCCACAAAATGTGATTATTACAATCACCATTCCCATGGTATTCCATGCAGATGGAAGTATGAGTTCCCTAATAGCTCCAAGGCTTCAGCATTATTTTTGTTATATTTATTTAAGAACAGAAAACGGCCATTGTGGGATTCCTGAAGGCCAGTGGTCATGCTGTGAGCAAGCCAGGCAGGCGCCAAACCTAGATAAAAGTGCAGATAGGTGTCAGACCTAGATAAAAGGGCAGATGGGTGCCAGGTGGGCACCAGGGTGCCGGACCTAGCTTAAAAGGATGAAAAGACTGTTGAATAAAAGATAAGGAACAATCAGATAAGGAGTCAAAGAGTTGAAGACAAACAGGAAGAGGGGGAGAGTCGTTAAATGTGAGGACATGTGGGCACTGTTAGTTAGCCTAGTTAGATGCATAGACGCCGGGTCTTAACCAATCATTGTAAAGAAGCGCTCGCGTGTACGGGGAAGTCTTGCATATAAGCACGATTGGAAACCTGAATAAACTGGCACTGCTTGATCACATTGATCGTGTCTGTGGTGTCCGAGACCCCCGCGTCGACAGGCCATATGACAAGAAAAATGAATAAATGCTACCGAACATGATACTCAAGCCTATGAGGTAAATGATGGAGAACATCCAAAACAGGAATATGTTAGAAGTGTGAGCATTGCAGGACTCGAACTGGTTGCTCCTCTGCCCAGTTTTCACAGTCCGCAGCTAACATCTATGCAGTCCCAATATATTAATGGAGAGGACGTGTATGACCAGAAACATTATGTCTTTTATTTTAAATGCCAATAGGCATCAATATTGTGGAGGCTCGTTCAAAGACAATAGTACCTTGTTAGCAGATAGTTAACTGTAAGAATGTCAGTCTTCTCAGCAGATGGGGGACAGAGCCGAAAAAGGAGGAGGACTGCAGAACACCTCCCCCTGCCCCGTGTGAGGAATGTCTTATCAGAAGAAAAGAAACAAAGCCAGGACAACTGCACAGGTGGCAAGATGCTGATTGGTTGTAAGCTTTGCAACACTTGTATTAAGAAAGTATAAAAAGAGGTTGGTTTAAAAATAAAGTCTCACTCTGCACCCCAGACTGAGTCTGTGTCTTCACAAGGTGCAACAAATATTATTCAGGATATACTGAATTTAAAATGTGCGACTCAGGTCAGATTCCAAGATGATCACACCTAAAATTCAGACACTGGCAGCACTTGAGGGGATTGCAAGAGAAAGGGATAACCGCTGGATTAATGAATGTATTACTAGGGATTTTATCATCATCCTTTTATTGCACATTCTGATCACAGGAATATAGTAAATGGCTGAAGTGAAACAGACTGAAACCCAAGTCTTCTCATACCTTAAGAGAAACTCACAGGTTGCATCCTGTGTGCCAGGTCTGCATGCCATTCACAAGTGTTTAATCTTTCTGTCTTCCTTTGAACCTAACATAATTAACAGTGATTCCCAGATCAATATGGCTTAAGCTCCCTCCTTCCCCACAATTTTTAGTTGGAGGGACGCTTAGAGATTTCCAATTAGGAAGCAATGGCTCAAGAAATGTATGTTAGAATGGTATATTTTAAACAGCCATGATCAAACTCAATAGTCTTAATACCATCTAAGGACCCTAATAAAAATAGCAATCAGCTAGCTTTATTTATAGTAACTTAATCAGTCTTTACTTGATCTTTCTATAGTTTTTTTCTACTCTTTTTTTTTTTTAAAGATTAATTTTCCTGCTGTCTCTAGATATGATAGGAGGGTGTGCTTGGTTTGATAAGCTTATTAAAACATCCTTAAATTGGACCTTTTATTTACATTAGTGCTTAAAATCTTGACTGTCGTTCAAACAGGCTTTCTTTCCATCACATCCTTAAAGCATGAAAACAAGAGAAATGACATTGTGTATTCAATACTGATTTGTATTTAGGGGAGCTGTCTAGTAAATTATTAGACTCTGCTCTGGAACAATGTTTTTTAAATGTTGGCAGATTTCTTGTTATGCTTCCTTTTTCTGTTATTGTGGAACGATGTTTATTAGATTCAGTGAAATTTGCAGTAGCAGCTTGAAGGAAATCTGATGCTCATCTTATGGACTTTAAGCTTTGAGAGTAACAGGAAAATCTTGCTGTGAGTGATCAGTGAGCCAAACTTTAGCTATACCATTTAATTTAGTCAAGACAGAGTCAGAGCTTCCTAAAGAACTTCCTCTGAAGCAACCAGGAGAGGAAGTGGAAGGGTAAGTTTTTCAGATCGAGTTATTAATGCCTTTCCTGTGTTTTTTTTTTTTTTTTTTTTTTAGCATTGGTTTTAGGACATTCAGAGAGTGACTGTATCTATGTGGAAAACTCTGCCCTATCTAGGCAAAGAAGCATGAGGACCTGACTTGCTCTTTTCAGGCAAGCTGATATTTTCTCTTAGAATTATATTCTGATATGCAACATAGTTTTATTGTTTCCAGCTTCTGCTGCTTGGTGGTGAGACTCTTACTGTAAGTGTTCTGTTGGATTTCTGGATCAGAAATGAGCGGAATGCTCAAGTTTGTGTACTCACCAATAAGGGGATTTCCCCACAGTCTGACTGAAGAGCAGGACAAAGGGAGGGGAGAGACTGAGCGTAGCCATGAGTGAGTGGGACAAAAGAGCCATCTGCCAAGAGTTGGGGGCCTTTACAAATAAGAAAAATAAGGGAATTCCCCCACATTCTTCAGCAAGGGGGACAAAGGACTCAGGTGACCTTAGGTGAGAACAGATGGCAGGAGGCAGGAGTTTGGTATAGGCGGGCCAGGAAGGCTGTAACTTCTGAGTACCTTGGCCAATGGGGAAAAGGAGAAGGTGTCCCTTGGTCGGGAAATAAGGAGAAAAGGGGGGGCTGTGTCCTCCAGCAATGTGAGACACCTCACAGGGATATGCCTGGTGGACTCTCTCTTTATTCAAATAAAGTTTTAGGACTCCTCTGTCTCCTTTTTGGACATTCAGTTCTTGACAGCGAGATTTTCCACACAGAAATATCTTTAATTTTTTCCCAAAGTCTTAAAATACATATTTTGTAATCATTTGAATTTATTTCATCTTCTAGTTAACTAAAATCTGACATGAAATGTTTTACTGCATTATTCTTGTTTTAATTTGATGTTTTTTTCCTAAAGGCTTTAGATGGGGAAATAGCATTTTCTTTGAAATTTTATTTCATTGCTATGTAAATAGTTGTAAGCAAAAAACTATCACTTTGATGCACTTAAATATGCAAAGTGAACTACACAAGTCAAATTTGAATATATACTAATAAAATACATTGGGCATATTTATTTTTGCTGTACTTGATTAAATTGGCTCCTTATATATGAAGAATATCATGTCTGTGATTCTCATGAATAAGAGGCTCAGTGCTTCATAGAATGCACATCAAATTAGCAAGTCATGCTGATTTCCGTCCCACGTTTTTGGAACATCATCCAATAGTTATTGGATTATTTCCTAATTACTAACAAAGTGTTGTGCATTAAGGGAAGTTCTGTTTATTTATATGAGATAATATTAGTGGGGGTTGATATTTATAGATCCTGTATGCCTCTACATATATCATAGAGTAATTGAAACTTCAAGAGTTCAAACATACATGTTCCCTGCAATTACCCTTTTATTTTTCCTTTAGTCAAACACTTAAATAACACATTAAATGTCATATATTAGAAAATCTAATGTTCTTTGAAATGCTGAAACAGCACAAAATGTTTTGTCATTGTTGTTGTTTGCTTTAAGATTCTTAGTACTTATAAACTGTTAGAATTTTTTGAACTTTGCCTCCTCATTCACTTCTGAAAAAAAATCTCCCACATCTTGTAATTATTAACCATATTTATTAAACATGCAGACTTCTACATAAGTTGACTATTTGGATAATCCAAAAATTAAGGCAGAAAAATAGGACTTGCAACCAATATGCAGATGCTAAATGCTATGAATAACTTACATAATACATTTTCTTTTCTCTTTTGTTGTTTCTGACCTGGTAGCATTTAAGTTATTCATGTCAAGAAATGGAAATTACTTCAAAATCCTTGATGAAGAAAAAAAAATATTTGCTATTTATAGTTCTGATGAGTAATCTGAAAAGATTACTGCAAAGACTTTCTCAGGAAGAAAGGTGGGTGCAGGAAACGGAAAGGTTCTTTTAACTAGCTTTGTAAATCTGAGAATAAGTAATCATGACATAAAATTTATCCTATTTTTTTTTTGATTTACTAGCTAGGCTAGTAAATTAAGATAGTTAAGATTATTTTTTGGAAAAAGAGCCTATAAAATGGACTTAAGTCATTGTGACTCAATCTCCCAGGACATTGACCTATGATGAATTAATCTGTTTTTAAAAGATTCATAATTAATATGTGTGAGACTTCAACAATGTAAACATTTGAAAAAATTAACCGTTATGCTAGACACTGAAGTACTGTAATATTCATTTTTCTTTCTATTTATCCAAAAGTATGGAGAGATATAACAAACGGGTAAATGGTAGATAGTAAGAGCAAAAGCATGTAATGTCTTGCTCTAGGATTTCAGTTCGGTATTGTTAACCTGTTCTGCTTTCTAACACATTGAGAAAGTAAATTTGATGGAGATTATATAAGCATGTGATTGGATAAATGGCAAATGGCATTGATACAGTGGAAAATCTACTTTATTGATACTGGATGAAGATATATTTTTAAAAAGATTCATTTTACTAATATGAATTCAAACTGAATTACCTTTAGGTAAGATTCAGAAGGTATGAGCAGAGTTTTCTTTTCAACCAGCGTAATTCATTTTAGTCAATCACTAGTAACATTTTTGGCTAGATTACATTCATGTATATGTAAACTAGAACGACTCACATTAAACATGCCCCATGATACCCTGTATTTTCTGGCAGCAAATTGGATTTCCCAGCAGTTCTATCTCCTCCTGTGCTAACCATCCATGCAGAAAGTACAGCTGTTGGTGGGCAGCTTAGAAATTCAAATGTTATACTTGAAAAATCAGGACAGCATGACTTCTTCGTCAGGGCATCCTACAATGTCTATATAACAGAGGTAACAGTACTTTGGCACAAAAGGTGTATAACTCATGCCTTTTTTGCTGTTGGCAGTGAAGTGCTCCCCTGTATAAGCATAAGCTTAATTTTTGCCATGAATGAGACTCTCTAAAATTAATTAATTTTAGTTGCAAATAAGTTCAGGTGAAATTGTGTCGTGTGCTACCTTGGCTTTCGATTTTTAAAATTACTAGTGGCTACTACTAACACTCTGAACCAAAGAAATCAGTTTGGAATAAGAACAGGAGTGTTATTGAGACAGTCCAACAACTTTTATTGGAAACTACAGACACACATTAGGAAAGCTACTGTGACTCAGTAGTCACAAACTCTTTCATAACCATAAAAGACCTTTACGAGATCAAATGTTTGAGTGGAGCTTAGAAAATCATATAATCATAGAATGCTTAAGGTCGGAAGGGACCTCTAGAGGTCATCTAGTCCAACCCCCCTGAACACACAGGGTCACCTAGAGCATGTGGCACAGGACTGCATCCAAGTGGGTTTTGAAGATCTCCAGAGAAGGAGACTCCACAACCTCTCTGGGCAGTCCCAGTCTGGGCAGTGCTCTGTCACCCTCACTGTTAAGAATTTTTTCCTCAAGTTCTTGTGGAACTTTTGATGCTTCAGTTTCTGTCCGTTTCCTCTAGTTCTATCAGTGGCCACCAGTGAAAAGAGGCCAGCACCATCTTCCCCACTGCCTCCCTTGAGGTTCTTATAGACACTGATTAGATCCCCTCTCAGCATCCCCTTCTCCAGGCTGAACAGGCCCAGCTCCCTCAGTCTTTCCTCATAGGGCAGATGTTCCAGGGCCCTGATCATCCTTGTGGCCCTGTGCTGGACTCTCTCCAGCAGCTCCACATCCCTCTTGTATTGTGGGGCCCAGAACTGGACACAATACTCCAGATGTGGCTTCCCCAGGGCTGAGTAGAGGGGCAGGATCACCTCCCTTGACCTGCTGGAGACTGTCTTCTTAATGCACCCCAGGATGCCATTGGCCTTCTTGGCCACGAGGGCACACTGGTGCCTCATGGTCAACTTGTCGTCCACCATGACGCCCAGGTCCTTCTTTGCAGAGCTGCTCTCCAGAAGGTCGGTCCCCAGCCTGTACTGTAATTACTTCTCCCCAGGTGCAGAACCTTGCACTTGGTCTTGTTGAATTTCATGAGGTTTTTCGCCGCCTAGTTGCCCAGTCTGTCTAGCTCCCTCTGGATGGCAGCACAGCCCTCTGGGGTATCTGCTACTCCTCTCAGTTTGGTATCTTCAGCAAACTTGCTGAGGGAGCACTATGTGCCTTCATCCAGGTCATTGATTAATAAATTGAACAGTACTGGCCCAAGGACTGACCCCTGGCGGACAACACTACCTACAGGCTAAAGTCGTGTTTATTAAGTGCATAGCTAGCACTAGCTACGGGCCTCCAACTAGACTCTGCACCGCTGATCACCACCCTCTGGGCTCTGTCATCCATCCAATTCGTAATGTTCACAATAAACATGTCATTATTCCTTTGGAGAAAAAAAATACAAAATCCACTTCTGTAATATTCAGTAACACTGAATTCAGTAGTCTCCATATTTCTCAACTATTGTTCTCTCAGTTTAAAAAGAAGGAAAAAAAAAAAGCAGAATAAAGGGAAAAAACTGTCTGCCAATGTTTCCTATTTTCTCTTGATCCTCTTCAAGAAAGTGACTCATCCTTAAAAGTATGACTTAGAACTTCATTACAGTGACACCTATATGATGGTAGCCAAAATGAAAACGTCTCATAGGATTCTGTCCTTCTGGTTATGTGAATAATCACAGGAAGGAGTACAGAAACAAACACTGAGAATATCTGAGAACAAATTTCTTCCCTACTCTCTTGCATGTGTGTACCCTATTATTCTACATAATATTGCTACTTTTTACAGGCTTTCTGTCTTTATGATGAACATTTTTTGAGATCTGTTTTGCAAGCTATCAGTAGCTCACCAGGAACGCTGGAGACTCTATTCAAGTCTCTATCCACAGATAATTCATATTCACGTAAAATTATTCATCAGCAGCTTAGCCTGCTCCTTATGAACTAGACAATCACTCTATGTTACCACACTGAAAAACAGGGTTTGGTTTGCTTCTCTGTCTCTCTCTCTTTCTTTTTTTTGGGGGGGAGGGAGGGACTTACTTGTTTGTTTTTGTTTTGTTTTATTTTGTCTTACTGAAATATTGTCATTTTACAAGATGGCTTAAGACTTTTGTAGCTCAATATGAATCGGTTGTCTGAGCCTCAAGCCACTAAGGAAAAGGTATCTCTTACAAAAACTTTAGACATTCTCCCTAGATTTTTTTAAGGCATTTATACTGATGACTTCCTGCATTTACCAGTATTCACTATTTTAAAATTGGTATTTTATAGTCACTAATAACTTGAAGAAGTAATAATAAAATATGAAAATTTTCTGTAAGAACAAATACAGTAAGAAAGTTATGTTTGAAAATAATTTTATCATAATAAATTTCCTACCATCTAGCGTGCTTTCCCCTCCAAATGACAACCTTCACTTTAAAAGGAAGAATGTGGTCCAAATCACATAAAATATTTTCATTAAGAAAGTTTAGGGATTTACTTGCTAATTATATTTAGCTTTAAGTCGAGTTTCCATTTACTAGTCAAAAAAAAAGTCTTTTTAAAATGCCTTTTTTTTTTTCTTTTCCACAGCAATTTTGAGGATTCTTCTCAAAGGAAAAGGCCTATTTCAACATTTACAGTATGAACTATTAAATTATGATATGATTAAAACCAACCATGACAGCAATCAAACATATGATAAAACTCAGCACCTTTTGCACTTAAGAATTCTGAAAAACTTGCAAATTGAAAAAATCATAAACTGGAGAATTCTCTCCTCTGTAATGACTGAGGTAGCCTCTCAGTTGTGCACAATGCTTCTCAGTTGCTTAATAAAAGGAGGAACAAGCTGCCTCAGGCAGTCTGAGAAATACAACTGATACAAAGATGTAAGCTCTCATATTTGAAGATGCTGAGAGACGCTGTGGTTGATAAAAGCAACATACATAGGCAATGGTAAGAAGCTATGGATGCAGTTGACGCTCAAGACAAGGTCTTAGGTTTGGCTTGCTAGGCCTCTTCTGCTTTATTTGAATAAAACTAAAATTCTAGACTATGCACCTAATAAACCTGACTTTAGCTGCTGGATGTATAAGGCTATAATTAAAACAGAAGACAATTTTCTTTGTGTAAATAAATTAAAAATGCTGTACTAGCAAGACATGTGAAAGGCCCATTCATTTAAAAAATACCCATTCATTTAAAAAATAACACTGATATATAGAAAGGGTGTGAAAGTGTGAAAAAAGAAATAGGTCTATACAAGCAACCTTATGTGTTCCGATGGGCTTTGCAATATACTATCAGTATACAGTAAATATCATCTGTAAGGCATTGCTACATTCATCATGCAGGCCAGGCAGTGCTCAACAAAAGAAGCTGAAATTCATTAGTATGATTATTGCTGTTATTACTATTATTACAGTGTAAATTTCCAGGCAATGCACAGACAAACCAGAAGGCATAATTCTCACTAAAGCTATGGCTATGATTATAATTACCTGAAGTAACAGCTTTTGGAATAAATATTTCTAGAAACAGTGTCCAATCATAAAATGTCAAAAAAAAAAAAAAAAAAACAAATACAAAAATTTGAGTTGAAGATGACTTTTTAAAGCTGTAAAGCTGGGTTGTATGTCATATTAAATATTGCTATATACATTCAGTGTTTTTTCAGTTGGAAAAAAATTGTAAAGAATCTTCTCATTCAGTGCCTTATTTTTACAGGTTTTCTTAACATTAGAGTTTTTTACTATGTCAAATACAATTTTTATTTAAATGAAGTATAGAATTGGGTTACTACAGGCATGATCTGTGAGAAAAATATCACACAGCAAATTATGTTGAGACTGGCTAAAACAGAGTCTTTTTTGAAATTACAGATTTTGCAGGTGCAAGTAACTGCAGCCACAGTTTTAGGCCAACAGTTATTTACAAGAATATTTCAAGTAATTCAGTCATTTATACAACTGTGTGCACCTGTAAGTGAGGTATCCAAGTCAGATTAACAGCATCTACACATAGTTTCACTAATAACTATGATCACCTGTTTTCCACCAGAGGTGGGAAAAAAAAATCTAATTCTTGGTATCCTTTATCTAGCCTTCAGATACCTGTGTGAAACAGAACAGATGCAAATAAAAATGACATTGCTTTCATTCAGCCTATCCCAATAATATCAAAAAAATGTAGTATATGAACTACATATAAGTATATGAGGCTGAGAGAGCTGGGCCTGTTCAGCCTGAAGAAGAGAAAGCTTAGAGGGGACTTGACCAGTATCTATAAATACCCCAAGGGAGGAAGTAAAGAGGATCAGACTGGTCTCTTTTCTGTGTTGGCCACCAATAGGACTAGAGGAAATGGCCACAAACTGAAGCACCAAAAGTTCCACTGGAATTTAAGGAAAAATTTCTTGACAGAGTGATAAAGCACTGGAACAGGTTGCCAAGAGAGGTTGTGGAATCTCCTTCTCTGGAGATTTTCAAAACCCACTTGGACACAATCCTATGTAACATGCTCTAGGTGACACTGCATGTGCAGGGGGGTTGGACTAGATGATTTCTAAAGGTCCCTTCCAATCTTAAGGATTCTATGATTCTACATATGGTATGTAAGAAAGATTAAAACTTTCCTCACTGAAAAATGAAAACAACATACAGAACATACAGGAATTTACAGAACTTACAGAAAATAAAGGAACTTTTATGGAAAACAAATAAAAAACCTATATTGTGAAATTGATGAATCATATTATATTTAAAAAACTAAAAAATACAGTTTTGCCTTAACTGAGAGTAAGGAGCCCAGATATTCCTAACGAAGATAACTTTTGAAACCTACTGCAGGCAGATCTTTGGAGACTTACTGGCTAAGAAAGGATTTACATGGCCTTGTCCATGTTCAAGTTAGGTATATCCGCTAAGATTGGTGTGATCGAAGTAGTATGAATATAAAAGGCTAATGTTGTAATTAGGAACTTAGTTATCATATCTAGTTAATGAAGAGATGTGAGGTTCTTTTGAAGTTAATGGCAGAAACCTGATTTTATGCACGCAAATTAATTGTTTGGAAGAGCTTATTACTGTCTAGTAACTATATATGAACTTAAGGCTTTTTTTTTTTTCCCAGACTAATCTTCAAAGTAGGGCAACTTGCCCACTCTGGTCATGAATGCCTTTCTACACTTCTGTTTTGGGTGCTGCTCTTGTATGCCTGGAGTCTGGTGAGCTGAGATCTTCATGTGCTATACAAATACAGATTTGTAACATGTAATTTTGAAAGCCTAATTGTGAAAGTGAGGTGATGACTCATCACATCATGGCACACATCCCTTCTCCATGCCTTTAATGAGAGTAAAATGATAGGTGGGACCTGAATATTTATATGCACTGCACTCATTTCACTACTTAAATGTGTTTCGGTGCATGGATGTTACCAATATTTCTCTGCTTAGATAAGAGGACGATGTATGAAATCTGCTCAATGTTGTACACTAATAAGCAGAATGAACCAAAAGACCATAGAAATGTGCTGAAATATTTATAGAATGTGTGTTAATTAGTATTCAGTGCAGTTCTACAAGTAATTATGTAGTCATCTAAGTTGCATCTCAATGTAGCATGTCCAAATTAAAAATGTTAGTTCCACTTAAGGAGAAGCTAACTGTTTACAAAATACCTATTTAAGAGGGCATCCATATCTGGGAAACAAATAACAAGATCCTTTATTTGTGGAAGCTGCTATGCAATTTACACTGGCTAATATCTGATTCCCAATTTTTGAGCTATTTGACAAAACCCTTGTACTTAAAGGAATAAATATCATATAGCAAGGAAGAAGGATGATGCAATATATTTCCAGCTAAAGTACAATTTCATATCCACAATTTGTTCAATTTCAAGGGCCATGAGCAAGTTTAGCCTTGAGCTGCTGGTCATATGCCACAAGCAATGCCAAAGCTTATCTACAGTACAGCGTAAAATCCCTGAGTAATAACTGGATTTCCAGTGCTGTTCCTTTTTCTTTTTCCTTTCTTTCTTTTTCTTTTTTTTCTTCCACCAAGTGCTACCCTAAAAAGAAATGGAAAAAAAAATTGTACTGACTTGAAATGTTAGTAGTGTGTGTAACCTTCATTAAGGTTTGTTGTTTGGTTTTAGTAACACAAAAGGAATGCTATTATATCACAAATCTCGTCTATGTAGGAGATGCCATAAGCTTGGAAGCCTCAATGAAAAACTAATACTCCATAAGGCAGGAATTGCACAAAGAGGAATTGTAGGAATAGTCAAAATTGTTTTCCTAGTTGCAAAACCTGTAGTGGAGGTAAAGGAGACTTCAGTATTGGGACTGTTTGCCCAAAGCTGCAATGATACATCTGGTAGAACCAAGTGTTTCACAATGCTAACAATATGCCAGTTCTTTTTTTGGTTTTGAAGGGATTTGATTAAAAGTGGTGCAAGTTTCCTTATTAGTAACTGGTGTCTTGAACTATGAAAATACTTAAATGTTTCTGATAGCTGTAGATTACTTCACCGGTAAAAAATATATATACAGTCTACCAGAAATATTTAAGATAACAGAAGTCTGTTAAATTAAATGAGGCAATTTTTTTGACAATTTATCTTTTTTTTCTGCATTTGATAATGCTAAAGGTAATTATAATACATATCATTTTTTGTAAAAATTAATGGAAAGTGAAACTGATTTTTTTCCTGCATAATTCATGCACAATTCAATACCATTATTCAATTACTGCATAATGAAACATAGAAAATATACTATAATAAAATCACCACTTGAGCTTTAAGATGTGTAAGAGAAGTTTCTTACTACATTTGCTGATCTGACATGATTTCAGGACTAAAAACAGATATTTAAATTGTAATTTTTTATTCCATGCAATTGTTGAGACTAAAGCCACACAGTCGGGTCTGTTGTACTCTTAAGGATCTTTTAAGAATAAATAACCTATTGCAAATTATTTCTGTTAACCAGCTGATTGCAGTTGTTAAACTGTTTAAAGATAATTAACATAGGTTTGATAGACTAATACTTTTAGTGCTTATGTTTCTTTCACCCTGTGCTGTAAATTTTTAATTATAACTTTTAAGAATTAGAACAATCTGATTTTCCTTTGCATAAGTACACAAACTAATTAATTTGATGACAGGTAAGTTACAAAAAGTAACTAAAGATTCTAAGAATGGCCTGCATGTAGCTGCTCACCCAGTTAAAACTTATACTGACTCAGAAGCACAGGAGCAGACAGAAAAAGATATCCAGGGAATAATCCATAATCCAGCCCCTCAATGTGTTTCTTGTAGTGAGGGGTCCAAAACTGAGCATAGTATTCAAGGTGCGGCCTCACGAGCACCAAGTACAAGGGGGAGGGAGTGCAGAGGACGGTGATGGTCTCTTTTCAGTGGTGGCCACTGATAGGACTAGAGGAAATGGCCGGAAACTGAAACACCAAAAATTCCATAGGAACTTAACGAAAAATTTCTTAACAGTGAGGGTGACAGAGTACTGGAACAGGCTGCCCAGAGAGGTTGTGGAGTCTCCTTCTCTGGAGATCTTCAAAACCCGATTGGATGCAGTCCTGTGCCACGTGCTCTAGGTGTCCCTGCGTGTGCGGGGGGGTTGGACTAGATGATCTCTAGAGGTCCCTTCCAACCCTAAGCATTCTATGATTCTATGATTCTATGACTATCACTTCCCTGGTTCTGCTGGATACCCCATTCCTGATACAAGCCAGGATGCTGTTGGCCTTTTTGGCCACCTGGGCACACTACTGGCTCATATTCAGAATGACTGTCAACCAAAAATCCCAGATCCTTTTCTGCTGCACAGCTCTCCAGCCACCCATGGGGTTAGTTTGATTGAAGTGCAGGTCCCGGCACTTGGCTTTATTGAACCTCATACGGTTGCTCTCAACCCATAGGTCCAGCCTGTCCAAATGCTTCTGCAGAGCCTTCCTACCCTCAAGCAGATCATCTGCTTCGTGTTGTCTGCAAACTTTCTGAGGGTGCACTCAATCCCCTCATTCAGGTCGTTGATAAAAATATTGAAGAGGACCGGCCTCAACAGTGACCCCTGGGGAATACTGCTTTTTATCAGTTGCTGGCTGGATTTAACTCCATTCACCAGCAAAACTTGTTGAGAAGGATTTTAAAAACATAACAAATAAATCCAGATTAAAATCTTGAAAAACTACTTGCAGAAGCCATGTATAAAAAGGTTATTTCATTTCAAAAATAGACAAATCAGCAAATGCCACATTTTTATTTGTCCATGTTGTTGTCTCCTGTACCTTGATGTACTTTCATGAAGAAAAGATAAAAGCAGGAAAATGTAGAATGCAGAATGCAGAAAAAAGAAATCCCTAAAATTTTGTTTTCTCTCTTCTACTCATGATGAGTTTTGTAGTTCCTTCTAGCATTTTCTGCCTTTAAACTAGAGATGAGCAGTTCTGTTCCACCTATTCTAAACATAGAGGAGGCCAAAATGTTAAAATGAATCATCAAAATATTGAGTGCTCTGTTTCTATACATGATATCTATCCTGTGATACATCTAATTGCCTTGGTAAGCTAATAAGCTGATTTCTAATTCCCTTTTTTTTTTTTTTCTGTCTTAGTAATGCAGGTAATATGGCTGTAGAAGAACAGAAAAAAGGGCAAGCAAAAATTCTTCTTAGAAGTCATGTGGGGGAGTCTTTTTTTCTTTTTTTTTTCTTTTTTTTCTTTCTTTTTTTTTTTCCTTAAGGGTCATATTTTTTGTCTTATTAAACTTTTTTAAATGTGACCTGAGCTTTTTGTCTGAATTCACATTTAGAAAATCAATCAAAGGAATATAAACAATATTTTACTATATATGCACTGCATAATAATTATATGCCAAACAATTAGAATTCCTTATCATTCTGGAAAAAAAAGTAATAAAATGAAGCAAAATAACTCTTTTATAGGGCATAGCATTTTCAAAAGCTGACAGGAGGAGATGACCAGACAAGAAAGTATCCTGAAAGAACAAGAAGTAAAAAATAAATAAGTGCAAGAATAACATCAAAACTAACAGATATTAAATTGCTGGTGGCCTTTAGATATAGGGGAGATACACACTGGCCCAGAACTTTGAAGCTAACCTTTTTTCTGAAGTTCCTTTTGAATATTGCCTTGGCCATTTTTTTTTTTTTTCAATGGAAGTTGTTCAATTCCTTAATTCTGTTCCATAGAAAATTATCTTTAGAAAAGTTACACTGATTTTTATATATTCTGACTTGTGGCCTACTGGCATAAATGGATGTCCCTACCTGAAGTTTGCTTAACAAGCAGTTTTTTTTAAAAAAAAGCAAGTCTAGGAAAGGGAAGAAAAAAAAATTCCATTACGTAGTCAGAAGTCAGGAAAAGTAACACAACCCTTTTCCCATCAGCGGCTTCCAAACCCTTGTGCACAGGATATGAGAGGTTTTGAGCTTTTCTTGGAGGACATCCAATTTCCAGGTGCAGTGTAAGACCTGTAATTCTTTGCATTATTGCACAAAATTTGCAAGTACAGCTAGTTTGTTCTGGCTCAAATGCTATTTCAAAACAGAGGATGCCAGCATCTGATGTCAGTGTTGCTAAGTGCCCGATTACACTAAGATGATCATGTTCTGCCAGGTCGCTTCTCTGAACTGGCTGTAACAGAGCAGCTAGGAGAAACTTAGCATCACAACAGTACTGAATGCAACACAGGCATTTACAAGAGGTTTAAATACTGTTAATACTGTGTTTTGTTTTGTTGCATTTTGCTTTGTTTTTCAATAGATGGTATATATGAATATTGGGACTCTAGATTAAAC
The DNA here is from genome assembly GCF_059628265.1 of Tinamus guttatus. Classification (NCBI taxonomy): domain Eukaryota; kingdom Metazoa; phylum Chordata; class Aves; order Tinamiformes; family Tinamidae; genus Tinamus; species Tinamus guttatus. The sequence continues at coordinate 177,569 of NW_028289228.1, read as the reverse complement.
TATAATTTAGAAAGTATGATGACCAATTTTAGTCTCCATCTGAGTCATGTATGTTGTAACAAATTTGTCCTGAAGAGATCGTCTTAGTAATGACTGAAGCCAGACAACTTATAACGAAGGGGAAAATTCTCAAAGGATTAAATGAAAAATATTTGCTTTCCTTGATTCATGTACTAATTGACATAAAAAATGATTGTACCTGACCTACCCTTTTCAGAACACGCTTCCGTATTCCTAGGTATAAATGTGAATTTTCCAATGAAATGATCTTATATTGGAAATGTATACTAAAGTATACATTGTATACACTGAAATGTATGGAAAGTTTTAAAGAAATTGAATATTTTTGCAAAGGCCAAACAAATTTTTTAACTAATCCCAAAGCATCCAATAGCACTAAAGATTCAGTTTGGTTTCACTTAGAAAGTCATTGTTCAAATTTCTTGTGAATGATTTAATATATGCCTTTAAGCTTATTCACTGTCCTGTCATGTAGGATCCTGGATTCTGTCCTCTTGGAAATATTCTTTGTGATGCATCTCTGTGATGAACTATATATGGATGAGGTGAAATTTGAACCTTGATCTTTAAATTCTTTGAGGAATTTCTTAATCTCTGGACTATCATCTTCTGACATTTGGTTTTCTGTTTTTGATTTGATGTAATTTTATTCACTTCCGGTGACTAAATGAATATTTTATTGCTTATCCAGACACCAATTAATAGTGTCCTGTGCTTACAGCATTATCTTGGAATAAAGGAGAGGTGTTCAAACTGATCCCAAGTCATAATGCCAGAAAAGAAGCTTCAGAACTGAACGGCCATATGTCAACCGGCTACTGTAACCCCAGAAACTACAACTGAACTGCTAAAACAAGGACCAAGGAGAAAACTTAGCACCAGTAAATTCAGTTACATTGGACATCAAGTCTATTGCTTACTGATTAGTCAATAAGGCATGTTCTTAATATGATTTTTTTTTCCTGGTGTGTGTGTGTGTGCGCCTACTAGCTTTCTGCAAGAGAGTTTTAGGACATAGTTCAGGGCTATACCGCAGTGGCTACTACTCACAGTAGACATTAGCAATGACATTATGCCATGCTTAGTTCCTTCCACCCTAGGTAGTCTTCAAACTCTCTATGAGCTCCTTAGGCACCTTGTTGGTCTCAATCCATAACTGACAGTGTGGAGCACACACCACTTTCTCTGTTGGACTGCAACATATCCCTCATGTTGCCACAGAGAATGTGAACTGCTAGATAGATAGATAAATACTATGTCTTAGAGACATGTACCACATGTAGTCCAAAGACAATAGCTTAACATTTGACCATGTAGCCAAAAACCTGCTTTCTTATTCACAAATAAAATTACAAATAGCAATTCCTCTGTAAATAGCGTACTATAAAGGTTTTGACTTTGAACTTTAGCATTTGGGCTCCAGATGAGGACTTTCATCCATCTGTCTGTTTACCAAACCGGAATATTGTAGGTGCTGCTCTGGTTGTCATATACTGTTCCGCAAACACCTCTTGCCCAAGTTCTCTGACTTCTGGAAAATATTTGGTGTTACATCCAGTTAATATCTAAGTCAGTACATTCCTCTAACTCTGCTTCTAAGTCCATCTGGTCTGCTTTTTCCTATGTGAACAGCTTCTGCTCCCCCAGTCATAGTATACAGTTCTTAAAATTCATTCCTATAGTAGCTGAAGAACAGGGGAAAAAAAAACAGGGAAGAAGCTCGCCAGTGAGAGATGAATTTTTATTTCTCAGCTACCAGTGCATCAAAATTGATCATCTTTCTAGAACTGCTTGAAACCTACAGATGTGATAAAGGTTGCCTATATATAACTGTGTGCATTCCGCAAATATAGTATATTTTGCATACACATGGGTAAGTCCTGGTCTTCCTATGTTATAATACAAAAATCTAATAATATTGACTGTCATTTCTTTGTTTTGCCATTCACTTCAATATAATGAATCCAAAAGAGTAGGAATGAGAGAAATTAATGTACTCAGTTTGAAGTCCTTCATCAAATCAATACTATATAAAATTGTGCAAAAGGACTAATGTCATTTTCAGTCAAGATTTTGTGATTTACCTATGGTGGCATTAAAGAGGAAGATCTGTGTACCAGTTCTTCTTGTGATATTGCTACAGTATATGAGATTAAAACAATAATTGGAGACATTTTTCTGTCAGTCTTTGCAAATAACCTTTGTCTTCTATTTAGCTGTATTTGTGATTCTGGTAAATTATTTTTTCATTAGTTGGATAATTAATATTTACAGGAAATATGCATTTTTTTCTCTTTATGCTGAAAAGGAGATTGAGATTGTGATTTTTTTATAAAATAATTGCAAATAATGCATAGAATAAAAGATACAATAGGCAGATTTTTTGCAATCCCATCAGGAAAACTTGGAAGCATTATTCTGTCCACTGTTGACAGCTTCAGCAGGATTCATCTTAGCTAGCTTCAGACATCTGCAAATAGAACTAGTCATCTTTAACTAGTCGGTGAGAGAACTAGGAACTTTCATCTGATCTATTTTGTATGTTTACCTTGGGATGACATGAGTCATGACCTAAGCACGATTATTTCTTTTCACTGGTGTTAAAAGAAGTCTAGAAAACTAGCTCAAAGACCTTTCTGTTTATACTTGTATCTTGTCATCCAAATCCCATTTCCAGAAACTAAAATATCATGCATTCCATTTAAGACTTCTTTGTTACCTTCAAAAATGTGTCTCATTTTCATGGAAAGTACATTGTGTTTCATTCCAGGAACTAAACTGTGTCAAACTACAATTTTTAAGGCCAAATTAGTGCAAAACTCTTGGTACCACTCTGTGGCACAGTACAAGGTCAGATAGCTTGTGAAGGAATTGATGGGTTTAAGAGTTATTTGTATCCTTCTGAAATCTTGACTACCAAGACTTATTCACTCACCCTGTCCTGCTCTATTAAATCTCATCAAATTTGAGCTTGTTGTGTATGCACTAGGATATCCTTTGTCTTTATAGGATAAAGTTCATGCATGCAACAAACTGGATAGGGTTTATCCATAGATCATTGTTAATTTACTGAACCCTTCTGTAGTATATGGCATATGATCAAGTAAAATCATTTCTTAATGGAAATCAGTCTGAAAAAAAAAGAAGCAGGAAAAATGAAGAAGAGGAAGCAGAACCTTACAGTAGCATGATTGAAAATTCAAAGGGCAACCCAATGTACCAGAAACCATACAGACTTGAGAAAAATACACTGGGGGCCACTCTGGTCACTTCTGACTAGCCTCACATAGCATACCAAATGAGAGAGAGCTAACACCATTAGCAACAATAACAACAAGCCACGGGCACCTCTGACATTTGGGATACTAAGAAGATGTTAATATCTCAAGCACATTCTTCCCCTCTGACCCTGATGCAACTTTTACAGTCACCTGTTTTGCCCTTGAATCCTCTCCCTTTGTTATATTCTGACCTTGCTTTCTTCACTTGTGTTCGGTTTGCTGAACACAAAGGCTGAACAGCCTTTTCATCACTTGTAAATAAAGTTCTCCAAAAATATTTCCACATTTATATTCTAATCATTATTATGTTCAGTTTGTAAGAAATACTGGTAAACCCCCTAATGGGGGTAGATCTTGCAATTTATTCAGTCATCTTCAAGGAATTTGTCCTGACACTTCACTAATTGACTATTGACTTCAGCTGTACAATAGATGTCATAAATTCAACTTAATTAACATTCTTTAGTGAATATTTCATTTTTTTCTAATTTTATTTAGATTCTAATCGTATCAATAATTTTTACTTCTACTTGAACCTGAGCTGCAGAAATTACAAATCAAGTTTTTACAAATAAGTAATCTATTTTTTAAAGTATTGATGTGCTGAAAAAGAGAAATTCACAAGCTATTACATTGCTAAGGACTATGATATTTATTTTAGAACTCTTGATTGGCAAAAGATTTTGCAGTGCAATCGGGTATTGGAAGAATGAGAAGCTATTGTATTTGGTTTTATCTAAAGAACTCAGAAGTTCAACTCGAGTTCATGAGCAACATTCAGAATAATGCAGACAAGTCAGCTACAGTTTGCACTGGCTTTTTGCTGAATATTTGGAGGGTTTTTACAAGAATTTCAGCAGAGTGTAAGTACTGGCAATCTATTCTTTTGCAGTTTGATTCTTTAATCCTCCTTGTGCTATTCTGACTGATACTACCCCTGATACCCCGAATAATTCCTGTGAAGTGATATGAAAGATGCACGCAGAAGCATTATTTATCTTGGTTAATTCTGTTTGTGCTCATGCCTATACCTAGCAAATGTATTCAACTAAAAGACCCAACACAAAGGAAAGCTACTGTTTATTTTAGATAAAAGGCCAAAATGACCACATTGCTTTGATTTAATTGATATTCCTTCATTTGTCATACCGAAGAAAGAGATGACAATGTTGTTGCTTTCTTTTTGAACAACTACAGCTCATTTATTTTATTCTGCAGGACTGACATTTGTCTATCATGAACAATTTATCGTTTGTACCACTGCAACACACATATTTGAAAAGCTACAATTTGACATTGTCAAAACCTGTGAAGTTGTCATCATTATTCCCTTTATTTCAAGCAAATGGAAGAAAGTCTGGGGGAGGAGTTGGAAATATCTTTAATGATAGGCATATTTGTTTGTTTGATTGACTTTTATGTTCTCCTACCCCCCTTAAATTTTTTAAAAAACAAAAACTGTCAACCTGGAAAAAAATAGATAAAAGTTTTTTTTTTTTTTTTTTTTTTTTCATTGCACTCCTACACCTCAAGAACATCCAAAATCTTGATTGCACAGAATTTCTTATTTAACTGGGAATTGTTCAGAATATTTTCTTTGGTTCAGATCCTGATTCTTATGCCTTGTTCAGAAAATGCTTGCTTGAGACAAGTTTCAGCAATGATAAAATATGCACAATGATTTGCAAGTTCAGTGTCAGAAATCAGAAATGCAAATACCAAATAAATGAAGATACACCAAAATTTAAGACTGAAGCTGAGTAAGCTTGTATTTGTCTTACTTAAAGCCATACCATATATGTGGATCATTTATAGTTGAAGATCAATCTATTCAATATTTCAAAGGAGGTGATTCAGTTACAAAGCAGAACATTGTAAACAGACTGAACTGTTTATAAAATATTGCCATCAAAAAAACCCAAAGCATTACCATATTTTATAGAATTCAGCAGATCATAAGGTCTGTTTTTTTTTGTTTTTTTTTTTTTTTTTTTACAAGAAGGGCTACTGGCTATCAGGTACATAGTTATTTATCTATTATTTTTGGAAGGACAGTTTAAAAGGCATCATAAGGAGGGTCTGTTTTTTAGTGAAAATAGACTTCAAGAGAATTGTTTGAATGATACGCAATGTAATAAACACAATATGTAGCAGCAAAGTCAGTGTGTGATTTGCTTATAAAATTGGAATAATTCCACCACTTGACTTTCCAGTCAAATTAGCATTTGCAGATCTTGCCAATTGACAGATCCCATTGTACGCTTGGTATAGATACTTTTATTTATGCTTTACAGCAGCTGTCACTCTTGTCTGAAATAAAAGGATTTTGGTTTCTCTCTTCTCCTGCTGTTGATGGTATCAACATTTTATGTTTTGTGCTGCATGCAACGTTCTGTCAATTTTATGATTGTTTATTACATAACATAGTAGTTTTGTGTAGCAAAATTTTACTACTTCTAAACAATATTTTGATGAAATCAAAACCTCTCCAAATGTTGTTTTCAATTTTCAAATAACCCCATCTCTATTTTGAAAAGTTTCAGCAGACATAATTGTATTCGATCTTTTAAAACATATACATCTATCTTTCTGTTGTTCCCTCATTAGCAAAATGTAAATAATATTTGTGAATCTGTGGTACTATTTTTGAACTTCAAACAGTTGGTTTGGACACCTGTCTGTTGTTATTATTTTTTGACTCTGCCACTGTGTTTCATACAGGTATTTGTAATGAATTTCACTGTTATATTTTATACAATACAAAAACAAAGTGTAAATCGTATCAAGCTTTTAGATATATTGTAGGAACACTCTTGTGGTACAATGCTGCTATCTTCATTTTTGATGTATTTTAGATTATTGACTCATCTTTTATGCTCGCTTTGACAGTATAGCTTACACTGCTCTGCAACAGTTCGTTACAGAAATAGAGCATTTTACTGAAATCTCATTTGGGCCTTTAAACCATTCTTATTAGGCTTTCGCAATTATTAATATATTTGGACATTTCTTATTATTATAATACAAATTAATATATGTCAGCCTGTTGCTTATTTTACTAAATATGAACTCCATTTAACATTATTTTAATATAAAATTTAAGAATTTTAGAAATATGTGAATATTTAGGAAGCTCTCATCAAACTTGTCCAAACTAAAAATGTTTCTAAAGATTTAGTAAATAAGTATTTAATTTTTCTTCCAGGCAGAAAGGTTTTTGTTTGTTTTTTATATATAGGTTCACAATGAAGTCATAGTAGTCACTTGACAGTCCACTCAAAAGAAAGAGGTGTGTAATCAAAGCAAAAGCATTAGACCATTTGGGGCCCATCACTGGTTCTGTCACAGATTTTGGTGATTGGGGGCTGATCCATTACTCTGCATGTTATGGATTTTCGCTTTTAAAGTAGTTATTATGACACAAGCTCTTTCTTCTTCCTGCTGCTCTTTGGACTTAGAAAAGAATAACTTGCTTGCAAATTAAGTTATGAATGATGCCAGTGATTTCCTACCTTTTTCAAGAGATCTTTCTGTACAGCTTTTTTCCCTCTCCAGAGAAAAAGGAGAGCAGCTGTCTAAGCAGCAAATGCCAAAGAGTCCCTATATCTTCTGGGAGATGGTTGTTGCTACCAGCAAAAATTGATGGACAACTGGGAAGCAGTGCTAGCTGCCACCATCCTGCCTCTTTCTGATTTCCCTTTCCTTTGACCCCCCTGTTCATCCCCCAATATCCATCATGCGGGGTAATGGCACAGGAGAGCATGCTCGGCACCTGCTGCAGCATCAAGCTGGAAATCCAAAATGTGCCTGTAGGACCCCAACTACTGAGTTTGTAACTCAAAAGTACTTGTTATCCAAAATCTCTGTGTGTTCTCTGTTACAGGTTGGTATTATGGGACCAAGACAGGATGGACATCTCTGAAAGAATATACAGCAATTAATCTGGAGACAAATCTCCTAATGACAACAGAATAACTTTGTCAGAGATAAACAAGTATTAACCCCGTGGTAGCTTTGATGGAACATAGACATAACCAATTCTGCAGCTATCCAAAACAGAGCAAAACAAGGAAGGAATTTCACCACAGGTGTTGGTCAACATCTGCCTTAATGTGGCAGAGGGAATCAATAATCAATAAAGAAGGAAATACAGAGCTAGAAGTACTGATAAACTATTAACTCCTTGTTTCATTTTGGTTTTCAGAAATGAAAATTGATAGAAAATTGAAAATTTCAGAACATCTAGAGTTCCCCTCAAAAATTGTTTATTGTTAATATCTTATGCAAATTTGCTATAGGTAAATGAAGCCACTTAAATTTTAAGGAAGTGCATTTTCTGTTAACAGTAAATAAAGATTTCAACTTTGATATGACCATGAAATTAATTTTCTAAGTTGCATAATAGATAATGTCCTTTGTAGCAGTACGGGGTATTTTTTTGTCTGCATTTTAGCATTCTCAAACTATTTTCAATTAAGAACTGATTCCAATTCTCAGTGTTTGAAATTCTACTGTGGATCCAGCACTTTAGTTACTAAAAATACTTGGACAAGATGAATTACAGGCATATATGATTTTTATTCTTCATTTATTCTGAATTTTGTAGGGAACAATACAGGAGTATGAACTCTAAAAATAGACAAGCTTTAGAAAAACAGCTCTTCACTTTTCCAAAACTCATAGTGCTATTACAAAATATAGATTTTTTTTCATATAGAATAATATGTTCTCTTTGACACTCTTGTGCATATTCAAAACATCATTCTTTCATATTATAACAGAAAAATTGTGAGTACAATATAGATAAAGTAATTTAAAAACTATGTGTTTAATATGACATAAATATGACATATTTCAAAATACGACATATTTTGAAAATCAAACTGGAGAATCAAGGAATTTGAGGAGTTTTCAGACATATATTCTTAAATGTATGCAATTAACATTCAGATATGCATGAAATGTTTAAAATAAAGTCTGTATCCATGCTAATTTCCAGTGTATTCTCTTTAATTCCCCACTAAACCATCTCAAATTAGGTTTGTGATAGAAATGCTCCTTTATAAATTAAAGTAACAAGCAAATCTAGAATGTCTCTTATCTATAAAACAATTTCCTTTGAAAACATGTTCAGTTTTAAACAACTTTATATATTTTCCTGTATGGAAAGGATTTTTTTTTCCTACTTAGAATGTTTATTATGGCTTAAGCAACTCAATTTGCAAATGTTTAAAGTGCTATGTTTCAGACCATGCAGCTATAATCTTACTGAACATTATGGAGAGGTATGCTATTAAATCTATTAAATACAATTTAAGCTTTACAGCCTCCTTTTCTTTATACAGTTGAAGTCTTATAGGTCTTTTAGAGAAAGAAAAGATACTGTAAATTGAAAAATTAGGTAAATGAACTACCACACAAATACACTAACTTGTCTTTCTGAGTACTAGAAGGATGTTGTCCTTTATACTCTTCCCCTCTCTGTTCAAATCTCCCTGACCCATCTGTAACAGATAAAGAAAGGTACTCACTCCAAGGGTTTTAGGAGTACCATTGCAAATAAGATAGCTTTAATGAATGTGGCAACAAAAAAAAATATTCTGCATAAGACTTAATATTAGAAGAATTTGTGTTCAAAATAATTTGAGAATTATAACAAAGTTAATGAAGTTAAAAGTTATAAATCACAGAATCAGAGAATGGTTAAGCTTGGAAGGAACCTCTAGAGATCATCTAGTCTAACCCCCAGCTCAAGCAGGGACACCTAGAGCGCATGGCACAGGGTGGCATCCAGGCGGGTTTGGAAGATCTCCAGAGAAGGAGACTCCACGGCCTTTCTGCCTGCTCCAGGGCTCTGTCAGATCACTGGAATATCAGATTGTGATATAACAAAGACTTACTAGATCATGATAATTAGACACTTGATTTTTTTTATACTTTCTTGTCAGCTGGGCGATTAACACGAATGCATAGATTATAATCATCTTCTTGAACTGCCTGAAAATCTATGTGCATGTACACTTGTTAAAAACCTAACTAGCATGAAGCATATTAGTGAGAGATGTATTCCTTGTTGTTGTGAATATATGAATTAATAAAGCCATGTTTTAATAGTAGAAAGTGGTGGTTAGCTCCACAAATATGCCTAGCTGAATTTTGTTAGTAAGAAAGAGAGCTATTTGCAAAGAAGTTATCAGAGAAGTAATTATGTATGTTGATAATAGCAGGTGCTACATCTACTTTTTAATTGCTAAGTTTCAGGATGCTGTTTCCAGAGTACAGTTCAGAGGGCACACTGATCTGGAATTAAGAAAGCATATATGTGTTAAACCATTTAGAAAAGGCAGAATTGCTGTGCTAGTGCTGTATAGTGCTTCAGATAAAAACAAAAAAAAAATAAATTTGAATGCAGTGGTTTTACAGTAGAGGTATAATATTTTTAGCTGTCTCAGCGATAGCATGAAAATCTATTTCCAAGATTAGATATTGCAGTTTGCTTTAATTTCCCTTCGTATTTCATGGGAAAAATGTGGTACCCTGAATAAGGTTCAGATCAAGCAGTGCACTATGAAGGACTGTTTAAAACAACCAATGGGAAATATAACAGAAAAATAATATTAGTTTCCTTTTGATTTTAGAGCTTCACTGTGTTCCTAATAGAACGTAACATCAGAATCGGGAATAAGCATTAGCCTTAGATACTTTAGTTAAGATTGGGGTCTAGACATGAATGTGTCAGATTTCCCCTGGAGACAGTGGAGTTTGAGTCAATACAGCCACTGAAGCATGGACAGCTATTTATCTGACCAAACATAAATGCTGTTTCTGAACAAAACTGCCAAATTAGGATACCAGACTGAAAACTTTCAAGTAGTTGCAATTAGATTTATGTTAAGACTGATTAGGGCATTTTATGAATTTGTAAGGTCTGATTTTGTTCTTGCTGGTATTTTGCTTTTATTGACATTTCCTAATTTCATAGCAATCATTTTACAGTCCATGTCATAAATTAAAAATATGTTTTCTCTCAGATTTGTTCTATCGACATTTTTTTAAAAATCTAATTATCAACTATATCTGTTTATCAACTGTAAGCTTTTTGATAGCAGACCAGTAGTAATAGATTAAAGTTATCTGTTAGTAAATTTAAGCTGTATTAAAATTTATTTGCTCATTATAATTAATTAACAATATTTCCATTTAAACCATTTATTTTTATTGGTTTTAATATTTCTAATGGAGGTAGCGGAAGCAGAAAACTCTGCTGTTCTTCATGCAGCGTATTTCCTATTTCATGGTACCACACTGCACCTCAAAATAACATTTCAATTTATCACACAAACGATGCCTCCTTATATATTATAAAATTTCTGGAGGAAAACTGAATCCCACCACTTTTCTACACTATATCTGAACGTTCACTTTTGAATCAAATCTCACTCCCTAACCCAAGCCTAATTTTCCATAATACTATGGTGAGAAAATAATGTTCTTACTTTTCAGTGAAAAACTTAGGATGAAACAATCAGACTGTAGCTTTCTAGATTCAAAATTAATATTTCCCTCCACTCCTTGACTGTTGCTGATATGTCGCATATACAGGCTGGTTGGGAATCTATAAAAATCTGCATCATCAGGTTTAACATACTGCCACATTCTGTGAGAACTCTTTCCTTTATATGACATTTTTTTTAAAAAATAAGAATAAACATAACAACAATAATGCTCACAGCAAATATAACAAATTAGTATTATGAGTTTGCACTCATAATAAAATAAAAATAACCTCAATTTAGGACAACCGGAACAGGAAAAAAAAAAAAAAAAAACCTGTTTCAATCCTATTCTACTACTGACATATCTTGAAGAATGGAGGATTAATTAACAGGATATAATTTCTTCCAACCACCAAAATAATTAATAATGTAGACACTATGACTTCAATTGTAAAACACAAAAAAAAAGTCCAAGACAAATATATTTTAGACTAGCTATCCTAAAAAATAAATGACTGAATTTGAAACACGCACAGTTAATCAGACACAACATTTATGCCATTTTCTAGATCTGATACCTTGTCATTATAAAAATGTCAGTTCTTATTATGGAGATAATTCAAATCTCAAGACTGAAAGCAACGAGTTTCTGCAGCATCAAAAAGGTTAGTTTTAATAGCAGGAGCTGCCAAAATATTGAAATTATTCTGCATTATTGTTTTTTAAAAAATATTATTTTCTAAAAACTATTAATTTCATTTATACAGAGAGTTTTTGCATAATGGACTGTATTTATAAAGAGTGTGAAATATTAAAACACAATAAAACAATAAAATTATATATATATGTTTTCTATTTAGGTTATTTTAGAGTTTATAACATTCCTTGGGTTTTACAGTGACAATGATTTTCTGATATTAAAGACTGATGATTAGTGTCAATGCATGTTTCATGTCAGCAAGGAAAGACCCTGAAATGTCTAATAGCTTCCAGGTTTAAGTTTTCACTGAATTTCATATATGCTGTTCAAAGTAATTACTATCCCAGTTTTCTCATCCCAGCATCCTGGCAGAGATTTTCACTTCTGGCATTTGTGTGAACCTCAGCTGTCCTCTCCCTAATCCTGTCTAGAAAATCATTCATTTGTCATAAACATTTTACACAGTTCATCTGAACTAGCAACTGAGCTGTTCTTTACCTGAAGGAGCAAAGCTGACACCTCAGTCAGATGAGTAGGAAGTTCCTTTCCCCCAGTGAGTTTGTGTCTGTCAGTAGATTCAAACCACTGAAATCAACAGGGAGATACAAATATTAATCATAGAATCATGGAATCATAGAATGCTTAAGGTTGGAAGGGACCTCTAGAGGTCATCTAGTCCAAAACCCCTGCACACGGAGGGTCACATAGAGCACGTGGCACAGGACTGCATTCAAGCGGTTTTTGAAGATCTCCAGAGAAGGAGACTCCACAACCTCTCTGGGCAGTCCCAGTCTGGGCAGTGCTCTGTCACCCTCACTGTTAAAAAATTTTCCTTAAGTTCCTGTGGAACTTTTGATGCTTCAGGTTGTGGCCGTTACCTCTAGTTCTGTCAGTGGCCACCAGTGAAAAGAGGCCAGCACCATCCTCCCCACTGCCTCCCTTGAGGTACTTATATACACTGATTAGATCCCCTCTCAGCCTTCCCTTCTCCAGGCTGAACAGGCCCAGCTCCCTCAGCCTCTCCTCATAGGGCAGATGTTCCAGGCCCCTGATCATCCTTGTAGCCCTGCGCTGGACTCTCTCCAGCAGCTCCACATCCGTCTTGTACTGTCGGGCCCAGAACCAGACACAATACTCCAGATGCGGCCTCACCAGGGCTGAGTAGAGGGACAGGATCACCTCCCTCGACCTGCTGGAGACTCTCTTCTTAATGCACCCCAGGATGCCATTGGCCTTCATGGCCGCGAGGGCACACTGCTGCCTCATGGTCAGCTTGTCATCTACCATGACACCTTGGTCTTTCTCTGCAGAGCTGCTCTCCAGGAGGTCAGTCCCCAGCCTGTATAGGTGTCTGGGGTTATTCCTCCCCAGGTGCAGAACCTTGCACTTGGCCTTGTTGAATTGCATGAGGTTTTTCACCGCCCAGTTGTCCAGTCTGTCCAGGTCCCTCTGGATGGCAGCGCAGCCCTCTGGGGTTATCAGCTACACCTCCCAGTTTGGTATCATCAGCAAACTTGCTGAGGGAGCACTCTGTGCCTTCATCCAGGTCATTGATGAATAAATTGAACAGGACTGGACCGAGGACTGACCCCTGAGGGATACCGCTAGCTACAGGTCTCCAACTGGACTCTGCACCACTGATCACGACCCTCTGAACTCTGCCATCCAGCCATCACCTCACTGTGCACTCATCTATCCCATCGTTCCGGAGCTGATGCTTCTTTGAGCATCTGTTTCTGTGATAGATCTCTGATATGAGATAAATATTTTGGATCTTTTATCAAAACAGATTTTGTGTTTTCCTTACATAAAATGCTGTTGCTGCCTTTACTAATAAAGAAGTCAACTGACTCTGGAATTCTAAATTACTGATTATATGTCATATTGAGCCTCAACTGTGTGCAATACGCACATTCCAAAGAATGAGTTTTTCTGTCCTGAAACTAAAACATACAAACTCCTCCAAAATCTTCAATTTTCAAAACCAAAATTGCCATGCTCTGAATTGAAATTTCTAATTATAATTTATTTTGGAAGCAAGTGACCGAAGTTGAAGCATATCAAGCTACTGCAGCAGAAAATAAATAAATAAATAAATAAAAGATTAAAGAAAATTCCATCATATGAAAAATTCGGAAGATGCTAAAATATCCAGTTCTCTGTCTTTGTTTATCTCTCTCTCCTCTAACAATTTAAAATGCAATGGCAGAAAAAGAAAAGGCAGAAAATAAAAGCATTAAATATGATATAGATTGATTTTCATAATTAGTTCTCTATGAGAAAGAAAAAAACGAAGGTCATAGACCTAGCAAATTAGACATAGAAATAAAATCCTGTGATTCATGGCAAAGTTGAGAATAAAAAAGTGTAAAGAGAAAGAAAAACTTCTAGGCTTGACTGTATTTCTGTTGTTGTTATTGCTATTATGTTAGATTTGTTTTAATTGTTGTTATATTGTTATGAACTTTGTATTCTTTTCTAGATTAATTTTAACTGTGTGAGGAGCTATGCTCTGTAGAGATGTATTTATGATCCGTGGTTGATCAGCATCCAAAGGTGCAGGGAGAACTGGCTGATGTCCATATGTCACCCACTATCATCTCTGGAAGCTGGAGGAGATTGGGAGATTATCCCTGTCAACTGGAGAATGCTGGATGTTGTTTCTTCATGCTACCACCACTTATTCCAGGCCCACATCTATAGTAATCATCTGGACGAATCATTTCAACTACCCAAACTCAAACTCTTTGGATGTGCACTGATGAGCCAAGAACTTTTCAGCATTATCCAACTATTTCATGCTTATTTTCCTAGTTGACTAGTTCATGTTTCCTTTTCTTAGATTCAGTATAGATTTGCCCACCTCGCTGATGAATAAACAAGAACATCTTTTGTTCCTCAACACAGGTTGGCCTGATATTAAATAGTAATGAAGGAGACAGGGAAAAGGAAGCAGCCATTGCTAATCTAGTTTGCCCCTCATACACATTCAGTTAATTCCCATTCACACCAAGTTGCAGCTGGCTGAAAATGCGTCACAAACTTTATATGTCTAAGAAAGTAGAGAAGATGAAAATGATGCAGGGGATTTTTCTGGGGCTTATTTCTTTCCCCAGACAATATTGTATCTTGTGACCACTCAGTCTCCTCTCCTGAACCTCTTTTTTTGACCCTATTAGTATGTGGTCATCTGGTGTGTGTACACTATAATCTAAAAAAAAATGTAACATGACAAATGTCTACGTACTTTAGCATGCTTAATCATATTTCCTTGAGAAGTGGCAAGGTTCCGTTGTCCTTTATGTTACCTGATATTTCACATAATTTCAAAGTTCTTACAGTATATGATGATATTCCATAAACAAAGAGATATAGTTTGACCCAAAAGACTGGCAGACACAATTCACCTCAACTAATCCTAATGAAGATATTTGCATTGATTCAATGCAAAATGGAGAAAAAAAATACTACATAGTAAAGTTAGTATATTTTCATTTGATGGAAATCATATTTTTATTTCTTCTGAACAACACATTTCAACAGAAAATTCCAGACAATCCCTACGAGTCAGTATTTCCTTACAAATAACTGAAAGTGGCATTGAGGAATGCAGTAATGCTCATAATAACATGGTAATTCAATTTCAATTAAGTGAAGCTTACTGATATGACAACCTGTATAAATAATACCAGTGCGCAAAAAAAGACAAATCCTTCAGACATATGTCGCTGTTATTTTTCCATGCCAAATCAGCTAGTGTTTGAGCTTGGATTGACTTATCAGACACACTATTCCTGAAAAAGCGACGGGTTGCCACATTGTTTGATTATCTTATTACCATTACTCTTATTTCCCTAAGGATCATACAGTTTCAGAACACTTTATGAGAGGTCATTCTTTATCGTTTGAATATTTTGGGGTTTTTTGTTATTCTCTTATATTTAGAAAATAATGCTGTTTTACTATTTTGATGTTATAAATTCTAATACATATGTATAGAGCTCACATGTATAGAGCTTGTGATAAATGCACAAAATTTAGACAAGGAAATAATACAATAAACAGGAGATACACAGTGCCATGGAGGAGTCAAGTTATCCACATATCCTCTCAATTATCTGGCAAACGAAGACTGAGACAGTGCTTGGGATGGAAGTTAGAAATTCATGTATTTGAATCAGTTCCATGACATTTATTCTTTCAGCAAGGCAGTACGACCTGTGTTTCTGATTCTTTGCTGGGTGAATAAAAGGGAAAAGGAAGCTATTTGAATTTTAACCACATACTTCCAAAACGTATTTTAACAGCTATCAATTAGTAAACAGAAAGTAAATACATGTGTCTTTCTGCTTACGAAAGAAATGTAACACAAAAAAGTTGCATTTGTAGTGAAGCCGATTTGAGAGCTTAAGTTATATAATACATTAAACTTTACTCATCAAAAATATATTTTGAACACGATTACAAACTCTCAGAGATTTAGCTGGATAAAAGATTACTTGTTTTGAATTTTTTAAGATCAGCTGCTTAAATTGAAAGGGTGTTCTTCTGTTATATATATACATATATATATATATATAATAATCAGAGAGACTGCATTGTCAGAGAGGATAAGAGATTGACTGAAACTTCCGCGAGACTCTGAAGACACAAGAGCCCAAAGCTCTGACTGTAGTGGAGGGACAGGGAGAGTCAGTGCCTTCTTAGGTCCAGAGTTATGTCATAAGGTGGAAACTGATGGCCAAGACTGGAAACTGGTGACTTCTGGCACCAGGAGGAGGGTTCCTGTTCCACCTGAAGTCTTGAAATTTTGGAATGGGTTCACTGTCTTCATACACAAGAAATTGGGAATCCTCTGGAATGAAGCATCTGAGCCAGTCACACTGGAGCACGCAGGAGGAAGCCTTTAGAAAGGACAGGGAAGGAGAGGAGAGGGAGTTACCTTGTATGTGAAAAATCAACTGGAATGCCTGGAACTCCATGTGGGCATGGGTGAGAGGCTAGATGTAAGTTTATGGATCAGGATTAGTCAGCAGATCAGCATGGGCCATACTGTAGTGGCTGTCTGCTACAGGTAAGAAGAAGAGGTAAATAGTTCTTTAGGGGGGAATTGGAAGAAGCTTCACATTCACGGCACTAGTCTTCAGGGAGGTCTTTAACCACCCTCATATCTGCTTGAAAGGACAAGCAGAAGGACCCAAGCAATCCAGGAGATTTCTTGAGTATATTGGTGACAATTTCCACTCACAGGTGTCCAAGGAGAAGTGCTCTGCTGCACTTCATACTTATAGACAAGGAGATGTGGTTGTTGGAAGAATCAAAAAGCAAGATTACAAACATGGACTTCAGGAAAAGAGATTTTTGTCTGTTCAGGGACTTCGAAGAATTCTGTGGGATATGTCCCTCAAGGGAACAGGGTCAGGAACAGCTGATATTCACCTCTCTCAGGCTGAAGAACTGTCAATCCCAACAAGCACAAAATTTAGCAGAGGGAGAAGGCCTTTATGAATTAACAAAGAGCTCCTGCCTAACCTCAAACATAAAAAAATAAATGTACAAGAAGGGGAAGCAGTGACAAGTCACCTAGCAGGAGTATAGAGAAACATGCCCAAACTTGTGGGGATGGACTTAGGAGAACTAAAAACCACGTGGAACTTAAACAGACAAGAGATGTGAAGGCAACACAAGGATTCTATAAGCATATGTGCCTAAAAAGGAAGGGAAAATGTGGACTTACTAACTGGAGCAAGGGCTCTAGTGACAAAGGACATAGAAAAGGCAAAGTTATTGGCCTCAGGAAGGCCAAGGAAGGCAAATGTGAGGGATGAGGGTGTCATGAAGTCATGGATTTACCAAACTGAGTCTACCAAAGGGCGCAAAGATGACTAAGTGATAAGGTTCTCTCTCATACGAGTTAAAACTGAGACAGATAGGGTTGTTCAGCCTGGAGAAAAGGTGGCTTAGGGGGATCTTATCAATATAAATACTTGATATTTGTATAAATATATAAAAAATTGATAGGAAGGTGTAAAGAAGATGAAAAGTAATGAATAGATATTGAATTACAGAAAATACAGGAATTTCAACATAATATTTCCTCCAGCGAGAGTGGTCAAATACTGGAACAGGTTCCCTGTTAGTTGAGGTTGCAGAATCTCTGTCTTCATAAATATTCAAAGCCCAATTTGATATGACACTATGTAACTTGCTCCAATGGACCCCTATTATGACGAAGAGTTGTCTTGGATGATCTCCATGGGGTTCTTTCCTAGTTTGACCATTCTGTCATTCTACGATAATAATTTTGATATCAAAATAATCCTGAGATTCTTACATCCGAAAGTTAACTAGGCTACTGAGTGCTTGAACCAGGAGCTGATAAAACATTTTAGGACAGATAATCTCTCTCATATTGAAATGTTTCACTTTGCATAAAATAATGGATAATTTGAGGAGTTTATTTTTGCAAAGAATTGAATACAGATATCTAACTAGCTGAACATGCCATTGGATGTGGAATCATTGTTCCTCTAGAATAGTGAATATTTTATTACCTCATGAATGGCACACATTTTTAACAGAATTTACTGTGAAATTCACACTCTGGGATACCCATTAGGCTGATGACTCACTTCGGAGTATGTATCTCATCACAGCATGCCTGGATGTGAATTTTGGACCAGAAGTTGAGTAGAAGTAAGAAATGGTCCTCTTGACTTCTCATTAGGCATTAACTGGACATATTCTGAGCAAGTACAATCTTCGGAGGCAAGTCTGTATGATGGAAGAAGAATGCTTCAACTTGGAATCCAACAAGACAGAGGTATGAGTTAAGTGTTGACAGACTCAATGCCTTGAAAAATTAAGCAGCTTGTTCATGAATAGATGAATCTGAGATAATAAAATACCAGGTTACAAGTGAAGAGGCTGACTAGTCCGTTCAATTTTAAGACAGAATCAGATGTACTTAAACTGTTCATATAAATGGAGCACTTTTTAAGGCATGATTAATCTTTTCCTGCAGTAGATATCTAAAATAACTCAAATCACAATGTTAAAGTGTTTTTTTTCCTCTGAACTAACTACAAAGTAATATTAGATAATTATCAGATACAGATATGCAGTGCAAATATCTACACTTGGTCATATGAATCACCTTATGTTAACTGTAGGCAATGTTCCTAAATATACAGCCTGATGTAATTGCCTTTTCAAACAAGGTAGTACCATTGCATTTACATATTTTGTTTTCAGTCTTAATGCTGAAATCCCATTCTAGGGAAGTATTCTATAATCTTTGTTTTCAAATCTGTCTTTAGACAGTTTGTTTTTCCTCCTTAAGTGCATATTCTTAGTGCATCAGATTTTTAGACAGCTGCAAATATTTATAAAAGCCATTAACAATCAACATATTTTATGCTCACAGCCTTTCACATTTAGGGTCTGTATACTTTATACTCGGTAAAGTAGTAGTACTACAACTAAAACAGAGGCACTCATGATATTACCAAATGCAAGGACTAGGGCTGGCCTCTGAGAATTGCCACTGCTACAGACTTCCAATCTCATGTGAAATAACTGTATATGTTCTATAAATGGTTTATAAACTGACCTTACTTTTTTTAAATCAATATTTCATCTGAGAATGGACTGTAAAATCATGATAAAGATTTTCCAAAATCAAGGCACATGACATCAGTTGTTTTTCTCCTTAGGAGAGTCAGAAATAGAGGTTTTGAAAATCTTAATTTTTATGCTGGACTCCTAAAACCAACATAATCCATGTAGTAAGTAATTTCCTTTTGTGAGCATTGGCAAAAAGTTTCCATATGTGAGATGACAGATGTATTTATTGGGTTGTTGCTGACTCCTGCATAAGAAATTCATGGGTAGAACCTTCTAGAAAGTCAAATTTCCTTTCTTTTTTCTTTTTTTTTTTCCCTTTACTTTGGAGAATTGCTTTTTGTTTCAAGTCACAAAGTAGTGCTGACTCATTTGTGGAAGAAAAAAAAAAGTTACCAGCAGAATTACAATTACTTGCTAATTATAGAGTAATCTATAGGATACTTAAATCCTACAATAGTTGTTCTGTTAGGAAGGTACAGAAAGACTGATAGTGGATCTAGGATACTTAACTCCTACAAAAGTTGTTCTATTAGGAAAGCACAAAAAGACTGATAGTGGAACTGTCCTATAGAATGATAGCTAATTTACTAAAAATATTTAGACCCTCTTAGGTTCTGTTATGAATTAAACCAAAATAAGAATATAAATATAAAATATAGCTGTGTTTCATTTTTGAGTTATGTGGTGGTGGGAAATCTTTAAGATGCGTGAAATATAAACTCAGGCAGCCTTTATATTTATTAAAGATGTCTGGTTAATAAATCATCAATGTTTGTCTCAATCTGAAAAAAAGCACAGATTGTTATTTGTTAACTGCACTTGTTATTCATAAATTCCACTACAAATTTTTTCCCTCTTTACTAGGTGAACAGTTCATGAACAGTCTGACGCAAAATTTAGCTCAAACTGCAGAATTCTGCTTGGGATTCCTTCCTTCATCTAAAAAATGTTCGCTGAAAATAATTTTCTATTTCTTGATCAAGACAGGCTATGTCTGCTCTGAAGTCATATGTAAAATTCAAATAGTCTACCTAGTTTTCACTAAACAGTTCAGGTACTTGCACCATTCTAAATTCTGGAATATGGAGTTAGTTTAGAATAATATAATACATACTGCAGAAGTATTTATTTATTTTATGATTAATTAATGTATTTTTTACAACTGCATGACCTGGTCTCACTCTATTCTTTTCTCTGTGATTGGATGCTATGGCTCTGTGGCCTGTCATTTAATAAAAGCTATAAACCCTGAGTATCTCCCTGGTCCCACAGCTTGTCCGTGCCACCTAATTAGGAAAGCTGTACTCAGACTACAACATATCAATGACAACAAGGAAGCAAATGAAAATTTTGTAGTTCAGTGTAAAAATTCTCATAGAGTATTAATGCCTGATAACAGAGTAAGCTTCCTGGAGAATAATATGGCCCTGGGGAACAATATGACCTGTATATGACTGGAATACTAGTTTAGAAGACAAAAAAATATATCACTGTTCACATGGGTCCTTATTTTATCTTACAGTTACAAAATAACTACAAGATCTTATATTTTACTAGTTTAAGTAACTGAATTATTGCAGAATCAGTAATCATGTGCTAATAATTGCAACAATAAATTATATATTGATTCATGATTGCTTAATTCCATATTGTACAGCTTTTTTTTGCTACTTGTACAAGTTATTGAGCTATCATATTGTTCTCATTTAGAAGCATATTGCAAAATTATGAAGAATTTGTTTTGCTGCAACTGTTCTATAAAGATTTGCATTAAACATTGATCTTGTATTTTAGTGTGAAACTTGTTCTTCAGTTAGAATTATTAGACAATTTTAATAATTATCCTGATATTAATATTTATAACTGATATCTCTAGTTATAGTTTGTGTTATACATGTCTTAAAGCAGATACTGCATCTCTGAAATCCTAGAAACTGATCAACACGGTTGGGAAAAAGAATAGAAATGAATGTCACTTTACTTTTTTTTACTAACTTCTTTAGCTCCTTGTTGGGGCTAATTGATCTATTCACACATCTGAAGATGAAAAATAAAGAGCCAAAATGCCAGTATACCTTAAATTAACAGAATTAAGATTTAATAAATGTTTTTACACTGGATCTGACTTTTTGCTACTTCCAGCTTACTTTCTTTATCTTTGTAAGTTTGAAGTCAAAAGAAATGCATAAGCAAAGAAAAAAGAAAAACCCATTAGAACTGAACTATGGTCGAAACTCCTTAAATGTGATTTCTAATCCCATACACTCCTTGACAAACACGAGGACAATTTTCATTTTGATGCATTTTTTGTACTATACATTGCAATTGCAGGTGCATAAAAGAATAATTGAAGAAGCAGCAAAAGTGTATATGTGTATAATCCCCACAAAATGCTTGAGGCAATTTAAATCACAAAGAGTCTGACTAAAATAATTACTGTTTGATACTAGATTTAAAATTAATCACTGGGTAATTTTAAGAACAGTGTATTTTTTACAATGTTTTAAAACTGTTTTTCTCATATAATTATATATATATGTGTTATATTGAGTTATAACTGAAAATATTATTTCACATTTAAATATTCATATAATGCTAATTTGATCAAATTATTCAGGTAAAAGTTATATTGAGTTATATATCCTGGCATCAAAACTTCTGTGTAGATACATTTGTTCCTAATCAAAACCCATTTCATGAAAACGTATTCAAGAAATAACATGTCCCACAACTCACATTAGTACTTAACTTGACCTGCGACAGATCACCATAAAGTCTGTCTCTGATAGCCACACCAAGAGCTTAAACAGGGGATAGTCATTTTACTATCTTCTTACTAGACTTGTATTGATGAATCCTGTATAGGTGTCTGTGTAGTCTTGTAAGATTTCAAAACAGGCAATTCAAGTCAGGTCAAATAAGTGTTTAAAAATAGTATGTTTTAAGTGTAATGGAAACTACACTTCGGGATACCAGTCACAGTAATCCATGTGAGTCATAGTTTAGATATTCTGCTTTAATTTTAAAGGGAGTGATTACTCCAAGAGTAAAATTTACTACACTTGTAAGTAATTCTGAAAGATAAGCAGTAGCCTTCTACTAGCTCCATTTCTGAATACAGCTTGACATTTCGAAATAAGGAATAATCAGTTTTATTCTCAGAGTGAAATTTAAAATCCATATTGAATATTTAAAAAATATATATAATTATGATCAAAATGTATCTATAGGGCTTCCAGTACAACCTCATTACATAAAATAGTCTGTGTGAGCAGATTGCTCTTCATCATTTCTATTAGAAAAATAAAAATGTTATGATCTAAGAGTTGCAATTTTCCAGAACTATGATGTCAAGAGCTGTGCATAAGGGTGCAAGATTTTATTTAGAACAAAACACTTGAATGGACTGACTCTAACTAACATATCCTTGAAAAAGTCCATATTTTGTTACTTTCTGAAAGAAGAATTGAAGTAGTTGTTTTGCAGCAAAATTACTTCCTATATATTGCAGACTATTTTCAACTTCAATTGTCCTGAGAATGTCTTCTAAGATGATTATCTAATCTTGTAAATGATTCTGTAATAGCATCTTACAAAGATAGCTTATCTGAATAATTTATTTGATGTCTCCTTGTACATTTAATACATTCAAGATATCTGCATAAAGTGCAGCTGCAAAGAAGTGAATTATGTGAAAATCAAATTACTTTTTTCTGGATCTTTTCTGGATTTTTGTAATGCCAAGACACACATGAAATCAGTGTACTCTGTATTGTTCAGCAAAACCAAGCTAACTAAATAGAAATGATCACATTTGAGAAATGGATATTTCAAGTTGAATACTAGTTGCAGAAAAAAAAAAAAAAGAAAAGAAAGAAATTAGGGACTAACCTTCTCGTTTGGTATAATGTAATTATGCAATAGAAAATACACAATTAAAAAATAGGCATTGATATGACAAATTGTTGCCTGTCCCTGTTCTGAGGCTCTGTTTGGACAATTCCAATTTGTTATAACGGACAAAAACGGATCCATTACAATCTGTGCCAATGAATGGCCTTCGAACTCTCTATTTTGGACCTAGCTACTGAACAAAATCAAAAGATACAAGTCTACAAAGAAAATATCTGACAAAAGAAAAAGTAGATGACATAACCTAACCCTGAGAATTCATGATTCATGAGAATTACAATAGGAATGTGAGCCACACACAAAGTGAAAAAAATGAAACAGTAGAAAATGAAATGGTAGAAAATGTTACCTTTCTCTGTATTTGCCCTTCCCCTTTCATTTCCATGACATTCAGGAAGGAAATTAGTAAGCTTCTACATGTCATTCTTTGCAAAAGACTAAAAATAACAGAAAAATAAAAAATATTATGACACAATTAAAAATCACTTGCATGTAAAATGATCTCTTCCGCTCCTTGGCTATTGTAGGTGAAAAGACTGTCAGCTGCTGATATTTTATGTTGAAAGGGCATAAATAAGGAATTAGATGGAACTCTAAAATTTCTTACTTCTGTGACAGGAGAGGGTTGTATTTTTACAAGAGATGTTTAGATGTCATCTAATTTAAATCAAAATAATTAATGAGCAATGGCTTCAAGTTGAAATATACATTTAGGTTAATTATTTCTGTTTGTTACTTTTTCTCATGATTGAGCATGGCTTAAACTTATGTAAGAAAAGGAAAAGAAGGATGAATTGTTGAACATAAAATACAACACAAAATATTTTTTTCTCCAAATAAAAACGTAAAAAACATTTGAGTTTTGAAATAATCACTAAAGTGAAGAAAATTTTGTAGGAAAATAACTACAATTTTATGCTAGTGTTTGAAGAAGAAATTTAATTTTTCTAAAACAGTTCCTTGATATTTGGCTTTGATAGACTTCATAATATATGTTCTTAAATACATAGCACTAACAAATTTTGGTAGGTGGAAGTGTGGTCTGGTGTTCATGATAAAGTTGGACTAAAACACCTGTTAATGTGCTGTCTTTGATGCAAACTCTGCTATTGTTTGTATCTAGTAGCATTAAAAATTAAGAGGAATTTCTTTCATACACATGCTGAATTTAAATATCTCATTTGATAGAAGAATGATAGCTGATTAAAAATTATCCTTCTAATTATTCTACCAAAAAAATGAAAAGTATAAATGGTTCCTGAACCACAAAAAAAAAATATTAATTCAGGGACAAAAAGATAGTTGAAAAGAGTCTTGAATAAGATCTAATTGCATTTAAATATCAGAAGACAATATAAGTTGCTATTTACTTTATTTTGTATTTTTTTAATAACTGTGACACTAGCAACACCATAGAATTTAACTGAACAGATTTCTTCAGTTACTTGGACTGTTGGGAAGTTTATGAGTTATATATGCCGTCATTTATTTCTCTTTTCCTATACAAATAGTAAAATTCTGGTAATTTTAGTTTTATTGCAAGTCTTTAAAGCATTATCCATCTGTACATCACAATTAAGTTTTAAGTTAAGAACTTGGACGAGGTTAACAAAGTGCAACTGGAAGTATACTAAAGTATACTCTGTACTAGACTATTCCAGTTTTTAATTTTATGTAACATCTTACTCTTAAAAAAGAATTTTGCTATAAAATTGTAAGAATATTACATTTGTATTGTAAGATAAGGTTAGAAATGAATATTTGTTGTCACTCACAGATGCACACAAATTATACCACTGTCAGTAAGTTAAGAGGTATAGGGACAAATTTCTGAAAGGGCTCAGGTTAACACTCTTAAGTACTAGGCCTAGTTAAATTTAAATTACTCACTGTTTACAGACTTCTACTGAAAATTCTGGCTTTAGATGAGGATATAGAGTATGTAAAAATCTGATCCCAAATATTCTGAAAATGTGGTATTTGTGAAGTTCACAATCAGTAGCATAAACGAACTATTCAGAATGTGATAAGGAGAAGGAGAAGGAGAGGGGCAGTAGGCAATCCTAGATAACTTCCAGGCCACTATCTAATGATACTCAGATGGCAAGTAAAGCATTGGCACAACATGCCTTCAAGCAACATTCCCTCTCACAGCACACACATCTGGGCATCCAAACACACCCAGGAGATTACCGTGATGCCAAACACAGGCTGAAAGAGTGACAGATATCTGGTCAAAGGTGGAATGCAAAAGAAAAAGGGGCATGCTTCTGTCCAATCCAAAAAAAAAAAAAAAGTCTTATTAGTCCCAAGTCTTACTAGTGTGTGCTGAATGAACAAAAGTCTTTTCCCATTGCTATTGCAGCATGTAATGACTTTTCATTCCCTCTTCTGGACCTAGCCTGTGTCTCTTTGTTGTTTCTTCTTTTCCCACTAACTACCCCTTTTATTTCATACCTGCCTTTCTTCTTACAAACTCTATCTGCTCACAATTATCCATTCTTGCTTGCTTTCATTCTATTTTTTTTTTTCTCCTAAATGTCTTTGTAACCCTTTTTAGTATCTTGGCTTCCTCCTGTCCCTGTGCCTTTGGGTACATACTGTTGATAAGGGCTAGGATGCAGTTTAAATCACCAAGGACCTTCTCTGACAGGTACTGAGCAGGTGAGAGTTTCAACAGTGAAAAAGTGAGAAAAGAGAGAAACCTTGGCTGTCTTTTCAGAATCCTTTCATGACAGGAGGAGGAATTTATGAGAAACTCAACAGTCTTCCTGCAGTCTCTTGTGAATGACATTGGAGCTGACATGAATGAGAATATAGTAGGGGCAAATAAATGACTGTCACTACTCCATGACTTTAATTTCACATCTATGACAGTTAATAGGTATGACACCTTTTTTTTTTTTTTTCTTTTACTGTTCTTCCACCTTCTTTGTCATTACTTTTCTCACCACCTTCCTCATTGTTTCACCTTCTCACCACAAAAGTTACCATATACTTATGCATCACTGTCTTAAATTTGTTCAGGAAAAGTAGTTATGATTTAACAGCTGCTTGCATAGTTTTGAATTTATTTAGATTTTCTTGAAATTTCCATTAGCCAATGTTGAGGAAAAATTACAAAGTAATATTGGTACCTGTTGGGCTAAATCTTCCCAAGTGTATAAATTACATTCGACACATATTTTGATAAATTCTGTGTGAGGGGAGAAGAATTTCAGGGCATATGAAAAAACATAACTTAGGATATGTTACCAAGACACTTCCATCAGCTCAGATTGACTGGTTGAACAGGTTGATGAGAATTCTAAGAACTGCTTTTGTTCATTTTATAAAACTACATTACAATGGAATAGATCAAGTTAGTGAATGATTTAAATCAACAAAAATATAATTTAATCAAATGTTTGGAGATAGTGCAGTTCAGGGTTTGTTTTTTTTTCAGGCAAAATTCATATGAGGAAAGGAAATCGCTGAAACAGATTAATAAACATTTTTTAATGATAAATTGAAATCTTAAAGGCTCCACCTACTACTTAGAGATTAAAAAACAAAAACACTTTGTGACACAGAGTTATGCTTAAATAATCAAATAAGCAATTTTTTTTTTGTTTTAAAGTTATAACTATTCCATCTTCAAAACTATAAATTGACTTTTAAACTTCAGTGAATAAATTAAGCATAAGAATTTCTGTTTGGAAAGTGTGGCCAACTTTTCTTTCTAAGCCTTTAAAAATAGAAACTTTTTTTTTTTTTGTATAAAGGGATGTCAGTGAGGTAAATTAAACTTAACAAATTTTCTATTTGTTACCTTAATATGGTTAAATGGAATTTGGAATGGAAGAAGTGCAAAATCAGTTGACTCAGTAGCCTTAAGAACTAATGTTAACTGAGCATTCTCATAGGCTATTTTTCACGGCCTTCAATCCATTTTAACATCTTAACATCTTAGATAATATGAGCTATTTTTGAAAAATTATTAATATAAATTTCTTAAATTTTTCTTATATGTATGTACAGTACCTCTTCAAATTCTAGAGTCTCTGTAAAGGTTAAACATGTTCCCATTCAAAATACTCCTCAATAATATCATTTACTGTATTAACCTGTTACTTTTTTATATTTTTGAAAATGTGTTTATGTAAACAGTATTATGGTGTTGTCAAAAGGAAAACAGTGCCAGATGGACCAAGGCAGTATTGGAAATGATGGCATGATTCAGAATAAAATCTCACTCTATTGTAATTAAAGATCATGAATGTGAAAATTATGTCTGTACTAAAATATTGCTTTGAACTCTACAAATGCCAAATTTTACTACCAAAGCTGTATTTATAGCTCTCCTCTTGTTTCAATACCTATTTGTTTAGCACACATGCGTCTATTAACAGATTTGCATGCAGTCATCATAACAATTTCAAGATACTGCATACTAACTGTCCTATCCTCATTATCTATCATTAAACAAATTTAAATATTAAAAAAGTCATAATTTAAACAGTAGTTGATGTGGTGTATACAATGACAAAGAAAGAATAACTTATTACAACTCTGTATGCTTTGAAGAAAGGAAAAATATATTAGAGGGTGTTGACATATTCTAAGATATATTAATTCAGAGGTCCATATTATGAACTAAAATAAACTTAAAGGCAACATTTGCATCAAACTAGGTGGAAGATTTGTCTCAGTAAAGTTCAGAGTCAGTCTTAGGATAGTTCTCTTTTTCCCATGACATGTTAATATTATGAAGATTCCTGTCAAACATTTTCGTATTTTTTATTTTCATTACATCTGTTGTGTTCTTTCTCTCTTGTCATTGATGATTTGCTTATACATACTCTAATGCCTGACCCATCTGTAAGATTCATTCACCACTGAGTGAGTAAAAGTTCCTCCTTCCTGTCCCCCTGAGATCCTTTTGAATCTATATAAGATTTCAATTCAGAACAACATGCTTCTCCTCTGAAGAACCACAGAATTTTTGAGCTCCTGTGAAAAGAAGCTTTACTTGCTGTAGATATTTCAAGAACATGCTTATTGGTAGTGATTCCCTGTGAAATCACAACTGGTGTGTGAAAGCAGAATTGTTGCAGAAATTTTTCATAAAGACCACTGAGAAAACAAAATCAACAAAACCCAGAGTCTGGAGCAGAAAGATACACTGAATTAGAGAAAAATTGGTATAAACTAAATGGAATTCTTATGCTAACTCCATAAAATAATTTCCACCGTTATAATAAGAAAATGAAATGGTAAATAATTACAATACAGCCACTACTCAAACAGAAAATACCTAACTCTTGTTTTGTAGTTTCTTTAGTAGATATTAACTTACTTAAAATGGACTTTATAGCATTATCCTGATATCCTGGCCACCCACAAACAAAAGATTAAAATCCAAGACTTTCAAAACCCAAATAAATATTTTATTACTAGGAATTACAGCCTCAAAATGGATTCTAAATGTCAATTCTAAATTCCAAGAACAGTTAATGTGATTTTAACTTTCGTATTTCTTCAAACATCAATCTGCAGAATGACTTTGCCATTTCACATGTATAATGTAAGACAATCATGGCTTTTCCTTTCTCAGTTAACATAAGCAGGTCCCAATCTACTTTGGAATCCAATTCATATTTTCTACATTGTGTAGGATGATGATAAAGCAGATAAATTTAGAAAATGGGCATATTTGGGAGGAAAATAAATGTTATTCAATGAAAAATTTAACATGCTGGTAATGCTCAGAATGACCATGGGTCTGTAACGCTGGCACAGTAGTGCATGAGATTCCAAGTTCAGCAACTTTTTCCACCAAGTTCAGCATTTAGTTTTCTATCCTTTGAAAAAAATATCTATGTGGGCTGAAAAACTCAGTTAGTAAAATAACAAGTCAGCAGGGGCTCTATGAAATACCTAGGATGTGGCAAAAGCATAGGCTCACCAACAGTTAAGTCATTGAAAGATTGGCTAAATTATTCTTCAGGAAATAAACTATATGTTTGCTCTATTTTTAAACATTTCAAAATAATTTGTCTATTCTGGTAAAGGTATTAAAATCCCACATTTATTATAAATCTATATCTCTTGTACTGCAATCATTTTCATCTGATATTCAGTGATTAAGACACCACAAAAGAGAAGATGCTTCCAGAATAACATTTCTTAAGAGAACTCTGAGAAGTACTGAAGTGGCCCTTCACATTTCCGGACAAAATCTCCAGGACACTGATGGAAATAGCTATTACCTTGCTTTCTCTTTTTAAAAATATGAAGTCAAATTTATTTTTCCCAGTCTGCTATATATTAATTCTTTATATCAACATCTATGACACAGACTTTTCCTGACTTTTGTACTCACGAGACCCTCAGTGGGGTGGGGAGTTATCTCTCTGCTTATCCTATTAAAAACTGAAATCAAGAGATATGTGCATCATTTACTTTAAGAGTCAAGAAGTCCTGGTATTTGCAAATAGGTTGAATAATGATAGAGAGCTTACTATATTGGAGAGCTTTAACATTTTATGTCCCAGTAATAACCTCAGGGAGTAAAGCAATTTGGGTTTAGACCTTAGATAAACAAGCTGCAGTTCTCTAGGCTACATGCAAATTCAGTAGAGAGCTACATCTTTATAAAACCAAAGGCAGTACAAGATTTCAGAGCAAATTAGGTTTGTATAACTCAGATCTGATTTCTGATATAAATCCTTCCTTCACTACTTTTCCCATGATATTGCTCTAAACCAGGGGTAGACAGTTGGCATTTAAGTGTCTGTTTCAAAACAGCAAAGATTTCTCTTGAACTACCTAAACTGATGTTTTCAAGACTAATTTGACTAATTTGATAGAAACAGGAGAAAACATAGATATTTTTGCCATTCACATATTTTTAAATTCAAGAACTGAGTGCCTGGTCAGTGAAGCAAATATATATTTTTAATTAATTTCAATGGGCATGGATAAAAAAAAATGGATTTAATGCTTTACCTTCTTGTTTACTTTTTCACCCATACATTTGCTTATTTTCAGTCCCCACTTTTCCTCCTCCGACTTCCAGTACTGCCATATGATGACTTTACTGTTAACTATTTCTATAGACAAAATATATTTCCTGTCCTACAATCCATCTTCACATTTGTGCCTCTAAATGATTACTGGAATGAAATGCTATACCAAAATTACTGTTCACAGCATTCTTAAGATACTTTTTCCCCCTTTCAGTGCAAACAAGCTTTAAGACAATGCATAAAAGCTAAAATCATCAACCAAGACTTAACTTTAAGATAATATTTTTAGTCATTACTATCTTTTCCTGAAAATAAATAGCTCTCTATTTAAGTAAGTCTTTTTCTGTGAATGTGTGTTGTGGTTTTCATTTTCAAAATTTGTGTGGTAAAAAAAAAAAAAAAAATAGAAGAGACCCTTAATTTAAGTATTCCAATTTTATTCTGAAAAAAAAAATCTAATCAGATCTTTTGAATAAATTCCACAGTTTTTAAGGTTATGAGCTAAAATTCAATGACAAGTTTCCTGATGCAGTCACAGACTGAGTCTACTAGACTGCGCTAATTTGAATCACATTAGGAATACTGTTCTTGCTATTAATAAGTGCATTGAGCAATTTCTTCTGACAGGTTGCACCTAAGGCAAAGAATTGGCAGTGGAAGCTAAAACAGATCAGGAACATAAAATACTTTCCCATTAAAATACTACCAAAACATTCTTCACTTCTTCAAGGCAGAATGAAGTAACTGTGATACTACACTCACAAGGTGTAAACTGTGACTATAGATGATGTTTTTGAACATGTGTGTAGTAACATTAAAATAACCTACATCTCTTTGTAATATAAATGCATTAGGTCTCTTTATATACATACACACACTCACAAATATACATACATATATATATATATATATATATATGTATGTTCATATATATAAAACATTGGGAGTCCAGGGGCTATATCACTGAAAAAGTCCATGAGATTTGCGTTATTGTCCTCTAATACCTTGAGTCCAAAAGGGTAGGAATGATCTTTAATAAATACCTACAGGAATAAAGGGAATAACAGGAATAAAAGGAATAAATTTTAAGGATGGGATTAAACCCAAGGTTCACCCCTGACACTACAGGGATTAACTACATTTAAGTATAAGAGTTTGGGGGCAAGCATCTCTAAATCAATTATCTGCTTTCCTTGCTTACTCAGAATACACCAATATCAACTCAGAATCCACCAATATCACCTGCCTTACAGCTGAGTAGATATTGTCAAGTTCTTACCTTGACCAAGCTGTGCTTTTGTTTAGGCTTTCTCCATGATATCTGGGATATCTCATCTGGCCTTTTATTGCTATTCCAAAACAACGGCCTTTTATTGCTATTCCAAAACAACATATATCTACTGTATGTGCAATGTCATATTTATCATTCCTACATCATGAATACCACAGAGTTTCTTAAATAACACTTCAGGTTTGTCTGTGGACAACTGAATGAACTCCAGTCTTTCTGCTTCAAAGTGATCTGAACTTCTTCCTAGAAATCCTTGACTGCAATAATTTTAGTCTTTATGAGAATTCAGATATCCAACACATACAAAAATACCAACATTTAAATTATCAAAATTCAAGTGTTTAAGTTTCAAGATGCATAAATTAAGTGAAATTTTGAACATTATATTATTTTAACAAAATAAATGATTTTAGTTAATAAGTATATCACGAGATTTAGCCTAAGAAAAGTCTGTGGAAAGGTCAGATAAAGTACATAGAAGAGTAGTCTATAGCATCTGTTTTGTTACCCCAAGGTGACTAAGGCAGTCTTAGATACCTGAATTCCAGAAACATTCCAACAGTCTTGGAGCAGACTTGATCCAACTTCCAAGATATTTTATATTTATAAAATATGGAAAAGGAACACATATTCCCTAAATATTATTTGGAACAACCTGTCTCCCTTTGGATTAGCTGCAACTGAAAAAAAGAAAAAAAAAGAAGTATTACAGTTAAATCTTAATTAACAGTATTAGATTTAACTTGCATTCATGAAACTTACTGTACTGAAAATGTTACATAGTGACCTGTGTATTTTTTAAATAAATTAGACTTAAATGATCTTATTTTGTATATGAGATATGGCTGTGACATATAAATGGAATATTAACATACACTATTTTTTACACTTTTCTCAGTTGTGCCTTTTTTATTTTAAATATTTATTATCTGCTCTTTAAAAAAGATACAGTCTTGCTTCCTAAGCTTTTGACATCATTGATCAAAAGAAAATTACAGGATGTGGGAATATTCAATGTAATATTGTTTAGAACTAAATTTCATTCAGTGAGACTTCCCACCTCCCACCTGTGCATATCTGAGAATCTCTTCTTATTATCATGTATTTTGTGGGACAGCTGGTGCAGGAGGCAAAGATCTGGAGATCTATTAGAACATTAATACCTGTCAGTGTATTTAATATGGGCATGCACATCATCTAAATGTAAGGATGGAATTAAAATTTTTCTACCTTCATTTAACCTAATTGTCTAAACATAACTTGAGATGCTCGTAAGAGGCATCGGTGCATTCAAATTTCTATCTGATGTTGCAGATGACACAGGACACGGGATGTGCCTGTGCCCTTGTAGAGTGGGTATGGGATGTTAGGTCTTTTAATATGGCATCTAAACTGAATTACGCTCTAAGCTTTCAAAGTCACCATTACAGATGGTAAAGACCAAGGAACAGTTCAGTTCTGTAAGTATAGGCATCTACTGCCATCTCAGTATCCTACCTATCCTCCAGCTGCTAATTCAGAAGCGGTTTGAAACGATATTAGACACCAATGTTTGGCAAATATGTTGAACTCATAGATAGTATGGTCAATCGAAAGTTATTCAGTTATTTTAGGAAAACTGTTCTAGGGCGAGTTAATTCAATTGACTGTACTGACTAGCCCCATCTCCAAGAGAGTTTATAGATCTAACTCTCATGTTGCTCATACTGTATGCACCAAGGGTTTCATTCTGTTGCTGACATGTATGCTCTCATGTCATTTAATTTGTTTTAGGATATCCTTATTACTCACGTGTTGCTCCAGAAAGGCAGAAGTCCATCATAGATCCTGGTTATGCTATTCGAGATGCCATGAGGAGCTTATGTGTGGATAACTGAAACAGGTTCCTAAAGCAAGAGAAGGCTGAATCTAATGGAATCTATTTGCTACTTGTGGTATTCAAGATTTTCCTTTAGGAAGAGTTCATTTTTACCTTTAAAAAGGTCCTACTTTCCTGCTTTCATTTAATTGTCCTCTTTTTAGAGATTTCTGTTTAACTGTAAGGGAACAACAAGAGCAGGTCAGCTCTCGGAAACAAGCCAGAGCCAAGCGCAACCATGGCATAGGCAGGGGCCATGATCTCATGAACAGAGGTGCAGGCCTACAGAAACCTGAGCCAAGTGAGCAGAGAAAGACTGACCATCCACCTAAAAGCTAAATTCTTTAAAACTGAGGTGTTTCAAAAATAAAAATATTTGATTTAAATCAAAGATATTGTTGTTTCAAGCATTTAAATTTAAAAGTTTAAACTTAAACAGGCTATCTGAATGTTATTTTTGGAAAAAGCAAATTAGCTACTCAGATTTTGAAATAATGACCCTTCTGCTATTTTATGATTTTCCCAGAACACTATTGTGATTTGCCAGTAACTATATAATCACTGTGGCCTTCACCAACCAGAGTCCCAATCTGAGTCCCACAGCCTTCTGTACTGGTAGATGGAGGCCAGACAAGATATTCTACTGTACGAAAAATGACAGTAGGTGTCTGTGTTTAGGTAGCTCTCTCATTAACCAAATACATCTCTATCAATCAAGTTCAAAAGACCTCACACAGGAACAATGCCAACAAGTATTTTCTAGCCATTTAAATTGATATTAATCTGGAGATAAATCCCACA
Organism: Tinamus guttatus; assembly: GCF_059628265.1. Lineage (NCBI taxonomy): Eukaryota > Metazoa > Chordata > Aves > Tinamiformes > Tinamidae > Tinamus > Tinamus guttatus. Next base: position 143,573 of record NW_028289228.1, on the reverse strand, counting down.
TCAAAAGTCTTATTAATATTTTCTGAAAACAGACCTAGATTGAATTTTGGCTCCTTTAAGCTTACTGCACTCTTATCTGAAGATGTCCGGTTTTCTTATGAACTGTTCTGATGACGTTTCCTACAGGAAAGAAAATGACAAAGTGATGTAGCAATACACAACACTACTGCTTCTGCACTACTACTTCTGTAAAATTCAGTATCTACATATATAATGATCATTCTAAGTATTTACCTGAGAGAAGAGAGAAAAAAAAAGGGTAGAGAGAAAAAAAAAAGATGTAAGATGAAAGTTTATGGGAACTAATTGAAGCAAAAATGTTTTCAACATGTTAACAATCAAGCAATGGACTCAAGTCTAATGCCTAGCACATTTGGAAAAGTCTTTTTTTTTTTTTTTGAAAAGATGCATTTCATAGCAGTCTGCTCTTATATTTAATATCCAGATCTGTTATCACTGTATGGTAGAAGTTTAATATTTTCTCAATGAGTCCCTGTGCACAGGTAGAGGTGAAATGGCAGCTTTGACAAGTCAGCTGAAGCTGAGGGCCTCCTCCAGAGAGGCATCAAATGGCCTAGCAATGTATGGGGCTGGGCCAGGGCTCTCGGCTTGCTCTGCAATATCCAGGTCAGGAAAGGCTGTTTCCCTGTGCGATGTCCCAACAACAGGCCCTTGCAGTCCAGGAAGCTGCAGGTCTCGGCTTCGGGATGCTGAGAAGTGACTCAGGACAAATGTGTGCTCGGAGCCTGTGGCAGACTTGGTAGCACTGGGTTCCTTGTATATGGTTTGTCCCATTCCATGTACCCTGTGCAACCATGCCTTGTCCATTCAATAGTACTTTGGGCTCCCATGAGAGATGACCTTCCGGAAGACTGCTGGCTGATGGGTGGAAGAAAAGCTAAGACAGACATAGAAGATGAGGAGGAGGCACTTTGGTCCATTGCCTGAACGAGTCAGTCTCTTGAGAGGTCACCGGAACCAAGTAAGCGAGGGAAAAAAGCTCCCCAGGATTTTAATGGAATCAAAAATTGGCCATAGCCTGTTGAGTGCTTGTGCACACATGTGCATGCCTGGCATGTTCATCCTTGAAGACTCTTGTCTGGCAGTATTGTTGGTGTCTTCAGTAGCAGGATTGTTCTGGGGCAGAATTAGCATTATTCCCAGGATGGACTGTGGCTCTGGCTGCCGTCTAGGCTGGCAGGTCCTCTTTATCTCTTCACTGGATGAAAAACTGGCGAGTTGGCTGGGCCTAGAGTGTGATTGTAAATGGAGTTAAATTCAGCTGGTGACAGGTCATGAGCACTGCTCCTATGGCAGATCAGTGTTGGGGCCAGTTCTCTCTAACATCTTTACCAGTGATAAGAGTGAGAGCAATGAATGTATTCTCAGCAAATTTGCAGAAGACACCAAGCTAGGAGGAAGACTAGATCTGCTTGATCTGGATAGGCAGGATCAATGGTCTGAAGGCAGATGTACATGGTTCAAAAATGCCATGTGCTGGGTCCTGCATTTCAGTCACAACAACCCCATGAAACACTTGACCCTTGGAGCAGAGTGGATGGAGAAATGCAGATCAGAAAAGGATATTATGTTTTTGGTCAACACTTGGACAAACATGATCCAGCATGGTGCCGAGAAGGCCAAAAAGGCCAAGGGCTACCTGGCTTGTATCAGGATTAGTGGAGCCCACAGGACAAGGAAAGTGATAGGAGGCTGCACTGTGAATACTGTGCTCAGTTTTGGGCCACTCACTGTACAAAAGATACTGAAGCATTAGAATGTGTCCAAAGAAGGGCAATGAAGCTGGATCATACCTGATGATCTTGAAGGTCTTTTCTAACCATAAGCATTCTATGATTTTATGGGAAATATTAGGATTAAATTTACTAGATATTCAGGTAACAACTACAATGTTAAAAAACCGGGAACTCTAGCAAGCTACTAAAGGACAGGTTACAGTTTCTGTGCAACAACTGCTTGAAAAGATGGAAATTAGAGGAAAATCAGGGCCTAAGAGAAGCTATAGCATGGCAGAGGCTTGTTTGGGGTGAGGTACGGTTGCCACTTCCAGGAAGGTTGGTGTGTATGGACTCTGCTCCTCCACCATTCCCTAGGCAGCACAACCTGCCCTCCTAGCACCTGCAAAGAGGAGTAAGGGAGGGTGGAGCAGAGTGAAGACACCACGGCCAAGCTGTTGGACTCTCTGCAGAGGTGGTGACCTAAGGGTGCCGTGTAGCCGATAAGCCACACAGTAGCTGTCGAAGGGGAAATAAACGATAAGGTGTCCGGTGCTGGGGCAGGAAATGGTGCCAGATCACTTGCTTTGGATGAACTTTGTTGTTTGAACTTTACTCATTATGATCTCATTATAATGCTAGCGCACACCGCCCGCCTCCAAGGCATGACCACCTCCGACTGAGCATGCGCTCTAGATTTCCTTTTAATGAAAAGCGAGAGACATTTATACTAATCAATAAGAAAAGAAAGTATGACTAGAATCACTCAAGCTCCACCTGAATGGATAAAGAATATAAAAGATGAAGTAAGGAGGGGAGAAGTGGGGGGAGACTCCATCGCAGTTCCAGGGATTGGTCAGAGGGCCGAACCCCTTTCCTCCCCTCGGGTCGAGATGCCACCTGAGGAGGCTCCTCAAGCTTGAGAGCCCTCTCCCATCTTGTGGGGCAAGCGATTATTGCCCATTGGTACATCAAAGCTAGCTAAGAACCCCATGCTGTAGTAGAGAATTTCCTGCACCGACATCCAAAACCTGCTTTGTAAACGTTGCATTCGAATAAAGCATACTATTTGCAAACTCAGCTAATTGTTTTGAGGGCAGTCGGACCTCTAGTCAACAGCTGGTTTGTGAATCTGGTGCTGCCGGAGGCGGGCCTAGAGCTACCACGGCATCTGGCGTCCCTATTAAGATACGAGTCGGCTGGAACCCAAGCGCCTTTATCTCACACCAAATTTACCCCCTCTTCAAACCGCAGTTGTTTCCTAGTGGGAAAAATAACTTGGAGGTTTCTGAAAAGGTCTTTTTCAACCATAACAATTTTATGACGCGATGCAGCACAGTCTCGTGCCTCTCTCTCGCTCTCCCTCCGTGTGCTCAGCCGTGATGTTAGCAGAGCTGCCTGGCACGTGCCTCCTGGCCCCGTCGCTGTCGTTGGCCCGTGAGACAGCTGCAGGTAAAAGCGCTGCGCAGGGCCTGCAGCACCCTCGTGAGGAAGGAAGGCCGCTGCCTGGGAACTGCTTGGTCTGGGACAGCGGTGATGGCTGTGAAGGAAGAGAGGCGAAGGTCAGGAGCTGTGCGAGCGCGGGCCGAGCGCCTGCTGCCCTGCCCCCCACCAAGGGCTTTCCTGGGTGGTCGTCACTTGGTAATGCCGAGCGCAACGGCCCTTGCTGGGCTAGCCCCAGCCTTCTGCCCACAGCAGGGCTCTCGACTCTCACACGTACCTGCGTCACCCTCCGGCGTGTCTCTGGAGGAGTACGATGTTGCCTCCACTTTGTGCTTGGAAGGAAACTGCGGGGGGAGAGCAAAAGAGCCCAGGTGAGTGCCCTCAGCTCACCAAGCTCTGGGGCCTCGTGCCGCGCACACGGCATGGGGAGGCTGCCAATGGCTGCGAGTGCCGAGGGAAGGCTCCTGCGGCTGGTGGGCCGACGGGCCGATGCTTGTGATGGGGCCGTAACAGCAGGGCAGGGCTGAGGGCCATAAAGGACTGGGGGGCAAATGGCGCCAGAGGAAGGGGGCTGGGAGGGTGAGTGTGGAAGATGGCTGCTGCTGTAGCCAGCCCCTTCCCTCCTGAGTTTGCATCCATCCCCCAGGCTTGAAGGCAATGCAGGGCATGGAGGAGCCGTCAGTCCTGCTGCCCAAGGCGGGTTGAACAGGAGAGCAGCAGGCATCTCCCCACCATGCGGAGCCCAGTGGGACCTCAGCTGCCCTCTCCCTTTGATGGCCAGGGCCGGCCACCTGCTCCTTGCTCACCTGGTGTTGAGGGCCTCCGGCCGAGGGCGAAGCTGCTGGCTTTGCTTCTGGGCAGGCTGACGTGGGCAGAGGCGAGCTGCTCCCCTCTTGCTGAGAGCCTCCAGCCGAGGACCAATCTTCTTCCTCGTCCCCTGAGGCCACTGCGTGGGGGAGCCGTGCGCCCCGCGAGGTGCCGGCTGCCTCTCCCTCAGCATCGCTGTCCTTGCCGTTGAGGGAGCAGGGCACTTCGTTACTGGGGCGCATGTGGGCCTCGGAGAAGAGGCTCTGCAAGCTCGGCCGGACCCAGACGCTACGCACAGAGAGGGATTCCTCCAGCCGTCGCTCTTCTGGCAGGTCTTCACCTGCAGGATCCTGCAGCGCTGCTGGCTCCTCTGTCGACCAGCCTTGCTCTCCCTGCAGCTCTGCCATGACCGCGGGCCCAGCTGCTTCCTGTTCGCCCTCCGTGGAAGATGCCTGCCGTGAGCGCATTGACCTTCCACACCCGCCAAGGAAAACTGGCACGCTTCCCGCCACGAGCAAGGGCAGCAGGTCCTTGCTGAGGCGCCGGGGCTGTAGTCTTGGCCTGTGGCGCACTCGGGTCCTGCGTTCTGCTTGCCGTGGGTGCTGAGCGGAGCGTGCAGCCCGGAAGGCCCTGGGGTACGGCCACAGTGCGCTCCCGCGAAGCCTCAAGTGCCCATGGTGGCGTCGCAGGGCTCTCCCGGCCATCTCCACCTCCACGCCTTCATCGGGGCCTCCGTCGACGAGCAAGTGAGCAGCTTCCTCCAGAGGGGCCTCGGCCTCGGGCCTGGGGTTGTGTGGAGCCGGGCCTGGGCTCTCAGCGCTCCCGGGGCTGTCCACGTCATGGAGGTCTTGCCCAAGCGCAGCAAAGCCATCCAGAGAAGATGCTGAGGAGGCGCTTTTGTCCACTTCCACACAGGGCCAGATGTCGCTGTCTTCTGCAGAGTCGCTCGAGGCTGAGTCCTGGCTCTGCATGATCTTGTGAGGGGCCTGTGTCAGTGCTGGGAGGACGGCGTATCTTGACCAGGGCTTATGATGTTCCACGTCCCCTGGGCCGCCTCGGCTTGTCCCTTCTGCAGCACTCTGGGCCCCCGAGAGAGAGCAGCCTTCCGAAGGTTGCTGGCTGATGGGTGGGAGAAGGATCCTGCTGCCATGCCCTTGGAATGGCTGTGGTGTTGCCAGGGATGAGATGGAAATGCTCGACCTGGCCTCTGGCATGATGGGGAAATCCTCTTCCCTTGGCCCGGTGAAAGCAGAAGCATCCTGCTTGGGCAGTCGAAGGGAAGCACCGGGCAGGATTTCCCTCTGGAGGTGGTCTTCTGTGAGCTTCTCCGCAGGGCCTTCTGGTGCGTTGGCCCTGCCTGAGGCAGAGCATCCTGAGGATGTTGGCAGAGCAGGCAGCTTCAGGTGACTTGTGGATGCTGCCGTTTGCTCCCTGCCCGTTCGCAGGGGCACCTCTGCCGGGGCTGCTGCCTCTCTGGGGAGAGGTGGCAAAGATGGCACAAGCGGCAGCGCTGCTCTTAGAGAGCTCCTGCACGGCAGGGCCTCCCCACGCTCCACCCCAGCCGTCTGCAATAGAAGCCAAGGAGAAAGGCCGAGTTACCGCGGTGCTTTCTCCCCGGCTCTCCTTCCTTCCTTCCCAGCTGGCAAAGCTTCTTGCTGGGAGCCCCAAAGGTAGCACGCCCGCCCACGGGTGGCTGCCCCCCTGCTCCCAGACGCTGGCGGTCGAGGGAGCTGCTCGCTGCCAGGCAGGGCACGGGAAAGGCAGTGCCCACAGATTCAAGAGGCTTTCCCAGGGTCTCTGTTCAGCTAGGTACCTGCGTGCTGCCGTCTTCTGAGTCCTGTGATGGGCGGGCAAGCGGAGGCAGCCTGTCCCTCTGCAGGGACGAAGCTGAGCTCTGGCTCCGCTGCATCGCTGCGGGGGGCTCCTGGTGGCCCACCTGTGGGGAGAAGCAGGTGCGTGACGGAAGCCCCGTTTCAGAGGGGAGCGCCTGGCTGAACATCTGCCCAGAGCTGCTCCGTCCCTCTCGGTGCAGAGCTTCAGGGGCTGCGTGGGCCTTGGGACCTCCACCCAGCGAGCTCTGCCCCAGGGAAAGTCCCCAGGGGGAAACATCCCTTTGCAGAAGGGCTCAGGACTGCCTGTGTCGCAGCAGCTCCCCTTCCCCGCCGTCCTTGTGCTCTGCGTGTGGGGGCCCTGCCTGCTCTGCTGCCTCCTCTCCCTGCAGCCCCATGGCTCACCTCGCTGCGCTCCCGCCTGCTCTGGTGGCCACTTGCGGTCCGGGAACCGAGGTTCTCCTCCCGCTCCATGGCAATATCCAAAAGCGCTGCCGGACACCAAGCACACCGGCAACCAGAGGAGTTCCTCTCTCCTGTCGGAGCCACTCTCCTCTCAGTGGGGACCCCGGCACGCTGGCCCTTATATGTCACCACAAGGATGCCTTGTCACACTGGCTCTGTGGGCGTGATGCCACCCCCATCACAGAGCCCTGGCGGTCGCCGTGGGGACGCACCTGGCCTTGTATGGGTAGTTTCGCAAGGGGACTGCCCATTGCTGCTGCGTCTTTGCTTTGAGCCCGAGAAGAGGTTTCCTCTCCCCAGCTCGGGGCTCTCCGGGGTCTTGCGCAGGCAACTCTTCTCCTTGGCTCACAGCGTCCCTGGCCCCTCGCAGGCCCCTGCGTATGTGGTAGCTTGTCCTCAGAGCCACTTGCGGGGCCGGCTGCGGCTCGGCTGGGCTTTCTGCTGGCACAGCTCTCACTGCACTGCGCTGGCCGAGGGTGGGAACCTCTTCCCCTCCCTCTTGGGAGTTTGTTGGGCCAAGAGACTTCGCACGAGGCCAGTGGGCACAGACGCAACTGTCATCTGTGTGGAAAGCCCTCTGCTTTTCCCAGCAATCCCAGAGACCCTGATGACCCACATTTCTTCACGCCACCACCGGGTCCTGCAGGACGCAGTCCAAGTTCCCACGTGTCCGGGGTTTGGCAGGGCAGTGCTGCCCCAAGCCCCGACACCAGCCCCAGCCCTCACCTCATGCCTTCCCTCTTTCACCTCTGCTCCTTGAGAAAGGGGCACCTGGCATCCCTCCCCATGGCCCTGGATCCTTCCCGCCCTGCTCTCCTGCTCTGGGGGTGATCCACCTCCTCACCAGCTCCTGGGGATGCTCCTGGGCCCTGCATCCCACTGTTTGGCTCTGGTGAGTCCACACCTCCAATACTGTGTTCAGTTTTGTGCCTCTCACTGCAAGAAAGACATGGAGGCCCTGGAGCATATCCAAAGATGGGCAGCAAAAGTGGTGAAGGGGCTGGAGAACAGACCTTACAAGGAGCGGCTGAGGGTGCTGAGGTTATTTATTCTGGAGGAGACTCAGGGGAGACCTTATCACTCTGTACAAGTACCTGAAAGGAGGCTGCACTGAGGCGGGGATCGATCTCTTCTCCAGAATAACTTCGGGTAGCACAAGAGCAAATGGCCTCGTTTTGCCCCAGGGGAGGTTCAGGTTAGATATTAGGAAACAAATCTACATGGAAAGTGTGGCCAAGCATCCCAGGGTAGTGGTGGAGTTGCAGTCCCTGCCAATGTTCAAGAAACGTGCAGATAAGGAGCTTTGGGACATGGTTTAGCAGGCGTGGTGGTGGTGGGTTTAGGGTTGGCCTTGATGATCTTGAAGGTCTTTTCCAACCATAATGATTCTATGATTCTAGGCGAAATATTGCAGAATTGAATTCTACAGTAGATTTTCTGGCAATAATCACAATGTTCAAAACAAACAGGGACTCTAACAAGCTAGTAAAGGACAGTTTCTGTGGAAGTATTGCTTGAAACGAACTAGGACCTAAGAGAAGCTATAGCATGGCAGAGGCTTGTTTGGGGCGAGGTACAGTTGCCACTTCCAGGAAGGTTGGTGTGTCCGGACTCTGCTCCTCCACCATTCCCTAGGCAGCACAACCTGCCCTCCTAGCACCTGCAAAGAGGAGTAAGGGAGGGTGGAGCAGAGTGAAGACACCGCAGCCAAACTCTGTTGGACTCCCTGCGGAGGTGGTGACCTAAGGTTGCCGTGTAGCTGATAAGCCACACAGTAGCTGTCGAAGGGGAAATAAACGATAAGGTGTCCGGTGCTGGGCCAGGAAATGGTGCCAGATCACTTGCTTTGGATGAACTTTGTTGTTTGAACTTTACTCATTATGATCTCATTATAATGCTAGCGCACACCGCCCGCCTCCAAGGCATGACCACCTCCGACTGAGCATGCGCTCTAGATTTCCTTTTAATGAAAAGCGAGAGACATTTATACTAATCAATAAGAAAAGAAAGTATGACTAGAATCACTCAAGCTCCACCTGAATGGATAAAGAATATAAAAGATGAAGTAAGGAGGGGAGAAGTGGGGGGAGACTCCATCGCAGTTCCAGGGATTGGTCAGAGGGCCGAACCCCTTTCCTCCCCTCGAGTCGAGATGCCACCTGAGGAGGCTCCTCGAGCTTGAGAGCCCTCTCCCATCTTGTGGGGCAAGCGATTATTGCCCATTGGTACATCAAAGCTAGCTAAGAACCCCACGCTGTAGTAGAGAATTTCCTGCACCGACAACCAAAACCTGCTTTGTAAACGTTGCATTCGAATAAAGCATACTATTTGCAAACTCAGCTAATTGTTTTGAGGGCAGTCGGACCTCTAGTCAACAGACGGTTTGTGAATCTGGTGCTGCCGGAGGCGGGCCTAGAGCTACCACGGCATCTGGCGTCCCTATTAAGAGACGAGTCGGCTGGAACCCAAGCGCCTTTATCTCACACCAAATTTACCCCCTCTTCAAACCGCAGTTGTTTCCTAGTGGGAAAAATATCTTGGAGGCTTCTGAAAAGGTCTTTTTCAACCATAACAATTTTATGACGCGATGCAGCACAGTCTCGTGCCTCTCTCTCGCTCTCCCTCCGTGTGCTCAGCCGTGATGTTAGCGGAGCTGCCTGGCACGTGCCTCCTGGCCCCGTCGCTGTCGTTGGCCCGTGAGACAGCTGCAGGTAAAAGCACTGCGCAGGGCCTGCAGCACCCTCATGAGGAAGGAAGGCCGCTGCCTGGGAACTGCTTGGTCTGGGACAGCGGTGATGGCTGTGAAGGAAGAGAGGCGAAGGTCAGGAGCTGTGCGAGCGCGGGCCGAGCGCCTGCTGCCCTGCCCCCCACCAAGGGCTTTCCTGGGTGGTCGTCACTTGGTAATGCCGAGCGCAACGGCCCTTGCTGGGCTAGCCCCAGCCTTCTGCCCACAGCAGGGCTCTCGACTCTCACACGTACCTGCGTCACCCTCCGGCGTGTCTCTGGAGGAGTACGATATTGCCTCCACTTTGTGCTTGGAAGGAAACTGCGGGGGGAGAGCAAAAGAGCCCAGGTGAGTGCCCTCAGCTCACCAAGCTCTGGGGCCTCGTGCCGCGCACACGGCATGGGGAGGCTGCCAATGGCTGCGAGTGCCAAGGGAAGGCTCCTGCGGCTGGTGGGCCGACGGGCCGATGCTTGTGATGGGGCCGTAACAGCAGGGCAGGGCTGAGGGCCATAAAGGACTGGGGGGCAAATGGCGCCAGAGGAAGGGGGCTGGGAGGGTGAGTGTGGAAGATGGCTGCTGCTGTAGCCAGCCCCTTCCCTCCTGAGTTTGCATCCATCCCCCAGGCTTGAAGGCAATGCAGGGCATGGAGGAGCCGTCAGTCCTGCTGCCCAAGGCGGGTTGAACAGGAGAGCAGCAGGCATCTCCCCACCATGCGGAGCCCAGTGGGACCTCAGCTGCCCTCTCCCTTTGATGGCCAGGGCCGGCCACCTGCTTCTTGCTCACCTGGTGTTGAGGGCCTCCGGCCGAGGGCGAAGCTGCTGGCTTTGCTTCTGGGCAGGCTGACGTGGGCAGAGGCGAGCTGCTCCCCTCTTGCTGAGAGCCTCCAGCCGAGGACCAATCTTCTTCCTCGTCCCCTGAGGCCACTGCGTGGGGGAGCCGTGCGCCCCGCGAGGTGCCGGCTGCCTCTCCCTCAGCATCGCTGTCCTTGCCGTTGAGGGAGCAGGGCACCTCGTTACTGGGGCGCATGTGGGCCTCGGAGAAGAGGCTCTGCAAGCTCGGCCGGACCCAGACGCTACGCACAGAGAGGGATTCCTCCAGCCGTCGCTCTTCTGGCAGGTCTTCACCTGCAGGATCCTGCAGCGCTGCTGGCTCCTCTGTCGACCAGCCTTGCTCTCCCTGCAGCTCTGCCATGACCGCGGGCCCAGCTGCTTCCTGTTCGCCCTCCGTGGAAGATGCCTGCCGTGAGCGCATTGACCTTCCACACCCGCCAAGGAAAACTGGCACGCTTCCCGCCACGAGCAAGGGCAGCAGGTCCTTGCTGAGGCGCCGGGGCTGTAGTCTTGGCCTGTGGCGCACTCGGGTCCTGCGTTCTGCTTGCCGTGGGTGCTGAGCGGAGCGTGCAGCCCGGAAGGCCCTGGGGTACGGCCACAGTGCGCTCCCGCGAAGCCTCAAGTGCCCATGGTGGCGTCGCAGGGCTCTCCCGGCCATCTCCACCTCCACGCCTTCATCGGGGCCTCCGTCGACGAGCAAGTGAGCAGCTTCCTCCAGAGGGGCCTCGGCCTCGGGCCTGGGGTTGTGTGGAGCCGGGCCTGGGCTCTCAGCGCTCCCGGGGCTGTCCACGTCATGGAGGTCTTGCCCAAGCGCAGCAAAGCCATCCAGAGAAGATGCTGAGGAGGCGCTTTTGTCCACTTCCACACAGGGCCAGATGTCGCTGTCTTCTGCAGAGTCGCTCGAGGCTGAGTCCTGGCTCTGCATGATCTTGTGAGGGGCCTGTGTCAGTGCTGGGAGGACGGCGTATCTTGACCAGGGCTTATGATGTTCCACGTCCCCTGGGCCGCCTCGGCTTGTCCCTTCTGCAGCACTCTGGGCCCCCGAGAGAGAGCAGCCTTCCGAAGGTTGCTGGCTGATGGGTGGGAGAAGGATCCTGCTGCCATGCCCTTGGAATGGCTGTGGTGTTGCCAGGGATGAGATGGAAATGCTCGACCTGGCCTCTGGCATGATGGGGAAATCCTCTTCCCTTGGCCCGGTGAAAGCAGAAGCATCCTGCTTGGGCAGTCGAAGGGAAGCACCGGGCAGGATTTCCCTCTGGAGGTGGTCTTCTGTGAGCTTCTCCGCAGGGCCTTCTGGTGCGTTGGCCCTGCCTGAGGCAGAGCATCCTGAGGATGCTGGCAGAGCAGGCAGCTTCAGGTGACTTGTGGATGCTGCCGTTTGCTCCCTGCCCGTTCGCAGGGGCACCTCTGCCGGGGCTGCTGCCTCTCTGGGGAGAGGTGGCAAAGATGGCACAAGCGGCAGCGCTGCTCTTAGAGAGCTCCTGCACGGCAGGGCCTCCCCACGCTCCACCCCAGCCGTCTGCAATAGAAGCCAAGGAGAAAGGCCGAGTTACCGCGGTGCTTTCTCCCCGGCTCTCCTTCCTTCCTTCCCAGCTGGCAAAGCTTCTTGCTGGGAGCCCCAAAGGTAGCACGCCCGCCCACGGGTGGCTGCCCCCCTGCTCCCAGACGCTGGCGGTCGAGGGAGCTGCTCGCTGCCAGGCAGGGCACGGGAAAGGCAGTGCCCACAGATTCAAGAGGCTTTCCCAGGGTCTCTGTTCAGCTAGGTACCTGCGTGCTGCCGTCTTCTGAGTCCTGTGATGGGCGGGCAAGCGGAGGCAGCCTGTCCCTCTGCAGGGACGAAGCTGAGCTCTGGCTCCGCTGCATCGCTGCGGGGGGCTCCTGGTGGCCCACCTGTGGGGAGAAGCAGGTGCGTGACGGAAGCCCCATTTCAGAGGGGAGCGCCTGGCTGAACATCTGCCCAGAGCTGCTCCGTCCCTTTCGGTGCAGAGCTTCAGGGGCTGCGTGGGCCTTGGGACCTCCACCCAGCGAGCTCTGCCCCAGGGAAAGTCCCCAGGGGGAAACATCCCTTTGCAGAAGGGCTCAGGACTGCCTGTGTCGCAGCAGCTCCCCTTCCCCGCCGTCCTTGTGCTCTGCGTGTGGGGGCCCTGCCTGCTCTGCTGCCTCCTCTCCCTGCAGCCCCATGGCTCACCTCGCTGCGCTCCCGCCTGCTCTGGTGGCCACTTGCGGTCCGGGAACCGAGGTTCTCCTCCCGCTCCATGGCAATATCCAAAAGCGCTGCCGGACACCAAGCACACCGGCAACCAGAGGAGTTCCTCTCTCCTGTCGGAGCCACTCTCCTCTCAGTGGGGACCCCGGCACGCTGGCCCTTATATGTCACCACAAGGATGCCTTGTCACACTGGCTCTGTGGGCGTGATGCCACCCCCATCACAGAGCCCTGGCGGTCGCCGTGGGGACGCACCTGGCCTTGTATGGGTAGTTTCGCAAGGGGACTGCCCATTGCTGCTGCGTCTTTGCTTTGAGCCCGAGAAGAGGTTTCCTCTCCCCAGCTCGGGGCTCTCCGGGGTCTTGCGCAGGCAACTCTTCTCCTTGGCTCACAGCGTCCCTGGCCCCTCGCAGGCCCCTGCGTATGTGGTAGCTTGTCCTCAGAGCCACTTGCGGGGCCGGCTGCGGCTCGGCTGGGCTTTCTGCTGGCACAGCTCTCACTGCACTGCGCTGGCCGAGGGTGGGAACCTCTTCCCCTCCCTCTTGGGAGTTTGTTGGGCCAAGAGACTTCGCACGAGGCCAGTGGGCACAGACGCAACTGTCATCTGTGTGGAAAGCCCTCTGCTTTTCCCAGCAATCCCAGAGACCCTGATGACCCACATTTCTTCACGCCACCACCGGGTCCTGCAGGACGCAGTCCAAGTTCCCACGTGTCCGGGGTTTGGCAGGGCAGTGCTGCCCCAAGCCCCGACACCAGCCCCAGCCCTCACCTCATGCCTTCCCTCTTTCACCTCTGCTCCTTGAGAAAGGGGCACCTGGCATCCCTCCCCATGGCCCTGGATCCTTCCCGCCCTGCTCTCCTGCTCTGGGGGTGATCCACCTCCTCACCAGCTCCTGGGGATGCTCCTGGGCCCTGCATCCCACTGTTTGGCTCTGGTGAGTCCACACCTCCAATACTGTGTTCAGTTTTGTGCCTCTCACTGCAAGAAAGACATGGAGGCCCTGGAGCATATCCAAAGACGAGCAGCAAAAGTGGTGAAGGGGCTGGAGAACAGACCTTACAAGGAGCGGCTGAGGGTGCTGAGGTTATTTATTCTGGAGGAGACTCAGGGGAGACCTTATCACTCTGTACAAGTACCTGAAAGGAGGCTGCACTGAGGCGGGGATCGATCTCTTCTCCAGAATAACTTCGGGTAGCACAAGAGCAAATGGCCTCGTTTTGCCCCAGGGGAGGTTCAGGTTAGATATTAGGAAACAAATCTACATGGAAAGTGTGGCCAAGCATCCCAGGGTAGTGGTGGAGTTGCAGTCCCTGCCAGTGTTCAAGAAACGTGCAGATAAGGAGCTTTGGGACATGGTTTAGCAGGCGTGGTGGTGGTGGGTTTAGGGTTGGCCTTGATGATCTTGAAGGTCTTTTCCAATCATAATGATTCTATGATTCTAGGCGAAATATTGCAGAATTGAATTCTACAGTAGATTTTCTGGCAATAATCACAATGTTCAAAACAAACAGGGACTCTAACAAGCTAGTAAAGAACAGTTTCTGTGGAAGTATTGCTTGAAACGAACTAGGACCTAAGAGAAGCTATAGCATGGCAGAGGCTTGTTTGGGGCGAGGTACAGTTGCCACTTCCAGGAAGGTTGGTGTGTCCGGACTCTGCTCCTCCACCATTCCCTAGGCAGCACAACCTGCCCTCCTAGCACCTGCAAAGAAGAGTAAGGGAGGGTGGAGCAGAGTGAAGACACCGCAGCCAAACTCTGTTGGACTCCCTGCGGAGGTGGTGACCTAAGGGTGCTGTGTAGCTGATAAGTCACACAGTAGCTGTCGAAGGGGAAATAAACGAAAAGGTGTCCGGTGCTGGGCCAAGAAATGGTGCCGGATCACTCGCTTTGGATGAACTTTGTTGCTTGAACTTTACTCATTATGATCTCATTATAATGCTAGCGCACACCGCCCGCCTCCAAGGCATGACCACCTCCGACTGAGCATGCGCTCTAGGTTTCCTTTAAATGAAAAGCGAGAGACATTTATACTAATCAATAGGAAAAGAAAGTATGAGTAGAATCACTCAAGCTCCACCTGAATGGATAAAGAATATAAAAGATGAAGTAAGGAGGGGAGAAGTGGGGGGAGACTCCATCGCAGTTCCAGGGATTGGTCAGAGGGGCGAACCCCTTTCCTCCCCTCGGGTCGAGATGCCACCTGAGGAGGCTCCTCGAGCTTGAGAGCCCTCTCCCATCTTGTGCGGCAAGCGATTATTGCCCATTGGTACATCAAAGCTAGCTAAGAACCCCACGCTGTAGTAGAGAATTTCCTGTAAACGTTGCATTCGAATAAAGCATACTATTTGTAAACTCAGCTAATTGTTATGAGGGCAGTCGGACCTCTAGTCAACAGACGGTTTGTGAATCTGATGCTGCCGGAGGCGGGCCTAGAGCTACCACGGCATCCTTATTAAGAGACGAGTCGGCTGGAACCCAAGCGCCTTTATCTCACACCAAATTTACCCCCTCTTCAAACCACAGTTGTTTCCTAGTGGGAAAAATAACTTGGAGGCTTCTGAAAAGGTCTTTTTCAACCATAACAATTTTATGATGTGATGCAGCACAGTCTCGTGCCTCTCTCTCACTCTCCCTCCGTGTGCTCAGTCGTGATGTTAGCGGAGCTGACTGGCGCGTGCCTCCTGACCCCGTCGCTGTCGTTGGCCCGTGAGACAGCTGCAGGTAAAAGCGCTGCGCAGGGCCCGCAGCACCCTCGTGAAGAAGGAAGGCCACTGCCTGGGAACTGCTTGATCTGGGGGGGCGGTGATGGCTGTGAAGGAAGAGAGGCGAAGGTCAGGAGCTGTGCGAGCGCGGGCCGAGCGCCTGCTGCCCCCCCCACCAAGGGCTTTCCTGGGTGGTCGTCACTTGGTACCTCCGAGCGCAACAGCCCTTGCTGGGCTAGCCCCAGCCTTCTGCCCACAGCAGGGCTCTCGACTCTCATAAGTACCTGCGTCATCCTCCGGCGTGTCTCTGGAGGAGTACGATGTTGCCTCCACTTTGTGCTTGGAAGGAAACTGCGGGGGGAGAGCAAAAGAGCCCAGGTGAGTGCCCTCAGCTCACCAAGCTCTGGGGCCTCGTGCCATGCACACGGCATGGGGAGGCTGCCAATGGCTGCGAGTGCCAAGGGAAGGCTCCTGCGGCTGGTGGGCCGACGGGCCGATGCTTGTGATGGGGCCGTAACAGCAGGGCAGGGCTGAGGGCCATAAAGGACTGGGGATCAAATGGCACCAGAGGAAGGGGGCTGGGAGGGTGAGTGTGGAAGATGGCTGCTACTGTAGGCAGCCCCTTCCCTCCTGAGTTTGCATCCATCCCCTAGGCTTGATGGCAATGCAGGGCGCAGAGGAGGTGTCAGTCCTGCTGGCTTAGGCAGGCTGAACAGGAGAGCAGCAGGCTTCTCCCCACCATGCGGAGCCCAGCAGGACCTCACCTGCCCCCTCCCTTTGATGGCCAGGGCTGGCCACCTGCTCCTTGCTCACCTGTTGTTGAGGGCCTCCGGCCGAGGGCGAAGCTGCTGGCTTTTCTTCTGGGCAGGCTGACGTGGGCAGAGGCGAGCTGCTCCCCTTTTGCTGAGAGCCTCCAGCCGAGGACCAATATTCTTCCTCGTCCCCTGAGGCCACTGCGTGGGGGAGCCGTGCGCCCCGCGAGTTGCCAGCTGCCTCTCCCTCAGCATCGCCGTCCTTGCCGTTGAGGGAGCAGGGCACCTCGTTACTGGGGCGCATGTGGGCCTCGGAGAAGAGGCTCTGCAAGCTCGGCTGGACCCAGACGCTGCGCACAGAGAGGGTTTCCTCCAAGCCCTGACACCTGCCCCAGCCCTCCTCTCCTGCCTTCCCCCCTTCACCTCTGTTCCTTGAGAAAGGGGCACCTGGCATCCCTCCCCATGGCCCTGAATCCTTCCCGCCCTGCTCTCCTGCTCTGGGGGTGACCCACCTCCTCACCAGCTCCTGGGGATGCTGCTGGGCCCTGCGTCCCGGTACACACCTCTGCTGGGGTTTCACCTTGAATACTGTGTTCAATTTTTGGCTGCTCACTGTAAGAAAGATGCTGAAGTACTAGGATGTGTCCAAAGAAGGGCAATGAAGCTCGTGAAGGGCCTGGAGCACAGATTTTACAAGGAGCGGCTGAGGGAGATAATGTTATTTAGTCTGGAGAAGAGGAGACTCAGGGGAGACCTTATCGCTCTCTGCAACTACCTGAAAGGATGTTGTAATGAGGCAGGGGGCGATCTCTTCTGCAAAAAAACTGTCGACAGGATAGGAGGAAACAGCCTCCATTTGTGCCAAGGGAGGTTCAGGTTAGATTTTAGGGAAAATTTTTTACACAGAAAAAGTGGTGAAGCGTTTTGGAACAGGCTGCCCAGGGAAGTGGTAGACTCACCTTCCCTGGCAAGTATGCAAGGAATGTGTAGAAGAGGCACTTGGGGATATGGTGTAGCAGTCATGGTGGTGATGGGTTTACAGTTGGACCTGATGATTGTAAAGATCTTTTCCAATCAGAATTATTCCATAAATGCAAGTTTTCTTTAATTCAGAAACAAAAAACAGTAGAAGGTACCAAGTACTTTTACTTTATACAGTATGGAAAAATTTAGAAATTATGAATTAGTTTATCTGCTTCAGCTATTTGCACTATGCAATAGCAAGTGTTTTTCATACCAATGATCTTTGGTTTACAGTCATCATCTAAGTATAAAAATAGCAACTTTGAAATAACATTTAATATGATACACTATTGGATTAAATTATTTTTCTTTATAGTGTTATAGTCACACCTTAGGACATTCAACTTAAAGTACAGAAGTGATCCTTTGTTGTTGTTCTAATGTTCTTAAGTTTTTTTCAGGACAAATGTTATTAATAAAGTTCTCTCAAGATATGGTTTTGAATTTTTTTAATAATTTCAGAGGAATAAATGAATATGCCACAGTTTGAATAAGATGCTAGTGATGAAAAACAGTTAATTGGGTACAAACATAGTAGGATACTTATTCTATATAAAAAAATCAATAAAAACATATTTTAAACATATTACTGAGAGGAAATGAACAAGATTAATGAGAATGTAAAAAGAAATGAAGTAACACTTCCACTTTGATAAAATTTTTTAGTCTTTTTGCTTTTAAGAACAGTAAGTATTTATACTTTAAGTCTAAAATTATATTTGACAATCTTATAGTAACTATTAGAGGTTTAATTATCTATCCCTTCTGGGAAAAATTATAAATAAATAAAAAGAAGAGGAATGAGATGAAAAAGACCATGACACATAAAGAAAAAAAAAATGACAGTGTTTGGAACTTCAGGTGTATCTTGTGAATAGCAAAAGTAGTGCCCATCCTCATCTTAAGGAATGCCAGTTGAAAATGATATGTCTAATTTCAGTGAGGTAGTGATTTCAGCCCTGTCTTTTTCAACTAGCACTTTTATTGTCATAAGAAATCTCTTTCTGTTTACTTATTAATTCAGCAATTAATCATTTACTGTCAATTTGTGAAACTTTACATATTTTATTGAATATGAGTTGACCCACTGAGATTTTGCAGACAACTTACATATTTATGCTTTCTTAAATTAAGTAAAATACTTCAGACCCTGCTTTACTCATGCTGTGTTTCTACCTTCTAATCTGAGATGCTCTGAGACCAGATCAGCTATGTTTTTCCAGCTATGCAATTTCTGCTTCAGACTGCCTAGTTGCCATGGATTCTTAGTTCTGCATCAGGGAAATAATTATTGAAAAGCAAAGATGCTTGTCAAAGTACACAGGATGACTAGCCACAGATCCAACTTCCTTAGGCTACAGGAAAGTTTAAAATAAAGACATCTTTTTGAATGAAGATGTTTATCCAAAATTGGATTTTATCGCTTCCCAAATCACACACAATATAGGTTATCTCCATACTGAATACCAGAGCAGCCCCTGAACTAAAATAACCCTCAAGCCATTGCCAAGATTTGGTGGGAGGGTAATATTCTGAAAGTGGTCACAAGAACTATCTTATACATTTGATGTGCATGACCAGTGGAGTTAGAATCAGAAATGCAGTGGAATTGCCTTGCACTGGCAATATGGTTATATTCACTGTGAATCAGAGACAGAGAAATACAGAGAATTATTCTAAGAAAAGCCACAGAGGAGCACAACAATGTGCACAATGAAGGTGAGATCAAGCTTAGGAATTATTCCCCCTCAGTGGTTGAGATGGTTGAAAATGCTTCTCTAGAGTGCCTGGGATGACTTCAAAATGCTGGAGAATGGAAGAGGACAACTGATGATGAAAGTTCTGGGTTCTCTTAGCTCTACTTAAACCCCTAAGTAGTTCATTTTCCAGTTCCAGTGCTCTGTCACCCTCACAGTAAAGAGGAAGAACGTCTTTCCTGTGAGGGTGACAGAGCCCTGCAACAGGCTGCCCAGAGAGGTTGTGGAATCTCCTTCTCTGGAGATCTTCAAAACCTGACTGGATGCTACCCTTTGTCACATGCTCTAGGTTTCCCTGCTGGAGCAGGGTGGGTTGGACTAGGTGATCTCCAGCAGTCCCTTCCAACCTCAACCATTCTGTGATTCTGTGAATCTGTGATTTTAAAGGCCTTCTCTCTCCAAAGTGGTAAAGAGTGAAAACTAATTTAGGTTAGCATGTATGCAGATGATCTTACAGACTGAATACATCTAAAAGACTGCCGCAGAAGGATAATGATATTTTAGTTTATGGAATGAAGAGAGGTACCCAGAAATACCTTCAAGGGTACAATGATAAGGCCTAGACTTACACTCCAGTGACAAGAAAGAATCAATTAATGATGAGCTAGTAGAAATCGCAGCATATTCCAAATTTGGAATAGCTGTGGACATTTATAAGAACAAAGTATTAGCTCTGAAATCCAAGAGAGATGTATAATAAGGTTAGAAAAAATTATAGCAAAATTACAAGGTAAATAAAATTCCAGAGTGTGTTTATTTATATTTTTAATTAAGATGATGTTAATGAGAGCATTAAACATCACAACAGTCATAGTGTTGGAATGGCATTGTTTACAGTTAAAAATCAGTACAATTTTAAGCTTCTTAAGCAAAGATCATCTCTGCAGGGGAGGAAAGATGGTCTGCTGTGACTTCATTTTATTATGCTAAATAGCCTGTCTTATTTTACTGCTTGCATTAACCAATTGCTTGTTATCATAAACTTGAACTATTCTTCTCTATACAGCTGTAATAATTATTACTGTTGTAGATGAAGATTCCTGAAACCTTTTACAGCATGTTGTAAGTAACAAACACTTGAAGGAATCAGTAGAGGTATTGTTATTTAAATGGCATTGTAAGCCCTAAAAACTTCTGTCAGATAATATTTCAGGGAAAAAAAGTAATAAATATCTGAACTCTTATTTTTTGGAAAGTTTTTTTTGTCTTGGATTAATTTAGGGATAACATAAATTATAATGAAAAAAAATCTGAAGACCAGTACAGTGAGGGCTGACTGCCTCCAGTAGATATGAAACCCCTGACATGATAATTTTGAATAGCGTTTATGTGCGTATACAGCAACTAATGTGTTAGAAAAACAGAGGAAAAAATGAAAAAGCAGATGATGGTCTAAATACTAAAAGAATACCAGGACATGGTATGCATCAATATAAGATAGTGAAAAAATATCTAATTTGAATAGTTGCATATACTTGTTTACCTTTACTTTGTATTAAATGTAGCAATTGTCAAAAGCTGTTATTTACTTTAAGCTATTCCAGAGGTAATTTAATTATAAAAGATACAAATAATTTTGATATTTTGGGGATAAATTTAAATTATTTAATTGTTTATTAGCATCCATATACATATAGGCATGAAGAGAATGGAGAACAAGAGCGAAAGATTATGGCTAAGTAAACTAGTATTATGACTGAGTAAACTGCATGTTAATGTTCTTTTCTGATGAGTAAGTATATACCATTGAACTTATGACTATAGTGCTGTAGCAACAGGGCAGGTGACTCAGAAGTCAAGCGGTAATTGTGTTTTAAGGGATTTTTAACTGTGTGGAATTCAAAGTACTCTATTGTGTACTACATGACACTTAAGAAATGTTGAAATTTTGCCATCTATCAGATCAGCTATGCAATTAAGATTCAATTTGAGCCCTACATTAGGGAGTCTCTCAGAATTTACTGACTAAAAATGAAATTGCTTCAAGGCAGAACAAAATTAGAATGTCCCAAATTACTTGTAAAGGTCAGGAGAGTAAATTGTGGAAATAGTATTAAGAGGTAGTGGTTATATGCTGCTTAGTCCATCCACAAATTCAATATTCTCATGAATGACCCAGAATATTCCATCTATTACAGATCCTGATACTTCAGGGAACTTCCTCTAGCTACTTTGAAGGCACAGACTATTTGGGTTGCAACAATTGGATCAGACAGTCTAAGAGCATTTGTGTTTCCCTTTTTTGAACTAAATTGCTGTGGAAGAACACCATGTCCAAAGTCTGTTAAGATACGGACTGCAGCTTGTTTTTTTATTGATTCAACTCTTTCGCTTGGGAAAGTCACTACTTATTGGAATGCTTAAGCTAGTAGTACACTTGAAGAATAAAGAATTGCTTGAAGTAAAATTGCTGTAGATATAGTATTCCAAATGTCCAAGTCAGCTAATTCTGGTAGTTAATATCTACAGGTTACCAAGTCAATGAAAGAAATATATTATAGGTTTTGGAGATAGGTAATATACTTAGTGGATTACTTCCTTCTTGGAATTATAGACCAATTCAACTGCCAAAAAAAATATTTTCGACTTTGTCATAACTATTTCACTGTAAATCATTGAAGACTATACAGGCTAACTTAAAAAACAAACAGTTACATTTGAGTTGCACAAAACACTATTAAATAATCTGAAATCCCAGAAATTTCCATTTATGACTTCCTTATTTGACCTTGAAAAGAAAAGCTACTTTTTGTCTTTTGTAAGTAAATCATTCAAAGAAAACAAAACAGTGAAAGTCTCAGGAAGCACTGTAGGTGTTTTCATTAATCTAGATGATAATTGATTTTTTTTTAATACTTACTATGCACATTATCCATTCTTTCCATTTTCCTGAAACCCTCCTGGTAATTTTAATAACCAAAATAAAATCCCACATTACATATAATTTTGCTATACAATGGCAAATGAACAAAATATTCAATGAACACTGGTCAGATTTCTTTTTCTTAATATCTTCCTCTGAGATTTGTTGTTTAGATATGGAAAGTAACTAGATGCTTTTGTTCTAGATGATGGCCTTTCATAGGTCTTGGAGTTTTGTGACACTTTGAAATAAAACTGCACTTAGTAGTCATGGAATGTCAGAATTAAGATTGTTTGTATAACTTAATTTGGGCTCTCTTGCATATACATTAGCACTCTTTTTAATTACATTATTTTACTCTGGATTTTACTCATAGCAAAGTTTTTGTATGGTAAATGAAACTTTCTTTGTTTTCCCCTTTATGCTCCTCATGCAATAGATGGACCCAAGGATTAATTTATATATATGATCCAAATCCTTCATCAAATGCAAAAAGTAATCTTCTAATAAATATTTCATCTCCTAGTCTCATAAGAATTAATCTCATAATGAACATTGCTATGGTATTTTGTCCAAAGCATCAGAAGACTAAATTGATCTCAACATTTTTGTGAAACTAGGTAGTCCTACAGTCTTCATCTATACAGATTAGTGTCTCAGAGAGAGAAAAAACATCAGGGGTCCACTAATCTGAGTGCCATATTTGAGGCAGAGGCCTGTTTTTTTTCTGGCCATGAAGAATTTTCATATAGAAATTCACCTGTTCAAAGTATATCACTAGATAACTTCAGCAACCAATTGTGACCCATCACAATATCTGTTACTTTGACTCCTGGTTTCTCCTATTGGACATTAGAATATAAGGTATATATAATTATTAATTATGAAAATACTGATTGAATATTTATCAGTCTCAGATAGAAACTCTGTGCAAAAGAGATGTAATTCACTCTCCTTGAAAAGGTGACCATTCTTTCTTTTCCTACTACATCTTGCTTTATTTTTACCACATATTTATCACTGTAAGACATGAAACAGACATTACAGATAAGGGAGTAATTTAGTACAAAACTGTGATTCATTCCAAGAACACTATTCATGCTACACATTAGTGATAGAGGAGTCGTGTGAAAACACTAGCTTGTAATCCTAGAATTAAGTACTGAAATGAAGAATATGCATTATGTTTTAATGGCCTAGTATTTCAAGGTAAGATTTAGTCAAATTTAGACGTATTGTTTCTGTCAAACTAATATTCCTATCAATCACCAATGCCACTTATATTATATGCCTTCAATATCTTTCATTATAACACTGACTTAAAGTGATATTGACAGATGTATGTTGTCTGTAATTGGTGTCAGGAAATGAGAACTGAATCTTATAGTAAAACTTTATTTCAGTGACAAACACATAGTAAAGATAATTTATAAGAAGCTAATTCAAGACTACCCGTATTTGTCCTCCTAGGAGAGCTAACAATATCACAACAAAAACAAAGTCAAAATTATTAGAAATGTAGTATCTTTTAACTTTTCATGAAGACTTAGGATAAGTGTTTCATAAATATCAAATTTATGACTTATCAAAACCATAGATTCTATATAGTAAACTTCTCAGGTAGAATGATGAGTAGAAGTACGATCTGACATGACTGGACCATGCCCCATGAAAGTTTAAAATTATTTATTTATTTTAAAAATCTTCATAATACTATCCTAATAACCTAGTTGTCTGCAAGCAAAGCAATGGTAAGATACTGTGACTGAATCTGTGGTTTGCAATGGTTCTTGGTAATCATTAGTTCTAGTAATTGTTTACAGTCTAAACAAATTGGTGTTGAAAAATTAAGTGATTTTTCCCTCATCTTTTCAAAATTTAATACTGAATTTACTGGCAAAAGTTGTCTTATGAGATCATAAATGAACAAGTTTGTCTAAAGCATCCTACCTAAGCAAAGATTTGGATAGGTAAAATAACTCTGTCCTACTTTTCTGTCTTTCAAATCAATGTTCCATTTCTCAGTTTTCTCAGCCCAATACAATAACAGAAGTGACATAAAAATCCTCTGTGAATAAATAATCCACAGAAAATCCTCATTAATTTGAGTGAGAAGACTTGGGGGAACTTAATGGTTGAACAATAACACAACTCTTTACCTCTATTTCCATAGAGATGGAGCATGTTAAAAAGTAAGAATATCTGGGAAGAGTACAGGAAATATGCTTTTCAATACTGCATATTGTCAGATATGCAGTCAGATACTGCAGTCAAATACTGCATCACTGTATTTGACATTACCACACACAGATGAACTTATGTCAATGTCACAATCTAGAACTGACCAGCAACCATTCTAAGCAATGTTAGTTCAAGGAATTACTGCATGACATACAGTAACAAGAAGTTTTTTATTAATTTTCACTCAAAGAACCAGAATTATGGAAAGTTTTAAAACAGAGAACACTTACATTTCAGAAAAAAAAAAAAAGTTTTTCTTTTTTTGCATCAGTGACTTGCTCATTCTGTCATACTTTGAAATTGTATGTGAAAGTGACTTCAAAAGTGTTTAAGTAATCAGTATATGTTGCATTAATTTTTTTATATAATTAGCAGAAACAAACTACATGTGTGCATGTGCATGCATGTTCTGAGTTCTTCTCACCATCATAACAAGCATATCTACCCAAACCATTTCACTGGAATAAATTTTGTCCTGTCAATTGTCCTGTCAATTACAATTAAAACTGTTGTGAACATGTTTAAAGTAATAAATTGCTTATACCTAATGTCCTGTGACATAATGGCAAGCAGGAAATTGTTCTGTC
Organism: Tinamus guttatus; assembly: GCF_059628265.1. Classification (NCBI taxonomy): domain Eukaryota; kingdom Metazoa; phylum Chordata; class Aves; order Tinamiformes; family Tinamidae; genus Tinamus; species Tinamus guttatus. Next base: position 119,606 of record NW_028289228.1, on the reverse strand, counting down.
AATTACAATTAGAGTAGTGAACACCATGGTTAAAGGTCGCACAGTGTGAAAAAAGGCAAAATGGAGAAAATGGAAATCCACAGAGCACAAAAGAGTAGATTACTATTTTCAGAGAAAGAGAATAGTAAATATGACTGGAATAGAACTGGGAGGGACTTCCCTTTCCCATCCAACCAGTCCTCAATTCACTTCACAGTCCACTCATCCCGTCTACACTTCCTAAGCTTTCCTATGAGGATGTTATGGGAGACTGTGTCAAAAGCCTTGCTGAAGTCAAGGTAGACCACATCCACAGCTCTCCCATCATCCATCCAGCTGGTCACCTCATCGTAGAAGGCTATCATGTTCATCAGACATGACTTTCCTCTGGTGAATCTGTGCTGACTACTCATGATCATCTTCTTTTCCCTGACATACCCAGAGATGGTCCCTAGGATGAGCTGTTTCATCAGGTTTCCAGGGACCTAGGTGAGGCTGACTGGACTCTAGTTTCCTGGCTCCTCCCTCTTGCCTTTTTTGAAGGCTGGAGTGAGCTCGGCTTTTTTCCAGTCCTCTGGTACCTTCCCCGCTCTCCATGATCTCTCAAAGATAATGGAGAGCGGCTGAGCAATCACCCCTGCCAGTTCCCTCAGCACTTTTGGGTGCATCCCATCTGGGCCCATAGATTTATGGGTGTCTAGTTTGCCTAAATGATCCCTAACCCAGTCCTCCTCAACCCTCGGAAAGTCCTCCTCTCTCTCGGCTCTCTCTCGTCTCCAGGCATTGTATATTTTTATACAATATTTTTGTAATGGCAGGATGTATCAGGATGAAGAATCACAGAAAGGAGTTAGGAACTGAAACTAAAGGAGACATTATTGTAAGCACTTGGGCACAGACACAGTCTGGCCTCAAAGATGACAAAAAATAATAGTTTTCTAGGGATAGAAGCAGACTGTGGAAATCAAAAAATCATTGACTTGTATGAAATACTAAAACCTGGAGAAAGTTTCGGCTTATAAGGATAAATGGAAGCCAATTTATACACTATTTTTATTTCCATAGTGTTTACTAGTAACTTAGAGATTTCTGTATTTAAGAAGTGAAGTATTCCTTTTTCTATTCTCATCAAATCTGAGTTTTAACTCTGTAAGATATTTTGAACCTTCTGGAGAATCTTTCTATAAAAATACACAAAGAAATAAACAAGAGTAGGTCAAAACTCTGGCCAATTGGAGTCCTCTTTCAAGTGTAAAAGGTATAGAGATGATATAGTGTAATAGGATTAGGATTAATAAAATAGACTATACATATATATAGTCAATATATCTAAAAACACAGGACAGCCTGGACAAAGCACCATCTCTTTTAACTTGGAATATATCTCAGTAGGGGCATTATATTAGGAATATAATATGCCTGGTCCAGAACTGGATCTGAGCACACTGTATAGAAGAGCCAAATGCTCAATAGTTACACATCCTAAAGGCTGTCAACAACCTAAACTCTTTCCCACCCACCCTCATCTCTGAAAGTAGAAGGAATCAGGTCAATCAGAACTTGAGAGAATATGGATTTTGTATTTATCCGGTCTCTCTGATTTTCTTCACTGTCTCAATATTAACTGGTTGCCTACCATCAATAGAACTGAAGCTGACTCAATCTCACATGAAGTTTCTACACTGACTACTACTTTCCCAAATTACTAGGTTTCATGATCCAGTGCATAAAGGGTATAAATGATATTAGAAACATTATGAACCAAACAGATTCTAGTCAGTGGATGTAGTAGTGGGCTGAAATCCAGTGCCATTACCACATTCATTAGTGAAATCACTGATAACACCTCTATTTTAGTAAATTAAAAAAGTGCAGTGGAAAAATTTTTCAAAATTAAGGCCAACTGCCATGGAACAGATTGGCTTTACACTTGTTATTTTTCCCAAAGATCATGGTTGTCTGCACACTGCCCAATAAGAGCTTACAGCTCCAAAATGATGTTTCTGACTGATGTTAGCAAGGGAGTTGACATAAATTGAATGAATTTCAGAGAATGTTGAGAAAGTTCATTGCTACAAAAGATTGTGATCAAGTGCCTTGGAATATTTCTGGGCACTTTTGAGTTTAGTACTAAAAAAAGCTAACTCAGAATGCCTGGCTGAGCAACAGTGCAAGAGAACTTAGTGAAAGGGCAGTGTGTAAGGAGACAGCATGCAGGGGAGAGGGTGGATCACTGTGATCTTCTGCTCCCCTATGTGGGAACATCCACAATAATCACAGGTTTGAAAGCCCTTCCACAGATTTGAAAGCCTTTCCAGGGTTGTTGAGAACTGTGAATCATGTTATGAACAATGTGTTTAGTTGCCCTATTAAGTAGCAAAAGTTCCCTACCACCCAATCATTCAGATGAGTAGGCTATGCCAATGAATTCTGCTGCAAATACAATATGTAGTGAACTGGCAAGATATTAATGAGGAGTCATAAGTTACAATATTTGGTCCTGCATCTTTCACTGAAGCTTATCATTTATCAAGTAAACAGTAGTTAAAGCTTACCACGTAACCCCAGCTCATTCTTAATGACCTAGCAGCAATATATTTCAATAGTCATTTGGAGAAAGGAATTGCATATAACATAGGCCCATCTATGTTCCACTGGGATAGTAGCCTTGAAGGAAAATTATGTTAACACACAAATCTTATTTGTCAGACAAATATGATACAAGGGGAGAAAAATGTTATTCAATTGGCCATCTAAAAACTGCAAAGAATGTAAAGCTCCAGCCTACAAGGACTGAGCTCTGGATTCTTAGCTAATATGAGAGAAAGGCAAGCCTACTAGCCTACCAGCACTGCCACCACTACTTTTTCTACTGTTATATTAGTATGAATGAAAGCAAGAAAGCACTATCAAAAATAGACACAGGATACGATACTTATTATGAGGTGTAGCCAATGAGATGTAGTATGTAGTATGTCTCAATGGGTTTATTTGGTCTTCAGGGACACTTGGAGATGACTATACCAAGGATCACAGGCTTCACGAAATATTTGACTAATCACTTGAAATTTGACTTGTCAGTTCTTGTCCTAGGGCCATTGAATAGTTTATTCCACAAATATAAATACTGCTTAGAAGATATCTATATAATTCTTTTATAACTATTTGTCATTCCTGTCTATCAGTTATAACATCAGTATCACTCGAACATTACCAGATGTGCTGTACAACAAATCTCTGAGAAAGCAATACAAAATATAAAACACATAAAATTTAACTGATACCCAAGTTTTAATTAAAATTCACTAGGTTTCTGGGCTCTGCATTGGACTCAGTCCTGGTTGTATGGCCTAGATAGGCATAGGACCGTTGTGTTCAATCAAATTCCCCAGGACATTTTTTTTTTGTGATTTGGAAATAGTTTTAGTTAGGCAACAGATTGAATGTGCAGCTCAGTCAAGATAAGAGAACACGTGGACATGAACAATCAAGAAATTTAAACACTTTAGCATCTTTTCGATTCTGTATAATGGAACTCAGATATATAAATGTCTTAGTGAATGTAAAGCCACCCATGAATTGCGGGGTTGGACTAGATGATCTCTAGAAGTCCCTTCCAACCTTAACCATTCTGTGATTCTGTGAACTGCATCATTAGATTAACAGAAACTATGTTTTATTAACATTGTCACTGAAGTAGCTCAGGACGAAACACATCTGGTAGAATGAAATTCCTAATCTGATTAAATCAACATGAATTTTCCTATCAATTTCAAAGATCAGACATTTTACTGATAGTTTGATATCTCAAAAGTTTGCAGTACAGTTTGCAGAACTAACAGATTAGCCACAGAGTAGACACAGAATTCTTTTTTATTTACATTAAACATTCTAGTTTTTTTCTCATGCTATTCAGAGGTAACCAAGTCTAGATAATAACTCTTATTCAGATCAAACAGCTGTTCTTCCAAGATTATAGACCATAACAATACATAAATGTACAGAAGTCAGATGTTATTTAAATCCCTAATGTACTGTTAGAACCAAGAAACTGTAGAAAAGCTAAATAAAAAGGTGTTCAATCTGATTACATCTATACGAACATAAATGTATCAGGTAGATCACAGTAACTTTTTCCATCTAGAGCCAAGTTGTAGTAAAAAATGATCTAAGGTACCTTAGAAATCTCAGTTCTTAGAAAATTGGTACTTTTGATTACCCATTCTTGTGAAAAGAGCATGCAGCTTTGGAAGGAACGAACCTAGTAATACTAATATTTTCATTTTGATAGTAGTCTGGAGAAGTATTATGATATGAAACAGTTCTATGCTGGGTTAGATATTGATTAGAGAAGGAAAGAAATATATACAGAAAGTTTGACTCACTTTCATTGTACAGCAATGCAGAGAGTGTCTTTTCAGAAATACTCAGTACTAAATTAAAGAACATTCAGTTAAAGGAAAGATCTAGCAAGATATAGGTATCTATGGCTTTTTTGCTTGTTTCGTTTTTGGTTTTGTTTTGTTTGTTTTTTTTTTTCTAAGATAAAATTCAGCTAAAATTAGAATATTTTAGTTTAGATGTTTAAGTGCTTTTGTGTGAGCTAGTTATTTAAAACTTCTTGTAGTCAGTGATGACTTAATTAGTACATTTAGTGGAATCTACAGATCTATTTCTCTAACTAAACATCTGAATATAAAACTTAATCCAATTCTAAGTGTAACCCCAAACTGTGTGCACGCCTACAACAATGTTACATTCTCTAAAATTGTGGCTTCATTATATATATGCTATAGCAGACTATTAAACAACTAACAGTATTTCCACCAGAAAAATTGCATTTCACATATATCAGCAGTTAAGCAGTGTTTTGTTCTTCTTGGATTTTCAAGTCTAAGCTTCACTAAGCTATATGTTACCATAATTTAGGTGCAAAAAAAAATTACTACAAATTTAACGTTAACGACAGGTGTTTATTCTAACACCTTTCATTATTTAATAGACCCATCTAAGTTAGGAATACAGCCATACTAATTTTACAGTGCAGCCAGTTGAAGATTTGAATCACCTGCAAGTATTTCATCCTCTCCATTGACTACTAGCAAATGTAAAATGTAAAAAAAAAAAAAAAAAAAAAAGTTACTTCCGTACTTGTCTATATGTGAGAGGAACTTATTGAATAGTCTGGTTTCAAACCATGTTCAAGTTTTGTGCACTTATCTGAGGTTCTTAACTTAGGGGTATAATTGAAGTAAATATGCCACATACCCATTGACAGAAAGGCACCTCCAGAGCATAATGCATGTCTTAAATTGTTCAAAACAATGTATGATGGAACCCATATTTCCCTGCTTACTACAGAAGAAAGCAAGCATATCTTCCATCCCAACTTTAGAAAGCTCATTTAACTGTCAAAAGTTAGATGCTGTGAATTTTGGCCTTACCTCTTTCCTCTCTGCCAATATTTCTGAAGGAAGTGTTTTTAGAAAGCTTTTTTTTTTTTTTTTTTTTTTTTTTTTTTTTCCAAAGGCAAATAAAATAACTCCAGCTCAAAGTGCTGGTATATCAAACTACCACCTGTGTTCTCTTCCAGTATGAACTGAACAAATATTTGTTACCAAGACTACTTAACCAAAAATACCTCTGTAATTAATGTAAGAAGTGTTTTGTTTATAGATTTATAGAAGTTCCTGAACCAACAATACATTGATAACTCTGGAGTTGTTAGGACAAATGTATTACTGAAGGGTAACAAAACATTATTTCTGACTGTTAAGGACTGATACAAATAAGAAACTTCTGAACCTAAAACATTAATTAGGTAAATTTCTGGTTTGTATCTCCAAACTATAGATATTCCTCCATCTTCTTTCAAATTATCTACTTTCAGAAAATGAAACAAAAGCAGTATTCTGAGTCAGGCTGACCTTTGAATTACCTACCTCTACCAGTTTGCTTTCTCTTTTTTCTCTGATCCAAACATTTGTCTGGAAACTCAAGGAATTGTTTAAATGCTAGTAGTTCATTTATATCTTTCAAGATGCACATAAACTACATAGATATTCAGAAAGTGGTTTAATTCCTCTTAAATCTCCTGGCATCTCCTTTAAGCTGGGCCCCTACATGTGTTTTAGCACCCTTGAAATATACTGCAAAAAATTAATTACATTAAAGGTATACACTATAAATAATGATCCTTGTGATAAAAAAAAAAGGGGGGGGGGGGGCAGGGTGGGGCGGGGCAGGGCAGGGCAGGGCAAAGAACTTCAAAGAGCATCACAGCTCCAAACTGGTGTTTAATTAGTTATTCATTAGCTTAGTCTGATGGATGAGGAAAAAAAAGTGAAAAACACCTGACCTTTCATTGAAATTTCCACTACGAGTTGCAGCCTTCAAGGAACAATCTATCATCTCAGCTGCCTGTGAAAGCTGAGGAGGAACCATGGGGTAGTAAAGGTGATGGTGCCCTTCCCAAAGAACCCTAAACCAGAACAAACAGAGCACTGCTACCAAATGGAGGACCCACCTCCCTGTGGCCCTTTGTGTGGTGGGGAGCAGGGTACAATATGGGGCGGGTTCTATAGCGAGGTAGTAGCATGAGGCATCTGTCACCTGCCCCTGCTGGACCCCAGGAGGCAGGGTGCCAGTGGCACTTTACTCCCTTTTTTCATGGTAATTCTTGAAGAAGGCTGAAAACTTGGGATGCCAAAAAAGCATTGAGTGACATCAAAGAGATAGACAGATACTAGGAAGTTTTTGTGCAAGATTATTTTTGTTTTGCATTAGATAATCTCCTGGTTATGTTTGAGTGCCAAATCTGTGTGCCATGAGAGGGAATGTGACCTGGACGCACGTTGTGCCAGTGTTTAAACATAGGTGGCTGTCCCTGTCTCTTTCACTGCTTTACAATAACAGGCTGAGCTGAGCTGAGGGGCAAAAGATGTTCTTATTTCTGCATACTGTGAACAGACGGCTGTCTACAAAAGAGGAGCCAAGGAAGGAAACCCAAATTACAGGCTGGATAAGTTGTTCCTCAATTCCCTGGAAGCTCCATGGTTGGTTTCAAGAAAAACATTGCTTCTGTTTGCATTGTGTTCTGATATTTTGCTTTTGCTTAGCCAAGAGACTTCAAAACAAGAAAGCATGGCATAACTACAAAGTGTATATCCATTTGTGTGTATGATCTGCGAAATCAGTTTGCAGATGTATCTTCCCTCAGTTATTTTTCCTTTTCTCAGGTTAGTAACAACCATCTTGCATCTACTCCTGGCTTTTGCCCTTAGGCCTGAGGCAATTTCCACGGTACCAGAGTTTCATTTGTATTCATTTTTAAGTTCATAATTGGGAAGGGAATACTGAATTGCAAGACATGTACATTTGGAATTATATGCCAATAAACAAGTTCCTCTTTCTGAACAACGAACAATAGACAAAATCACATATGATGATGAGTTACATTAATGTAGATTTAAAAGACAGTGAATGGGAACAAAATGTTTGCCATGGGTGTCTGCTGACTCTAGAATTAATCTTAATAGGTTCTACAAGCTCTAAGTAATATCTTATACATTATTTTAGAAGCCTGTAGATTAATAGGTTTATAGATCTAATTTTGTGCATACAGATATGTTGGCAATTTCTTTCCCTTTCTTATTAAAGGACTAAAAGCAACAACAGTATTATTGCACAACATATGACAAATCCTCATTAATTAGATAACCATAGTTTAAATTGAAATAAATTACTTACTTTCTACCATGTCTGATTCCCTTGGAAGAGTTTTGATGCAGGTGACCTTCTGAATATCATTTATTTGGAATTTAAAGTGATTTAGAGAAAGAAAATCCTCATAAAACTATCAAAGCCATGGAACATAGGAACTCAGAGATACTGCTAAGCTGCTCTTTTATTTTTACAATACTGGACTATTAATTTTGGTTTCATGGAATTACACAGGAGGATTTGACCTATTTTTTTCTTCTTTTTAAGTGAACAATCAGAGAAAAGATTATTTTAAGATATACTAGCACACACAAAAAAGGGAGGCAATTAAATGTAAAATCTTAAGTTTCAATGAATAAATATTTTTCATAATCTTTCTTTCCTTTACCTAAATCGGTAGTTTCCACAGTCCCATGACAAACGTTTTATATGGATGGAAGAACCATAAAAGTGAAAGGGAGAGAAGATGCATTATTCACTCCACTGCTGGCTTGGTCCTTTTTGTGTGTGTGAAATAAAAGCTACTTTTAGGGAAAATGAGAAAGAAAACAAAATAGAAATGAAGGAAAGGGATACAGAAGCTTGGGAGAGAATGTCTTCATGACTAATAGTAGACTGAGGCTTTATCTTGCTTTTGCTGGTGGGAGGAGTAGTTTATTCTTACTAGTTCTTTAACAACAAAGAAAGCTTTCATATTAAAACTATATAATAGGCAAAAATAATATAGTTTGCAATGAAATTAAAATACTTTGTGACAAATTACAACCATAGTTTGCTATATATGTGTAAGAGACTGTTTTGGATTGTGTCTGTCTCAACATTGTTGCTATACCATTTAGGACTTCTTGACATAGGCATCCCATCTATCAGCTCTAGGTGTCTTATCTCTATACACTTGATACCTTGACATCCCGTCTCTGAAAGGACTGGGATATCTCCATACAATTTTCGGCTCCTTGGGCTTAGCATCCCGTCTCCAGGAAGACTGGGATATCTTATCTCCATACAATTTATGACTTCTTGTCCTTGACATCCTGCTTCAGAGAGGACTGTGGTATCAGTTCCAGGTGTTTTATCTCTGTCAGCACGAGACCCAAACAATGCTTAGCAGTGTCTACAGAGCAGTGCTTGTACCCAAGTTGGGGAAAGAGGAGCACCAGAGCACACAGAAAGGGGAAGACTCTTCAAGAACGGAAACATAAAAGGAGCACGTATTTCCCCCTAGTGTGCGGAACATCACTTTCACTGAGATGCATGGCTTCCTTCCCTGAGTGTCACTCACACTGAGGGGTGTGGAACATCACCTGCACTGAGGCACCTGTACCTGCACCGAAGCTGAGCCAATGAAACTAGCTGGACTGGTGGTGGTGGTAAGTACAATCTTGGTGTATCTCTCATCTTGGTGCAGCATGAATTTGGGAGGGGTCATGTAACGGAAGTAATATGATAGTTGTAGTCCAGCTATTCCTCTGCCAGCGTGGAAGAGAGCAAGAACGTATTTCACTTGAAACTGGTCATAGTGTCAAGGCCAGAAACCCTAAAACAGAACTTAGAACAGCCAATGAGCTGTGATGAGCTATGGCTCTTCCATTTTGGAAACTATTTTCATATGTCTCATCGAAAGTGTGAAGTTATTTACAAGTCTGGAGAAAGGCCTATGTAAAAGATGTTGAGAGAGTAATTGTATAAGTATCTGTTAAACTGATAAAGGATCTGAAGTAATATTTGCTTATATATAAAGTGAGAAGTGAACAGAAGACTTTGCCCCAGTCATCTTAAACTAAAATTTCTTTATATTGTGAAAATAAAACACTATTCATTACTTCAAAAAAACCCTCAAATTTGTAATAAGAGATTTTTTTTTTATGCAGGTGTAGTTCAATGTAACTTACAGCCACAAAATCTTAAGAGGAAATGCTACCACCAGTCTTGAAAAATAACTCACTGTATCTTTTTGCAGGTGATAACACTTGCAGCTATGCAAAATATTAGCAACTCAGTACCATTTATTACAAATACTTTTATGAACTCATGTGGAAAGATAATAACCACATCTTGCATTTCAAAAAAGTAACTAGTCTCTTGAATTATTATGGATGAATTATCCTTTTTTTGGTTTACAGATGGGGTACAAATCAGTAGATTACTCTTTCTTTCCCCAAACACACATTTATTCATTATTACCTATGTTTAAAACATTTCAAACCAGAGAACAGATTTGCAACACCCACTAACTTCTGCTGAGAAAGTTACTGCACCATGAGTTATGTCGGCTTCCTAATTCAAGTATGTAAATAGAAGTTTGGCTTCATGAAAATTTGGCTTTTACTTTAATATATTTCAGGGGAAAAAAAAAAGAAAGAAAGAATTGTTCTACACCACAGAATTGCTGATTTTAAAAAGGATGTATTTATGTCTGTCTTTAAAAAGCCTCATACTGTTATGTCAGAAAAAGTACTGTGGACTTCCTGAACAGCAGAGCACATACCTGAGTTTATTGTAGGTCAATAACACCATTTGGGTCCCATTGAGATTAAACTAGACATGTTTTAAATAGTGGAAGTTTTTTTATCAATTATATTTTAAAGGTCAGAGACTGCTAATGCATCTTGATGATAAAGGGGGAAAAATCTATTTTGACATGCTATCCATGCAATACTGAAAAAATCTCTTCCAGCACCTTACATATATTCAGACCGTGGGAGACCTTTCAAGAGATATATTGAATTGAGCCTGGATAGCTCAGATATAAGGAACTGATCTCTTGAACAGGTTTAACACAATTTGTGCTACTAGATTTCCCTCATATACCCCAGTGGTCTACAGATTTAAAGAGGATGTTAAATTAAAGGAAGTTCACAACAGCAGGGAGAGGATTCCAGCAGAGCTAGCATTAAAATTAACTTTTATTTTTACATCTAGCAAAAGCCATTGCATAAGAGACATTTTATTCCAGTTCCATGACATAAGCAATATCTCTTAAACTTGTGCAGATGATAATAATGTCAAAGTAATGAACTATCATCAAGTAGTCTAGGTAAAAGTGAACCAAATTTACTTTTGCTACAATCAAATTGCATAGTCTTTTGTGCTGCTTGAAATGAACTATATGTGATAGCATGATATACCTGCCCCTTCAAAATTTTCAAAAGAAGCAGATCCTCTCATCTCCGGGAGAAGAAACACTTGCAAAACCATTGCTTTTGCTGCTTTTTTTGCAAGTACTATGAGCCAAAGTTATTCAGGATCCATTTACTTTGTGACAGGTCTTGGCAACTTAGGATAGGTCCTCTGAAATTCAAAAATTTATGAGGAGAAAAAGGGATAGTGGAAGTGTTTGAACCACTCATCACTTCAGTAGGACATAGCGACTCCTTGATAGGAGTGCTATGCTTCCTTCTGATCTTAGTGATCCTTCCTAAATTTTGAGATACATCTGCTCCACAGGGAGGCTTTAAAGCTGGGACCCCCAATTAGCTTGGCATCTGAGGAATATGCTGATACATATAAGGAAACTCTTCTTGACTGTATGTCAAGTTTCTTTAGGGTACAAAGCTGGCTGCAATAGGGAGTGGTGTCCACCCATGTCTTGTTTCAGGATGACATCATATAGCTCTGCTCATGAAATTATATATTTAATATCTAGTTTAGGTATATATGTTGAGTTTCAATCTCAACAGCCATATCCAGGAGTTTGTTGCCTTCTGGAAGCTAGCTACCTGTGTTGTGAGGTACTAAGTTTTAGTTCACCCCAAACTCCAAGCTTTGTTACAATATTACTTTTTTAAATATGTATATATGTATATATATGTAGCATATGTATATATATGACAGAATATGTATAGCAGTGCTCAGAACAGTAGCTAAACAACTACGCTGGATCAGATTTCATGATCTGAACAACTATGCCAGATTTCACTGGATTTGATGTACAAGTATACTCTCTTTTTTTACAACCTATCACAAAATGAAAGATGTTAGTCATTCGGGGTGGGAAACATCTAAGTTCAGTATAGATGCCTGTGTCTTTGTTAGTTATCATGAATTCTGTTTATAGTAATGGACAGAGTTAATCAACTGTTTAACAGAAATAAATCTATGATAAATAATTTAATTATTGATTAATTATTGCAAAAGCCTGTTCATCTCCACTGATGACATATGCAGCAAAAAATGCAGGTGTAGTTAGGTGTAATGCTAGGTGAGATGGGCCCATCCTCTGTCACTTTTTTTTTTTAATTAAAAACAATTTTCATTATAACAACAACAAAAGCTATTGCTTTGAATAGCGAGATAATATCAATATGGATTTGGCTGTGGGACTGAGATCCACACAAGCTGTAGGGGATCTGTATAAAGTACTCAAGAAGAATAGGAACATGTTCTAATGCCTTAGCATTTTTAACACAGCTGTTTCCAATCCAACTCTTTCTCTGTTTTCATGTATTTTTATGCTTTTTTATATATTATTATTTTACTATAATTATTATTATTATTTCATTATTTTATTTTCTAAAGAATCTTACTGTCTTTGCAGAACAGGAGGATAATAATCAGTATGGCTGTGCATCGTGAAACAAGAAAAGGAAATCTAACATGCAGAGATATGAAACTGCCACAGTGATAGATATAAATACTCTGTCAAACATGTACCTAAAAACCAAACTGCATACACTCCTAAATAATTACTCAGTGTGGCAGTTGTGAATATTGCTATATGTGATCATTATTATGCAAAATGTTTTTCATTGTACCTTGAGTTACCTATTGCATCAGTAGCAAGTTTGAGTACAGAGCTGCTTTGAAAGAGAAGGAAGTATATTGTGTTTGATTTTTTAAAAATAAATACTAACAGAAAAATACCTAGTTTTGAAAGAGCAATGAGAACTTCCATGTCAACAAAAACATTGTTATCTGACTCTCATAGAATGTGTGTCTTTTTAAATATTCAGTCTCTACATAATCTTCATTCAAAGACAAGGAAAAGTGAAAAGGGTTGATAGAATTCTGTTTGGCCAAATAGCCTTTGAAATTATCTCTCTTTTATCTAACAGCATTAGGAGAGAGAGAGAAAAAGATAACTTTCCATCCTGAAAGCCAAAAACATATATGAATCCAATATTTCCTCACTATCAATAATTCCAGGAAATATTTATTAAAATTGCTTTAATCATTAATACATTCAAATTACAGAATTATGAAATAAATTGTTTATAATCTGTACAAATGCATTTTAAGAGTATGAGCAATCGATCAAATATTGAAAAATACATTGTGAAACTTTTAAAAAGGAACTTAATTTATATTCTCTGCATCTAAAATTATCATTAAAATACACACAGTAATATGGCAAAGTTATTAAAGCTATAAATCATCTACATGTTTAAGATGATTTTAATAAATTACAGGAATGCTAGCATTTGATGCTGCTAATATGACCAGGAAGATATAACACTCACAATAAATTCTAATGTACAGTGACTGAAATTTTTAAATATATAATATTTGCACACCTGACTTGAAAATACTCTTACAGAATCCACTTGCCAGTCTCAGATGAACGGCAGTATTCAAAATAGACAGCAACAATTGAAGGCATAGAAATTCTGGAATCCTCAAATTCTGGATTTTAAAGTGGATTCTTGCAAAATTAAAATTTTTATTGCCTTCATTAGGCGTTGTCCTGACCCCAGAAGTGCATGAATTCTGTAAGTGCCAGTGAACCTTAACTGGTCTGTCTTATTGGCAGACATATATGTAAATATCTATAGATGTTTACAGAGCAGCTGTAAAAGACCATCCTAAAGACTAACTAACTGCTTGCTTGCATGTTATACTGTATTACATTAAATTATATATATGCACATCATTTTATTAGCTCAAAATACTAGGTAAGTGTTTTGAAGGGAACAATCAATCATCAGATAGTGATGCTCTTGATTAAATTAATGGAAATTAGTAATGTTGTAACCTTTGTGCATCTGCTGGTATTAATGGAAAACCCCACAGCTCCCTGAAGATACTTCTATATTATCATTTTTGTGGAGGAAAACTTGTCTGACATTAGAAAGGGATCACGTCCTAAACTTTATAGTGGTCTAAGATCTTATTGTTACAGTCACATAGAACTAGCACAGTGAGCTGAGGACTTCTGTTGCTACCATGGTAACTATGGATGAGAAGAATCAGAAATGTTAGGAGAAATCTTAAAAACCTGAATATTTCTCTCAGCCCCAACAAGAAATAAGGGTAAGCTCAGAAGTGAGTAAAATAAGTAAAAATATATTTTAATTCTGAAGTCTTTTATTTAACCCAAGCATAAACTTGGGATGAATGTAGCTGATGTATACTAAATCAGCTACTACATTGTAGCTGATAATATACTAAGTCATAACCAGTACATTTGCAAAACTCTTGAATAATCTATGCATATGGACTTGTAATTCAACGCTTGGGCACCAAGATCACTATGCTTTTCATGAAAACATATACAATGGAGAAGATTTAGATGATTTTAAAGGAGTTTATTTCTAGAAAGTTACCTCAGCTTTAGAAGATTTAAAATTGATACATCACTCAAGGTAAAACCAATAACATAAAAGGTAAATGGGACTGACAATGATTGGTTAACATTTTGGACAACAAAAGAAATTCATCGGAAGTAGTATGTGTAATAATTACACTCATTGGAGGAAAATATACAAAAATTAGCTTTATGAACATATGTTGTTAATAGAAATACACTCAGTGATTTTGGATATTTTCCATTTCTCTTTAGATTTTTAACCTCCCTGAGTTTTCAGAACTAAAATGGTGCTTTTTAAATGCATTTCTTTTATGCACTTAGGATTTCTGTAATATAAGCCTATTTCAAATCTTGGAGCTATACAGTGTTAGAAAGGAGTTTAAATCATATGGCTTTAAGGTTTGGTGGAAGAATGATCCACACAAAGAACTTTTCTTTTGCTTTTCATGTTGCTGATAAATTCAACAGTGCACCACTATTTTTTATATTACGTCAATACTTTATCTTACAAAGTCTAGTGTGAGAAGTGGTTTGAGTCTTTATGGTTAAAGAAAGGCAGTGTTGACTGTGCCTCACTAAAAATTCTTTAGTCTGGAATAATTTTGTATTTCCATTCTTAACAGAACAGAGTTCTGTTTGTTTGCTTGTTTGTTTTGTTTCTTTCTTACTTTAGAAAGGTCTTTGATTTGTTGTTGTAGTTCCTAAAATGTGTAAGATTCATGCACAATTCTTCTAATCTGGGGAATGATTTTGAGTTTTGAATGAATTTTCCTGTTTTCAACATACTGTAAGAATGTTGATGTATGTTTCTTTCTCTTGGGAACTAGAAAAAGGAATTATGATAACAAACATTAAAACTTCTGAGAATTTTTTAAAAAGCATCTCAGACAACAGTAAGCATAATCCAGTATTAATACTTCTGTCTATCTGTAAAGATAAATAATTTTTCCTACTTTAATGAAATATAATAAAAATATTTATTATATAATAATTTATAGTAGTTATAAATATGTAAAGTCCTTCAGTGGAAATATGGGAATACTTTAAAAATTGACTTGACAATGAGAAAAGAATGAGAAGGACACAGACTGTGTAAATAAGATTATTTGTTTGGTGGGAATATTACATAAAATTGAATGGATGATCAAAAGGCCCATGCAGACCAGAAATTCCACACAACTATGTTGAGAATGTAGATAAAATTTAAATGATGAACTGGGATAAGGTGAGTCTTACACTCTCAAGGTGAGTCTTATGCTCTAGTCGCTCACTAGATTATTCACTATCTAGGCCTAAATGCAATCACATAACCACTGAAACTAAGCACCAAAACAGATAAGTGGATGAGATTGTGTATTGTTGTATATTTTTTAAGGGGAAATATAAAGACAAAAAGGATGATGACTGAAGCAACGTTGGAGGAGATGCACATAAAAATCAGGCAGCTAAAATGACTAGATGAAGGAAAAAAAGAAATCAGAAAGGGTAGCAAGAATAAGATGCTGGCAGGGTGAAAATCCCCTGGTGACAGTTTGTAGCATGTTGTGGTGGTGTTTGTCACCTGCCCTCAACTAAGACAGCTGTAATGGGGCATATTTTATCTACAACTTATGCAGTAGTCAGTAAAGACAACTTTTATGCCACTGATAGTGTGGGCCCCTGCTGAGAGCAGTGGCCTTTTACAGAGCAGTTTTAATTGCAGTGTGTTGCAAGTGGTATTTTTAATTAACTTCTAGTAACCTCCTCTGTCCACCCACAAGGAAATTGTACTTACATGCACTTTAAACACTGGGTGTTTAATATCCATGGTTGCAAAGAATAATTTGTTCTCCTTCTCCACCTTGATTCCAGAAATATCTTACATGTGAAGCCAGAAAGATTCACAGATGAATGGTCAAGCAGTGCAGACCAGTGCAGTAAGAGAAGCATTTTCTTCATTGCAACTGGTAATCAGTTTATGCATTAACATATACTAAAGAAAAATTCCTAATATTTATAATTCTGCCATCTGTAAATACAGATTTTATTAACTCTCCCACTGATAAGGATTCATAATGGTTTTCTTAAAAATAAAGGGCTATGAGACAGATGCAATGTAAAAGGAAAAGATCAAATATCTATCTTGAAGAGGCCTTAAATTAACTTGTTAAAGAACTTTGTGAACACAGAAATATCTTTTGATGATCTGTTTGAATATTGCAAGAATACGTGATCCATATTTTTGTAAGCACAGGCCTGCTGAAGTTAGTTTCAACTGATAGTTAATTAAATGCTCAGTGTGAATAATGACAGGAAAATTGTGTCCTTAATGATTTAAAAAGCTTGCAGACCCATAATTAGTTACAAAGGTCAGTACCATTTCCACCCAAAATTTATTATTACATTAGTTATGGACTCAGAATTGATTGATGGACTATATCAGACATATATCACTCTTTCATAAACTGATCAAATCATATATTAAAAATGATCTTTTTTTTTTCCCCGTATACTTAGACTGTTCTGAAATTTAACTGGTTTGATGGATAGAAAAAAATAATCTCTTACTAATTTATAGATGATTGTGCCAATCCTCTTACTCCCAATCTTTCTATGCTGTTTATACTGTTGTATAGAGAACATCTTAGTTTTTCCTTGTGTCTCTTTTTTCCTTGCATAAGAATTGTTGTAAGGGCATCACTAACTTCAGTCTCCACAAATTCAATTTAAATTCATTTTTTCTTTAACAGCAGAGTCAGAACTGAATATAGATAGTATTCCATGTAAAGTCCCTTCAGTGACATTAACAGTTGCCTAAATCTATTAGTAACTATGTCATACTGATGATTCAGTGTCCTAAAATCAGCTATACTGCTAGATCTTTCTTCTCAAATGATAGACATTTGTATTGCAGAAATTGTCATTTGACCTTAAATGCCATGAAAATCACTTTATATCACTAAGTTTCTATCAATACAAAATACAAAGCTTCCCATGGCTAATATCCCAGTCTTTTTCTGTGGTCATAGTACTTCAAAGTTCATCCTACTGGCAGACTATATCATTCAATATTCTGTTCAATGATCTTTAAAAATACTTAATGAATCCTACATTTTTTTGCATATGTTGACAATGTGAGCAGACTTAAGTTTATTTTAAATCAGGGTTTCTTACTGACTGGCTGCTGAGAATGCAGGTATCCTTAGCAGAGCTAACTAGTACACACTTGGAAACTCAATCCATTCTGCTTTGAGAAATGCAGAATCCTACTGAATTCATTAAGTCTGGGAACAAGATCTTGTTTATTTTAGTACCTTTAGCCTTTTAGACAGGTTTGTGTTAATTGTCAATTTTCAGGTGTGTTTTAGTAGATTGTAAAGTGATGTCTCATATGCTTTGTGTTACTTTTGTATTTTTCAGAAGACAAAAGAAAGTGTATCATACAGTTATTTTTAAGCTACTTATTAGTATGTGTTTTCTCAAATAGGTTATGTAAACTTAAAAGCACTCAGAATGGAACAGGTAAGTGCTTAGTTGCTATGGAAGTTCTGCACCATTCCCTGGCCTAATATCAGTGTGGCTGGGAGTGAATTTTTAGAGGATAAAATTAATCCATTACCTCACATGCCTAGCCTCCTTAATTTAGAAGGGGTGAAATGACTGAGATGACTGAGTAATGTTTTTTTTTTATTATCTTTTATAAAAGATTTATAATACTTTTATGATTCAGTGATATCAGTGAAATATTACTTTGTTAATTTTTAAAATTTAAACTATGTTTTGACATTTAGAAGATGCTTTGGGCTATGAATGACTCAGTGCACTAAACAGAAAATATGCTCTGCTGTGTCTGGTTGTATGTGTATAAAACAGCTGTCTGTTTCTCTTGGTTTCCTACAATTCTGGTGCTTTATTTCCCTCATTCAACACCTGAAAGGAGTAAAAGAGTTAATATGCCCCACTGATCATGAATTATGCTGTGACTAGTTTAGTCATTAACGTTTCTGTTGGTGTAGCAGCTCTTTTACTTAACAGAGTAGAAATTTCTAGCACTTCAGGGGCATTCTGATTAAATTGTTCATTTTTATATATGTGTATATATATACATATATATCTTCAACAAAGTCATACATATACAGTTTTATATAGAGAGAAAGTTTATATATATAGTTATAAAGTTTTTTTATATATACACATAAATATACATATATAAATGTGTACTGAAGATCAAAGTTCCCCAGGACTTTCATGCAAGTGCGATGCAGCTGTTTGTTAGGCCAGTATTTGGATACGTGGTTAGCCAATTTGTGTGGCTTCTGCATAGGAAGGTAGTAATATTAATGGAGAAACAATAGTTTTAACTGTTATTTTTTTTCTGGAAGTTCTTTTACTGACAAAAAAAATGAAATAACTGCCCTGCTTTGTAGAAATACCAGGTGTCAGAAGGATAACCAAAGACCAACATTTACAGTCAAATTTCTTTTGAAACAAAATTAACTGTCTTTGCAAGACACTTTCAAGCTTTTGTTTCTTTGGGAAAAAAAAACACTCTTCAATGATACTTTTTTATTATTATTTGTGAATAGTTATATCAGAAGTTTTCCAGCAGTAAACAATTACTCGATAACTAGGCTATCATCACACCCAATTATAATTCTCTAGGTGACACAGTCGGAATTATTGCAGTGTTAAGAGTTTTGTTCTTTTCTGAAATTTTATTTAAAAAATTGTTAACAGGAGTTATGTAAGTCTGTTGAGATATACATGAATTGCTGGTGTTCTCCTACAATGTATTTAACTTTTGTCTTTTTTACCATCATTAATAATAATATTTATTAAAAATGTGCATTGAAAGAAAAATATATATAGACTGATCACTTGAACTTCAGGAGAACATCTTCTGAAAGATACATCAGTTAACAGTTTAATAACATATTGATTTTTGAACACTTTTGAATGTCTATATTTACAATCTTCACATTTTCTTAACATGTTGAACGGGGTGATTTTGTTAATATCTATTACTTTTAAGGATAACAGCATATGCACAATTTTTCTAATAATATTCATAATAATATTTGTGAGGCAATGCAGGTAGGATTCACCAGGCCAAATGGAGATGATATATATGTACTCTTATACTCTCTTTATAATTACTGGAGAAAAACAGGCAAAAGAATTATCCAGACTAAGTCAAATGAGCTCTTTTTCATAAAGGAGGACTAGCTAAGAGGTCTGGTTCAGATACAGACATTTACATTCTGTTTTTTTTTTTTTTTTTTTTTTTTTTTTTTTAAATGTGTGTGTGTAGAATCCCATCATAAACTTCACTTGACTATGGGTCCCTCCCGAGCAGAGTTGTGCAACAGAATCCTGCAACATACATATATGAATGTTTCTTCTTTACAAACTCTCTAGAAATATGGTATTGCTAATGTTAAAAAGAACATAGTTGCTTCTCTGTACCAGTCAGAAGCAAGTACTGCAACTAACCTGTTTAGTATCTTTTATCAAATGGCCTAGAGGATGTGATGGAGGGTATTCTCATCAAGTTTGCAATTGACACCAAAATGGAGAGACCAGCTGATATGCTAGAGGACAGTGCTGCCAGTGTGAGGCAGTGTGATCCAACCAAGAAAGAATGAGCCAAAAAGAATCTAATGAAATTCCTCAAGGAATAGGAAAGGGAAAAGGGAATCACAAAGGGAAAGGGATGGAAAAGCTTTTCTGCTAAAGAATGTCAAATCAGAAATGTCAAAATCACAATATTACATGTGCTTCAGAATGCAGGACTGACTGAAGGTCAATCTACCTACTGCTTAGAGGGCTTAGAGAGGCAATCACTGAATCCCCACTTGGGATTCTGCACCTTTCTAAATTCATTTATGAGTCTAAATATAATATAACATCACTGAATATATACAGAAATAAACCAAGAACTAGATTCCTATCCATATCACCTACGTGGAAGAATAAGTTTAGTCTATGAATCCCATTTCCTGAGACCTGTTTACCATCTTGACATGTTTCTGAACACATACAGCAGACAGATTCAAACTGAAGTGCAGTTCTTTGACTGGTCTAAGCATTATTCTGCTTTGTGCACTCCTGTCCAGGAGTCCAGATACTCACTTCCTATTTAGAAGGAAATTTAGGCTCGTGATTCAGCTTCATCCTTGACCTCAGTACCAACTGTGGAATTCCTGAAGGCCAGTGGTCATGCTGTGAGCAAGCCAGGCAGACGCCAAACCTAGATAAAAAGGCAGATAGGTGTCAGACCTAGATAAAAGGGCAGATGGGCACCAGGTGGGCATCAGGGCCCGGGACCTAGCTTAAAAGGATGAAAAGACTGTTGAATAAAAGACAAGGAATTCGGCCGACAATCAGATAAGGAGTCAAAGAGTTGAGACAAACAAGTAGAGGGGGACAGTCGTTAAATGTAAGGGCACGTGGACACTGTTAGTTAGCCTCTGTTAGTTAGCCTATCACACTGTATAGTTAGATGCGTAGACGCGGGGTCTTAACCAATCATTGTAAAGAAGCGCTCGCGTGTACGAGGAAGTCTTGCATATAAGCGCGATTGGAACCCTGAATAAACTGGCACCGCTTGATCACATTGATCGTGTCCGTGGTGTCCGAGACCCCCACGTTGACAACTAACCTGTAAAAGTGATAGCTAGGCTTACAGTCCCTGCTGTAAATATACTGTTACACTACTAAAACTGGATCTCAGTAGTTTCTTTCTTACTCATTCTTCTGAACCTGTGTATTTTGGTTTTGCCTTCACAAGGATTCTGCATTAGCTAGGAGCATACACAAAACTTCCATTTTAAAATGCTCCATGGACTTCTGATTTACAAGCTAGGGAGCTGTGGGTTAATCCTCTGCATGAAGATAAGGTACAGCTCTCTCTCCTTATGCAAAGGTTACACTGTGACAGGACTCCTACCTATCTTTTACTGAGGTCAATGCAGCACAAACAATGTATCCATGCTCAGACCAGGCAACATTTTGAGTTTTTATGAGACTCCCCTTTTCTGTACTCCTGATGGCTGTGCCTATACCAATGCGTCCAGAATTACTTTTTAATCCTTAAGGTCTGATGGGCACTAAATGGCCTGCCTGAGTACCAGTTTCAAATAGGACATGGAATAGAGTTCACACATAGATGGGTATGCACTCTGGAGATCTGAACAGATGCCAGTCCAGATTATAAGAAGTCACAACCCGTTCAAATAGTAAGTGCATTTACATCTAAATAGTTTTAGGCTGGAGGTGCATAGACAGCTCAGTTAATCCAGAAGCTCAACAAGTTGTGTTCAGTATCACAGATGAAGATGCCTAGGCATGTTTTTGCCTGAAAACTTGGGTAGCTTAATCAATTCGATTTAGGCCAGTTAGATAAGGTTTTTCCGCATTTGCTGACCTCGAACTTTTGCTTAAGTAGCATTTTAGGTTCTCACATGCTCTGGGACCTGGCTCCCAGTTTTGCATAAACATTCTTTTTCCTATGAATATTATAAAAGACTCTTTTGGGTGTGCTAGCTGTTAGGCATTGGCAAAATATTTAACCCCCAAGGCACACAAGTCTGATGGATTGAACTATCTAATATTATATTGATTGAACTATCTAATATTACTCTGTTCCTGACCCTGATATGAAAAACATACATTTCTCGATGACTAAATTAATGAAGAAATAAAATCAAATATTTGCTTACATTATTAGATAAAAGACTTTAAGTAAAGTCTTTTATTACCACTACCAAAATGCTGAAGTTTTACAGAATTTTACTGCCTATTCTGAATTAAAAGAAATTTCTACAACAAAAGGAAATAGAAACTAACAGAATGGGACAAAACATATGTCTGTATGAACTTTATTTGATATAACAAAATGAAACTAACAATCTTGAACCATCCTATTTCAATAAATAAACCGGTTCATTAGACATACCAGTACTATATTAGAATGTTACAAATTATGCTCCTGATACATTTATAATTGTTGTAGAAATGTAAGAGACACTGGAAAGAATTTAAGGAGACTCTAGATATACTGAAGGAATATCTCCAAGAAAAGCATAAATAAGACTACTTTATGCTTTAGAGAGGTCTTTATTTCATTATACTGGAATATTTAGTTTTATTTGGGGTTCTCTTGTTGAGACTATCCAGGTGAAATTCGAAAATTAAGTCCTAATCTGACATACCACAGTGGTAGAAAATATAAAAATATTTTATTTATTGCAAGAACATGGTTCATGGATTCACTTGTTCAATTAAATCAGAGAAAACTACAAATATTTAAAAAAAAAGAAGGAAAGGAAAGGAAAGGAAAGGAAAGGAAAGGAAAGGAAAGGAAAGGAAAGGAAAGGAAAGGAAAGGAAAGGAAAGGAAAGGAAAGGAAAGGAAAGGAAAGGAAAGGAAAGGAAAGGAAAGGAAAGGAAAGGAAAGGAAAGGAAAGGAAAGGAAAGGAAAGGAAAGGAAAGGAAAGAAAAGAAAAAGAACTATGAGGCAATTTCTTTAACACTATCTTAACACCTCTTTCATTTTCATAAGGGGAGTGGCACCAATTTAATTCTATTGACTTTGTAATTAGCCCCTCTAGAAGTAGAGTCATCTTATCTAAATTTACCTACCTTAAAATGTAAGTAAAATGTAATCTAGTATAAATTTCTTGTTTAGTCTCATTCTATGACAGCTGAAGAATCATTTACAATACATAGGTTATTCAATTTCGTTTATCCTGAATATCTACCTAAGCAGGGGATAACATACCCTTGTGTCTTCCCTAATAGAACTGAAAGTTTAGATTACCAAATGCCTAATTCTAAGATGAAAAAATATTTCAAACAAATCCTAGCCTTATTTTGTTTAGCTCATTTTATTCAGATTCTGATGTAATTGTCATTAACATAATGCCAAAATACTGCTCAAATAAACATCATGAATAACATATTTGCTTATAAAACAAATGTTATTTTAAAAAGCCTACCTTTAGAAGGAAAAATATTTTTAGGGAGGAGTAACCTAGTATCCCATTAGATTGTGAATGAATGACTAAACAGAGTTAAAAATATAACACAATCAATACACTTTAAAAAGGATAAAGGGATGAATACATATCGTTCCTAAAACATATTTCTGTGTTATTAAATAATTCAGAGGAGATCATCTCAGGGCTTGCTTAGTTTTAAAGGCAATTACAAAATCAGAAATTGTATTTATTATATAGTTTTGGAGACAATAAAACATCCACTACACTAAATACCATGTGTTATTAAAGGTAACTATTACCTAGCTTTAATGAGCTGCTGATTGATATATTAAAGTCACAATTAACATTCAATACTTAAACTTTTAGCTGACAAATACCATTTTTTTTTTGCTTTTATTCATAGATATAAGGCAAAGAATAATTAACTGACTGATGGCAGAGCTGTGACACTGTGAAGAAAGCTGTTGATTCACACATTTACTACATGATTAATTTAGTGATTTTAGATTGGTCATTTTATAGCTGTTAGTACTAAAAATAGCTATTTTAAATACATTGCTCGCACGAAGTGGGAGATCCTGGCTGTTTACCTTAACAAAATATGGTTTTTTTTTTCTTATATTGTGAAATTACTTCATAATATTAGGTCTTGATTTTATGATGAGCTGGGAGGTTTGCAGCACCTTGCAATAACAGATCCATAAAAAAACAGATAGCACATCCAGAGGCACCCATTTGGGTCTTATCACAGAATTCTCATCTGCATGCTAACTAGAACACTATTTTTTTTTGTTTAAGCACAAAGGTCCGCTTGTGAAATATCTAATTGTTAGAATCAAAGACATGGTCACTTGTTCAGCAAAATCTCTAAGAATATACGTAACTAGTGTGCAAGAGTAATACTGTATTATTCATCAAGTTCCCAATTTGCTCAAAAACCTTGCTGTTTCTCCTGTAAGAGGCACCTGCCTCTTATTTACCATCAATCTTAGGATTTTCAGAAAACTCAACTTCTCACAATTGATGCTAACCTTGCAAATTAATTAAAGCATTCTTTAAGAACCAAAATAAAGGACTAGATTGTAGAAGGACCAAGAAGAACTACTACTATCCAAGGTACAGTAAGCTTTTTTTTGCAAAATATCTGGCCACTTCTCTTACTCAATAAACTGTCAATACTTCTCTTCCTCTGACATTTTAAACCAAGACAAAACACATTTCAAACATTCATAGAGTAATTTAGGCTCTTACTTAAACATGATAATAATACTAAAGGAAAATTTACAAACCACAGAATGAGAGAGAGAACATTATAAACATGTTCCTTGAGAAAGCAAAAAAACAAATATAGTGCATTTGGAGCTACTTCTCCAGCACTTTTTATAATTACTTCTCTAAAGACGGAAATGAGAGACCCAAAAATGTAAAGGGTAAAAAGCAATGTCTGGAGAGTAATAGATAAAGTATTTGTGATTTTTGTAGTGGTATTAAAAGCCAGTATTACTGAAAAGTATCATATTGATTGGATCACTGTAGCTGGTTTATTGAACCTACTTGACAGCTGAGATGAATTTGTCTTTTTTTTTCCCACTTTGACAAAAATTAAGAACTACACAACAGCTTTATACATCCCAAAATATTTGTAGGGGGTAAAGGAATAGTAAACTTCCTTCCCTTCAAAGAAAAATAAAAAGTACAAAGAAAAAAAGAAAGAAGAAATCCAACCACTAAAATTGCTAACCTTTGTGTGAATTCCCAAGTGCTTTCTTTAATGAAGTCATTTCTACAAGCCGAGGTCAACTGTGCTTCCTCTGCTAGGTCTATCGATTTGCAGTGATAAGGTGGTAGAAATAACAGACTGCGGCAGTTCAAAGTGTAACAAACCTAGGCTCTCAAACTGCAAGTGGCATAGAAATGCTGTTTTTCCAAACTGCTAACTGAGAAGGCTGCCCTGATGGAGTCTGTTAGGATGGGAAGATTAGTGCTTTACCAGTCCTTTACCATTTTAAAATAAATTATAGTACACAGAGAAAATAAGTTAATGCTTCGTAGAAAAGAAATACTTGCAGAAGACTTATAAAATCATTGTAGTCATCTATTCAACGGCTGATAATAATAAGCTTTTATAATAATAAGCTTTTTGACCACATTTGTATTAAAGGGAAAAAAAAAAAAAAAAAAAAGCCAGCAACAGTTTGTGGCCTGGAGGCCAACAGCTCATATCTGTAGAGCTAAAATTCTCCTGTGCTCTCTTGTGCCCTCAGGCCAAAACTATGCCAAAAGCCATATATTTTAATAGCTGAGATGGTTGCGTGTGATGCATGGCTCTGTGCCCTGAGACTCTTTGGTCAACTAGTACTAAGATAGGCCCTCAAGATTTCCACTAGCACTATAGTACTTCAAGGTGCGTTGTTGTTTTTCTTTTTCTTTATTTATTTATAAAATGGCTTTTCTGAAACTTTCTCAATTTTCTTCCTTCTATATGTCATTCTCAAAATTACTTTGGTTCTTTATAAAGAACCAAAGGTTCTGAAAGGTCAGTTTATGATAGGAAAATATTACTTCATAATAATTATTAACGCTTCAAAATAAGTTCACAAGGTGTGTCTTCACCACAGTCTATCAGATCATTTTTCAAAAAACTAGAGTACTTGGCAGTCACCATCTTCATCACTATAAATATTTAATCAAAACCTTGTTCTGTAACTCTAGTTTGCTTACAATAGTACCTATAAATCCCATCTAGCTTACATTTAACAAAAAGTCTTTGCATTAATCAGTGTGCTATAAAATCTTGGTTTATGTATATGAAAGACCCACAGAAACACAAATCATTTAGTTTAACAAATTACGTAGGAAAATCAAAGCAAGTTAGAGACTGGGAACATTAACTAATCATGCTATAGAGTGGTCCCCTCATTGGCTTTTACTTCAAGCTACTAAAATATTTAATATTAACACATCCACTGTCTTTTCTGTCCTGGACTGTTAAAACTGATACATCAAACTAAGTTAAAAATCCACTCTCAAAGAAAAATTCTGAGAGAAGTATCTTTGTGATACACACACAAAATTATTCTCAGTAAAATTAAATGACTTCAGAGCTGAATCTTAGCCCACAACTCCGTAATCTTAGTGCATAATCTCTGTTTTCTTTTTTGATTTTCAGAATACCCTAAAAATTTTCATCTAATTCTGTTATCAGTGTTGATAATAGTAACACATGACAGTAATGTCCGTTTGCTTTTCAACCTTCAATCCTATTAATTGCCCAAATAATCATTTTTAATGTTTTTAATTTCTGCTATTTGAGGGTATATTAATTCCATAAGGAGAGAATTATCATATTTTCTCTTAATGTGAAAATTGTCATCAGTCGGACATTTGTCTTTCATGTAGATTATTTTCTGTTAACTCAACCTATGCTTTACAAATATTCTCTTTTTATGTCTCATTTAGTTCACTTAAAGCTACTAACATTTCTAACATCTTTTAAGTCCATATACAATTGGAATAACCAACTGATCAAGTGTAGTCAAGGCAAACCGTCAGAATGAGAAAGGACAAAAAATATCACTTAAGGTCAGCAGCAGGGAACTTCTTTCACACTTGTTATCTTATATTCCTGATCATTTGAATGTTCGAACACCAATTTCTGTTAGCCAGGTTAAAAAAAAAAAAAAAAAAGAAAAGAGAAAAAAAAAAGGTTGTGATCAGATGGGATTGTCAGTAGAATAGCAGTATCCTTGGCTGTCACTCAAGAGCAAGCCTGCACAGCAGGCAGAAGATAAATGCTGAGCACTGACTGGCAGTGCACTGAAAATGGAGAATTGGCTGCTCAGGTTTTTGTCACTATCAGTGGGTTACTCGGTTACTCAAATCATAGTCCTCTACTTTTATGAAAACTCTTCATAGCTCTATGGAGTAAAATTAGCTGCTACTAAATCAGCTTTTCTTTTTTCATAAGTAGAACAAAGCTTAATGATAAAGAACAATGAATGAATGTAATGATTTTTAACAGTATAAAGAAGGTGCAGTGTGAAATCCCTTTCTGATGGATATAATTTTTTCTGTCTTGATACATGATTCCTCTATGATCCCCTATGCACTGCTAAAGAACAGAGTTTAATATTATGGTAATGTTGGATTTAATAATTTCATGCATTACAGCAGTCTATTATTATTTGGATTATGTAGATCCTGGTATCGTCATGTCCAGGAAAGAGTACATGCCTCAAAGAAACAGAGACAGACCATTTTGTGAACTCTATTTAAGGGTACTTCATAATCTTCAAAGGACAATTGACAGAATTATTTATATCTCCAATTTCCTGACCAAGAAGTCCCTTACCAAAAAATTTTAGCTTTGACTATTTAATTAGACATCCTCTCAGGCCAGCTGGAGAAAGGGACTTGACTGTTTGACAGTTGTTCAACAGCCATAGGAGCATCTATTTTGCATGTACAGATCAACCCTGTTGCACATGCTCTACATAGCCATAATAAATATAACATGATTACAGTGTGCTATAATTTGGTCATATTCATTTGCCATCTGTGCAGCACATGCACAGTTCATCTATGTGCCCCGAATGAATTGAACTCACTGATAATGTCTACGTAAGCAATGCAGATCAATAGGACTGGCCTTGTACAGTGAAGCAGTTGGTACTGAGGATGTGATGTCCACACTACAGTCATTTTGGAGGGACAGTCATTTGGGCAGGTTACCCATTAGCTGCACAGGCACATGAAGTATGTACCTGGAGTGTGTCTTCTGGGTAAGTTTCAAACAGTATGAGTGATGGGGTCAATAGAGAGATCTGCTTCAAAAGCACCCATCTGATCCAAATTGAAATGACAGTGTAGATGTACCCACTCTCCTTTGTCTCCAAAAGCTCATAGAAATACAACAAGTAAGATCTGCAAATTAAGAGGAAAACAAAGTATGTTTTCTGTTTTCTTCTGATTTTCCCTTTTAAATAAATTTATTGATATATAGTCATCTGTATATAAATTCACTGAGTCCAGTGAGTCTGCAGTCAATCTGAGTTATGGATTAACTTGAACTGAGTCAACTCACAACTCAGAAAATCATCAGAATATGAAGCTCTGTAGTCTTCTAAGAGGAAGGAACAAGAGTATAACTGCAGCACTATTACTTCCCAAACCAGACCAAGCATCAATTTTTAAAAGATTTACCAAAATTAGGATTACTAACAACCTATGGCACATCCAGAATGAATAGTACATTCTGTAATTAGTCTTTCTGGAAGTTAAAAAAAAAAGTATAATATTAACTCAAACTTTCTGTTATTACAAGCAGAAGCATGATGGAATTGGTGACTTTCTATTGCATTCTCTTTGTGGACAGAATAACTATCTTAATTATTGAAATGAGACTGAATACCATTAGTACACTATAAAAATAAAGTATTTACTTTTCAAAAGGTACTCTCACTTTTGACACATTCTGTGGAAGACAGGTTAGGAATTCAAATTCATTTTTCATGACTTAAACTTTTTTTGACTTTTATTTCTGGAAGATGGAAATCTTCACTACTTACAATACAAAAATAAAATCTTCAGACTACAGAAGTATATCAAAGTAAATAAGTATCTTGTAAAATATAGCTATGCATTCCACAGGTCATAGGCATGATAGTGGAAATTACTTTTAAATGCTTTTCTTCTGGCTATGCTGAGCTATGCATATAGATAAGTTCAATAAACTAACTGAAAATTCTCTATTGTGTGCACCAATACTGTCTATCTGTTTACAGTACTTGCCTGCTTCCTGCTATATGTTATTTATTCCCTTGAACTCTCGTATCTCTGAGAAACTTGGCTATCTTTTGGGTTTGTTCTTTGACAGCATTTAATACAGTGTAGTATTCTAGTCTATAACTAGAACATCTGCTACTTTCATTATAACATAAAGTTCCATTATAAACTTCTTATAATAGTGATCTAAAATAGTAATCTTATTATAATTCCAATACTGGTTACTTACAGATATCTGTTCATTTTGCATAATTATATTATTTTTTAAATAAGGAATTGCTGATTTTTAAATAAGGAATGGGCTGACATAAGCAAATAGAAAGCAAAAAGAGAGGTGAGGTAGAAAACAAGAAATGCTTGATAAGAAATGGAAAAAATGGTGGACGAAAACAGGACAGTTGTTATACGGAGCATTGGCCACTGTTCTGAGATCAGAAATAACTGTTGCACTACTGTTGTAATACCCTATCCTCAGAATTATCACATCAAATATTCCTGATTGATGGATAAAGACGTGGTTTGGGGGCCCCGATGTTGGTGGGCAATCTTTTCTTTTCCCAGTAATACTGTTCATATGACTGTGAGACAAAGGCTCCACAAAGTTTTTATCAAGTCCAGCTTGCCACAATTTAAAGCTCATCTTCATAGTGTATGCAGGAACTTGACAGGTTTTGCTAGATCCAAAATATAGTACAGATACAAAATACTATTCTAATTGACAGAATACATAAGCAAGTAAGGACAGGCCTTTTTTTTTTTTTTTTTTTGGCCTAGACTCCTAGGGTAAAGAGACATCTTTAAGTGAGGGTAGGATATGATTATAGAGAGTCTTATTTCACCCCTCCTGGGGAACTTGCAGGCTTGATTACTTCCCTGAAATGCCTGTACACCAATGTGAGAAGCATGGGGAATAAGCAGGACGAACTGGAGATCTGTGTGCGGTCCCAGCATCATGATCTCATTGGAATCACAGAGACATGGTGGGATAGCTCACATGACTGGAGCACTGCCATGGAAGTCTATGTGCTCTTTAGGAAGGACAGGCTGGGAAGCCGAGGTGGTGGCATTGCTCTTTATGTGAGAGAGCAACTGGAATGCATGGAGCTCAACCTGCGAGTGGATGATGAGTGAGTTGAGAGCTTGTAGGTAAGGGTTAAAGGGCAGGCTAATGTGGGAGACACTGTGGTGGGTGTCTGCTACAGGCCACCTGACCAGGATGAGGAAGTTGATGAGGCCTTCTATAGTCAGCTGGATGTTGCCTCACAGTCACAGGCCTTGGTTCTCATGGGGCCTTCCACTACCCGGACATCAACTAGAAGGACAACACAGCCAGGCACAGACAGTCCTGGAGGTTCCTGCAGTGTGTTGATGATAACTTTTTGACGCAGGTTGTGGAGGAGCCAATGAGGAGAGGTGGGCTACTGGACCTCATGCTAACAAATAGAGAGGGACTTGTAGGAGATCTGAAGGTGGGGAGTAGCCTCAGCTGAAGTGAACATGAGTTGGTGGTGTTCAGGATTCAACGAGGAGGAGGCAGGGCCTTGCAACCATGGACTTCAGGAGGGCCAACTTTAGCCTCTTCAGAGACCTCCTCGGAAGAATCCCATGGGCTAGAGCTCTAGAAGGTAGAGGGGTCCAAGAGAGCTGGTTAGTTTTCAAGCGGCACTTCCTCCATGCCCAGCAGCAGTGCATCCCTGTGTGTAAGAAGTAAGGCAGAGGAGGCAGGAGACCTGCGTAAATGAGCAAGGAGCTTGTGGCAATGCTCAAGCAGAAGAAGGTGGTATACAGAATGTGGAAAAAAAGACAGGCCCCCTGGGAGAAATACAGAAACGTAGTCAGGGAATGCAGAGATGTGACAAGGAAAGCTAAGGCACGGTTGGAACGCAATCTGGCAAGGGATGTTAAAAATAACAAGAAAAACTTCTTCAAATATGTTAACAGTAAAAGGAAGATCAGGGAAAATGTGGGTCCACTGGTAAATTGTATGGGCACCCTGGTTACGAATAACACAGAGGAAGCATTGTTGCTGAATGCCTTCTTTGCTTCTGTGTTTACCAAGGCCAGCCCTTTAGAGTCCCAGCCCCTAGGGACAAGAGAAGAAGCCTGGAGAGAGGATGACTTGCCCTGGGTAGAGGAATATTGGGTCAGAGAGCACCTAAGTAAACTTGATACCCAAAAATCCATGGGCCCTGATGGGATCATAGAATCATAGAATCATAGAATGCTTAGGGTTGGAAGGGACCTCTAGAGATCATCTAGTCCAACCCCCCTGCATACGCAGGGTCACCTAGAGCATGTGGCACAAGACTGCAACCAAGCGGGTTTTAAAGATCTCCAGAGAAGGAGACTCCACAACCTCTCTGGGCAGCATGTTCCAGTGCTCTGTCACCCTCACTGTTAAGAAATTTTTCCTTAAGTTCCTGTGGAACTTTTGGTGCTTCAGTTTCCGGCCATTTCCTCTAGTCCGAGCAGTGACCACCACTGAAAAGAGACCAGCACCATCCTCTGCACTCCCTCCCTTGAGGTACTTCTAGACACTGGTTAGATCCCCTCTCAGCCTTCTCTTCTCCAGGCTGAACAGGCCCAGCTCCCTCAGCCTCTCCTCATAGGGCAGATGTTCCAGGCCCCTGATCATCCTTGTGGCCCTGCGCTGGACTCTCTCCAGCAGTTCCACATCCCTCTTGTACTGTGGAGCCCAGAACTGGACACAATACTCCAGATGTGGCCTCACCAGGGCTGAGTAGAGGGGCAGGATCACCTCCCTTGATCTGCTGGAGATGCTCTTCTTAATGCACCCCAGGATCCCATTGGCCTTCTTGGCCACGAGGGCACACTGCTGCCTCATGGTCAACTTGTTGTCCACCATGACACCCAGGTCTTTCTCCGCAGAGCTGCTCTCCAGAAGGTCAGTCCCCAGCCTGTACTGGTGTCTGGGGTTATTCCTCCCCAGGTGCAGAACCTTGCACTTGGCCTTGTTGAATTGCATGAGGTTTTTCACCGCCCAGTTGTCCAGTCTGTCCAGGTCCCTCTGGATGGCAGCACAGCCTTCTGGGGTATCGGCTACTCCTCCCAGTTTCGTGTCATCAGCAAACTTGCTGAGGGAGCACTCTGTGCCTTCATCCAGGTCATTGATGAATAAATTGAACAGGACTGGACCAAGGACTGACCCCTGTGGGACCCCGCTAGCTACAGGCCTCCAACTAGACTTGGCACCGCTGATCACCACTCTCTGGGCCCTGCCATCCAGCCAGTTCCTAATCCATCTCACTGTCCACTCATCTATCCCACACTTCCGGGGCTTGCCCAGGAGCATCTTGTGGGGGACGGTGTCAAAAGCCTTGGTGAAGTCGAGATAGACGACATCCACCGCTCTCCCCTCGTCTATCGAGCCGGTCATTTCATCATAGAAGGCTATCAGGTTAGTCAAGCAAGATTTCCCCTTAGTGAATCCATGCTGACTACTCTTGAGCACCTTCTTGTCCTCCATGTGCCTGGAGACAACGGCCAGTATGAGCCGTTCCATCACTTTTCCAGGGACGGAGGTGAGGCTGACTGGCCTGTAGTTGCTTGGGTCCTCCTTCTTGCCTTTTTTGAAGACTGGCGTGACGTTGGCCTTCTTCCAGTCTTCCGGCACCTCCCTTGTTCTCCAGGATCTTTCAAAGATGATGGAGAGCGGCTTAGCTATGACATCTGCCAGCTCCCGCAGCGCTCTGGGGTGCATCCCATCAGGGCCCATGGATTTGTGGGTATCGAGTTTCCTTAGGTGTTCTCTGACCCAATCTTCCTCTACCCAGGGCAGGTCTTCCTCCCCACCAGCTTCTTCTCTTGTCCCTAGGGCCTGGGGCTGGATGCACTCCAGAGCGCTGTGTGAGCTGGCAGATGTCATAGCTAAGCCGCTCTCCATCATCATTGAAAGATCCTGGAGAATGAGGAAGGTGCCGGAGGACTGGAAGAAAGCCAACGTCATGCCAGTCTTCAAAACAGGCAAGAAAGAGGATCCAGGCAACTACAGGCCAATCAGCCTCACCTCCGTCTCCGGAAATGTGATGGAACGGCTCATACTGGCCATTGTCTCCGGGCACATGGAGAACAAGAAGGTGCTCAAGAGTAGTCAGCATGGATTCACCAAGGGGAAATCGACTAACCTGATAGCCTTCTATGATGGAATGACCAGCTGGTTAGATGAGGGGAGAGTGGTGGATTTTGTCTATCTCGACTTCACCAAGGCTTTTGACATCGTCCCTCACAACATCCTCCTGGACAAGCTCTGGAAGTGTGGGATAGATGAGGAGACAGTGAAGTGGATTGAGAACTGTCTGGATGGCAGAGCTCAGAGGGTCGTGATCAGTGGTGCCAAGTCTAGTTGGAGGCCTGTAGCTAGCAGGGTCCCACAGGGGTCAGTCCTTGGTCCAGTCCTGTCAATTTATTCATCAATGACCTGGATGAAGGCACAGAGTGCTCCCTCAGCGAGTTTGCTGATGATACAAAACTGAGAGGAGTAGCCGATACCCCAGAAGGCTGTGCTGCCATCCAGAGGGACCTGGACAGACTGGACAACTGGGCGGTGAAAAACCTCATGCAATTCAACAAGGCCAAGTGCAAGGTTCTGCACCTGGGGAGGAATAACCCCAGACACCAGTACAGGCTGGAGACTTGACTTTCTGGAGAGCAGCTCTGCGGAGAAAGACCTGGGTGTCATGGTGGACGACAAGTTGACCATGAGGCAGCAGCGTGCCCTCGTGGCCAAGAAGGCCAATGGGATCCTGGGGTGCATTAAGAAGAGCATCTCCAGCAGGTCAAGGGAGGTGATCCTGCCCCTCTACTCAGCCCTGGTGAGGCCACATCTGGAGCATTGTGTCCAGTTTTGGGCCCCACAGTACAAGACAGATGTGGAGCTGCTGGAGAGAGTCCAGCACAGGGTTACAAGGATGGTCAGGGGCCTGGAACATCTGCCCTATGAGGAGAGGCTGAGGGAGCTGGGCCTGTTCAGCCTGGAGAAGAGAAGGCTGAGAGGGGATCTCATCAGTGTATATAAATACCTCAGGGGAGGGACTGAGGAGGATGGTGCTGGTCTCTTTTCAGTGGTGGCCACAGACAGATCTAGAGGAAAAGGCTGGAAACTGAAGCATCCAAAGTTCCACAGGAACTAAAGGAAACGTTTCTTAACAGTGAGGGTGACAGAGCACTGGAACATGTTGCCAAGACAGGTTGTGGAGTCTCCTTCTCTGGAGATCTTCAAGACCCACTTGGATGCAGTCCTCTGCCACGTGCTCTAGGTGACCCTGCATGTGCAGGGGGGCTGGACTAGATGACCTCTATAGGATCCTTCCAACCTTAAGCATTCTATGATATTTTAACTGATATTTTTGCCACAATTAACCCTTTTAAAGCAGCATTCGATGTAAAATTATGTGTTGGAGTCCGCCCACCTTTTTTAGATGCTTAGTTCAACTGCCAATAAATAAGGCAAAAGAACCTCTTTCTAGCCTAAATTTAGCCTAAATTTAGCAGAGTAATTCAGTAATATTTGATTGTCTAAATTAGGTTTCTATGGTATCTAGGATTTTGAAGAAAGCACTTTAAATTGTAAATAAGCACACTGATTTTTTTTCTCTCTAAACTGTTTACCAAAAGCTTTATCTCCTAGCATTTGGCCAGCTTGAATGTAGAAACCAAGCATTCTGATACATGAGTTTCCTGGAGAGCTTAATTTTCTAGGTTTTCTCAAACAGCATTTGTGACATTCAGGGAATTTATTTCTACTGTCTTTTTCAGCAGAGAGAGATAGACATGGATTATCAGATGACCAGGTTAAAGGATTTTTATTCCACAACTCTTTTAACTCAGGATACTTTATTAACCTTCAGTCTAATCATGAAAAACGTGTGTCCTGTTGAAATTTGAATATTTTGGACATATGTGAATTGATAAATTAAAAAGGAAGGAATGAAGACAGGAAATCCACGTACTCATTTTCGATTAACTTGATTTTTTGACCATCTTAAAGACATAAGTTCTGAACATAGTTCTGTGGACAATTAATCTCAAAAAAGAATTTGAAGGAGACAATTCTATGCATTCCACTCAGTCTTCCACAGTGCAGAATCACAAAAAAAACAGAGTGTCATAGAAGAGTCTAGGTTGGAAAGCACCTTTGAAGGCCCACTGATCCACCTTTGTACTGGAAGCAGAACTTCAGATTAGGTTTTTCAGGATCCTATGAAGACACCTTGAATAATTCTGGCAAATCTGAAACACTTATTTCGGCAACTTATTCCAATATTTAATTGGTTTTCTGGTGAAGAACATTTTTCTTCCAGATGGAACTTCCTGTGAAGCAATTTATCCATTACCTCTCATACTGTCATTGTGAAAAGATTGCCTCTGCTTTGTCTGTTTCTACCTTTTAGATATTGGAAGACTGATCTTTCTTTTCTTTAGGCAGAACAAACCAAGTTCTTTCAACAATTCCTTATATGTCAAGTTCTCTCCCCTTTCCCAATCATCCTGATGGATCTTCATTGAACTCTTTCCATTTTTTTCAGTAAATATCTTTAAAAACACTGCACATCATTACATTTATATCTTTAAATCATAACAAAAGAAAAAATACAAGCATCATCTATTAAATATAGATAAAAAATTAATACGTTTATATTCAAATTAAGCAATCTTCTACGCAACTTAAAGTATAACTGCATCACGCACACACAAAAATATTAATATAATAACAAAATGCAGCATCTGTGTTCTTTCTGTAAATGTTATTAAATATGTGCCTGTAGCTCTCATAATTGACTCTACATTTTTCTAATTTTGGATATTATTTTTTAACTCTTCCAAAAAGAAAAAAATAATTTTAAAAAAAAGAGCTAGAAAAGCTTTGTTTTCCATGGCAAAACATGACTTTCATGAGTTTTGCTGGCAGCAAGGATTATTTTTCCACAGCTCTTACATTAAATTAGAAATGGATGAACCTCTAAAGCCTTCAAAGTACAGCTGAGATAAGCAATTTATCTGAAACTTTTCTTAGTGGCCTAAGGCCTTCAGCAGGAGTTTATCATTCCGCTTTCCATCTTATGTTTGGAGAGTTAAAATTATATTGTACCATTTAGGAAGAATCAAAGGAAGGGTAATTTAAGAAGTCACCCTTTCTAAAAGGAAGACTCAAAACATTAATAGTTTGAGTTGTTTCAGTAGAAGAGAGAAAAAAACTTGTTGCCACCTTCTTGTTGTAAATATATCTGCTCCCAATCCTGAGGGAGATTATCGAGACTGATTACGCAGCAAACAAGCTTTTGCATCTACCTCTATGTGCCTACTTCAAATCCGTTAGCAAAGCATCGGAAGGCAATAGGAGCAAGCTTTAGTCCCTATTATACTGACAAATTGCAGATTTATTCTACTTATCTTTCTTTTTATATCTGACTAAGATAAAAGCTTATTACTGTCCTAATTTTTCTCCAGTTGTGTAACAACAAATATTTTTTAAAAAGAAAACTCATCTGTTTGATATTCTAGCCTGAACAGGTAGTGAGTAATCTTAGCTCTACCGCTCATTGACTCCAGACCCTTAAATCTTTTATTTCACCTTTCTTCATTTTATTGCTATTTATCTTTCTCTGCTGACTACTGCTAAAGCCTCATTCAGAAGTTATGTGGACACACTTCAGTACCATGCAAATAGCAGTAAAAGCTATCACTTCTACTACACACCTTTTCGCAATGAAGTTTTTTTACCACTATGGCACCTGCAAAATACCACTCATTCACTACTAACCTTCTTCAGCCCAGATCTCCAAAGTCCTATCTTTCATTTCCTTGTTTTTTTCCCTGTCTTTTAACACTGTTCCCTGAAGTGACATTCTGCCTTAATTTGGATGTTAGATTTCAATATTATTTTGCTGATTTATTTCAAAATATTTCAATTTTTCTACCAGAAATAGTACCGACTCAAGAAGAGTGTATTTGTACGGGAATTGAGGCAATGGAAAAAGTCTTCAGTTATCTCATTTGTAACAAAATAAAATTGATTGCAAAGAATTCTCCAGAATCAAAATCTACTTACAATATCTTCATTAGTGAATGTCTCAGTTCAGGTATTAGTTCAATATCACCGAGATAAATATTGAATAATGAAGTAAGTTATTTATTACAGAAATAGACTGAGAGGCTAGAGGTGTATTAATTTACATTACTTCATCACTGCAGCTTCACAATTACTGGATGTATTGGACTGTGATTTTTTTTTTATCCTTACCTACCTGGACAATTCATTTCACTACTGTAGTGGTCTGCCAAATAGCTGGTGTTTATATACATTTCCAAGGCTTTCACAGTCGAGAAAGCAAGAGGAGATGTTGCATTTTAAGTGATTAAATTGTGCATAGACAAGAATAATTCCATATTCCCTCAAACAAATATAAATAGCACTCCTATTTCTCTTACTGTGTCCACTGAGGCAGTCCTACCAAAGTTATCAATTGCTAGCAGCTGAATAAAACTGAGGATTCTCAGAAATAGAAGTTCATTACTGGTGTGTAAAATCTTGGGATCAGCTTGAGTCCTTATTCCTTCCTGCTTCTCAGGAAACAAATGACTGTGTAGAGAGCAGTCTCCTTCCTGGAGGAAAGCATATATATAATGGGAGTGATAGAGATGTAAAATCTACTGAAAGTCTTGCTTAGTATGTTTAAGAAAATCTTCAAGACTTCACAGCTGATAATCATCAGCTGTGAAATACATATATTTATGGGTAAAAAGGAATTCAGCAGATAGAAAATTACGAAGAAATAATAGACTGCAAGGAAATGACGATCATTGTTGAGTGCACAATTCTATACATAAACATCATCCACAAATCTCCTAATTTTAGATGTTATCTTATTTTCTCCTATTTTGTGCTGAATTATGACTACTTTGGGCAGAGACTATGTGTTCTTGCTTGGGCAATTCTTGACATAAGAGAACTTAATAATAGGAATAATTAAATCTTCTATGCTATCTTTTAAAATTAACAGTTGAGATTAATTGGAAAAGAGGAAACAGTTATGTGTTCAGCTGATTACATGA
Source organism: Tinamus guttatus (assembly GCF_059628265.1). Taxonomy (NCBI): domain Eukaryota; kingdom Metazoa; phylum Chordata; class Aves; order Tinamiformes; family Tinamidae; genus Tinamus; species Tinamus guttatus. The sequence goes on along the minus strand of NW_028289228.1, from coordinate 81,543 downwards.
AGAGGTTTTCTTTGTAATTTAGATAAATGTTTTCCTGGCAATAAAACAGAATATAAAAAAATACTAATTATTCACAGTGTAATCATTAAGAAATTGAGTAAATGTAATTGCGCAGTCAAATGAAATTAACAGCTGTCACCAAGAGGAATATGAAGGCCACAAATATATTATTAAATAGCAAAATAAAGAGTTTTACAGAAAAAAATACATGAATAATTATCTAATAATGCCACTATTTTTGAGAAAAATGTTATTCTGAAAAGAATTAAGGGGAATAGGATATGATTATTCTACTTGCTTATGTATTTGTTACATTACTAAATTTCTGAACTGGAAGAAGATATTTGAAAAATAGGTCAGATTTCCATAATCTACTATCTTTTTTTTTTCTTTTTTTTTTTAAATCACAAATAGAGGGAAGCTATGCATTAACTGCCACACACAAAATCTCCTGCAAGTATGAGAAGAAAATTATCTAAATAATTTGGTAGAGAGTTAGTATTCACAAAACAAACAAAAACAGAAAGAAAGAAAAGGATATTTTTTTATCAACAACTCTTAAAGATTTTTGGAAAGTGATATTGCATCTTATAAACAGGATTTTCTGTCTCAGTGGTCTCACTAAGAAAGATGCCATGCATCTCCATTGTATACTGTTTTGCTTTATCTGGAAATATGTAGTTTTCATTTTTTATATGTGATTTTCAGATTTTTGCATATAAAACCTTTTGTTTCACCATTCTTCAGAAGATGGTTCATGGTAGACTTGTAGCTGTTTCTTTGTTCTATTGCTAGATAATTATCGAAGAAGGAAAGAAATGGTAGGCTATGCCCCAATATGTGCTTATTTCATATTCTTTTTTCCCTTAAGCCCCAAGTCACAGCCTTCCATGCCCATGCCAAAAGTATTCACTATTATATGGTCTTATAAACAAATATGAAGCATGGATTACTAGGAAACTGGGATTGATAACACAGTGCAGCCTGAATTATGCACTGTATGATGAACCATCTGTTGGAAAAGACCACCTCTCCTCACTAATTATGAAGGAAGTGCAATATCCTAATCTGGGTACTTAAATCAGGTGCCTAAAATAAGCAGTAAGTACCACCCAATGCTTCTAGCATAAAATAATGTAGTCTTAAAAACAGCTGCAGAGAACCTGAGATATATGAAGTACAATTGCAAACAATTCTTTCAAACAATCCTAAACAAGTTGATTTTAGGCAGATGCAGCACAAATAATAATTTTCAAATGAATTCTGGTGAAACCAAGTATCGAGAATTTAAATTCTATGGATTTTTTTTTTACAGGATGAATGTATTCTTTGAATTGGAAAGCATAACAATATTTTAAAGTTCATTAAATATTAATTCTAACTTAGCATAAGTCTTCAGTGTACTTTACACAGTCCCTCATTGAAACTAGTTGACTTGTAATCAGGTTGTTAGTTAACATTTTTATTTTCTCTCGCATTGAACCACAGAATTTGATTTGCACAGGGCTTTCATTCTTATTAATGAGAGATGAATAAGCATTCATCTCTTCAATTCATACATGACAACAAACATCTTTCAATGCTGAGCAATGAAGCACTTTTCTTCATTTACAAAGATTTTTCTTAACAATAGTATCCCATATCCTGAGAGGACCACTACCTATATGTATGCCAGTACTACATTTAACAGTATATGTATTGCATAAAGTGAATACAGAAATATCTACTACTGCTTTCTAATGGAAAAGGGAGTTGATACAAAGGAAATGAAAAGGCATTCAAAGAGCTTTTTGCAGCCTCCAGGCTTTCCTGCCTGAAAAGCAAGTACAGAATAATTATGATTTCTACCTGGTCCACAGTTATAAAGCAGACCTATTTTAACTCTACATTTAAATACTCATATGAATGAAAAATACATGATAGGCTAAATAAAGAGTAATAAATAGCTATTTTTTAAATTTACTTTCAATTTCAAAAATAAAAACGCTGAATGAAACAAAAATCAAATAGGGATTATTTTCAGAGAATCAAAAAATTGAAGTTATAATTACAGATTTACAATTGCAGATATACTAGATATATTTCACAAATATAAAATACAGAAATAAAGAAAGAAAGTGTCACAACTCATGGCACTTGTGTTAGTATTCTATTTTATTGTTAAAAGAGACCAGTTATGATGTAAAAAAAAATTACTTTCAAATAAAATATATCAGAATGATCTTCCTTCTATATTAATTTATTTTTATGATAAAAATGAAAACAAGCCTAGATTAAATGCCATGTATAATGTCATCAGTAAATAATTACCCTTTTAACAAATTAACAGCAGAAAGAATTATCATCAGTTCCTTCTTTCTTTCACAGTATTCGCCTACACAGGATATCCTTATTGACCTGACTTGTAAGATCCAATCTTATTTTAAATCTGGTCAGCATATAATCTTTCCTTGATACTGCATACAAAGTTAGCCAGTATGTATATACTTTCTGTGCATGACTTAATTGATATTTTATCTAAGCCCCACTACACATATGTTTACTGTTGTGGCAAGAAGGAAAAGTAAGAAAAAAGATAAATTAACATACATTTCTAGCACTGCTTTGATAATTCAGAGTCTTGGTTTCCTCTCCGTACACCTCTTCTATCCTCTAGTATTGAAACCTGCTACAGCAAACAGTATCCCTTCTTAGCTGAATGTTTACAGTAGTTCTAGCAGTCCCCTTCCTGTGCAGCTGGTGTGCATGTATGCAGCTAATTAATTTCACCAGTTCCTTAAGTAGTTTCCATATTATGTATATATTCAGTGTACATATTGATTCACTTTACTAGGTTGATTCTAAAGAAGCCGTTACTGTCAATCAAATAAACGGTATACATGTTCAAAATATTTATATTTAGCAAATTACACAGTAGGGAAAAATATTTAAAATTACGTATCTTTTGTAGGGCTATCACTTATTCCTTGCAAGGAATAGCTACATTTTGGCTTTATGGCTATAACACTCAAGAGAATCTGTCACATTTATTCAGGAATTATGGTGCTGTACATGAGGGCAAAATTTCACATTGTGACTCTGCTGGATAAACTTTTAAGGAGCAGACAAGTCACCCTTCTGCATAAAGTGGAAAGTCTACTTCCAAAGTCTATTTGCCTGGACACAGCATTACTGAATATGTAAAGGGAGCTACAGAATCTCACTCACTCAATCACTTAAAAAAAGAAAAAAAAGAAAAAAAAAAAAAACTTTATTACCTTCATACGTTCAGCTGGAAGGCACTCAAACATTTATTGACTTGCTGAGGGCTGAGGGGCTGAGGCATAGTCATCAACTTTTCTAGGCTTTAGCTGCTCTCCACTTCCCGGCCAGTGTGCAGAGAAGGGCTCATTGGTAATTACAGGGAATCAAACTGCCAGGGACTCTGTAAACTACTACAGAAGGTGTTCACATTTAAGGGTGAAATAACAATGTGGTCCCTGTTGCTAGGGCTGCCTCTTTATTTTGCATAATTAGCAATGTAAAATACATGAATGTGACTGTGGTCAGACAGCATAACCCAGGTGAGCAAAGTGATTGGTAATTTGTGCAAGTATGTACTGCTTAGCATGCTACTGGGCTACCAAAAGCATTCCATGACATTCACGTCTTCTCTAAAACAGCAAATCCTGAGGTTGCTTTTGCTCCACAGAGATTTATCAGAAGGAGAGGAGCAAGGTGCCTGATTGACAAATGAGATTTAAGGCTCTCTTGCCTAGGTATTTAACTGTTTTTGGTGAATGGCAGAAAGGGTTTTCCCTGTCTGCAGATGAAGAACAGTCTATTAGTATTTCTACTGAAAGACCCTCATGAAAGAAGGGCGTTTGGTGCCTGACTCAAAGATGGGCTTCCCTGGCCATTTGTGACATATGGAGGGCTTCCTAGTTGCATTTCTGCAGCAATAGGATGAGGGGACATTTCAGTCCATCCCTGCAGCATAGCCTTTCCTACTCACCAGCTGTAGTGAAGAACCATTTTGCTTTGCATCCCTAAAGTCTCCCAAATATTACACAAGGCAACAACCCAAGTGCTTTACAGTTCTCATAGGTCACAGGACGCTACTGTGTCACACTGACCCTGCCCTCACAAATCCAGAGGGTTTCCCAGAGGCAGGAAAACAGTATTCCAAGAAGAGCAAGCTAGACGGCAGACCAACAAAAATGACCAGCCATAGCATTTCACCTTGTGCAGAACCCACCTCTGCTTTTAGACGAGAACGAAGTCTTTTTTCTCCCCTTTCGTTTTCTTCTTATATATGACGTCTCTGGTAACGTGGAACATTTATTCCCCAGAGGTTAAATCTGCTCCGAAATGTAGGTCCTACCAGAATAGAGAGCTTCTTAGCTTTGTCACCCACCTCCACCTGCTCTACTCTTTTAGGGTCCTAGTGAAGCCCTCCCGACCTTGCGGGGTCTCCCTGCACCATCTCACCACCCTGGCGGAAGCTGCCACTCATGTGGAGAGCGCCACCAATGGCCCTGTGCTCCCCAGGAGGCGAACAATGGTCCTTCATGTGGAAGGGTGAGGGGAACAACAGCCCTTAGTGTGGTGGATGGGAAAAATGGCTGAGTGGACTGGGTCCTGGACAGCTCTGGTGAGGCCACATGTGGAGTACTGTGTCAGGCCCTGGGCTCCCCAGTACAAGAGGGACATGATGCTACTCGAGAGAGTCCAGCACAGGGCTACCAAGATGATCTGGATACTGGAGCATCTCTCCTATGAGGAGATGTTGAAAGTGTGAGGCTTGTTCAGACTAAAGAAGAGAAGGCTGAGAGGAGATCTTATCAGCATATGTATTTACCTTAAGGGAAGGTGGTAAGAAGATGAGACCAGACTCCTTTCAGTGGTGGCCAGAGACAGGACAAGAGGCAGTAGGCAAAAACTGAAGCACAGGGAGTTCCATCTGAATTTGAAGAAAAACTTCTTGTCTATGGGGGTGATAGAGCACTGAAACAGGATGCCCAGAGAAGTTGCAGTCTTCTTCTTTGGAGATCCTCAAAACCCATCTGGACATGAAGCTGTGCAATGTGCTCTAGGTGACCTTGCTTGTGCAAGGGCGTTGGACTAGATGATCTCCAAAGGTTCCTTCCAATATTAACCATTCTGCGATTCTGTGATTCAAACATTCTTCACCAATATTTTCAAAATATTTTTCACCAAATAGACTAGTTTCTGAATATTTTTTGAGATGAGAGAATGGCTAGGGTCTTTACAGAGTAGCAAAGAAGTATGACCCTCACACTCTGATATGTCAGACTCAAAGTGATGTTCAAAAAGCTTAAATCTTTGTTCTAGGAAATTCTTTAAACTTCTTTTGCAAAAATAATATTCTCTTTCAAAAGTAATTTAAAATTACAGCAGATACCATCTAAATGTTCATGCGACAGACTGAGCAGTGACTTATGGTTCTGTAAGTCCTGGAATTTGGTAACCTTTGTTCCTTTGGGATAGTTACACATTTTACAAGCATGCAGAAGTCTACATGTACTACTAACATGCACAAGTCTACTACATGTATCAGTATTTGTAGAATAATCTAGAAAATAAAAAGAAATAAAATCAAAATGTAAGATGTCAAATGTACTATTTAAAAATTCCAATAAATGACCTCTAATTACAGTTACAGATGTATCAAGACAATGAAGTGTATACCATATGTAGATACATACACAAATACAGAATATGAATACATTTTGAATTCACATGTGTGTGCTTATCTATATCTTTTACTGCATTTGTAAGACTTCCTCTCGGATTTGAATACATTAATATATATGGTGGTATTTGAATGATTTTTCTACCTTCTGCATATACACAAACAGAGCAAAACATAAGCAGCTTAAGTACTTTGCCTACTTTAGGAGGACCTGAGTAGCACAATAAAGACTTTCATCCGTAATATTTGGCAGTGGTATATGTAAGGTATAACGCAGCTTACTTCTTTTGGATCTTATTTTTGAAGCAAGGCAATATATACTTGCTAGTGAATCTTATCATTTGCATATTTTTTCATACAAAAATCAAAGTTAGAAATGTGTTTATGTTATTTCCCTTAATGCCATCTTGTCATTTTGCACAATTCAATTGATTTTTTCATTAAGAATTCATAGATTTCTGCCACTACAACCACTATCTCAAAATAAAAATCTGCCTAATAAAGGATGAACTAGATAAACATGAATGATGAATTCTTTACAGAAAATTTTTGCAATAGTGTTGAAGATTCTCATTTTACTTTTGGATTCTCTGTGGTTCATAAAATCATATTGATTAATACAGTTTCCTGGAGAAAGAATTTTTAAAATAACCACTTAGTCATGAAGATGCCAACAAATGCAAACTATAGCTTTATAAGGGATAAAATAAATATGCAGTTCTGATTAACCAACAATTGCAATTAAAGAATAATTAGTGCTATGACTAATTAGTATTCTCTGCAAATTATTATTTTAGTGAAAAGAAATGACTGTACTTAATGCTTTTAACTGCCTTTATTGTTTTCTTTTGTTGTGCTATGTGCAGCTATTCAGCCTCTGAAAGCCACTGTAATCTGAGTTATATGAATGACTATAGCTCTTTGTTTTTTTTGTCTCTGTTAGAGATGAAGCAGAAGCATAATACACTCTGAAAGAGTGTGTAAATATGTAAACTCTAAATAATTTTATTTTATCTTTCTAAATTAGCTGTTTTGATCACAGTTTGATTTTTCTTTGAAAAAAAAAATCTTTGCTAATGCTACAAATATAATGCTAAACCAACCTGGGTTTACAAATTGTAACACCTTGTGGTGGTGGTGTGAATTAGAGTGATATGTTATCACTTCAAATTACTTTGCTTTGACACCTGTTTTTTTTTGTTGTTATTGTTTTAGTTTTTTTTTTTTTTTTTTTTAGAATTACAAGTTATTTGGCCAATATGCAGAATAAACAAACTGGTGCAAAAATATCTCTACAACTATTACGTTTAAATGGTTGAAAGTTTTTTAGCTTTAATGCTCAAGTATAATTTCATGTAACAGCAGGAGGTACCTAGACTTCCTACTAAACCGTGCCTTTGATGTAGCTTTCAAGAAACTTACATGAAAGAGAGAGTTAACTTTAATTACTGAGGAGAATCAATGAGTTTGTGGGATCAGTGCAAGCCTTATCAAGAGACTTAAAGCTAGAAGCTAGACAGTTATTAATAGAATTTCTATATAAGGTTTTGGGTTTGATTTTTAGTTTCCCAAGAACTGTAAGACTGAAACCACAATTAGAGCCTCAGATGTTCATTCTGCTGTATTTTCTATTTCAGATGCTGTATCTTATGGTTAGGGTTGAATTGGATAATTTGGCTTCCAGTTTTGGAAAAAAAAAAATGTAGTTCTTCTGAAAAGACTTTAAAATTTATCATATTTGAGTGTCTAATAATTGATAAAATGCCATTGGTTAGATTCTTAGACAATATTGAAAAAAGTATATATTTATATATATATATATATGTATATGCCCATCTGAATGGTTCATAAACTGTTATATACTCTTCGGTACTGTATACTAATCAAAATAACCATGATATTTATTTAGAAAGTGTACACTCTTTCTAGGATTTTATAAAAGAAATTGAGTGCAGGAAGAAATATTGAATCTATATTTTCTGTTTGTCTTAGTTTTGAGAACATTTACTCTATGAAGTAATATTTGTACAGGTGATAAAGTACAGTAGATGAACTGAAAAAAAAAATGACCACAGTGTAGCATCATTTAACTTACTACTGTTTCAGCATCTGAATAGAGTGAACTACTCTAGAAGGATGCTCATGGGTTCACTTTATAGTGTTTAAGAAGCTTTAAGCACTGCAGAAATTATTTTACAAAATCTGATATACTAATACAGTGACAAAAGCAGGTATGAAAATATTCTAAATGGCGTGTTCTCTGTTTGAACCAGATATGGTCAAATGGTGGATAGCCCTCCATATAAAGTCAGAAAATTATCTGCTTATGTAACGAACATAATCTAGGACCTTTCAAGAAGAATCTTGCGGTGGACTTAATCAGTCTTGGAGCTGTTGTGTGACAGAGTGCTGTGCAAATATTAACTAATGACCTAATATGGAAGTTGAAAGTTAGTTAATTTGTATCATCTATCATCTTCATCAAAAATAAGTACTATTAAGCTTGAAAAATTCATAATTAATCAGAAATAGTACAGAGAAAGTCTCTGTATTTAACCTTTTAATATATAAACGAATTTTATCAATAACTTAAATATTAATTTGTACTGGTTTACCTTAATTGCTGAATGTATATTTTCAAAAAGTATGCACTTTCAAAAATAAGTAATCAGAAAACATCTGTGATTTAATCAAAATGTCCAGAAGGTTCTGAGGGAAAAAATTATATTAACAGATAATAAATTTTCTCCTTAGGAAATGGCAAGTATCAGAGATCTATATAAACCAATTACCACAAATGGTAATTTCACTGTTGTTATAATTTAGAACATCTCTGAGATTTGGTAAGACAATGCTCTATTTAGATCATTTTACATATGGAAATGGAGCCATATATTCTTACCAGTATTTAGGCATGAAAATCCTACTGGACGTAATGGAAGTTACATACTTATTTTGGCATCTTGTTATAACTATTGTCTTAGAATAGGAGCCAAACAAGCTTATGTGTAAAGACTATGTGTTTTATTGGACCAAGAATCATATATAACTGGGATGAATTAGACGAGACTTTGGTATATGGTTCTATATTCTAAATACAAACTGGAAAACAATGTTCCAGTTTAATGTATATCAGGTGGGCTTTTTTTGAAAGAAGTGATAATTGGCATCTGTGAAGTAAGGGGTATTTTAACTGGAACTGGGGATAAGAGGGGGAGTGAGAGAAGAGATAGAAAAATCTACACCTTATAGCTTATTGAACACTGACAAATTTAACTCTATGTGGGGAGACTAATAATATACCAAATAATACCGAGATGTATGTCTTCTGGGTTTTGGTATCCAACAGTGTTTTGAATTTAAATTCTCAGACTCATCTTGGAATTTATTTTCTTGGTCAGTAACATGAACCTATAGCAAAATAAGTACTTAGTTTTCAGTAGGTTCTTAGTGAGTTTTAGCTAGCAAATGTTAATCCATCTGAAAATAAACCATCTCTTTTTTATCAGGCAGGTATGTTAGGGTATGGCTTTTGTTTACTTTATAACCAAAGAAGTATGTACCACACAGTGGAGTGATGCTGACAGATGTCACTCTTCAAAAAGCTCCATCTCAGCCAAGTAAGAATGATTTTATCATGGCTTTTGTATTGTCTCTAGCAATAAAGAATTATATAAAATTACAGCTTTTTCACATTCTGAAAGTTGACTGTCAGCTTTATAGAGTGTAAAAAATAAAAAAGCAGCTAAAAATATGTCATATTTTCACATACTTCATGTTCATAGATACAGCTCTGGATATTCTTTGGGAAGAAATATGTTAATAGAAAGAAAAAAACCAGATATTTTTTCAGAGCATTTAATTTAATTTGAATTTAATTTAAATGCATGTGTAACAGACACAGCAGGAGAAGTATCTGCCAGAAATCCATATTGATTAACTTTTGGTTGCAGTTTTGGTTGCTTCAGCATTCTTTTAACATTGTGTTTAGCGTGTGTGTATACATGTAAGTTATGTATACAGATTTTTTTCTTACTATTAGTCAAATTCTGTGCCCTATCATTGTGTAGAAAATCATGAAGTTGGAGATGGATTCCAAATTTTTATCTAAATACTGTTATTTGTCATGTATTTTATGTGATTTACCTGTCTCTGGGGTTGTTTTTTTTCCTCTCGTATTTTCTGTCTCCCAGTGGGTAAAGTGAGTGAAAAACAATAGAGATTAGCATGTAAAAGCCATCAATCAACTCATTAAAAAGTGGAGCAAAACCCAGAAATATTTTTGAAGGCTAGTTATCCATGGGGAAATTAAGACTCTATTAAACTCTTCAGTCTCTCAATTTTCTGATTTTCCCTGACAAGCCTAAACTACAGGTCAGATTCATTCCATTCATCACACAGTATAAATCTGTTGGTTTAGTAAGATCCTTTCAGGGATATGTTTAGCCCTATATTGTTATCCTAAGACAACAGTTTTCCTGTTCCCATATCAAAACGCCTCATTGAGATTCCAGGGGTTTTTTTCTTACATTTCAACATTTAATGTGTAACACTGGTTTGTAAAAGTATATGAAAGACAGCCGACTGTGTTATGTTTAATTTCCCTTTTCTAAGAGAAACTAGATTCTTTCTCCATGAGTCTACTGGAAAGACAACTTTGTAGTTCATTTCACTGAGAAACAGTTCAGATAAAACAGGCTGAATTCCACAAGGTGTCCCTACAGACCTTTTTAGGAAGAAAGCAAACACATACATTGATATTCAGAGAATATTTCCTCAAGACAAATACATTAATCTTCTCTTTTGTAAAACAAGTTTTTACTTTAGAAGTTAGCTGAAAAATTTTAATTTGGCATGACTTTCCTTGATTAAAAAGATGATTGTGCCATGACAGATCAGTGTCCTTTAAGCTAGTGATGTCTCAGAGAATGACACCTGGCATGTCTTCATGCATTTAGCTCAGCTAAAGGCATACGTGAATAATTCTTGTATGAAGAAAATTACAGAGTGATGAACTTGGCATACCTAAATGCATATTTGGGCCTTCCATTTCAAGTACTCAGTCTGCAGTTCTGCTTTGATAAAAGTCATGAGGTAGAATTTCATTCTGAGTTCTGTCTGGGAAACAGAACATCTAATAGTATCGCTTCCAACAAAACACTTAAGAAGTAATATTACAAGTGGAAGCAGCTACTCCAAGCAATAGGCAACAGCCTGAAGAAGAGAAGGCTAAGAGAGGATCTGATCAGTGTATACAAATACCTTAAGGCAGGGAGTAAGGATGATGGGGCCAGCCTATTTTCAGTGATAGCCAGCCAGTGATAGGACAAGAGGAAACGGCCACCAAAACTGAAGCACCAAAAGTTCCACAGGAACTTACGGAAAATTTTCTTGACAGTGAGGGTGATGGAGCACTGGAAAAGGCTGCCCAGAGAGGTTGCGGAGTCTCCTTCTCTGGAGATCTTCAAAATCCACTTGGATGCAATCCTATGCCACGTGCTCTAGGTGACCCTGCATGTGCAGGGGGGTTGGACTAGATGATCTCTAAAGGTCCCTTTCAACCTTAATGATTCTATGATTAAGTCTTTGTTAATTTAATGAAAAAGGAAAAAAATATCTGGATATCTGGATATTTATTTATCAGTTTTCTAGCTTCTCACATACCATGGTGATGGAGTGTTGCAGTCTTGATCCACAAAATATTAAAATAAGAGAAGCTTTTCTATTGACTATAGTTGACTTTATATGAAGTCAGATAGAAGCCTGAAGAAATAGCATAATCATGCTGATGATACCAAGGAATGGGAAGTGATTGACTCCTCTGTAAGTTGTTTGTGACTGTTACCTTCTCTGTGGTTCATGGAATTTTTTAGGGTGATATGAATGATACTGAGAATTAGATGATAAACAGCTGCTTCAGGCAACCAATATGTTTAGTTACTTAAAAATAAATAAATAAAGGATGTATTACAGTTTCTCCTTGAATTCATGCTGCTCAGTCACTCTTTGTTGGTTGTAGCTTGGAACTTCACTGACTTTTACCAGTTTTTATATCTTGCTGAAGCATTTTACTCACCCAATTTACCCAATTTACCTACTTTCTTATGATCAGAAAGTTAGCAAGTTCTGATATGACTACAGGGCTTATGCTAAGCATAAGGGATATATAAAATAAAATAAAATAAAATAAAATAAAATAAAATAAAATAAAATAAAATAAAATGAAGATTTTAAAAATAGGTGCTGCAGAAAAAGGCTCAGGCCGTTCTTAAATCTCAGTAAAAGACAGGAGAAGATAGGAGGACATGAATGTCCAAGTCCCATTGGTAACCTTGAAATTTTCCATATATTAGAGAATTTGGTCACATGAATGAAGGGAATTCAGCTCATCTTATTTCTTTGTAATTTAGATTTTAGCATACACACCCTTCTAAGTTCAAGTAGTTTCTGGACTGTCTAATCATCTAGGACTAAAATTCTATGTATATTCTTAACAGTGAGGGTGACAGAGCACTGGAACAGGCTGCCCAGAGAGGTTGTGGAGTCTCCTTCTCTGGAGATCTTCAAAACCCGCTTGGATGCAGTCCTGTGCCACGTGCTTTAGGTGTCCCTGCGTATGCAGGGGGGTTGGACTAGATGATCTCTAGAGGTCCCTTCCAACCCTAAGCATTCTATGATTCTATGATTCTATGATTTAGCAGAAATATGCTGTATGGGTCTAACTATATTTGAAAATGCACATCTGTAAGCCTTTCACAGATGGATATTTATCTCTTATTTCATTATGAGAAATGAATGTACTAGTGTCCACCTCTTTCATAAGAGTTTGATTAAACAAGTCTCTGAGAATGTGAAAGAAGTAGCTTCACCCCTGTTATATAGAAGGTCTCTACTTCCCAGGAAAGTACTCCATGTGTGCAGTTAGGATAGGAGGTGGTAGCTGCCATCATCACCATGGCATTCCGAAAGAAAGAAGGAAGAAAGGAAGAAAGGAAGAAAGAAAGGAAGAAAGAAAGAAGAAAGAAAGGAAGAAAGGAAGAAAGAAAGAAAGGAAGAAAGAAAGGAAGAAAGAAAGGAAGAAAGAAAGGAAGAAAGAAAGAAAGAAAGAAGAAAGAAAGAAAGAAAGAAAGAAAGAAAGAAAGAAAGAAAGAAAGAAAGAAAGAAAGAAAGAAAGAAAGAAAGAAGAAAGAAAGAAAGAAAGAAAGAAAGAAAGAAAGAAAGAAAGAAAGAAGAAAGAAAGAAAGAAAGAGAAAGAAAGAAAGAAAGGAAGAAAGAAAGGGAAGAATGAAAGGAAGAAAGGAAGAAAGAAAGGAAGAAAGGAAGAAAGAAAGGAAGAAAGGAAGAAAGAAAGGAAGAAAGAAAGAAAGAAAGAAAGAAAGAAAGAAAGAAAGAAAGAAAGAAAGAAAGAAAGAAAGAAAGAAAGAAAGAAGAAAGAAAGAAAGAAAGAAAGAAAGAAAAGAAAGAAAGAAAGAAAGGAAGGAAGGAAAGGAAAGGAAAGGAAAGGAAAGGAAAGGAAAGGAACAGGAAAGGAAAGGAAAGGAAAGGAAAGGAAAGGAAAGAAAAGGAAAGGAAAGGAAAGGAAAGGAAAGGAAAGGAAAGGAAAGGAAAGGAAAGGAAAAGGAAAGGAAAGGAAAGGAAAGGAAAGGAAAGGAAAGGAAAGGAAAGGAAAGGAAAGAAAGGAAGGAAAGGAAAGGAAAGGAAAGGAAAGGAAAGGAAAGGAAAGGAAAGGAAAGGAAAGGAAAGGAAAGGAAAGGAAAGGAAAGGAAAGGAAAGGAAAGGAAAGGAAGAAAGAAAGAACAGGGTGGATTTCAATAAACACATTTTTTTTTCTAATACTCCCTATATTTCCAACGGAAGATGTCAATGTCTAAGTAGGCCAATACCCTCATGAAAGTATCTAAATTCTTCAGAAGTTAAAGGTCTAGGAAGAGGACTTAAGTTATCCTCAACCCATTCTCTCAGCCTTCTTTCCTAACAAGAGTTAATATTTTATCATTTCCTCAAGGCAATATTTAGCTGGGTACCTCTTTCACTATTTGGTCATGTGAATGATGTTATGAAACAGAATTTATATTTGTCATTGTTGTCTGAGTGATTTGCTATAAATTTAGCTAATTATTTGAGAGTAAGCTCAGATATTTAAGGTAACAACAACAACAAAACTTTTAGCTTGCTGTTTGAACTTGTGTCATTAAATAAGTCTGGATACAGTTATGGGGAGTAGGTTTATTGTTGTATACTTCTCTTTTCTGTAAAATATCATCATTGCAGAAAAGGATTCTGTAAAATTACTTACTTATTATTTATATATTTTTCCATGGCAAGTTGAGATGTTCTGAATGATATTTGCTTTGCCTGAAAGGCTAATACTTTTATTTGAAGACATTGAGATGACTCCCTTTCATTGTGTCCAAGGTCCACTTATTACATGGAGCAACATGCAAACTACTCATCATCTTAGGTTTCTTTGAATTACAACAGAAAACACATAACAGATGAGAAAAGAAACAGTCACGAATGGTCACTTCGGAACAGACAGAATCTTCCTGATACTTACCTTCATCGGTATGCATTATTCCTCAGCTTGTATCCCAGAAGCTCATCAGAGCCATTCCACTGTTCATACAAGGCAACTAAAAGAAGTGGGGCCTACCTCCAACCCTTTCATTATACTTTATGCATTTTTTTCTTGTTATTTTTCCCTGGTAATTTTATATTAAATTATAAAAATGCTTAATAATTTTATTCAAAAAATAAAAGTATATTTACTGTTTAATTGGGTTCATATCTAGTTTTGAATACTAAATAATACTTAGTTTAATTCATTAAAAATGCTTAGTTTAATTCATAGTTCATTGGGAGAAATTAAGGCCAGGATTATACTGGTAACAGTTCAAACAAAGAAATACAGAGTCATATCAAAAAGCAAAGATATGTGCAAGTCCCCAGCTGGAATCAGCTAAAGTCTACCAGATGTCATCTTAAGAAGATGGTCTGAGAAATTGTTTAGAACAACAAGAACACATTTGCTTGTGTTCTCAATATTGGAGTAAAATATGAGAAAATGAATAGTCCTAGATTCTGTGCATTACACAAAATATGGACCTTATTGTAAAATTTATATTACTTATAATAGCAACTAAAGAAAATAAATGGGGAACCATCAGAACCCTCACTGTGAGCAACCTAAAGGAATCCTTTGTGCAAAGAAAATACATTTTGCAGAGACGTACTTCATTACTACAATTCTTGCAGGACAATCTCTGAACCAGTGAAGCAACAAAATATTTTCTGCATACTTTTGTGCTGCAGTTGCACCAACCAGAGGACCTATTTAGCTTTAGGAATATAACTATTTAGTAGGAGTTATTTATCAGTTGTATCCGGCACTTCATTAATAACCACAGTTACTGCAGCCATTTTTCTGTTTTAATGAATTATAGGGTACAGATGAAAATAATTCTGTTGTTGAGAACTACCAATACATTTTAGCCTGATGGAGAAGGAAGAATGCTTCAGCAGCCAGATGCATATCCTGTGTTCCAACTATGAACTATGAGAGCATTAGCTCTAATGATATCAAGAGTGATTATACAGCAGCTTAGCATATGGGAATAATTTCTATCTTTCATAAATAGGACCCATCTTCCCGTCTTTCTGTTCTTTCTTACTGTAGTGCTTATGAGAATAGTTTTTGAGAAAAAGGCCCAGAGTAACTTCTTGTCTGTCCTTGGCATAGTAAGAAGATGCTTGGGGAACTTTTTTTTTTGCTCCTTTTTACTCCAGCTATCCTTACTTCCCTCACAACCATTAAAAGTTTCTTGAGGTCAGAAACACCTAGGGATCTCTTTCTATAGTCAAATGCAGACACAATTTGCAGATAATAAATATATAATTGTGTGAACATTTTAAAAGCAAATGCTTTGAATATTGAATAACATTGGCTTCATTCATTAAGAACTTTTCTACATAACTAGAAAATGTTATTTTGTTTGAAAGTTTTTCTTTTCATTCTTAATAGGTAAGTGTTTGTAAAAAAAAAAAAAAAAAAAAAAGTTGTCCCTGTTAGTTGTTTATATAGCACTAGAGTTCCTGGCTTTGTTTTCTTACATACAGGCCAGCATTAACTGAAAAAGGATGTAGGAAATAAGAGGCTAGAAAAGAATCCTTCTTTTGTCTCTTTTCATGTAAAGATGCCACTTCACAAAAACCAAACTTCGTGGTTCTGGGTTATACTCCAACTTCTTATACTTGCATGCTATTCTAATTTTGCTTATGACAAGTTTCTGAAGGAAAAGTTAAAAAAACTAGAGACCTTCAGTGTATTATTTTCTTTTATAAGAAGCCTCTTCTTTTATAAGAAGTCTCTATATTTCATTACACATGTCTTCTGAAACAAAAAACTAGCCTTTCTATATCTATATATTTATTATTCTGCTACAGATGTAATAGTTCATATTGGCACAAAAGCACAGAAAAGGACAATTTCCTTTTTCCCTTAAAACACCAAGACTGATCACAATAGGAAAGATAATGACATGTTCAAGCTGACAGTGATAATCGCAGAAAATCTGCTTAGATTCATGGGGTGCAAATAATGTGTAGCTGTCAGCTTCAAAATTATTATTTTCTACAAATCTTCGTTATTTTTAAAACATAAAAAAGCATCTATTTTACTTTCACATATATTTAAATTAGAGAAATTTAGGAATGCCAGTGTACCTGCTGCATGAGGGGTTGCATGTCAGTTGTATTTGATTAATGTGATGGCAAACCTTGAGATTATAAAAGAGTCCAATGGAAAAAAGATAGTAAAATAGGATCTTGGCAACTGTTCTACCTAACCAGTAATATCCTATGGTTTCTACCTGGAAAAAAAATATACCTTTTTGCTTAAAATACTTGTTTATTTGTCTTTCTGTTCAGCACTTCTAAAAAGACATCTTCTGCTAAGGGCATATGATGAAATGGAGCTATCTTTTTTGAGAGCAATTTTGACATTTAGGGATGGAAGAAAGAGAAAATAACATAGGCGGAAAAATAGATAATGATGAAGTAGTTTGAAAGGAACCAATTACTCAGAATAAAACCTTTGTACTAGTGATGGAAAGAGTTTTACCTTAAGCAAGAGCAAATAAATATACTTTATAGATGGTAACTGATAACATCATGTATAGACAAAGTACTTCCAATTTTGGAATGTTTCAGCTATAAGATCACTTTTTTTTTTTACCGATACTTGTACTCCATGAACAAGACTTACTAAAAGGAATTAAAGTATTGGAGGTGGAAGAGGAAGCAGGAGGAAGCTAGTAATATTAATTTTGTTTTCCAGATGGAACTTTTTGAATAACTGAGATACTAAAAATAGCGATGTGGAATGAAGTACTCCATGTTAGAGTAGGTAATATTTCTAATGTAGGAGATTTAATTTTCATAAAGCACCATTACAATGTTGAGCTTAGTTCTGGCCCTTGCAAAAAAGCAATGTTCTTATGTTGAAAGCATACATTAGTAATCGGAATTTCTCCCCTAAGTGGCCTATTTGGGAGTAGCCACATTAACTTAGATTCTTTTACTGAGACAGTATTTGATACAGTCTCAGTACAGTCTCATTTCATGACAACAAATAATTTGTTGTTTCACAGAAAAACTTTAGTAATGTAAGCATGTTAATGCACATTTTATTTAGTAAATAATCATTTTCTTCCTTGATATGCAATAATATTTTCATTAGCTTATCAGATCTGGCTGAAGCTTCAGAAACTGACATTAATTATTACTAGGACACAGATTGGTGGCAGGGAAACATCTTCAGTCATAACTGTTGAACACCAAGAATACCTGTACAGTTGGCCTCAGTGAGAGATTCAAAGCCAGTTTACACCCCTACATATGCTCTGGTTTAGAAATAGTAAAAGTATTTCTCCTTTAACGCAAAGGTGTTGACTAAATGACCCCAGCAGAAGCCTATCATCCAAAAACACAAAGAGGTGAAAACAAAAAGCATCATTTAAACTGACCTCTTATATTATGCAACCTGGAAAATTTCATTTGGTTATTTTCTACTGATTTAGGTAATTTGATTTAGCTAGTATCTGTCTTCAGGACAGAAGTCACAAGATGGAGACACTCAGGGAAGTTTGTTTTGAGCTTGGATGTTGACAAGTAAATTACCGAAGGGCTAAAGCACTCTCTGTCAAAACTCACATGCTCCAGGACATGTGGTTTTGCCACAGTTAGACAGCTGCATTAGCCCTTTAACAACTAGCATCATAGTGTGGTTTGGGTCAACTCATACAAGTGAAATCTTAGGCAATTATCCTTGTTAACTTGTACTCTATTTTCTATTTGCATTTCTTGGTCTTCAAGACATTAATTCTTACGCTTGTTTTGCTGTACTGAAAATACTTTTAGAAACACATGCTATTCCTCCTACTAAGATGTCTACACAGCATAATTAGGTCATTCCAATAACTTATTGAATAATCTTCTTAAATTTCTGCAGGGTAGTATTTTTCTTTCTTTTTTTTTCCCCCTTCATTTTTTATTCTTCTTTCCCAGTATCGTTTTAAAATGGATACATCAGTGTATTTGTCAGGCATTATCAGGAATAAAATCATCCTCACTCTTCTGCTTCTTTCAGTCCCTGCATCCAGTACTCTTTTTCATTTGTCACATAGGCCTTTATGTTAAATGTTTCTGGGTGTTTCTCTGTGAAGATACTTTCTTTTTAATGTTGCCATTTACCCAGTGGCACTGGGGTCAAAATGTCCTACCCAGATGCTACCACCCAGATCACAGTACTTTTTGTTTAAATCATTTCTTAGCATTGGTGAAAGTAAACCATGAGGAATAAGCTGGATAATCTAGTCCCAGATCTCTCACTGACCATTCACACATATAACAATTAGTACGGCCATATATTGCTGAAACCTACTTTAGCCTTGAAAATATCAATCCTAGAAATTATGTAAAGCTAACTGAGAGACTGAGTACCTTTTAATCCCTCTTCACATACCAATGCTCAAACTGCTGTAGATTCAGTACTAGATGTATCCTGATTCCAGTGACCAGACATTTGACTGGCTCCTTAGAGAACTTGCACTGTTGCACTAAGCATAGAAACTGTGATAATGCTGTAGCAAAGGGAGAAGGAGACAGAGGATAAATCAGGGATAAAAACTCGCAGACTGAAGCCGTTTACCATCAGCTCACCATTGTTCTATGATTTGACAAAAGACAGGCAAAGCCCTCAGCTCACGCATTCACCTGGAGCAAGCAACGATATGACCCAGGAGCCATAATGCAGCAGATTATTTTTTGAGGTCATAAAAAAGCTTTAACTCATGTGCTCATTTCTACAATTCTCCAGAACTTACGTGGCCTCCAGCAAAAATCTGAACAGTCTGTAGAGCTACTCTAGCTTATGTCAACTCAGCTGCTAGTGGGGCTCTCTGAAACACAGAATTGTTGACTTCCTTACTGCTCCTGCCCTCAGTGACAGCTGAGAGCTATAGGGTGGAGAAGTTCTTCATAGGTATGTGCAAACCTGAGACTGCTTTGCTTTTTACAACCTAATCAAGAACACCAGTAGCTCATACAGAATGGTAAAAGAGGTCTTAAATTTGCTTGCTTCATTATGTATGTGGAACGACCATCCTGTCCTTTACCATTTATGTCCATTTCTCCATAATTGCAATCAAAATGACACTGCATTCGGCATAGTTTAAGGCATATATAAACATGAGTCCTGTTCACTGGACCTGTAAGAATATTTGTATTAGGTAAGAGCATCCCAACTTTTGCTATCTGTGGGAATAAAAGTAATTATAACATACCTTGGCATATATTCCTATTTAGAAACCATGTGGAACAAACTTAACTAAAGAGTATGTGCCCAGGGTTAAAAATAAGTCATCTGCAAAGTTACTGATATTTCTGAAAAGCAGTGAAGAACATGTTGTACCTATTTCTTAATTCTTCATCATGTTTATCTCTGATAACACTTAGAGAGAAAATATGAAAAGCAGATCCTCCTCCACAACATCCTCTTTACTTGATTCTAGTGTTTTTATTATTATTATTTTTCTTCTATATTTTCAGGAAAAAAATATGATTTTTTCACATGCAAGTGAAGAGAGCTGGATTTTTTTCACATTTGGAAATAACTTTCTCTACCCCTACAGAAAGAACAATAACATACTCCAAAACAGCACATCCCTTATTCCAGCAGTGTGATCTGTCTTTAGACAGATATCAGAGATCATTATCTTTACAGAAAGTTTGGAATGCTTTTGTTTTTTTTTCCCTTGAAAAAATCCCATAGAAGGCATTTTATTATTGAAGCTTCTTTCAAACTGCACAGTCTCAAACTTATGCATCCTATTTCTTATTAAAGTGTCTTAACCAGCACACTCTGATACCAAATGTCATACTCTTCAGTCATATTCTTAATAAGAATGGTTTGAACCCCATGGTTCTTGTGATGCACTAGTTATATTCAGAAGATAGCTTCCTGATTTGGTTCACTTGAGAAGTTTATTAGAGAAATTTCTACTCAGAGAATTCCTAAAATATCAAGATACGTATATAAATGAAAACTTGAACATGCTTAAAAAAGTCGGAAGGAACCATGAAGAAACCTTTGTCTGAGAAACTAAGAGTAAAAATGTAGATAGCTCTAGGTTTTGCAGAGGATTAGGTGAGTTTGTATGTGAGTAGAGTTTATAGCAGAGTTTGTATGTGTTTATTATTGGGTTATTTCCAAGATGAAGTCAATTTAGGAAAGACACATGAGCACCTAAGGAGGCCAAGATGCTTTCCATAGAACGATTTAAGCTCAAAGAACTGCTAACATGCAGGAAAGATGCTTGAGTTTATGACTGATATAAAGAAGCTAAACAAATTCTGTTTAAGGACCTTGGACACCCCCAAAAGGTGAAATCTTAGCAAACAATAGCCAATGTGATAGTAAAAACAGCAGTTCAAAGGAAGACTGTTATTTGCAACCAATAGTATACTGGTAGTAATATTACTGAGGGAATAGAAAAAGGGTGAATTCTAGTCCCTCGTTATCCCAGTTTTATAGTTTTCAAGTTAAGGAGTCTTCTGATAGAGTCATTCTTTCATGTCCCTGTGACCTAAATGCTTACATGTGTTTACTTAAATCTTAGCCTCGACATAAACCATTACACAGGTGGAAGGATGAATTCTTCATATACCCAAACATTCAGTGTTTTCTTTTTAATTGGTTTTGGTGTCCAAATCTGTTTGTTATATGATGAAAAATTCCTTATATATACACATTATATATATTTATCCCTCCTCCAACCAATTGACAGGTTATGTGTCCAACTGTGCATTGTGACATTTATTCATAGCGTGGACTGTAATGTATATGAATATATGACTATAACAGCCCTGAGTTAAGTTACTATAACATATATATAGTCTTACAGAACTGTCATAATGCTTACCTCTCTTTTTTAGATTTGGGTGCTTCTTGATTTTGGGACAAAAGAACTTCAAAACAGGAAAACCTATTCATTATGCAGTTCAGGAAGGAATTGGCCAACTACAAATAGCCTCTCAAAAACAGAACAAGAAAAAATAATCAATCTTACAGAACAAGGGGAGAAGCATAAACTAGGGCATAATAATGCAAGGAAAAGGCTGCGTCTTAAGGAAACCATCACCATCATTTTCAGCGTACTTGGAATTTCATTCAGGGTTGTCAGTGAAGAGCTCTGTTCTGCTGTATATAATTCAACCAACTCTGTGTCGCAAAAGAAAATGAAAGGTGAGTGTCACTTTTTTATCCAACATCTTGCTAGAAATCTAATCACCTAGAAGAACGTAGATTCCCAAGTTTAGATTCTTCTGGCAGATGCCAATAGATCCTGTCAAACAATTTATTTCTGCTTCAAAAAGTGTATAGATGCTTGGTAATCAAGCAAATGCTTGAAACATGAAAGGTAGGCATACTATTTTCCATTCTGTTGTTCAAAGCTTTTCATCTTTACATTAATTAAACCTTAATTAACCCAAAAAGAAATACCTAAGTTTTAATTCAACTGCATGGATATGAAGTTGTTAAAAGTCTGGTCTTTGGGTACGTAGTGGCCTTCGCCGCTCTTTTATGCATGCACAAAGATTTTTTTTTAATTGTAGACAGTACTACCAAAACTGTAATAATTTACTTAAAATACACATGTCCCTACAGCAAATACTTAGCAACTATAAGCATCAGTAAATCTCATCTAAAGTGACAGTGAAGAAATGACCATGCTTTACATTGAAATGAGAAGTTTTGAACTATGATTTCTACAAATAATTAACAAAAAGAATTAGCCGAATAAGCTCTCCCTTACATTTATTAAATAATAGGGATCCTGGATTCCTCCTTCTATAGCTTTATCTCTGTAAAATACATCATGTATATCTGAAATATAACAGTACTGTATTTTGGACTAAATTTTTATGTATTCCTTTACTTGGTATCTTAATGGATATATTAAGTAGCTACCACCAGCAAAAATTTAATATAAAATATACCAGTTACACTGCGAGAGTTTAAAGGAAAGAGTCATTATTAAAATTCAAAAGTGCTGTGAGTTAAGAAACAGTTTCCTCTTTTGAAGGAGGAAATTTTGTGTCAGCATGCATATGGAATAAAACTTGTGAAAGGTACTGCTTACTAATACATTGCAGGAAAGTAGAGAAAAAATGTAGAGATCAGAGAGAGGGTGTTTCTTTTTTTTTTTTTTTTTTTTTCAGAAAACTGACCAGAAAGAAAGGAGCCTGACTGTTTTCTGTGTGACTTTATATATATATGTGACTTTCATTTTTCTCCATGAAAACAAAAAACTTTAAAATCTATTCACTTCTATAATAACATAAGATATATTAGCTTGGGAGGACTGTTCTGTGATTGTCAGTCAGTTTCTGGAGGTACTCAGATGCTCAGGAGGTAGCTGAAAACAATATAAGGATTTTTTTTTCCTTTCTGTAACATTTCAGAAGATGGAGGTATGAAAAAAGGAAGGGAAGGAAAAAGGAAAAGATGAGGTTTGATGCACCTCTGTGTTGAGACTGAACTAATGCAAGTGGAGGGAGGAGTTGTGAAAAGTATTACAAATGCATTAAGTACTGGAGCTATACACCAAGAGTGTTTTCAGAGAATCATGCAGGTTGGAAGGAGCCTCTCAAGGTCAACCCTTTGCTCAAAACAAGTCCAAGTAGAATAGGTTGTTCAGGGCCTTTTCTAGTTAAGCTTTAAATGCCTCCAAGGATGGAGATTTCACTATCTCTCTGAGCAACCTGTTTGTATTTGACCTTCCTCATCATGAAAATCTTTGCTTACACTGAGCTTGAATTTTCCTTGTTACGACCTGTGCCCATTTCTTCTTGTCCTTCCACTGTGCAGCTCTAAGAAGTCTTGACCCATATTCTGTGTATTCATCCATTACGTAGATATGCAAGAAAACCTCCGCTGAACCTTCACTTCTCTAACCTAAGCGATCCCTGTTTTCTCAGCTTGTCTTTCGGAGACACTGCCTGATCTTAGTGACTCTCTACTGGGCTTAATATAGTATATCTATATATTTCTTGCACTGAGGAGCAGAGAATTGGACACAGCTCTCCAGGCATGGTCCCACCAATGTTGTACAGAGGTGAAAGATCATCTCTCTTGACCTGCTGGGAACACTTCCCCTAATGCTTCCTTGGCCTTCATTGCCATAGGGACATACTGCTGGCCCATGTTCATCTTTTCCACCAGGACTACCAGGTCCTTTTGCACAAAATTACTTTCCAGACAGTTGGCCCCCAGCCTGCGCTGCTGGAGGAGATTATTTTAGCTGAGGTGCAGAACTCGGCATTTGCCTTCGTTGGACTTTGAGTTTCTTTTCAACCTGTTTTTCTGCCTGTCTGGGTCCCTCTGAAAAGCAACTGTACTATGCAATGTGGATGGATCAATGGATTGCTCCACTCCATATGGTGCCATAAGCAAATTTGTTGAGGTTACTCCTATTGCATCATCTGTTAACATTAATCATCTAATCATTAACATCTGCATTATCTAACACTGATGACCCAAAAATACCACTAGTAGTTCCCAGTTGGACATTTTATTGCAGATCACCACTCTGAGCCTGTCATTCTAGACAGTTTTCAGCCTACCTTACACTCATCAATCACCTGCGTCAAGAAATTGTCAGTGCTCATAGGAAAAATTGGATTGCTTGAACCCAGCCTATTTCCCTACCAGCAGATCTTCCAAGAACACCAGGTTCTTTGACATGAAGGCTTCCTGCACCTGTCTAAAGAAGGCTTAATGCACTATCTAGTGACAGCAGGTGCCTCCTTTCATGATTACCTATGCCAATCATTCCTCTGATTCTTATCCATAAACTTTTAAGGGGCTTGTCTACAGTCTCAAGGTGCTCTCAGCACTCTAGCCACATCTTTGCATAGAGTACAATCCTTCCTCCTCAAAGGTTATTCCTGAGAGGCCTATGCCCAGCCATGGCCACTCCAAGTGCACAACCTATTCCACCATGCCGCTGCAATCACAGTAAGATTACAGCTCTGCAACTTTGCATAGACTTTTAACTTCTCCTGTTTTTTTTTTTCCCATGCTGTTTCCCATGCCACATGTTTGTGAGCGGGCACAAACTGAGACGGACTCGCTTTGGTGGTCTTTTTCCAGGGGAAATGCAAGAACATGCCTTATCATGTTGTCCCTTGCTCACTGCCTCTCCCACATCTTCAAATCTCTCTGGATTATGATAATCTTTCCCCTGATGTACCTGCTTAGTCCATCTTGCTATATTAGCAGGCCTTCTGCCCCACTCCACCTCTGTTCAGCAGTCATTGTTTCTCATGAGGTTTTGATGCCTTAGTCAGGCCAAAGTCCTGTCTGCAATTCCAGCCACCCAATCAGGTTTTGACTTGCTGGCAGTGTACGCTTCTCTCTCATCATTTCCACCTCACAGGAAGGATTGGACAACCACTTTGGCCTCTAGCTAGAGTAACTGTCCCTGTCACTCACTATTGCTTGCTCCATTCCTTTGTCTAGAGCTCTGTACTGATTCTTGACATGCCTCAGTGTTTTGAGTTGCCCCATAGTATCACTGGCACCTAACTGAAAGAGTAGTGAGCAGAGCGGTGAAGTCTTGTCAGTTTCTCTGCAAGATTTCAGATCGGAGCATGTGACAAGTAGCAAACCTCTCAAAGCATGTGCTCAGGTCAGCAGATAGGTGCCTCCATTCCCATTGGAGGGAATCTCTAGTGACCATTACTTTCAATTTGTTCTCTGTAGACACTTGGTTCAGGCTGAGCAGTCTCTAGTGCTCTACAGTAACTAGAAGTCCTCTTCCTCACCCACCCAGGGCATTACACCTGTTCTGAAACTGCAGAACTATAGGAAGAGAAGCAGTCCTTGCTGTATTGCCAGAAGTGACAAGTTTCCAGCCTCCTCCACTGAAGGGGTCTCCGTCCATTGCTTCTTTGAGAGTAGACTCTAGCTGCATCTCTATCTGTAAAACAAGAGCTAAGGTTGTTGTCTCTGTAGAGACTTTGAAAATGTTGTAGACCTTGTACTTTACGCCCTTGGATGTTGCCTTGCTGACGCAGCTCTTTTAGCTGTTGACTCAGCTGCATAACCAGAGCACATCTACCAAAGGGGAGGCTACTGCTGTCCCAAGCCCCAGTTTATGCCCCAGGAAGGGGAACAAAGCAATACCAGAGCAGCTGTGTGTTGCAACAGTCTCTTCTTAAATAGCTGTAGGAACAATTTTGGAATTTTATTAAAATATTTCAATGTACATCAATGAACATATTGTCATGCTCATACTAGGTTTGGATAGCTGAGTTATAAAATAATACTGGACATATTCTACAGAATTATATGCTGTCATGTTATCACTTTGTGTGCTGCAGTTCTGTATTCTTGGTGTCGGAACAGGAACATTAACTTAAAAGAACTAGCTATATGAAGTCTGACAGATTTATTTTTCTTCTGAATTTTGCAGATTTGGGAAAAGTATATTCTGCAGCAGTTCATTTGAGTCTTATCATAGAGGTTCATATTATGATTCTTAGTCTCAATTACGAATAAATCATGGGCTTATTCAAAAGAAATTTGCTTGATTTTATTATATCATTACATATTTAGATTCCTTGCAGGAATGTAGTAGGCAGTACATATAGACCTTCAGAAGAGTATATTATGCATTGCATATATACCTTACATATATGCAATACATTATGTATTTGCATGAGTAAACACTGTCTTTTAATGTAGGTTATCAATCATGCTTCTTTTTATATTACTTTGTGTGCTAAAATCAACTGAAGATCCTTAGGCTACTATCCATATTAAAAATTGAATGATTTTAGAATTTTCCATTATATTACTGCAGTCTTATCTTTTTGGAGATGAAGAGTATTAACTTAATTTCCTATTCTCTTAATAAAAGTTCCTTCCTCAGCCTTTCTCTGTAACACTGTTAAGTTACTAAGTAACATTACGATGTTTTGGCTTAGTTTGATATTCCTTTCCTAATAATTGTTCATATTCAAAATATTTTCTGACCACTGCAAAGTACTGTGCTTACAGTTCCCAGGAATTTCCCAAAAGACTCTTATGTTACTCCTCCTGAACAGAATAGTTAATCTTAAAGCCTATTATTATCCATATATAATTAGGATACTGGGGAAGGTTTTACATTTTGTTTCCTCATGCACATTTTTTTTTTCTATTTATCAGTACTGGAATCTCAGCTGATGTGAATCTAACTTCAAAGATGGCCCCACATTGAGCAGAGGATTGAACTAGAAGACACAGAGGTGTTTTTTGAGTTTATGATTTTATTGCCTAATCGGTCAGCCTAGACTTCATTTTATCTAACATCACATATGTTTAAGCTAGTATCAATATCTGAATATCTTCATCTAGTTTTCTAGTCCATAGGGAGATTCAGGGAGATTCAGTTTTCTTATTTTAAGCATATAGTGCTATCTGAGACACCCTAGGTTATATGAAGCATTCATACTGAGCTGGCAGAAGCGGTGCAAGTCCTATGACAGATCTGCTGTAGCTGGAAACCAGGTGCAATACCTTTGGACATCTCACAGAAGGGCATTAGACATCTGTGCTGAGGCAAATTAACTTCATGTTTAAGCACCAACTTATTTTAAATGTCTGCTCTAATCTAAAAAGAAACAATAAAAATGTGTACTTTTTCTCCAGTAAATATAAAAGTAGTCTTCATGCTGGAATTATAGATTGTAGATTACTTCACTGGAAGTCTGTAAATTTGGTGAGATCGATCCAGTGAGATTTTCTGCAGCTCTTCACAATCATCAGCTCAGTTTTGATGTTCCTGAATTATTTTGCATCCATCCTGGTCCATCCTTAATCAAAACAGTCCTAGTCAAATGTACTAAATGTACAGTTTGTATTAATTTCTCTAAATGTACTTTTTAGTTTAACTTCATACTAGTGACATACAAGAAAGTAGAACTGCCTGAGAATCAAAATGCAGGAAATGTTAGGAAATGCGTAATATATATGGGGATCAATATTAACATTCTGGGTAAACTTAAGAAATTATGATGTCTTGCACTCCGATTGTGATTAATTATTTAACATTAGTGAATCTGAGAATCACTCATAGAAAAGAAATAGAGAAGACTGGCTGCAGCACATGCAGTTTGTTTGTTTGTTTGTTTGAAATTGAAACTAATAAGTATTATGATGTCAAAGGAGAAAATGCTATTAAATTTTAACTATGGTGCATATGTCTTAAATATGGCACTAGCGCAATTTAATAATATATTTAAACAAAAATATTACTGGTTTAAAACAGCATAAAAGCTTCTGTAGTTGGTTATATTTTATGTTGTCTTCCCATCAAAGCTTATTTCATTTTTAGCATTAAAAATGCAATAGCAAAGACCCAGAGTATGACCTGTCTTTCTTACTGTCTACCTGCCATGCTACAGTTTCCCATCACTTTTAGTTTCCTCTTCTGTGGTCTTCAGTGGAACCTAAATTCCTTTGTACATACCGAATGGGAAAGTTTCAAGAAGCAAAATGCTTTGTATTCTTACCCTACCTTCCCAACCTCTCTTCCCCTGAGGAACTTTGAAGGTTGGTGCTTAGCGTGTTGTCACTGACAATAAGAGTTGTGGACTTTATTTCCTGAGAATTCAGACTCAGATTGTGAGTCATGGATTAATGTTCCTCTTCAGCATGAACAGATTCAAATTCACTTTCCTACATTCCAGAAGTGTTAATTGTATACCAAAATGATAGGTCATTTGCTGTGGAGTTGCTTGTTTCACACTTCTTTCTGAAGCATCCAGTGCAGCAAAAGAGTCATTTTAGAGATAGCAGTTCAGCCAGTTTTCATTCACCTCACTGTCCATTTGTCTAGCCTGTGTTTTGTCAGTTTATCTATAAGGGTGTTATGGAAGACAAAAACTGTGCTAATGTGAAGGTAAACAGCATACACTCTTCCCTTACCCACCCTGCCAGTCATCTCATTACAGAAGGGACATCCATGCTGACTACTCCCAATCATCTTCTTGTCCTTTATCTATTTTGAAGCAATTTCATAGAATCATAGAATCATAGAATGCTTAGGGTTGGAAGGGACCTCTAGAGATCACCTAGTCCAACCCCCCTGCTCCAGCAGGGTCACCTAGAGCACGTGGCACAGGACTGCATCCAAGCGGGTTTTGAAGATCTCCAGAGAAGGAGACTCCACAACCTCTCTGGGCAGCCTGTTCCAGTGCTCTGTCACCCTCACTGTTAAGAAATTTTTCCTTAAGTTCCTGTGGAACTTTTGGTGTTTCAGTTTGTGGCCATTTCCTCTAGTCCTATCAGTGGCCACCACCGAAAAGAGACCAGCACCATCCTCTGCACTCCCTCCCTTGAGGTACTTATAGACACTGATCAGCCTTCTCTTCTCCAGGCTGAACAGGCCCAGCTCCCTCAGCCTCTCCTCGTAGGGCAGATGATCCAGGCCCCTGATCATCATTGTGGCCCTGCGCTGGACTCTCTCCAGCAGCTCCACATCCCTCTTATACTGTGGAGCCCAAAAATTTTTAGTAGGATTTGCTGTATCACCTTTCCAAGGATTGTGTTTTGACTTTAGACTGACCAGATCTGTAGTTCCCCAGATCCTCCTTCCTGAATGATGTTTGCTTTCTTCCAGTCTTCAAGAATCATCCTTGATCACTATGATGCTTCAAAGATTATCAAGTGCTCTTATATTGACCTCAGCCAGCTTCATTCACACTCACAGTTGCATCTAATCAGGTTTAATTGACTTGTGTGAATTCAGCTTGTTTAAATATTCCCCAGTTTATCCTCTCTACTGAGAGAGTCTTCCTTGACCAAATTTTTCCACTGGTCTTAGGCCTTCGGATTCCTGAAGGGAAGTATTACCAGTAAAGGCCAAGATGAAGGCAGCAACCTTTTCTCTGTTCTTTGCACTGGGTCCCCTGTCTTATTCAGTGGCAGGTTCACGTTTTTCCCTTCAGTTTTACTTGTCTGGGACTGCAACTGAACAACATGCTGTCTTTTCTAGTGCAGCTGATGGAAGTTGTTCTTTGTTAAAGTACCAAGAAATGTTTTCCGAGTTGAGAGAAGAAGGAAACACTATTGCTTTTTTCTACTTCATTTGATTTGATTCAGAGTCTTCACATTGCATTAGATCTGTTTGTTCTTATTAAGTGTGATTTAGCTTTCAAATATTTGATGTACATTTAAAGTGATAAAAATGTACATAGACAGCGATAAAGAGGATTAAGGAGATTTCTATACACAGGGAGAAGACACTAACAGGATATGCTCAGGGCATCCCTATCTCTGTATTTACATGCAGCCCAAACAAGAGATATTGCCACATCATGAAGGCAATTGGTAGAATGTGTCAGTGGGATGCATTGTCTATTAGGAAATAAACTGAATAGAAGGCACTGAAAAAAGAAAAAAAAAAAACAAGCGAAAGAAGAAGAGGAAGAAATCATGTATAGAGAGTGAATTATCAGTTTTAGCCTATTTTTCGTCTGTTCTATGTTTTTGTCTATTTCCTGATAGTATGTGTATGAAATTCATTTTAGTATTTACAGTCTAAATTTAGAATATTACCCTTTTCTCATTTAATGCCAACTTTAAACAAAATGAGCTTTTTCATTTAAACAATTACACTACAGGAAAAAAACATTCTAAAATACTTTGTAATGTGCAGGGAGTGGATGATTGAGCTCCCTTTTTATAAAGAAATTTTGTGATAGCATAGTTTAATTTCGGATCTTGTTCCCAAAGGAAAACAACGAACTCCTTGACTATCCAGAAGAATATGTGCAGAAGCAAAAAGCTATTCTTTTCTGTTTTTTGTTCTTCAGTCCTAGCTGTAAGTTTTCCTCATGGCAGAAGCAGGGTAAAAACAGAAACATGGAGAGTACTACTAAAGCCAAAGCCTGACATACTTGCAGCCTTCTCCTGCTAATGAAATTTAAAGTTCATTGAGAATAAGTTTGGATTTTTGTGTATATGTTTTATAAATCAGACTCTATAGTAATCTTCCTCCCTAACAGCACCTATGGAGGGTCTTAGCTGAGAGACACTATTGCCTGTCTTTAGTGGAAGTTAACCTGTTTAAAATACAACAGATTTTTACAACGTTCATGGACAAAAGGATTATACAGTAACAAAAGGTATGATATCTTGTATATTAAAAGGCTTTTGCCTTGGCTTAAGTAAGCCCCATCACCATCCTCTCCTCCTCTCTTTTCTCCATCACAAACATATCAGTTAAGAAAAAGATCTAGCAGCAGAAAAAAATATTTCAGTCTGCAGGGAGAACAGTAAATACAGCCTACTTGTGCTGAGACTGTATTTTAGGTTACTTTGTTCTTGCTCTTGTTGTTCTTGTTGTATCAAGACAGAACAAAATATTGCCAAGTGCAGTTCAAAAGAAAATAAATTCAGAAGCTGTTCAAATAAGAAATACTACAAGAAAGTTTGATGTTTATAACATCAAAAATATATCTAATGTTCCACATTCTCAAGTTACACTGATGACACTGTTACTTCCAGATAAATCTCACATTAAAAAAAAAAAAAAGAGAGCTTTATTTTCTCTATTGCACATGCATGTAAACTGAATGCTAAAAGTATGTATTATATGCCAAGATAGCCAGGAAAATGTATAGGTACTGAAAGAATGAGGAGGAAATGCCATTACAAAATCAAGATTTTTGCAAAGGAATATGTAAAGTGAGTGAAGTCAATACTTAGCTGATAAAGTGCTTTGATTACTCAAAGTGATCAAAAAAGTTATTCTCCTGAGGGGAATAAAAGTAAAAATACACCTTCCAAAGAAGTGTTTAAAAAATTCCCTCTAAAACAAACACATTTCACTGAGAAAAGGAAATTCTCAGCTACTTTTCTTTTTCATTTGCTTATCATAACCCATTTCTTACAAAAGAATTTTCAGAAAGTATGTCTAATATATCAAACAAGCCGTGTTTTCCTTGAAACAGATTCTTAAAGGGTACATTTTTAAGAAGTTCATCTGTTATTCTAAAATATCAAGTGCTAAAACTGAATTCCACTGATGTCAATTTTATCTCCTAATACAGTATTGTAGGTGCTTAACTATGAGCATAAGAATATAATTTCAGGAAGACATTTTCAAATACTTTCATGTCTTGATATCTAAAATAGTAGTTTGAAAAGTACCTAAGCATATAGATTATAGATATAAATAGATGTCTATACAAATAAGATAGTAATATATAAATTATGGAAACATATACATTTATTATATATTTACATATATAAATTTATTATCAAGTTCAGTCTTGTAATGTTGTTTTGCAATCTACTCACTGATCCTTCATAATGGTACAGAAGCTATATTCACCACCAACAATGTGAGGGGCTTACGACCACAGACCAATCAGAGGTGTCCCTGTCCTAGTGTGAGTCACTCACAGCCACAGCCCTTCCAGAGATATCCCTGCCCTGATTTGGGTCATCCTTGCAGAGTCTTTATGGACTTCATGGAGCAACTCCCACTGAGGAGTGTTCCACTCTAGGCCCTAACAGTCGACAGTTTCTTTCTCATACAGGTTTGCTTTGGGGTGCTCAGTAGATGAAATTTTAGCACCTGGTGGTTTTAGTGCACGATGATTTTTTTTCGCTCTTTTTCCCATTTTTGTCAAGGCATTCTGGAACCCGTTGCAACTAGCACACTATGACTGATGACCTTCCCTCTCTTTCCAAGAGATCACAGTTTCAGCCTACTGCTGGTTACAAATTTATAATGTTTGCCTACTCCAAACTGCACTTTTCGCCTCTATGAAACACATAGTTAAGATTAAATTATAAGGGTTAGCATAGTAAGAGTTTGATCATCTCTCTTACAATTGTTAACAAACTAGGACTGTGAATCGTTGACAAGTGATATTCTTAACACGATTTTTTTAATATGAATATGTTTTCTTTTCTCTTGAGAAATCATTTCATCTTGGTATTTCCACTTGCTCCATTACTTCAGTTATTTTTGATTTGTATTGAAGTGCTGGTTATAGGAGTGATTTTATGCTAATGTAATTCTTAATGATTTTGTATTTCTTTTTTATCCTTACAGTATTTTTCTCGCAAAGTTTGGCATTATACCAATAAACAAATAACAAACAGGAAATGAGATATGAATTATATTGACCATTTTAGTTTTTGATTTTTTTTGTGGTTTTGGATATATATCATACTAGTCTACAGTCTCAACAAAGCTACACAATTGAGATTATTGACAGTGAATCTGAAATATAATTTGAATTAATTCTGCATTCATTTTTGAGGTTAAATTTTGGAGTCTTTATTTGTTTTGTTGGCCTATACTTCAAAATTCTTAGCTAATTAGTTTTCTTTGAAGTTAGTTTAACCTCGACTGTTCAGCATTCAATCTTGTCTCCAGTGTTCTTGATTAGCTATTCTTCATGGTATGGGATTGTACAGGTTTGTTACTAAAACCATGACCAAAATATGTAGAGAAAAAATAGCTTTTATTTCAACTATGGCTAAAGCAATTGAATTATCAATGGAATGGATAAAGTTAGGAATTCAGACCTGTGACGTCTTTTTTTGTGTTCATGATCTCACAAGCAATTAACTGTATTAGCTAGTGAAAATAATTAAATGTGATGATAATAAATATGTTGATGATAATAACTATTGCTGGGAGGGACTTCAAAACGTGATCCTTTACCCATACTATGTAGTCATCTCATTATTTTATATAGTTGGATGTTGTCAGGTAAACAAATTCTAACACCAGTTTGGGACTGAATGGTCAATGTTAATTTATGTTGCTTGTCACCTAGGTACCAAAGTATTATTATGGCCATATCCTTTAAGAAGTAAGAAGCATCAAAACATGTTTAAAATTTCTGCTTTTTCTTTTCTGATAACTATATATTATAAACACTGTATCTTTTAAAATCATTTTTATTGACTTCTGTATATCTAAAAGTAAAGTATAAAACACTGGGAATCTAGTTAGCAAAACTTAGCAACTCAGCAAAAAATTTAAGTCAGCTAGTCATTTCCAGAAGTGGGATCCCTATCACTGAATAAAGCACCTCAATACCCCATAATTTAAAGGTATCTAGGTTGTAAGTTTCAAAGTCAATGTATTCAGTGTGTTCAGAATGCTGTCTCTTGCCCGGATTTGAGTGCATATCCGGCAGCTGAAATTAAAAAACTTTGTGAAGTTGGGATTCAAAGTGTGAATTCTCTCACCTCCATATAGGCATCTTTACTGGCATGATTACTGGTGTTAAAACACAAGACTACCTACTTTCACAGTGATTACAATGGCATTCCAAAAATAGTTGATGAGGCTTAGGCTGTATGTCCCCTTCTCACTGAGGACATTTGTACCTCTCTCCCACATCAGGAGTGTGTCCCAGATGTAAACTTGTGGAATATCCTGGATGGGTTATCCCTTGTCCGGTGTGCAGTTAGGACTACAAAAATAAAGAGTATCATTACACTTAAAATGTGATGATATGTAATGTAGTTACGGAGCTATAAATTATTGTTATCCCATTTTTAAACAGTCTGTGTTCCAAACTAAGTAGTTAATTCAGAACAGCTTAATGAGTAGGTGTAAATTGTTGCACTCCTAGCACCTAGGAGTGCTCACCTTTCCACTATCTCCCTGGCTTCTCAGGCTACTTGACGCTCACCTTTCCAGTATCTCCCTGGCTTTTCAGACTGCTTAAGAACAAGAAAGAGGAGCTTCCAGTGAGCTAAATGAAGGAGGAGAGTGCTGAGAGTGGTGAGAGTGGTCCTTCACCACCTTGGAGGTGAGAAGGACCCTTTCTTCACCATCCAGAGACTTTGTACTGCTGCTGGGGCCAGGTTCCACAGGCAGCCCTGCAATGTGGATGGCAGCAGGCAGCCTGCATGGGAAAAATTAGCCTGTGGATTAGGATTTTTGTAGGTGCAAAGTCATCCACTGTTTCTTCCACGATTTTTTTTAGATTTAATTTCAGACATCACAGGACAAAACTAGAAACAGTTAGGCAGACTATGATCATGAGAATGGATGCCAGCTCTTGAATTAACTACTTTTTGGTTTCCATCAGGTTTGTCTTGCCTGGAAACATATATGACTTGGAAATGTTATATTAGTAAATATTTCCTGATGTTTGAGATGCTCTTCTGAGAAAAGCAATTTTATATTTTTTTATGCACAAGAGAAACCCATATTTTGAGAATAAGCTTTTGAATGATTAGCACATCCACCACTTTTCAAGCTATTGTGGGCTATTTTAAATAACTTTGGCAAATCTTGTGTCTGGATCCTTAGTAGCCTTAAGCAGGGTGTGTATTCTAATATTCAAATCTTGAGAGACAGCGATCCTCCTCAGAATTCATATTGTGCAAGTGAGACATAAGATATTCTTTTGCTTTGGCAGTTACTTGAGTTCCCTGAGGACTTAAGTGAATTTGATATGGCTTCAGGATTACACTTCTGAACGTAGTCTCTAAATCGTACTTGGGACATCTAAATAATTTTGGAGGAATTTTCTGCTTATATCTATCCATTATTATTATAGTTTAATCTTTCATATCTGTGTGATTGCTTATCAGTTATCATTAACATAACTAATGCATTTTTTACTGTAACTTTTACAACTTTTTATGGTTGCTTGTTTTTATGTATTTCATTATTCTATTATTTTGATTAGAGTTCATATGATTCAGAAATGTTTTTTAAAAAAGATGAGGCTACTGAAATTTTCCCTTAAGCAAAACAAAATTCATTTGCTAGAAGGCTGGCAGGCTTCTTTTAATTTCAAGGCTTATCTTGAAATTGCATGAGTTCATGAATTACATAACAAAATCTAACTAATCATAATAGTCTTGATTTTTCCCATGATTTAGGAAGTGATGAATCTCTCTATTATCTCATTCCACATAAATATGTAATAATGAAAATAATACATACAGATAATTTACATCTTTGTGGGTCACAGTTGGAAGTCCTGTGCACTAATTTCCAGAAAGGATTTTTAAATATTGTATGCTGTAGAACTGATACAGTACAACTGTTCCAAAATCTTAACTTGAGAAACATCTTCCCCACTAGTCTAATAATTCATGCTGATTTGAGAGAACTTTAGTTTTATTGTTGTTTTTATTTTATTCTTTTATTTTTATTTTCTTGCAAATTGCAAAATGAATACCTTTTCTTCTTTTTTTCTCCTAGCACATAAGGTAGCACATGTATATGTATACTTAGGTGTCTATTTGCTAGTGCCAGCTTCTCCTTGTTTCTATTTAGAAGCCTAACTGTCCTGGATCTGAGCCACAGGGGCCACTATTTGTTATTATTGTGATTTTTATAGCAAGGTTTCCTATCTCTTGTGCATTTAATAGCAGTGTACTAGAGCAACCTAGGAGTGATCTATGGCAGAGTTAGGAGTTGGCTTTCCTGTCGGGTCAGGCAGACAGTGCCAGAACACAGCTCCTGTGATTCAAAATATGCAGTCAGAATCAGAAATTGGCTTCAGGCTTTCATCACTTCCTGCCCGCAGGCAGATATGTGAGCTAGCTTTTGACCCCTTCGGCACTTGGCATTACTGCAGATAGACCCAGTAACAGTCTGCAGCTGTTGTACGTGCCATGCCTGTGCTTCAGCAGAGTCAAACATCTGTCCATCTGTCACCAGGAACAGAAAACTTTCTCTAAATCTACTACTGCAGATGTTTCTCTGAAGACTAAATTGTGGAATCAGAAGTCTGCAGCAGAGTGAAATATGTTACCAAGGTTAGGTAGGTGGGTCTGGGCAAGAACATAGATGCTACTTAAGGGAGATGATAGATTTGACAGATAAAAGATGAAGTGGAGCTGTATTTGAGTCATTTTGGAGGGATAGAGGTGGGTTTTTTTGGTTATAGCATACACTCTAACATAAAAATGTGTGTTTGATATTGGCACAAGTGGTGGTACTTCTCTGTGCTGCCACACCTGGGACAAGTCACTGACAAGTAAACTGTCCTTGGTAACTTGATTTTTTAGTAACTTCAATTGCCAGTATAGCTTGTTCTGGCTCTTTAAGATAGACTTCAGGTGCAAAATGCAAGAATGGAGCAATGTATAGGTGTCAGAGAATTGTGAATAAAGTATTTTCTTTTACTCATGAGAAGAAAAATGGAGAGAAGGAGATCTACATTTGTCTTTCAAGGGCCTTTAATAGACTTCTTCAGGAAGTAATCCTACTAAGAATTGTTCTGTGTTAAACAGCAGGAAAAATAAATAGGCAACTATTGATAGCAAGCAGCTGGGAAAAAAGTCTGAAGTAAAACAAAGGAAAAAATAAAGATAAATTTAGTATTTAAGACAGCTACCTAAGGAATCCTTGGGGCAGTAGGGCTGGTACACTCCAAATCTTACTTGGAGCAAGAATTTTATACATATATATATGTATGTATATGTATGTATACATATATAGGTGTGCATATATATGTATGCATACACACATATGTGTGTGTTTGTGTAGTTGTATGCATATTGTATATATATGTGTGTGTGTTCATGTGTGTATACGTGTGTGTGTGTACATAAAGCCAATAATTCTGTTAGCGTGATTGAATTCTTAAATGTCTAAACAATTATTAGTGTAGATCTAGTGTGAAGATTCCTTCAAAGACAGTAGTACCTTGTTAGCAGATAGTTAACCGCAAGGATGTCAGTCTTCTCAGCAGATGGGGGACAGAGCCGAAAAAGGAGGAGGACTGCAGAACACCTCCCCCTGCCCCGTGTGAGGAGTGTCTTGTCAGAAGAAAAGAAACAAAGCCAGGAACACCGTGCAGGTGGCAAGATGCTGATTGGTTGTAAGCTTTGCAACACTTGTGTTAAGAAAGTATAAAAAGAAGTTGGTTTGAAAATAAAGTTGTCTCACTGTGCACCCCACACGGAGTCAGTTTCTTCACAAGGTGCAACAAATGGTGCCCAACGTGGGGCTCGAAGACTAGCTGTCTCTCCGGTTGCACCGCCCAGCTGAACTCCCGGGAATCACGCTGAAAGGAAGCGTAAGGATCATGCTGAAAGGAAGCTTACTTTGTGTGCACACACCAACACCTCTTGAAAGGAAAGAGGTAAGCAGCTGGGAACTATGGGTTCATATCTAATGAAGGAACAGAAGGACGATTTAGAAGCTTCTCTTAAAATCTTGATACAGCAAAGAAAAAAATCAGGTGAAGAAGAGCTGCAAAAGGTTCTTCCGTGAGCTTCTAAAGACCCTTCAGTGAATAGTAAGAATG
Organism: Tinamus guttatus; assembly: GCF_059628265.1. Classification (NCBI taxonomy): domain Eukaryota; kingdom Metazoa; phylum Chordata; class Aves; order Tinamiformes; family Tinamidae; genus Tinamus; species Tinamus guttatus. The sequence goes on along the minus strand of NW_028289228.1, from coordinate 43,988 downwards.
TTTTTAATCTGGAAAGGTGGGACCAAATTGCGGTCCGACTGTGGGATAGTGCCACACGTGGTGATAAGGCTGCTGCTAACCTGTTGCCACAATGGTGAGTTGTATTCGAAACGTTGAAATCTCATAGCGGGTCGCTGCTGTCAAACATAAATGACTGGGTCGGGTCCCCTGCCATCCCCTCCGTACCTCTATTACCTCAATCATGTCCTGATGAGAATCAGAAAAGAAATCCTGACGCAAAAGCCTTTGCTGTACTGCCACCTGATGACCAGGATGATGATCCTTTTGACCCGGGTCCTATTGACCCTGGAAAGGAGCCAGACCTATATTCCCCAGATCCTCACGATAAATGGGCCTCAGTAAAATAAGGAGCAAAACAGGCAGGGGATGTGGGCATGCTGAAAACCTTCCCCATTATCTGTGCACCAGGCCAGAATCCACATTGGGAAGGTCTGCCGTATAATCGTATTAAGGACGTGCGACGCACGGTGACAGATCATGGCGTTGGCGCACCATATGCCACCCACCTTACACAATCTCTTTGTGATTCTTCGGTTTTTACTCCCCATGATTTTAAAACTTTGTTTCGCCTGATTATGACTGATATGCAATATATGATGTGGGAGTCAAAAATGAGACCGCTTGCTCGAGCACAGGGGGAGGAAAACCAGCGGCTGTTGAAAAAAGGTCCTTTACGGGCTGTTACTGTGGACATGCTAATGGCGGAGGGCGATCACAGTGCTACAACAGCACAAGCAGAAATTGCCCCTGAGGGCCTGCAGCAAGTTAAGCCACTTGATCTCCGTGCCCTTAAGGCCGTCCCGGAGACTTACTATTGACGACATGCTAAAAGCATGTATTAATGTCGGTACCAAACAGTATGAATATTCACTGATGGCCGAAACATTTGCAACAATGTCTATGAAAAAGCCATGTTTTGCTTGTGGCCAATTTGGGCATATTCGTAAATACTGTCCAAAAACGCAAGCAAACAAAGGAGGAGCGCCTGGAATATGTCCGTGCTGTCACAAAGGACAACACTATGCTAATCAGTGTCGATCAAAATTTGATAAGGAAGGTCAACTGCTAGCTCCTTCCGGAAACTTCAAGCAGAGCGCGGGAGGGGTCGCCATGACAGCAAATCACCCCTCGGAGTGGCCCCACCGGTAAGCAGCCGCCACCTGTGGGCCAGCACAAGGGGCGGCGCCAGAGTGGACCTGGCCACCACAATAGAAGTGCTAATTACTGATACATCAGTTGTGCTAATTCCAACTGGTGTCTATGGCCCCCTGGGGCAAGGAATAGCAGCACTGTTGATTGGGCGATCTTCAACAACCAGACAAGGGCTGTTTGTGTTACCTGCAGTTATCAATGCAGATTTCAAAGGAGAAATTAAGATAATGGTATGGACTCCAATACCAACCTGTACTGTGCCAGTGAGAAGCTGAATAGCACAATTAGTATACTTTTTACCACAGACACCAAATGCTGCAAACACTAAACGTGGCACAGGCTCTTTTGGGTTCACAGAGCATGAGATTTTCTGGACTCAACAGGTAACTACGAATCGCCTGCAGACATCCTGTACGTTACCAGCAGGACTGATTTAAGTTTAATGTACAAGGAATTTTAGATAGTGGAGCGGATGTTACAGTCATCGCTGCCTTGCAATGGCCAAGCAGTTTACCCCTAATTAATGCACATACATCGCTTTCAGGAATTGGTGGGCAGAGTACCCCAATGCAAAGCAAAAGATTGATAGATATTATTGGCCCAGAAGGAAGAACCGCAAACATTAGGCCATTTATGTTTTCTGGATCCGTCACCTTGTGGGGAAGAGACTGTTTGAGTCAATGGGGCGTGCAGTTAAGCACAGATTTTTCTTAGGGGCCACTATCCAGCAGCAGGTCCCACCCATGATTTGGAAAATGGACAAGCCAGTGTGGGTAGACCAGTGGCCCCTTCCACAAAATAAACTGCTGCAATTGCATAAGTTAATAGATGAACAATTGCAAGCTGGTCATATAGTTCCTACTACAAGCCCATGGAACACGCCAGTTTTTGTAATTCAAAAGAAAAATAATTCCTGGAGACTGTTACATGATGTTAGAAAAATTAATTAAGTCATTGAAGATATGGGAGTCTTACAGCCCGGACTCCCTTCTCCAGCAATGTTACCTCAAACATGGACTTTGATAGTAATTTGTTTGAAAGACTGTTTCTTTACCATACCACTTGCACCATAAGATGCACCTCGGTTTGCATTTTCTGTACCTTCTATCAATGCTATGGAACCACATAGCAGATACCATTGGAGAGTTCTGCCACAAGGCATGAAAAATAGTCCTACATTATGTCAACAATTTGTGGCAGCAGTTTTAAGCCCAATACGCAAGTATTTCGATAACATCCTCATCTATCACTATATGGATGACCTATTGATTGCTGCAGAGTGAAAGGAAACAGCAGAAGAAGCTCTGCGTCACATTATGTGAGCAGCATCGGTTGCAGGATTAAAATCGCAGAAGATAGAGTACAGGAAAGTCTGCTTTGGTGATATTTACGATGGAGAATTTCTGATCATCAAATTCAACCACAATCATTGACCCTAAAGACAGACATAAAGACTTTGAATGATCTTCAAAAACCTTTGGGAACTATGAATTGGATCCATTCCTACTTAGGGATTTCCACAGAAGAATTACATCCTCTATTTAAGCTTTTAGAGGGAGACACGAATTTGACATCCTCAAGAAAGCTTACCCCTCCCACGCCAGCTGCACTTGGCAAAGTTGTGGACAAATTAACCACTCCAACTGTTCACACATGAAAGTAGAACTATCCTGTCAGTCTTTTTGTTTTTTATTCTAGCTTCCAACCTTATGGGCTATTAGCACAATGGATACCACAGGACGCATGTCCATTAATAATCTTAGAATGGGTGTTTCTGCCTCATAATTTTGGCAAAACTGTCACCACCGCTATTGATATGATTGCGATGGTTGTTCAAAAAGGAAGAGAGCGTTTGATGTTTCTAGATGGCACAGAGCCTGATATTATTTATTTACCACTTAATACAGAACAATTAACCTTTTTGACTCACCAGTCTTTTCTTTTTCAGTGTGCCTTGGCAGATTATCCAGGACAGATAAGTATTCACTTTCCAGGACATAAAATCATACAGTATTTTAACTCTCTTTCTCTATTACCTGTTTCCCATTTGAGCCTTACACCAATACCTAATGCTCTTACAGTATTTACTAATGGCTCAGGTAGGACAGGTTGTGCAGTTGTAGTCTGGAAAAATGATGGAGGGCACTGGGAGAGCGACATACATGTTGTCACAGGTTCACCGCAAATAGTGGAATAATCTGCAGTCTTCTGCGTCTTTACGCAATGGCCCTCTGCAGTTAACATTATAACAGACTCTGCCTATGTTGCAGGTTAGTCTCTAGATTAGAACACTCCTTTTTAAAAGAGGTTTCAAACAAGACCCTCTTTGGACTTCTTTGGAAGTTTAGATGGCTATTAAACAGAAGGATTTATCCGTACTTTATCCAACATGTACACTCGCACAGCTCGCTGCCTGGACCTATTAGCGAAGGTAATGCTGAAGCAGACAGCCTTGCAGGAGCTGTAGTTCTGCCACATCGCTTTGCACAAGCACATTTGTCACATGACTTTTATCATCAAAATGCAAAAGCGTTACGGAGGTCATTCCAATTGACTCAGGAACAAGCTAGACAAATCATACAGTCATGCCCAGACTGTCAGCACATTTTACCAGTACCATCCATCGGCGTAAACCCTCGTGGTCTTTCTGCGCTTGAAATTTGGGATAACACATATCCCTGAATTTGGCAGATTTAAATATGTACATGTTTCTGTTGATACCTTCTCATCCTGTATCTGTGCTTCTGTACATACAGGTAAAAAGGCCAAAGACGTATGTTGACACTTTATTATGGCCTTTGCAATGTTGGGAGTGCCAAAAACTATAAAAACTATAAAAACTGACAATAGTCCAGCCTATATAGCACAAAAAAAGCAAATATTCTTTCAACAATGGGGAATCCAACACATCACAGGTATCCCCCATTCACCCATAGGCCAAGCGATTATCGAGCGTAGACATGGCACCCTTAAGAATATGTTACAAAAACAAAAAAGGGGGAGTGTAGGCTTATCTCCACAGGAACGCATAGCAAAAGCTTGCTATGTGTTGAATTTTTTAAATCGCTGGACAGAAGAGGGCCCCCCTATATACCAACATTTTGATTCACAGAGACAACACAAAGTTCAGGATAAAGCCCAGGTTCTCATCAAAAACCCACAGGCAATGGGAAGGGCCTTTTCTTTAATAACCTGGGTTAGAAGACATGCTTGTGTTTCTACAGGCTCAGGGCCAAGATGAGTACCTGCTCGATGGATTAAGCCTTTCTTATCACAGTCATCGCCATCATCCGCACCACCGTGACATCACCCACACCGCAGTGGATACCATCCCAGGCTAAAACCTACATATGGTAATTCTGGCCAATCAAATAGGACAGGACACGTTATATTATCTAGTCCAGGAAATCAGTTTGTAACCTATCTAGCAGGGCAGCCTGTTGATGATTGGCATATTTTGTTTATTGTTACTATGTCTGCTTTGTTTCTTATTATGTGTTTAACGATTGATTGATCGTTTAATTAAGTCATGGCTGTTCAACGAAAAACAAATAAAGAAGGGTGAGATGTGGAGGTTCCTTCAAAGACAGTAGTACCTTGTTAGCAGATAGTTAACCGCAAGGATGTCAGTCTTCTCAGCAGATGGGGGACAGAGCCGAAAAAGGAGGAGGACTGCAGAACACCTCCCCTTGCCCCGTGTGAGGAATGTCTTGTCAGAAGAAAAGAAACAAAGCCAGGACAACCGCACAGGTGGCAATCAGGATGCTGATTGGTTGTAAGCTTTGCAACACTTGTGTTAAGAAAGTATAAAAAGAAGTTGGTTTGAAAATAAAGTTGTCTCACTCTGCACCCCAGACTGAGTCCTTTCCTCACAAGGTACAACAATCTAGTCATTACAGAAAAGAAAGAATAATCAATTAAAATAGTTACAAACACACTTTTCATTTTTTACTCATTTTCCTGGTGTTACACTCATCATCCCTGAAGTATGCTCATCTAAGTCTTAAATATCGTGATTTCATTTTGATAGTGGCATGGATGTTATGGAAACTCATCAGCATCTGGAGTACTTTACCAGAAGAAATAAGATATTCACATTGATAGTTTCATCTTTCTCCCTCTAGCATCAACATGGAGTCTTTTCTCTGTGTTTATTATAAAGTAGTTTTTACACATTTCTGTTTCTTCATTGGTCTGTAGCTCCCCATTATATATGAATATATGAATTTACTACATATGGTGCCTTTACATGCATTTGTAACAAAACATGTTTTGTTCAGCACCAGATCCACGTTTCTTAAACTGATTATAGATGAGCTGATCATAGTCTTGGAGTTTCCAGAACCAAGCCTATGCCCCCAAGCCTATGCCCCCATCTCTCACCATCCCAGGCTTGGGCTCCTCTGCACCACATCCTGTGTCTCTGAGGCCCAAGGCCTCTGCTGTTGTACCAGGCAACTATTTCAATACCCTATTAGAGTTGTAAATACTCTATTCTACACAGAATAACTGTTGTTTATATAAAACTATTTTCATTCTGTACATAAAATAGAAGTAAAAAAAAATGGAAACATGGTCAATTAGCAAAATTGCTGTCAAGGCTAAACAAACTAAAATAAAGCTTGCAGGCAGGTCAAGAAAAGCTCAGACAATGGAGCCCTGGCAAGCTTTCATCTTGAGACCTTTCAAAGTCAGTACAAATCTTATGACCTGTAACTAGCAATGGCAATACTGTATTACAGAGCTTCATGGTTAACATGTCAGGTTTTAGGCATAAATACATAAAGCAAACTTTCTTGTATAATTTTCTTTTCCAAGGAAATAATTTCTACTGAAAAATGTGGCTATTATATACCATCAGTGCCTGGTACTCATGCCGAGAGGAACTGTATTAAGATTTTAAGGGAGATGCACTTAACAGAACTCCTGTTATTGAAGGGAGGAGTGTTGCTCTTGCTATTATGATTGCTGAACAAAAAACAATAGCAAAGCATTTCAGTTTCTAAAGCGAAAAGAGGTCAAGCTCTCACGCACAACTTCATAGACATTTTGGTCCTTATCATCAAAATGAACGGTGAGAATATACTGCAATTTTTGCTCATATTCAGGAAAGCATAGCTCTTCTTTTGTTTCAGGGGCATGTGTGGGTCTGGTCTGCCTTTGTCTAATTTGCATTACAGATTTGAAAGTCTTTCATAGTGCAGGGAGTCTCTCCTCAGCTCTGGTGAGGCCGCACCTGGAGTATTGTGTGCAGTTCTGGGCTCCCCAGTACAAGAGGGACATTGAACTTGTAGTGAGGGTCCAGCGCAGAGCGACAAAGATGATTAAGAGTCTGCAGCATCTATTGTATGAGGAAAGACTAAGCGAATTGGGCCTGTTTAGTCTGGAGAAAAGAAGTCTGAGAAGAGATTTGATCAACATGTTCAAGTGTCTGAGGGGTGATTGTAGGGAGGATGGGACCAGGCTCTTCTCTGTGGTGGCTGATGACAGGACGAGGGGTAACGGGTGTAAGTTGAAGCACAGGAAGTTTAATCTCCATATGAAGAAGAACTTCTTAACAGTGAGGGTGGCAGAGCCCTGGAACAAGCTGCCCAGACAGGTTATGGAGTCTCCTTCTCTGGAGATCTTTCAAATCCACCTGGATGCCACCCTGTGCCATGTGCTCTAGGTGTCCCTGCTGGAGCAGTGGGGTTGGACTAGATGATACCTAGAGATCCCTTCCAATCTTAACCATTCTATGATTCTGTGATTCTGTGACTCTCCTCAGCTTGATGGAATGGTATGTTGAAGCTCTGTTCCTTCATGATTAGAGCATGATAATGTTCTCAGTGCATTTCTGATATCTCTACTGCTAAGTACTTAAAAGTCTTAAGAATTAGTTAGGTTTAACTAAACATTAGAGCATCTGTTCTCAATCAGAACAGATTCAGAAGACTTTAGATGGAATTTACTTTTATGCAGAGGGCCAGCACTACTCCGATATTCCCTTAGACTGTCATTATTCAAGTGAATGGAAGAACTGCAACTATATGCATTGTATATCTTTGGTGATGAAAAAAGGAAGAACTGTGTTTTACGCTGTTTTATTTGGATGTATCTGGACTGGTATATACGTTTCTACAAATTTTGTATTAAAGAATATTAGTAGGAAATCCATTACTGGATTTGCCCATTTAAATTAAAGGCCTTGTCCACACCCATTGTTGCATAATTTTGCACTAGATTTCAACTTTTATTTTTGTTTTTATTTATTTATTTTTTTTCCTAATGTTCTACAGGAACATTGTTATAACTCCCAGCAAATTCCTGTAAGACCCCAAAAATCATTTGTCTTCCCCAGTGCTTGTTGTTTTCTTAGTACATTAGGGTCTTTTCACTGTGAGGTGGCACTAAGTATTAGAGGCTTTTCAGAGTGCTTTACAGAACTGAGTATTGGGTTAGATTCAGTAAAAGGCAAAGGCATCTCTATCAATCAATCTAATTCTAAGCAAAACAAAACAAAACACTCCCTCTCCTCCTCAAATAGCATTCAGCTGGTACTTGATCTTAGAGGTACCCTGACTCAGTATCTCTGATGTTATATTTATTCTGATATTGCCAATGTTGTTTGTGTACCCAGAATTGCCTAAGTATCAGTAAGTCAATAATTTATTCTTGCCTGAAGTTATGGAATCTGTAAGGCCCCATCCAGGCAACATTTCTGAAACATTTATAAAATCCACATCTTGTTTAACGCTCACCTAACAGGAATACAATCTGAAATATACTTGAAATATAATTTCAGTTTCCTCCTCATGTGTGAAAAGCCATAGCTCCCAATTTCCCTGAGAGTTTCCTAATTCATCAATATGTAGGCTTGTCCAGATAAAAGATGGAGAATTTCCTCAACTACTCCCTTGCTGCTCAGTGATACAGCTTCAAAAATGCAGAAGTAACAGGGTGAAATGAAAGGTGCAGATAAGGTATCTGAAGTAATTTTTGGTGGGGTCATTCATTTAATAACAAGGAGTTCTGGTTTCTTCCCGCTAGTGCTTTTGTGTAATACCTACTGACAGCTTAATGTAATTACAAAAGTTCAAAAGTCTGCTATTGACATCTAGTGCAAACTCCATTACTTCATAATAATAAGAGAAGTAGAATATAAAATAGAGAAAGGAATTTGTTCTTTGTGAAAGACAGGAACTGGTGCTTTAGTCATTTTTAAAGGGAACTGGAGTACTTTTCTATAGTCACAGCTTCCTTTGGAGGAGGAACCACAAGTCAGAGGAGAAGCAAGGGAGGGAGCAAAAAGGAAATACAAGGGAGGGGAAGGTGTGGGGGACATAATCAATTCCATTGAAAGCAGTGGAACAAACACAAGTCAAAAGATGTCAAGATGGGTCATTCTTTTTGTAGAATAGGATTTTAGCATAATGGAATTCTCATTGGAGAGCAAAGAGGAGGCATATCACAGAATCACAGAATGCTTAAGGTTTGAAGGGACCTCTAGAGATCACCTAGTCCAACCCCCCTGCTCCAGCAGGGACACCTAGAGCACGTGGTGCAAGGTTGCATCCAGTCAGGTTTGGAAGATTTCCAGAGAAGGAGACTCCATAACCTGTCTGGGCAGCCTATTCCAGGGCTCTGTCACCCTCACAGTAAAGAAGTTCTTTCTCATATGGAGATGGAATTTCCTGTGTTTTAACTTGTACCCATTACCCCTTGTCCTATCACTGGCACCACAGAGAAGAGTTTGGCCCCATCCTCCCTACATTCTCCTCTCAGGTATTTATATTCTATGTTGATCAGATCTCCTCTCAGTCTCCTCCTTCTCTAGGCTAAACAGGTCCAGCTCGCTTAGTCTTTCCACGTAAGACAGATGCTCCAGTCCCTTAATCATCTCCATTGCTCTATGCTGGACCCTCTCTAGAAGCTCAATATCCCTCTTGTACTGGAGAGCCCAGAACTGCACTCAGTACTCCAGGTGTGGCCTCACCAGAGCTGAAGAGAGGGGGAGGATCACTCCCACGACCTGCAACACTCCACCTGATGCAGGCCAGGATCCCATAGGCCTTCTTGGCCACAGGGACACATTGCTGACTCATGGTTAACTTGTGCACCAAGACTCCCAAATCCCTCTCCGCGGAGCTGCTTTCCATCAGGTCAACCCCTAATCTGTACTGGTGCCTGGGGTTATTCCTCCCCACGTGCAAGACCCTGCACTTGAACCTCACGAGGTTCCTCTCTGCCCAATTCTCCAACCTGTCTAGGTCTCTCTGAATGGCAGCACAGCCCTCTGTATCACCAAGGAGTTCTTAGAAACTGTAGCATACAGCATACGGTCTCATCAAGTTTAGACGTAAAAAGTGAAAGTGAGATGGTGTAAGAAAATGAGGTGAAGAGAGATTCTGCTAGAAAAATGTTAGATTTCTGTGCCTTTGTGAAAAGGAGAAAGATTTTGAATAAAATAACTAATGTAAGAGGAAGCCAATGAGGCAATGAAAATGGATCATGCTCCACTGTAAAAAGATACCATCAAGTTAATTGAAACAAACAATGATGAAAGAATTTTTAAAAAGTGAGACGGAGTAGTAACAGAAAGTGGGAAGATTTTTTTTTCTTAATTTAATGCTGTGTAACTCATGCAACTTCAGTGAATTTTAATGAAATAGAATAACTTCACCAAAGTAATTCAAAATCAGTTCCATGCTTGTAAAGAATTTAATATATTAAGGACAAAAATATATTAGTCCTATGCTTTACTATTTAAGTACACTATGAATCACAAAATACGTATACTCATTGTATATATGCATTATGTAACAGGTACACTATTTATATGGTATGAGTGTGTGCGTATATATGTGTGTGAGCTTAGATTACATAAAGTAGTGTACATGGAAGGAAAGCATACTTAGACTATACTCCGTTTCATCTTTGTTTTTGTTTGCAATTAGTCCTCAGTAAATACATAGATAAGATTGCTCAGGTTACGGAAGACTGAAGAGAGCACATCAATCTAGAGAAGGAGGATAATCTCCCCTTTAAAAAGGGGGACAGAGAGGCTGAAGAAAAAGGGAAATTTCTAACTAGTGTTTTACTTCTATACATACTGAAACTTCTTTCAGTATGTGCACCAGATGAGTAGTATGTGTTCTATTTTAAATGAGCAAGAAATATACTACTTTCTTGCGTTCTTGACCTTGGTGCCAGATGCCTAATTTAGTTAAAGGACTTTACTCTTTCTTCAGGAGTGCATTGGTGCTATCTCACCAATAGTTAGCAAAGTGTCATATGCATATATTTGCAATTAAAATAAAAAAGTTTAAACAAACAAACCAGAAAGGAAATAAAACAGATAAGTAAAGAAACCTTTTATTTAGATTGGAGAATGACCTCTAGAGTAAAATAGTTTCTGGTTCCTCATCTTCAGAGATGCCTGTAGAACATGGCTCAAGCAGTATTAATGTCACCATTGTCTGTAAGTCTTTGCTGTAGGAATGCCAGGCAGTTTTTGTCCTCTCCCATTTCCTGATCAAGTATATAAGTAATTCGATAGTTAATAGTGTAACTATCACAGTTAAATCTATCTATCCCATCTTATTGTTTGTATTCACTATAGCTATTTTTTGTCAGAGTAACCTTTCTCATGCAGAGAGTACAGCAGAAAAGTAGGGAACACTTTTCTATTTTTGTTGTTTCAAAATAGTTTTCAGAAAAGTGTTTGCCCTCCTCTCATTTCTTCCTCCCAGCATGAAAGCATATTCCTTAAAACTGAGATCAAATTATCTGATTTTGTGTGCATGCTTTTCAACTATGTCTTTTACATTTTATTTTAGAAACTTCTTGGTCTTTGTTCATCCAGTTTAGCACTTGCTGCCATGAGAGGCTGAATCTGAGCACTGAGGCGATATTTCAAGATTTAAAATTGGATATCCACAGTTCAGAATCATTTGCCATTGGAAAAAAAAATATTAAACAAAGGTCTTTACATTGTAGAGCAATAGTAGAGTGATATTTTGGTAGAATTTATTTAATTATTACTCAAATCAACCAGCAAACTAATTAAACAATTAGAAAACAGTTTCAAAATCTCTGCTGTCTGTTTTCTGGTCTTGAGGACCTAGCTGCACAGCCAACACAAAAATAATTCATCACTCATAATAATCCGCTCTTTCAAAACTAGGAACTTTGCCAAAAATATCTGAAGTATATTTTAAAGATTAGAAGGATCACTGGCATTTTGTCACTTTGAGAATTAGGGAATTATAGCATCCCCTGCATCAAAGCAGCTGCTAGTGTGTTCCTTATGTGCTTCCTTAATCACAGAAAATCATTTTGCCTCAGATTTGCTTTCTTTCCAACATTGTCTCCATTTCAGTTTAATTGCTTTTGCAAACTCAGTAATGATGTTTTGTTTGTTTTCTTGTTTGTTTGTTTTAATAAAAGTTAAACTGATTTTTATGTATTTATATTTTAGAGGGGTTCCAGTAACTGCCTTTTATCCGTGCAGTATTTGGAAGTTGGGGGCAAAATGTCTGTGAATATGCTGAAGACTTGCTCTTCTACTACTAATAAAGCATCTACTTTGGATGCTTTATTATTTGTTCACTTACATTGGAAAATAGAAGATTATGCTATCAGATGCAAACACTAAGATTTTTGGCATTATACAAACAAATTCTGTCTTAAATATTTAATTGTGGTGTCCTTCTTGCTTTTAATCTTGTGCCAGTATGCTGCACTCAAATTTGATACTGTATTTTTCAGAATGGACAATTTGCATACTTAAACAGAGAATTAAGAGTAGAACTTAATATTTCCTATTTCAGAAGCAGTCAAAAAAAAAAAAAAAAACTGCACCAGACAACCAAAAGGTCTAAGTCAATTCATATGTTATTCTATAAGTGGGTAAAACACTGCCTTTTTTATCCAAGTTAAACTTGAAGGGAAAGATACTCACTTCTTACATGCCATCGTGGAGAGTATACAGATGTTATTTACAACTGTCATCCTGTTCCGTGAGGGTCAGTGGATTTGTGATGATTTGAAGGCACAGCTCTAAACCTTGATAAATACGTGGCTGACTTGCATGTGGCCCGTGGCCCTGTTGCTGCTTCCACCAACAAAATGTGAGGCAATGACTGCAAAAATACATGGCACTCTGCCCTGAAGAAGCGCTCAACCCACAATCCAGAGCAGTTGCACCAGCGAGCACCTGCTTTTCATGTTCAATCACCTTTCCTAGTTCCTTTCTGTAGGGCAGCAAATTTCAAATTTCTCTGCAAAGCTGAGAAAGCTTTAGCTGCCACTGACAATTTGCATCAGAGAATATCTGCAATAAAGTGTGTTCTTAGTTGCTTTCGCTGTATAGGTTCTGTATATTTTCCCCCTTTGATTATCTCCTCTGAGTTTGTCTTAATGTGAATTGTAAAAATTGTGTTTTTTACCATATATATACACTATATATATATATAGTGTGTGTATATATAATATATGATGTATATGTGATACAGTATGTATGCACACTATAGGATATGCGTATACTATATGGCCAATTGTAGATTTAAATACCTATATATTATTTCAATATTACTATTATCAGTACAAGCTGGAAGGAATCATCCTGTTTTCTGAATTCATAATCTAAAACATATGATAATAATCAGCTACATTAAGGTTAATGAACTTTTTAGAAAAGATGATGGACAACTTCTGAAATTTCTTCTCAATGTAAAGTTAGAACAATGGAGGATTTGTTTTGTTTTCTCTCACTGTCCCATTATGTGTCTTTTCACAGCTCATTAAATAATTAACCTTTTCAAAATGCTCAGCCTTGACCTATTTTTATTCACATTGACTTTGGAAAATTGCATCATCAAAGAGAACATCCCTATTGGGAAATCCCACCCAATTCTAAAAAAAATAACTTTGCTGAACTCTCATTTCAAGGTACAAGCTTTGTCCACATACAACTGCAAAGTAAGTCATTCATTTTAAGTAGTTTTACTACTTGTTTCTTTTTTTTTTCTTTTTCAAGTTCCATAAATGTTAGAAAAAGTGTAATATCCTTGCATGACTATCTTAAATCCCTTTGAAGACAAAAAAGTGTTTTATTGCCACACGATTTTTTTAAGCACAATGTTATTTTTGTTCATTTTTTACTTTAGTGGGCATTCATGTAGAAAATTTCATTTCATGTGTAAACTGTTCTGTAAATCTGCTTGTCATCTTCATCACTGTCATCACATTATTGCATTAATTTCGATATGTTGCCAGTTTAAAAGTCTATTATTATTTTCGTTTCATTATAATGAACTATAGATAAAATTTGCTTTATGATCTTTCTAAATCACCTTTGGAGACATATTTTTTAGACCAAATTAGAAACATATTGTGCTACTAGATTAAGTTGCTTCCTCTTAGTAATGTGGAACTACAAATCCACTTAGAACTGTGTCAGGAGTGATATACAGCTGCCATTAGAAAAATTGTTAAGATTTTTATAGATATCTTCTGACCTTAGCCCTAACTTGTGAACTAAATTGCTAAGCTTCCAAATGAAGTATCTGCGATATATATGATCATTCAGTGTGTACAATTGAAAGTATACAAAACAATTTCCTCTAGATACAATATTAGTAACTTTTTCATATATTTAAAAAAATAAATATGGTTTTGGTTTACTTATTAAAGACAAACTGGTCTATCTAATTTTCAGTGTAAAATGAAAGGCCTATACTTCCTATGAGCTCAACATATTAATTGAAAATTTAATTCTATTGTATTTTTATAATGAAGGCTTGTTTATACACTTTTATACAATACCAAATGAGGACTATGAATCACTAATTTACCTTGAGGCTTTAGCCCAGACACATGCATTTCTTCATTTGGACCATGAGGAAACCTCTACAACTTAGTATAGGACATAGCAGATCAGAATCAACTTCCTTTTGTAGACGCTTAAGAATGTCTAGATATAAGTGTCTCCACATCTCAACTCCAATGGAGTTCCAACGCGTATGTGAGCAAGTATTTTTTTATTTCAAAAAAATAAAACAAACAAAAAACAGATACTGTGCAATATTGTGCCCAAACAGTGTGTAAAGCACTTAAAATCAAAAAAAAAAAAAAAAAAAAAAGAAAAAGGAATATGCTTATGATTATTGCTGCTATGTTTGACAACGTTAAAAGAAAGGGGGATATGCTTATGATTATTGATGCTGTGTTTGACATTAATTTTAGCTAAAGTTTTAGAGGTTTTTTTTTTTGTCTTACTGATAGATTTTTAATTACTTAGCTCTAGATGTTACATTGTCAGATACAGTTTTATTATATTTGGTGTTCACTTTCGATTAATTATTCAGGATTTTATATATATATACTGAATGTTCTGAAATATGGGTATGCATGAGTTTATAAAAAATAGTGCAAAATGAAGAGTTTGTTGGCAGACTCAGCTGCCTGAAGGCAGTTGACTGCTTATGAACTTGGCTAGACACTTTATTCATATTTCAAAAACATTTTTTCTTTTTAATTTTCTCTTCAGAAAGATTTTAGAATAAAGAGAAATGTGTGAATGTTGTTTTATACAGTAATAATTTTATGTTTACATGTTTAAGGCAACAACCACAAATTAAAGGACAAAAAAATTATATGTGAACATGTGGAAAAACTTCTTGACTCTGTGTGTGACAGAGGACTGTGTGGAATAGGCTGCCCAGAAGGGCCGTGGAGTGTTCCTCTCTGGAGATCTTCAAAACCTACCTGGATACGGCCCTGTGCAACATGCTGTAGGTGACCATGCTTGTGCAGGAAGATGGGACTTGATGATCTCCAAGGGTTCCCTCCAACCCCAACCATTCTGTGATTCTGTGATAATCAAGGCAAAAAAAGGGCTGAGTTAAGGCTACCAGGACTAGATATTTTCAGTTCATTCTTTTTTTCTTTTTTCTTTTTTTTTTCTTTTTTCTTCTGCATCACTTTCTCAATTATTACACTTTTTTGTAAGGAATTTTGACTAGAAAGGTAAGGTTACATCTTTGTTGGATACTTACTTTACCCTCAGTTACACAGGGAGCAGTGGACACTGGAAATCCTATGAACCGGAAACAATGGGGACTGGATATATGGGAGCCTGTGCAAAAAGTGAAACCATAAGAAAACACTTCAATGCAAAAGCAATTTTACCTAGACTGATGAGACTGCATAACAGATGATATTATAAAATAGCTGTCTTTTCTGATTTTTTAGGATGCTCTGGAAAATAAATTAAGACACATTCTAAAAAATACTGGAAGTAGATATGTTTTTTGTTTGATTGTTTTTGGTTATTTGTTTTTTTTTTTTTAAAAAAAAAAAGTACTACCAAAGGAATATAGACAGTTAAACAATCTTGCTTTGCATTCTATGTTCTAAAACATTCAATGAATTTTAAAAATATCTGTTTTGCACCTGAGTAATATCTTCTGTCAATTTAATATATTTACACACACTGGTATAGATTTAGTGAAAGATGTAGGCACCTGAAAACCTAACTTTTAGATGCCAGACTCTTGGGACTTTATTCAATTGCCAAATATATATATATATATATATATATGCATATATATATATTTATATATATAGCTATTTGAGATGGCCTTGACATGGCCTGAGGCATTCAGAACATCCACATGAGCCTGACAAATACAACACTCTACCGATAAGAGAGCCATGTCTTTCTATAGAATAGCTGAAAGCCAGATGGGATACCTTAGGGAAGGCATCTCAACTTGTACTAGATGCCCAGGTTTAGTCAGCTGAATCCTCTTCTGGGATGTGATGTATTTTACTCTCTACAATGTTGAGTCCTGTCTGCTGTGCTATTCTAAGGCCTGAGAAATATGAAGGTGAAGAAACAAGGCAAATATGAAGTTTATGCATCTCCAGAGATAAACAACAGCTAAACAGGAGTTGAAATACTTCTACTGGTGTTAGATTTAGCAACTTAAATTCATCCAAAAGCTCACTTTTTGCACTGAAATTTTGTTCTGTTATTAATTTATTTATTTAGATAAGCCAATCACTCTTTCGCTCATCTAGGTACTGAAGGGTCAGGTGGAAATTGAGCTTTGTCAGTTAAAAAAGAAATAAATGTTGTTTTGGAGGCTTTAGATAGGTTTGTGTATGTGAGAAGTGTTCATTTTTTACCTGGAAGAAGTTGTGCTCTATGTGACTAATATGGTTATCTAATTATACCTTCTTAGTTGTTATCATCAAGGGTAAACCTAAGAAAAACATTACACTGCATATGTAATATTTTCAACATAACAACTGCCTTACTGTTTGAATGAAATTAGAGTGGTGTATTATTACCTATAATGGAACACCTCACCTTTTTTTGTTGTTGTTTTTCCTGAGTATAGGAAATAATTATTAAGTTTCAGAATCTTTCAAGATAAAAAAAGTTTTCTATTTCTTGCTTTGTCATCTGATAATCTACTTAATTATAGATTTTACTCCATTACTCTATTAACAACTAGAAATAGTAGATTTCAGAATTAAATTAGCATACCACATTCATGAACATTAAGCTATTCTTCAGTGTCTTTCTGTAATGGCTGTCCTGATCCAACTGCATAATTGGAAAGTTTACACTATTTTTTTCTAATAAAAGAAAATGTAAAATCTATCAGCATTTTCAGAGTAAGAAGCATATTAGGGCAACTGAAACAATGATCATTTATTACATCATCTAACTGACAAATTTTACTTTACTACTTTATATTATAATGAAAAACCTTAAATAAATCTGCAGAAAATAGATTCTCTTAGACAATAAGTGGGTGACTATGCCAGAAGCATTTATTAGTCATATATTAGAGAACAAGGAGTCATAAGATTAAGCAGTCATGAAAGTTTTTCGACAGTTCTTTTTTTTTTTTTTTTTCCTTTTCCACACACAGAGGGAGAAAGAAAAAAAAAATTGATGGGAATCTGGGAAATGGTAGCATTATATCAGATTGCACATAAGCTCTTTTCATGTGAATGGAAAATGAAATAAACAGTCTAACCCTGTACCACTTTCTGTAGCCCTTGTATTATAATTTGTCATATGAACGTCTTCTACTAGCTTTGTGTTTCTCAGTTCTTGAACATGCTCCATTAAGGGTTGTGTGTATCAGTACACTGAAGTACTGCTTATTTGGCACTTCTCTCTTACTAATTAAGATAATTAGTAAATAAAACACCTTTGCCTACTGCTGATTCATAGATATAACAATCTGTTACTGTTTTGGTTTATGCTTATGTTAGTGCCTGGTGATACCATTAACCCCAAGTCCATCAGTCATCAAACATCCTTTCCCAGAAATATGTGATTGTGGAAACATTTACAGTTTATTTGAATAACACAAATATCTAATAAACTATTTAGTATTTTTATGTTCCTGCCCATTTTTCATAATCTGTCTCCTCTCACTGTGTCACAGGCTGAAGCCTAACCAAGAGCACGGTTAAGTAAGAACTTAACAGCATCTACCTCCCTCTAACTAACTCACTAGATGATTCTGGAAAGTGCTGTGCAAAACAAAAAGGGACAGATAATTGTTATGAAAGAGGTTTACCAAGAGCTCTGGACTATATCTGATCTGTTCTATTGTTTGAGGTAAGTGCAGGAAAGAAGCAAAGCACAGATGAACCATTAAAAACTTTGCATCTTATAAAACATTTGTGTTGGCAATAGCCAATTTGTTTTAGATATGAAGAAAGTCAGAGAGAGATTGTCCTGGGGTGACCTGAACAACAAGGCCATTGACAGCTTATGCTGACCATCAAAGTTAGAAGGTATTGGAGACAATATTCCCTCGATGTGAACAACTCTGCGGATATCCAATACCATGAAGAAAGCTGAGCCTAAGGAGGAATTTCTGTGCACGGAAATCAAGCTGCCAGCCAAGTACTTGGACACACACTGGTCAGATTAGCTAGTATCCAGTTAGCATCTAGTTCCTATTGATTTGTGATTGGTCCAAAGTGAAACAAAGAGGCTGGGATCTAAGCTGGTGTGAGTATGAAAAGTATAAGTGATGTAGAATAGGAACTTTAGAATAAAAATCATTATCCACCTACTATACTGATCCCATTTAAGAAATATATTTTAGATTTTATCTCACTGAGTTGCTGTGGCTACCTCATCTTGAAATCACCCAGGACACAGTATTTACTTAGATGTTCTGTGCATTCTGGATAGTTTTTTCACCTGAAAATGCCTTCAACATGGTATTTCTTAGTGATTCTTCCTTCCCTTTATGCAATATCTGTTCTTCTCAGAACCTTTCAGGAAGGCTGACCTGACTGAGTGTAGACATCCACAATCAATGTTATAACCTGTGGAATCACTGGAATGCCTACAACACAGTATTTTTTCATTATAAAGAACACATAGGCCTGATTTTTTTTTTTTCAATATGACAGTTACTGGAATGTTGGAGGAGTGGGAATGGTTGTTTTTCCCCCCTTTTTTTAATTACGTTCTATGGAAAATATGTATGAAGTAAAATGAAAGAAAATGGAAATCAAAATTATGAATTTTGGCTTCCTGAGCGAATCTAGTCTCTATTTAAATTTTAATTTTTTAAAAAATGACACATACTTTCTTTGTCCATGGAATTTCCTAGCCATCATAAAACTTTTATCATTGTACATCTGTCACAGATAGTATTTTCTACATTTTTTCTATAAATATAACCAAATCACAGAAAAAGCAACATCAAAACCTTAAATCCTATGCTGCATAAACTTCTAAGTAATAGAAGTAGAAGTAGAAGTAATAAACTTCTCCCAAACAACCTTTAGATTGTTCATTTGTAACTGTGTCAGGAAGAACAAAATAGACATGACTTCTAACCTATTATAAGAATGACAAATTGCAGCATTTAACAGGAAAGCATTCTTTTTTTCCTCAAATTATTAACCTAAATCCAAAACTATTTGTTATCCTGGCATCAAGGTCTGATTTACAGTTACTTATGCATATTGTAACTCCAGTAAGTTCATTGAAACACCACATTTAAATGCCATGTAATGTGATTTTAGAGAAAAATATTTAGATGTTGATTTCTTTGGGCTCTGAAATATTTTACTGAAAGCATGACTCAAAATTAGCTGAAGTAAATAGGAAGTCTGCTCATTTGCTAATGAAGGTTTTGGATAATTCCCTCGGACTGAAGAATAGAAGAACAAGCTCAAAACAGCAAAATTTCTGAAACATGAAAGTATTTTTTTCCATTTTTCTGACTATTGCCATCTGCTTACAGACCATTAACATTTTTTTTTCTTATCCAATGAAACTAGCTCTTCAACTTTCTCCTATCTTTTAAGAATGAGTCATAGAAAGTAGGAAATTAATTCACATAGATTCTTCTCAGTTGCAAATCAAAAATTCATTTGGTGGCATTTTTTCTTCTGTCCCTCTTCAAGGTTGCTCTTGGAATTTTACAATAACTTAAGAACAAAATGTTAATGTTGACTGTCATAGTAATAGAGTTATCTACAGTATATTTGCAGAGGGACACCAAATCAGTAGTAACAAGCTCTTGGAAAGAATTCAAAAAGATTTCCTGGCTGCTGAATAGATGTTAGGAAAATGAGTGAATTTTTAGACAAAATTCAAATACCTTTCTGTTATTTCATTAGATTGCTCCTTGAAAGATGCTTCCTAAATCAGGGCCACCTTAAATTTTGTCAGGCCTTAAGCACTCAGCATGCATTTGCAAAGATTACAGGTTCTATAAAATCATCGTATAATCTGATTTAATTATCTGTACAGTATATAAACTGCATATAAATTACTGCAAAATAACTATGCAGCCAATCCATACTGATCCATTTAGATGCATAACATAGGGTATCCTTCTGATGAAAAATCTCCATCTAGGTGCCACGAAGATAAAAGAGATAAATATGGCCCTTTGCTCTCTTGTATGCCAATAACTGATGAAATGTTCAAACTTTTGCAGAGCAAACTCAAGATACCCTCCAACTATG
This sequence comes from Tinamus guttatus, assembly GCF_059628265.1. Taxonomy (NCBI): domain Eukaryota; kingdom Metazoa; phylum Chordata; class Aves; order Tinamiformes; family Tinamidae; genus Tinamus; species Tinamus guttatus. The sequence goes on along the minus strand of NW_028289228.1, from coordinate 23,804 downwards.
AAAAGCCTTCCCAATGACAGTTTCTGGGCTGACTTTTTATAGCACCATCATGAAGCAAACCACAGTGAGACTTAATGCCCTAAACTACTTAGAGTTTTTCAAAGCTTTTACTCAAAGACTGTATTCTGAGGAGGAAGCTTAGCTGTGGTTCACTCATAAAAGATGTGCTCTATCTACAGCTCATGTTTAATAGAACCATCAAGATTTGAATGACAGCAAACTTTAGGCTGTTAGTAGCATGGGCAAGAAGATGTTTCACTTTAGTAATAAATTTGTGTATATGCTACAAGTATTCTTGTCATAGGACACACAAAACAGTAAAGCTCTGGAAAATCAGGGAAAGCCTACAGTGCAATGGGTTAGGGACTATTTAGAAAGCTGGATCTCTTAAAATCCATGCAAACTAATGCAATACATCTTCCCATGAGGGAAGAGCTGGTTCATGTGACTGAGTGGCCACTGTCTATGAAAAATGAAAAATCATGGAGATATAGTGAAGTCCTTTTTGGCTGTGAAAAGACATATAATGTACATCTTTCAGAAAAGCAAGAAGGTGGATCCAGGTTTCTATGAGCCATTAAACCTCTCCTGAAAAAAATCACGGAGCATATACTCTGGGTATACATTTCCAAGTATGTAAGTAATAAGATCATCAGGAGTAATCATCATGAATTTACTGAGGCAAAATCATATTTGACCAAGCTGATTGTCTTCCAGGACCAAATGACTTTCTGTGGATCAGTTAAGACTCATAGTTGTAATATGCTTTGCCACGCTTCACCTTTACTAAAGATTTTAAGATGGACTCCTACTGTAATTTCATGAAATTGTGAGGAGGTATGGCCTGGAAGAACAAACTGTGAAGTCAGCTAAAAATTGGTTGGATTTTTAAGCTTAAAGTATAGCAATTAATGGCTCAACAATGAGATGACAACCAGTAGAGAGCAGAGTACCCAATGATTGAACTCAGACTCGGGTTCTTCAAAATTATAATTGACAGGAGTGAGGAAATAAGATGAACTCTCAGTAATTTGCTGAAAATATACTTTAATAGACCTGAGGACTGGACCAGCAAAAGTCTTGCAAAGTACAAAATGGAAATTTTCAGTTTTGCACCCAGAGCAAACTGACCAAGTGCTAGTAGTCAAGTATCAGTAGTCCTGCTTTATGTAGGAGGTTGGACCATGTGGCCTCCAGAGATCCCTTATAAAGAACTTACTTACAACTCAGTGATAATCAATGCTGTCATACCTAACTCAAACCATCATCTGTGATGAAAAAAAAAAAAAAAAAAAGCCATTAACTGTGATTCAGTTCTTCAGGACTTAAAATCCTTTGACATAACCTGGGGTTGTTTTCAAAGTATATGTATGGTGAATTACAGGATGCCCTTATAAAGGAACATATATTTTCCACATTCCTGTACTATTTCTGCATCCAACCATTATATTTGAGAGGTAAAATAAGGGATAAAATTTACCTCAGTCAGTTGCACTGTCTGATTTCTTATTTAGATTCATAGTGATGATGCAGATGGACTCCAGATGAAACAAAAGAATACTTTTGCAAATAATAGTAGAAATGCTGTCCCAACGTCAGTCTGAATTCCAATAATTTGACTGTAAAATTTCTGTCATAATTTATCTCAGCTCTGAAAAGAATTAAAAAATAGTATATATGAGTAAAAGTTTGTGTTTGCCCATTTTTTTTTCTTTTCCCATACAAGCTATTTGAAAATCATAAGGATTTTATATGGTAAAAATAGAGTGAATCCTAACAATCAACCTATGCAGCTTTTCCATGATGGAAGATATAATATAGCAAGAAGCTGTCAAGCTATTTTGTAAATAAGCTATTTGACAAAAAGTAAGCCATTTTCATGGTAACAGATGATTTGTGAAGCAGCATAGCTTTCTACAAATGCACTGTTTAGCTGTGAATAGTTCTCATAGAAAAAAAAAAAGAAGTAAAAAGCAGTCTACATGTATTCTTAGGCTTCTGTGATTTTTTCTGTATTGTTATTTTTGGTTTCATTGAAGTACTGCTCACCTAAGCAACACATAATCATTTCTTTTTGTGGTTGTATAACTTCAAATTGGAAAATAACTAAATGAGTGATGAGTAAAAAGAACAAACAAACAGTTGCCCACATGAGAAAATTGATTTTTTTTTTTTGATGGGAGCAAATATTCCCTAAATATTTGTGAGAACAACATGTTTATATAGGATTATTGAGAAAATGAGTAATAAATGTATAAACTGTCTAAGTGGAACTTGAATGAATCTGTCCAAAGGTAACTTCAGTATTACTCACACAGTTCTAATCTTGCAGTGGGCATGTTATTTTTTACATTTGACTCTGAGCAGTAGATAGGAAAGGACAGTTCCCCTCTTTATGATGTAGAATATAGCGAGAATACACATTGTAAAGTGACAAATACAGCAGTCGTAACATAAATAGCTGCTAGTTATATTTTGGAAAGCACTGCTTTGTTAGACAGCAGATAGCTATGAGGGAACCACTACAAACAAGCTGTTATGCTTTTACAAAGCTGCCAGCAAGACGTTTTATGAGCCTGGATTGTTCTTTACAACTATAATAAAAGCAGACCAGCATTCATGTGTGTCTTTGATCGTGTCAGTGCAGGCAGTGTAGTACTGCAAACATAATGAGATCTGCAGGAGTTCTTTTGGTACAACTGACTGGCTGTTTGCCTTTTACTCATTATTTTTTCTCATTATAGCTTTAAATAAAAAAAATAGAAATATTAACTATATAATTTTTTGTTACTGTAATAATTTTAATACCAAAGTAACATGAATAACCTTGTGAACTACAAAGTCGGGTTTTTTTGCCTTTTTTTTTTAACTTCTTAAAATGTTTTGCATAATACTACCATACAAAATATTTTTCATGAAGTTTTGTCATTAAACAAAGGAGGACTAGAAGAAAGCCAGAATTATTCCAGTCTTCAAAAAGGACAAAAAGGACAAAACTACAGGCCAGTCAGCCTCACGTCCGTCCCTGGAAAGCAGCTCATCCTAGAGACCATCTCTAGGCATGTCAAGGAAAAGAAGGTGATCAAGAGTATTCAGCATGGATTCACCAAGGGGAAGTCATGTTTGACCAACCTGATTGATAGCCTTGTATGATGGGATGACTGGCTAGATGGACAATGAGAGAATCGTGGATGTTGTCTACCTTCACTTCAGCAAGGTTCTCGACACAGTCTCCCATAACATCCTCATAGGAAAGCTCTGGAAGTGTGGATTAGATGAGTGGACAGTGGGGCGCATTGAGATGGCATAGCTCAGAGGATGGTGACAAATAGGGCTGAGTCTAGTTGGAGGCCTGTGGCCCAGGTGTCAATTTTGGGCCCAGTGCTGTTCAGTTTGTTCATCCATGACTTGGATGAGGGGACAGAGGGCCCCCTGATACCAGACTGGGTGCAGTGGCTGACACACGCAAGGGCTGTGCTGCCATTCAGAGGGACCTAGACAGGTTAGAGAGTTGGACAGAGAGGAACATCCTGAGGTTCAGCAAGGACAAGGGGAGGGTCTTGCACCTGCGGAAGAATAACCCCAGGCACCAGTACAGACTAGGGGTTGACCTGATGGAAAGCAGCTCCACAGAGAGGGATTGGGAGTCCTGGTGGACAACAAGTTCACCATGAGTCAGCAATGTGTCCCTGTGGCCAAGAAGGCCAATGGGATCCTGGCCTGCATCAGCAGGATTGTGGCCAGCAGGTTGAAGGAGGGGATCCTGCCCCTCTACTCAGCTCTGGTGAGGCCGCACCTGTAGCATTGTGTGCAGTTCTGGCTCCCCAGTATAAGAGGGACGTGGGATTTCTAGAGAGGATCCGACGCAGAACGGCAAAGATGATTAAAGGACTTTCCTCACTCCTCTGTCGAATGAGGAAAGACTGGGTGAGCTGGGCCTGTTTAGCCTGGAGAAGAGAAGACTGAGAGGAGATCTGATCAATATGTATAAGTAACGAGAGGAGAATGTAGGCAGGATGGGGCCAAATTCTCAGTTGAGGCCAGTGACAGGACAAGGGGTAATGGGTACAAGTTGAAACACAGGAATTTCCATCTCTATGTGAGGAGGAACTTCTTTACTGTGAAGGAGACAGAGCCCTGGAAGAGGCTGACCAGAGAGGTTATGAAGTCTCCTCTGGAGATCTTCCAAACCCGCCTGGATGAGACCCTGTGCCCTGTGCTCTAGGTGTCCCTGTTTGAGCACGGGTGTTGGACTAGATGATCTCTAAAGGTCCCTTCCAAACCTTAATTATTCTGTAATTCTGTGAAACCCATTTCATTTTATGAGGACTTTTTTTCTCCTCCATTATCTCAGTCAAAGAAAGAAGAAGAAAAAAAAAAGACTTACAGACCCGAAATTTCTTTTTTCCTGTGATTTCTTGAAATTCATATTTAGATCTGGAGCAAGCTGCTTTACAGCTTTGAATTAAACCACTGGTATGTGAGGCCTTACAAGGTTATTATCAAATAACATCAGTTGGGTTCACTTTTTTTTTGCAAACACCATATTCTCTCTTAGGTATCCAACGAGAGGGAATACATATTGAATTATTAATACTGGGACACTATAAATTGCTTCTAGCTGCAGAAAGTATATACAGTACAAAATAATGTTCATGAAAAGGTCATACTTGTGGATTCCTAATTTCTATTTTGATTACTTTTCCCAGAATGTTTGAGGTGAATCTAATTACTGACTTCAAACACCTCTCAAGGGGGTAAGACCCTAGTAAAGTATCCAAGGGCTGTATTCAGGCTTCCACTGACTATGGAAGGAACATAAAGCTGTAAGGTTCCTATGTTTAGTGACTCATTTAGGTGACTCTTTTAGCCTCCATCTAATAGTTCAGACACACTATCAAGTCTTCCTATAACTTGTCCTGTGTGTGCTCTAGGCCTGTAGCACTCCTTCACAGTAGCCAAAGCTATATCAAAAAATCTCATATCCACCATGCTTTAAGAATTTTCTCAAGAACATTTTGGCATGAATCAGCTAATAAGAACATAACTTCCTGTAATTTTCTCAGTTTTCAGTCCTGACTCTATGAATTATTTTGTATCATAAATAAATAAAAATGAAATTCACTTGTAAATGGAGATTACTGAAGCAGATTAAAAATTAAATCTGATGAGTTTTTAATTATTTTCTAGGAAATACTCTTACCTGTAACCAGGTCTAATAGATAATTCTGTTGCAAGAAGTACTTAAAAGATGTTGCAGAGCTGGACTTCTTTGTAAACCTATTCCCTGTAGAATATCCAAACTTCATAATGCTCATGAACATATGCTCATATATAATATGCAACAAGAACTACAGGTTTTAATGTATTAAGTATGTTTTGTTAAAAAAATCTATTATTGACTTATTGAAAAGGAGATTTTTCTGTGAAATACCACGGAGTACAATATATCACTTGGAATGCAACAGTTCAGGCAAATGTACAAGAAACACTACTGACTGATTTATCCAGTCAGAGGCTGGCAGTGTATTCTCTAGAAAGTCTGCATAACTGATACCATAAATGTTTCTTTCAATGGTATCACTGCAGGGTACATCTGTATAGTTTCAGATGTACAAATACACTCAGTTTTAGAAAAACATGTTTATTTCAATAATAGGATTTAAACTGAGTGAATTATGCTGTCAAAGTGTCTTCTACATCTTGTGCGTACTAATCCTACAGTGAACATTTTGTCCTTATATGCGTAAATTTGCTTTATATATACGAAGGTATTATCTGTAGACGGGTCCAGTTAAAATTTTATTGATCAATATCTACAGGGTGTAATTTGCAATAATGTAAACTGAGAAAGAAAGAAAAAAAAATTGTTTTTTTTTTTTTCATATGTGTGTCTGGAACCACTGAATAATAACCAGGTCATACTAGAATATCCTTCAAATAATAATGAAACTTAAGCAAGTATCTCTCAAAGATCCTGATAACCCTTCTCTTGCCTGCTGTTAATTGTTGGGATTACATATTTTTCCCAGGCAGTTCATCAATTAACAGTTTTCTTTAATTCTTCTGTAAATATCTCTTACTGCAAAATAACTGAGTATTTCTTTGCCTAGACTTGGAGAGTAACTAAAATTTACCCCTTTATATATACTATCTCAATCATCTTGCTCGCTTATGAATTAGGAGGAAAACATATAGATCTTCAAAGGCCATATATTCTGTAATTTTAACCATTCTGCCCTTAGTTGTCTTTAATTGGCTTTGCAACTGTACTCTATTAATGAAAATTTTAAGTAATGAAATTTGAGCGTGTTTATTTTTGATTTTTTTAACTGTTTCATGTTGTATAAACCATTATTTACTGGAAATAGTATTTTAATAACATTAATTAATGATGAAATATATAAACTGATAATATATAGAATAAGAATATGAAATATTCTTGTGGATATTTTTTGTGAAGACATCACATTGTGAAGAATGTGAAATATGTTTTATAGATAGTAAAACAGATCTTAGTGCACAACATGCACAAACTAAAGAACATTTCTATACATATAAGAAAAAGTTTTTTGTATAAAATTGATATTGATTTAATTAAGTACAGTCTGATGTACTATTATATTTCTGAACAATTGCCTACCAAGAAAACATTATCTTGGAAATTACTATTTTTCTTCCCAACAGGATCATTAACTAGAATAATAATTTTCTGCCAAATAAATTTCTTTTTGGAAATGTTTGAGCACTAATAGCACTGTATGAATCTCTGTATTATAACTGAGAGAAAGGAAAAAAAGGAAAGGAAAGGAAAAAGGAACAGGAAAGGAAAAAAAGGAAACAACCTTATCTACTTAAAGCCATGTAGTTCCTGAAAGATGCTGTCATTAGGTCATACACAGCAAGTTCCTGGGCTGTGTTAACTGAATAAAAAGGTTATTAGTGAAAGAAAAGTGATCCAAGACTGACTCAGAAATGCAAACAATAATAATACATACATAGAAAATAATTTCTAAGTAGCCTGTTAAAATATATTATCTTAGTTATATAATGTGTATGAGTTAAGATTAGTTTATCATTATTTACTTCTCAGAAAAAAATATGCTACATTAATTCTCGATGCATATACCTCACTATGTAGGTATCACTTTCACATCCATGCACATACACACTTTGCAATTGAGAAAAAGGAAAAAGTTTTTACTCTAAAAACATATATTCTAGGCTGCTTCAATAGTGAATATTAATATGCTGTATTTATACTTACTCATTTGATGAAATACCTCTATTGTTTATGGGCTGCTTATTCTTTTTCAAGATGCATTAGCACTACGATAACTCATTTTACCAACATATTTTTAATTGTTTCTATTTACAGATGTTAATAACTATATTTGAAAGATTTTCACTTACTTTTGAAGTCATCATTTAAGTTAGTTTATTAATGTCCTTCACTGTAACGAACTATTATTTCATTTATCATTGTTCTGATAGGTTCTACATTCACTTTATTAAACAAACTATGTAAGCCTTATGATGACAGATACTTGATGACATGAAAAGCATTTTATCGGAGCCTTTCATATTGTATCTGCAATAATATTAAATTGAAGTGATTTAGAGGAGAAGCTGCCTGTTGGTTTGTTAGTAAAGAGGAACAACAAGAATGTGTTGAGCCTACCACCATCACAAACACAGGTCTTTTCAATTGATGTATAGTACTAACTTAAAGAAAATATACCCTTGTCTTTGATAGAGCATTCATAAAGTGCAGTCTTCTTTTCTTGATGTGTTTCCTTGATGTGTGTGTGTTTTGGCATAATTTAGATTAATACTAAGAAACCAACTATATTAATTTAGGTTTATTTCCTTTTTTTTTCTTTCTTTTTTATTTTCATAGTATTCATAAATGTTACTAATTTAATTTGCACTTTATAATGTTTTTATTATTATTATTTTATTTTTTATTCTTTATTGTAGTGGTCCTAACTAACTGGAAGACTCTTGCCTTAATAGACACAGGCATAAGCTGTACTGTACTGCACATATTATATGCCCTTCAGGACTATGCTGTGTCACACATATAGTCATGATGGGAGATACTGTAGGCAACAAACACCTGAAACTGGCAGTGATGCCACTGACATGTTCATATCTTGAAGTGAAGCAACATACTTTCATATAAACATCTTGAAAATCCTATGAACCCTCTAAAGAAAACAGACTGGCAAACAATACTATGGATGGGATCTGAAGTGTTCCATGGCCTGACTAGGGGTCTGTGTAATGCTGGATCAACTCAGGGTTCCTAGCATCAGAAAGGACATAATATTTTATAACTTGTTCTTAGCTTTTCTAGGATGTTAGTAAGATTAATCTTTCTTGACAGAGTTTGGACCATTCTTGTTGGGATCCAAAAAGAACCAGCACCTCTTGGTACAAAACATTTGGCGTAGCTGGCAGGATTTCATGGGGGAAAAGTCATGCAGTGTTTGGATCAGGTGACCTCCCTGGTGAGCTGGGAAACAGAGAAAGTTCTCTGCATGTCCCACATCAGCTAAAATGTTATCTAGCCTCCAAAAGCAAGGGGTGGGAAAAGGAAGTACCCATCAGAAAATGTGTTAAGTTGTTAAAACGAGCGTGGGAATGTTCTGACCAGATAGAAGAGTTATAGAAGACTAATAAGACACAGGAAGGACTAGTACAGACAACCCAGGAATAAGAGATGCTGGTGAAAGAGCATTCTGCTTGCTGTGACATCCAGGGGCAGGGTGAGCAGTGTGTGGCTTGTTAAACAGCAAGCACAAGTCAAGGTTTAAGATCCTGGAGTGTGCAACCATTAATTATGAACAAAGTAGAAGCATCACCTGGGCCACCACATCATACATAGCTCTGTGTGAACTTACACCAACGAGCAAGGCAGACGTTTGCTGAAACGAACTGGCAAAACACAGGCAGCAACTACAGCTATGGGTAATGTGAGTGAATTTGGGTGTAAAATAATGGAGTAAAAAGCTCTAATCTTGTTAAGGGGTAGGCTAGCCATGGTTCATCCTTGGCCAACTTCTAAGCTAGCTCAAACACGATAAGAACCTGGATGTTTAAATGCAGCAGCAGGCTGTGAGGAGGGAATATGCCTAGGTCCTGAAGTCATCCCCACTCAGCTGCTCTGTAACAGTCTACTGAGGCTCCCAAATCCTCAGGGACAGAGCCTCTGTGAAGGGGCTGGGGAATTCATCCTTTGTAAATGTGCCCAAAATGTTAAAATTGATGACCAAATCATATAATTCAAGACTGTATTCACAAATATCCCAAATATTGAGCCAGCATAATAAACAATTGCAAAATGATTTCATCACTTGGAAAGAAAGATCAGCCTATACAGGGCAAGACATCATGACTTCAGATTGTGATGAAAAAGGTACAAATCTTCATCTTCTTATTATATGAAAGAATGTAACATCCATCACTTATGAGGCTAATGCAGAAAGAAAACGAAATGACAAAAAGTTGCTTACAGGAATGCTGAGCAGAGATGAAAGAGTCAACTATTTAGCCACAAGAATGTAGGAAAGAGATAAGAACCTGGATGTATAGTTACTAAACTAAAAACGATCTGTGATGTGTAGGCACAGTCCTTTTAATTACCAAAATTATAACAAGAAAAAAGAAGGCAGTAGAGAACACAAGATATAGTAAGATATCTGATTATAATGAGAAAGCAATGCACAGAAACACTCCAAATTTAATAGATAGTTGTAAGCTTGAGTAAACTTGGTTACAGCAGTTATAGTTAAACTATAACAATCTAATGGCCTTGGTATGTCTTTTTTTTTTCTTTTTGGCTTCTACAGGGAGATCTCTGAAGAACAATCTGAGACAGGGAGGGCAACAGAAAATCCAACACAAAATCCCAGAATGTCCTAAGGATTTTTTTTTTTTTTTGGTGCAACAGCATATTCCTTTTTATTCTGAAGTATCCCATCTGACTCAGTCTTCCCCTGGTGAATCTGTAATGTCAGCTCACTGAACACTGAACAGATACAAGCTCACCAGAAATTTGTCAGGAAACTAGCTTGCTAACATTAGCAACACCACTGAGAATGATGGAAGCTCTGGTGCTGTGCACAGTTGTGACTAGGCACATGTGGCTAGTCTGCCCTGTTTTCTAAACCATGCTGTTTAAATATTGTACTCAGCAGTCTCCCAAGAACAAATATCTCAAACCAATCAGTGATCTTCCTGGCATTCTCTGGCACCCAACAGGAATAATATATTTGGCAGCATACCAACAAGGCCATAATCCTTTGCCTAAAAAAAATAGCTTTTTCAAAGACCAAATTTCTTATTATAGCCCAATTATTTAGAAGCACTTTAGGGCACACTGGATGAGTACAGTATTAATGGTCCTCATTAATTTGCTATTTAATTGTTTCTGTATAAAGTGGGGATGAAACCCTTAGATCAGATAATGGACTCAATTTATAAGAATCTTGACTTCATTTGAACTAAAAATTAACACTTTTTATCCAGATGAGAAAAGATTAAAAATGTATCACTATTATACCGCAAGTTTTAAATGAAAGGTAAATAATTCAATTCACCCAAGCCCAAATATATAATTTGCAAATTAAATAAATACACAAATAAGGTATTGTCAGTTGAAGGGGCAGAAGGATTTTGTTGATGATTTTTTAATGAGTTTGATGAGTGTTTATTGCTTCTCTAAAGTAACAGATTGTTCCTGGTTGCTGCGTAGGGACATTAGGTTGTTAATCCTCCAACCATGGCTACACTACATCTGAAGAACAATGAGACCCAATGTGGCCTTTTACAAGTAATCATACTCCCTGCTTAATTAAAGACATTTGGCCATCTCCATGATGTCTCATAAAGCACCACAAATATGTAAATATTATAGTTGCATGTGTTGTTCTGAATTATAGCTTTCCTTTTTGTTATTGTATTAACATGGAAACAGGAGTTAGCATCATACTTAGAACTTACTTTGGTCTGTTATGGACTGTTACTAGTAGCTGGGAATTAAATGCAAAGTTAAAGATGGAAAAAGGGGAAGTGTAATGGTAAGAATCATATACATTTAAAATAAAATTATAAAGAAAAGTGAAAATAAGTTCAATTATGTGGAGTGCAATTACAGATAAAACATGCACATCAGCTAAGGAATTGCAATGAATAAACTGAGAATATAAGGAAGAAAATATTCAACTTTCAGCAAGAAAGAAGCATTATGAGTGATCTAAATACCTCTTAAAATGAGTTATAATTAGCTTAGGAACTGCTTAATTTCAACCCTCAAATCTATACCCCATATTATAACATTTATATTTATTTCCTATATTGCCTATGCTAAAGTCTGCATTCAAGGCTTTTTATAAAACTTCTTCAGAAATGCTGTCCCTGAAGTCTATATGATCCAGTTCATCAAATTAATACTCACATATGAAAACCAAAGTTTGGAGAACTAGATATCTCATCTATCCTGATCTATAATATGATTGGTTTATTGGTTATAATGTGATTACTTAAAAATATCTTCCTGATCTACTGTGAGTTTAAGAATTATGAAGAATTTTTTATTCCTGGCTAGTATCAGGGATAGATGTCAAATACCTGACATCATTATTTCTATCATTTGATTACGACAAGAAATATTAGTGGATGGACCTATCTATCTGAAGAGATTATTTCAGATTTTCATCTGTGTTCATAAGTTCAGATTTCCACAGAACACTCTGTGCTGCTCTTCTTTCTTTCACACAATTTTGCCTACTTTTCACCAGTTCCTAAAAAAGAATATTGCTAAGTGCTGTGAAAAAAATAAATCTTAAATTCCAAGGAGACATTACTGGATGTAATGGAAGAGAACCAGTTACACCTACCTGCACTACAGCTACTTTTATCTCTTGTAGTTTCACAGCTTTAAATGGATAGATGAGCAGGGAACTGAGAAAACAAAAATGTCAGCGAAACAGCATAAACATTGTGGGAATGCAAAAAGTTAAGAGAAAGGAGCATGAGATCAGTCTGACTCTTAAAATCAGTGACCTTACATGGAGACACATATGATCAAGGACCATATATCTTCTCACAAATTTCTGATCAAGGGGAGTTTGCAGTTCATACTTCTTTTCAGATCTGCAGTTCTTCCTCAGTACTTATGATAGGTAAGTCTTCTTCAGTCTGTCATTTACATTGCTGTAAAATGAAGAAAGGGTATGAACTGTAAGCCAGGGACATATACCACTCATCTTGCTGAAATTATGAAAAAAAAAAAAATCAGATAGAAACATCATGACCTCTTAATACAGGGAGGTTAGCCCTGGACCCACCATAATATTAAGGTGAATACTAGAAACTTTAAGCTTAAAAGATGAAAACACTAAGTTTGGAGCATGATCACTGCAGACTTCCTCAAACATCCATGAAGAGAAGATACTTCAAAAGGTAATAATCAATGGCTTAACTGCCCCTTGGTAGGTGGTAGCTAGCAGAGTATCTCATTTTTATCAACATGTGGAGAGAATGATCTCAAAAAAATGGAGGACAATAAGAAATTTGAGGGCAGGATTTGATATGCCGAATAGCAGAACTTCAGTACCGAAGAGACCATGATAAACTCCAGAAAACAGAAACCTAATGAATTTCAACCATCAGAAATGTGGTGATATGCATCTCAGATGAAATAGCTCAATATAGAGCAGGGCAACTGGGAACCACTGGGGAAAGCAGCAGCAGCTGTAAAAAGGTGGAGTGAACACTGAGAAAGTTGTCCCCTACTTTGAGTGGGATGTGAAGAAAAACAGAAATGGTCCAGTGGATGGCCAGGAACCTAGATCATGTGAACAGAAGCATGAATAAAAATAGAAAGGGAGAGAGCTGGGCATTTTCAGTCTGGCAAAGAGGGATTTAAAGATTGATATAGCAACAGTCCATGACAACTTGAAGGGAGGTTACCGAGACAGAGGTGATTTGTTTTTAATTACGTATATTAGGATATAAATCACTGAAGGATAATTAATACACTGAATGGCACAACTGAATTATTTCAATGACTGATAACAAAAAAAGTTCTCAGGAAGATGCTATTTAGAATTCGTAAGTCTCCTTCCACCTTTTTTTTTTTCTTTGATTATTTTTATATGAGATATTTTATGCATAACTTACCAGTTCCATTGTTTCACAGTCTTTAGGGCATTAGGGCATTAATGCCCATTATGATTTTTATCAATCTTCCTTATGATAAAAATCATAGAATCATAGAATGGAAGGGACCTCTAGAGGTCATCTAGTTCAACCTCCCTGCACACGCAGGGTCATCTAGAACACGTGGCACAGGACTGCAACCAAGCGGGTCTTGAAGATCTCCAGAAAAGGAGACTCCACAACCTCTCTGTTCCAGTGCTCTGTCACCCTCACTATTAAGATTTTTTTCCTTAAGTTTGTCTGGAACTTTTGGTGCTTCAGTTTGTGGCCGTTACCTCTAGTTCTGTAGGTGGCCACCAGTGAAAAGAGGCCAGCACCATCCTCCTCACTGCCTCCCTTGAGGTGCTTATATACACTGATTAGATCCCTTCTCAATCTTCTCTTCTCCAGGCTGAACAGGCCCAGCTCCCTCAGCCTCTCCTCATATGGCAGATGTTCCAGGCTCCTGATCATCCTTGTAGCCCTGCGCTGGACTCTCTCCAGCAGCTCCACATCCCTCTTGTACTGTGGGGCCCAGAACTGAACACAATACTCCAGATGTGGCCTCCCCAGGGCTGAATAGAGGGGCAGGATCACAACTTTAGCCTCTTCACAGACCTCCTCGGAAGAATCCCATGGGTTAGAGCCCTAGAAGGAAGGGGGGCCCAAGAGAGCTGGTTCATTTACAAGTGGCACTTCCTCTACGCCCGGCAACAGTGCATCCCTGAGTGTAAGAAGTCAGGCAGAGGGGGCAGGAGACCTGCGTGGATGAGCAGGGAGCTTGTGGCAATGCTCAAGCAGAAGGCGATATACGGAATGTTCTCTCCCCTGGGAGAAATACAGGAATGTAGTCAGGGAATGCAGAGATGCGACAAGGAAAGCTAAGGCGCGTTTGGAGCACAATCTGGCAAGGGATGTTAAAAATAACAAGAAAAACTTCTTCAATATATTAACAGCAAAAGGAAGATCAGGGAAAACGTGGGTCCGCTGGTGAACAGGGTGGGCACCCTGGTTACAAATAACACAGAAAAAGCAGAGTTGCTGAATGCCTTCTTTGCTTTGGTGTTTACCCCAGGCCCCAGGCCCCAGGCCCCAGGCCCTAGGGACAAGAGAAGAAGCTGGTGGAGAGGAAGACTTGCCCTGGGTAGAGGAAGATTGGGTCAGAGAGCATCTAAGGAAACTCAATACCCACAAATCTATGGGCCCTGGTGGGATGCACCCCAGAGTGCTGCGGGAGCTGGCAGAGGTCATAGCTAAGCTGCTCTCCATCATCTTTGAGAGATCCTGGAAAACAGGGGAGGTGCCGGAGAACTGGAAGAAAGCAAATGTCACGCCAGTTTTTACATATTTTGCAGTGATTGTGAAAGATAGCACTTTCAGGTAGTTATGACCTATTTAGTGATCCTTTAGTAAAAAATGATTTCCTTTACTCTTACTTTTTTAATATATTTTAAATTTACTCAAGTACTGAAGATTTCATCTTAGGAGATTGCTCTTCAGACAAATAGCTGTCTTTGGCATGTAATTATTCTTTATACTCAGCTTAAATGTTACCTTTATAAATGTCAGGACATTATTTTGCATTATGTTCTTTTATTCTATCCTGGATAATATATTGTTGTACACAGCATTTTTTCAGATAATTCTTCAAATAGCTGTGGATAACATTAAAAAAATCCAAATTCTGTGTTCAGAACAGATTAAGACTCAGAAGAAAAATTGCTTATGAAATCTTCTCTTAGGTGGGCCTTAGGTGGGCCTCAGGTGTGGGCTCTCACCCACCTTTAGGTTTTTAAAAGTTTAGGAACATAGGCTAAACTGTATATTGGCATGGAATGACTCACCTCCTGGAGCATGTGCAAATGTCCATGTGTGCTCTCTTGCTCTCCCTCTCTTTCCCTCTCTCCTTCCCTCCTAACCTTTCACTCTTTCATTCTATTTCTCCCCCATAACTAGTGATGCAGCTAAGGTTAACACAGCTTTGGGACCAGGTATTTCACTGCCTAAAGATTAGTTAAGTCCAAACTGGACTTTGCTAAAACTCTTCAGCAACTGCAAACTATAGCACAAGATAGCAAGTTTTCTAAAACTGATTCTGTTCCAAATTGTAATATAAATTAAAATATGAAATATAAACAACTCTCCCCAAGGTTAGACAACCTTCCAGTAATTGAATCCATTATTCTGAACTAGTCTTGAGATAGAGCAGCTATATTTGGCTCACACATTATAGGCACCTGAATAAACTGACATAGTTTGTTCTTTGTTTCATCTTTGACTACATAGGAGGTGTCTGAGAGGAAAAATGAAAGGAAGGGGAGAAGAGAAGTAAGCTCATTTGCTATTTGATAAAGAAGGTTTGGTCACAAATACTAAATTCCAAATTGCATGGTATTCGATTGTAAACTCATGATGTAGTTAAAACCTGTTAAAAAAATTAAAGGAGTGAGTACTGTAAATACAAAATTTCTGAAAAAAGAAATGATTATACAATTTACTTAAACAATGAGGTTGACACAAGTAGAGGAAATGTAAATTTTGTAAATGTTTTTGAAAAGAAATATTTCCTTTGTCTTTATTTACTCCTCTATTCTTAAAAAAAAATACTAGAAATATTTTCTCTCTCCTACAAAATGCAGGGATGAGCCTAAAGGTTGTAATGAAGTTCCTTACTTAAAAACTAGTAAGTTGGGAGAAATATGCAGGCTTTCTCAATCTATGAACAGGTATCAACTCAGTTTCACCTCTTACAGTAGCATAGAATATTATAGACATCTACTGAGGACCGTTTGGGGAAACATCAATCTTCTATATTTCCTTATTTTCAGACATGAACCAATTGCTTTGCTCACTTACTGATGTAATTGCCTCTTTAATATTATGGCAATAGAGGCCTTACAGGGGATGGAGGGAAAGGTGAAGCAACTCCCAGAAGTTTATAGAAACACTTGTGGCCTTAAGCGCTATACTAAATTTAGAAAAGGCATTAGAATAGAGACCAAAATATGTAATAAATGATTCACAGGGACCATTTAATAGCTATCAAAGGCAACTAGTGGGAACACAAAAGACACCTAAAAACCTTTTCATTTTAACTTTCTTCCATATAAAAATTTTATGATTAAATAAAGTCTTTCTTCAGTCGATGTACTTTGGGAAGAAATGTCATCATTTATCAGTCTTACTATCCATCTGTACTACAATTAGCTTGTCATGGCACAGAAGTTAGAATACAGGTATTGCAGAAGTTAGAAGTTACAGCACAGGTGACAATATTGGCTAGATCACAGCTGCAGTTAGTGAAATAAACTCCTCTGATTAACCCAAAGCAGATGCCTAATTCAGGATGACAGGTGCATTTGTTAGAGCAGACCTCCTATCATCAGAGTCATTGAGAAAGAGATCAGATCTTCTTTGAGACCATGGAGTCAGAAAGTGGAAACTCCCACAGTGAGGAAAGCTGGAAGCTTGTGAATCCTTGCACCAGAGGACAGCTCCTGCTCCACCTGAAGACCTGAGACTTTGAAATAGGTTCACTCTCCTCACAGGGGATGAGGAGTTAGGAACCCTATGAAATGGAGCATCTGAGACAGCTGAGTCTCAGCCACACCAGAGCACCAGGAGGAAGTGACCAATGTTAGTAGAGGAAAGGCTCTCTACTGCAGAAGACAGAGGCTCTCATCTGCCGACTTGACCTGTCATTTAGGGAAATTGCTCTTTGCGGGGGGCCTAAATTTGGAATGCTGTAGAGAGGTTACTGAAGCTTGTCCAGTCCCCAGACTGTTATACTCTGCTGCTATTCTATGTGAGCACCAACAATACTGGCAGGGGAGACCAGGACAGTATCAAATGTGACTACATGGTTCTTGGAATTTTGATCACAGGCATGGTGGATCAGGTGGTCTTATCAGCCCTTCTGATGAGAGGCCCTTACCTCTCATCAGAGGTAAGGGCCTCAGGAGGATTGAATATATCCTGTGTCAACAACTGCATAGCTGGTGGTGGTAACAGGGCTTGGTTATAGGATGCTCTTCAAAGTCTGGTAAAGATGAGATGAAAAATGGGGTAAAAGTATATTTTGTCAACAGGATGGTGAAGCTGGTAGGGAGGACTTTAAACTAGAAATGCCAGGGGTGAAAGAGAATGACCAGTAGTAAGGAAATAGTGGATGGCTGCTAATCAAAGGGTCTGGGGAGATGTAAACAGAAGGGACCTTGTTTTTAATAAAACAGGGCTAAACTGGAATTGCCCCTTGTGTGTGCATGTGTAAAAAAGGATGTGCCTTTTGTACCACACTGTGGGGAAAGCTCTCATGTCCTTTACAGAAAGCCAGCATGCCAGGAAGCTTCTTTGATGTGTCTGCATGCTACTGTACACAGCATGGGGAGTAAACAAGAGGAATTACAAGTCTATGTGCAGTAACAGCATTATGATCTCTTTCGGTGATGAAGAGAGATTCCTAAGAACTGGAAGAAAGCAAATGGTACCCATCTCTTCAAGAAGGGCAAGCAGGAAGATCTGGGAAACTACAGTCTAGCCTCACCTTGACCCCTGGAAAGGTGATGGAGCAAATTTTCTTGGATGCTCTTTCCAGACATGTGAAAAACAGGAAGGTGATCAGGAGTAGTCAATATGAATTCCCTCATGGGGAAATAGTTCTTAACTGACAGCTGATAGCCTTCTATGATGAGATGCCTGGCTTTGTGAGTGAGGAGTGAGCAGTGGGATATGGTTTATCTTGATTTTTAGTAAGACCTTTTTAAGTGTCTGCCACAAAATTCTCAGATTGATGAACCGGGAACTAAGTAAATGGACTGTGAGGTGGATTGAAAACTGGCATAATTTCTGGACTCAAAAGGTTGGAGCTAGTGGCATAAAGTCCAGATGGAGGCCAGAACTGAGTTAACCCTCCGCAAGATTGCAAATGCTAGAAGAGTGGGAGAAGACTGACGCATCAGAGGATTGTACTGCCATTTAGAGGGACCTTGGCAGTCTGGAGAAATGGGCAGAAAAAGATCTCATCAAGTTCAAAAAAACACAAAGTCCTGTCCTGAGAAAGAATAACCCTATGCACCAGGACAAGCTGGTGGCTGACCATCTGAAAAGCAGCATTGTAGAGAAGATTCTGGGGATCCCGATGGATTTCATTTTGACCATGAGCCAGCAGTGTGTCCTTGTGGCCAAGAATCACAGAATCACAAAATGGCTGAGGCTGGAAAGGACCTATAGAGATCATCTAGTGCAACTCCCTGCCCAAGCAGGGACACTTAGAGCAAGGCCCATAGTATCTTGGGGTGCAATGGGAAGAGTGTGGCTAGTTGAGGAAGGTGATCCTTCCTCTCTACTCAGCCCTTGTGAGGCCATGTCTGGAGTGCTGAGTTCAGTCACAGGCTCCCTATTAAAAAAGATGTACTGAAGCAAATACAGTGAAGGGCCACAGAGAAGATTAAGGGAGGGAAGTGTATGTCATATGAGGAGACACTAAGAGAGCTGAGACTGTTCAGTCTGGAGAAGAAAAGGCTTCGGGGATGGGATCTTATCAATGTGTATAAATATTTGATGGGAGGGGTGTAAAAAAGACAGGGTCAAATTTGTCTCAGTGACACCCAGTGATGGGACAAGATGCAATGGGTGCAAAATGGAACACAGGAAATGTGATTGAATGTGTGAAAACACTTCTTCACTGTTATGGCACTCGAACACTGGAGCATGCTGCCCAAAGAGGTTATGAAGCATCCATCTTTGGAGACATTAAGCACCCAACTGGACATGGTCTTGGGCAACCTGCTCTAGCTGACTCTGTCTAAGTAGAGTGGTTGGACTCTGGAGGTCGCTTTCAACCTCAACTTGAGATTCTGTTAGTCCTAATTCTAATTAATAATTCAGTTAGTCCTAGTTTTCATAGTTTGATAGCAGCTTTTTAGCTAAAAGTTATGAATTCTATAAATCCCCAATATTCTGAAGCTCCCATCAACACAAGAAAGGAAGATAAAGGAAAGAACTGTATGAATGGAAAGTTCCAGTCAAAGTATGAATACTTGGATAAATTTTTAATGTGCATGGAAAGCCTAAATATCATGGTTGCAAAAAGAGAAGGATCAGCTTAGAATTTATTGTTTCTTAGAAAATCAGAAACCTTTGCCACATACAGATGTTTATATGCAGGTTCTCTCTGTAAAAAAATAAGATTATGTTAGAATAATTAGGCTAAACCCCAAGTATTTTATAGAAATGTGACTTTGTAAGGGCTGGTTATTAAATATTGCAATTATATGTTGTTGTTATTAGTTTTATTTTAATATTGGCTTCTCATTAAAACCTTTAAATATGCCATGTTAAAGGAGAAAAAAAATTAAAAAACCCTAAACCTCACCCTTGTAAAAATGCTTAATTTTGAACCTGAAGTTCAATTCTTGTATGCAAGAATTTGCCGGACTAAAGACATAGTTGTTTGCAAATCTTGAAGGACATGTGTCCAAGGATACAGGTATGGCTTTTTTTGTTTATAATTATCTGTTTGACAACTTGCCCCTCCCTGCCCCCCTTTTTTTTTGCAAACTAAGGAAAAAGACACTTTTTAGCATATATACTATCTACTTGCCTTTGAAACTGTATCAGGGACTTGGTGTTTGATTACTTTCCTAAAAGAATTCACATGTAAATAGAGTTTGCTTTCCCATAGAGCTTACTTTCCCATCTCGGTAGAGATTTTATTGTTTACTTTGTATGAGTGGAGAAACTTGTATTTCTAAACCTTTTAAAGTTTATATTCTGGTAAATACAGAAAAAATAGCAAATTTTATAACAAATGAACAAGCCAATACCCCTATTAAATATTACTGGAGGATTAAGGTATCATGAGCATAAGCTTATGGTTGAGCTGTTAAAAATAAACAAAAAATGTCAATTGGCAAATAATATTTGAGAATTATATTGAAAAAATCTTAGTTAGTTATGAGAACCTTTTAAAATGTTCTTATTTCATGATGCAAAAGTACAGAAAAGGAAGATGACTAGAATGATAGATCAGAGAAACTCATATTTACAATTTTTCAGTGCCATCAAGCTGGAAAAGGATATAAGCACTTTAGAGGTTTCTGTCAAATTCAAAATGCTATTGACAAACAGGAGATATTGTCCAAAAGAGACATCATAAAATCCAATAAAGACAAGTGGGAAGTACTAGGCTTCAACGGAAGAGATTACATGCCAAATTACCAAATATAGAATAACTAACTGCCTAGGGAACAGTGCATGCAAAAAGGATTTCAGAATTAGACTGGTAAAGGGACAAATACTAGACAATGATGTGTGAAAGCAAGGGGAAAAAAAAAGCATAGAATAGCAAGTGGAATTTGCTATGTTATGAAAAGGAGGTAATATGAGAAGTGTTGAATGAAAGGCAGTTATTCCCTTTACATGGTGTTGTTGAGGACCCTGAGGGAACACACTGTACAATAATGATTGCCATTTACCGAAAGTGTTATAAGCAGATGGGACAGAGTCCAGAGGAAATCAAGAGAAATGCTAAGAGGTTCGGAAAACATGATGTACGTGAGCTGTAAAAAATGATTGATTAACTTTCATAGACTGATCTTAGAAAAGAAGATGCAAAGGGGCCATGATAAAAATATTCCAAAGTTTAAAACGGTAAAATATAGATCTGCCTTGATTTATACATATTCATGCATACACATATGGGAAGGAAACGTAAAGGAATTAGCTACCCTGATCCAAATATGTACAGCCTTTTTTTTTTCCCCCCAGAAAAGCTCCTCAGTGCTTCTCTTGACAGAGTCCTGGGGCAAACTTTTTGCAGTTTGGTACCTCTCCTGTAGCTCCTACTCTTGCAAGTGCCACTAGTGTGGGGCTTTCTCATTAACCTGAAGCGGCTCACCAGCATGAAATCGTTCCTGAATGTTTGGCATGAAAAATAAAGAAAAAATTCAATTAACGGGTCCCTCTGGCTGTGGCTGTGCTATTAAAATAAAACAGGCTGATTCTCTTACATGTAGACAGCTGGTATGGAGTGCTCCTTGTCCGTACAGCTAAGTTTTCCTTCCCATCTCCTCACTAACATTGTGACCTTGACCATATTGCCAACTATAGTTTATATATATATAGTTTCAAACTAGCGATCACTGGATCGCTAGTTTGAAAAAACAGCTATCTTTGAGCCACATTCAAGTATTTTGTGAAAGATGGTTAGTTGGCACTGGTCAAAGATACAGCGTGACAAAGCCACTTGGTTGTTGTCTGATTAGTGTACTAGGACAGACGTAATCTTGAATTAACAAAGTCCACAAAATCATTGTCTAAGGCATCTTTCAAATTAAATCATCTCTCCTTATTTTTTTATATAGCCTTATGTCTGTTGACTCTAGATGAAATACAACATTGCTTCCTTCTGAAGATTTCCCATCTATCAGAAAGCTGAAAGTTTCTGCAGTTTCTAGTTAGTTTTTAGAAAAAAAATCTTTCTTTCTTAATGGCTTCACTGCTCTATAACTTTGTGCTTTCTTGGGTTTTCTCATACAATGATAGTCTAAGGTTTATTTGATGATTCATTTTTTCAGGCTTGATTTGTTTTTCTTTTTCCTTTGCCATCCAAAAGGCTTTTTACACATTCAATGGAATTGGTAGGCTGTGTCTGCTCAGTGAATCATTCATTTTAATGTCCAAAATATGTGTGAAAGAACTTTTCCCACATTGAGAAAAGTGCATTTATGTGCAAAGTGAAATAGACTTCCAGACTTCACAGGAAAAGGAATATCACAGTTGCCATCAATTATGAAATCTTGCTAAGAGAATGAGTGAAACAAATGATAAATGCTAAAATACTTTTAAAAATTAAAACTGCCTGTAAATTCTCATATATATTCATGGTGCGAGATACAAAAAAAAAAAAAAAAAAAAAAAAAAAAGAGAATATCTGACCTGGAACTTACATTTTCATCACATTAAATACGCACAGTCTTTCTCCACAATTTGAATCTTCAGATTCCAATTCTACTCAGACAGCCATGATGTACCTCTCAGCACGCTGCACTCCCCTGTTCACTCTCCTTTACACTGATCAGGCATTGTCCATTTTATGTTTACCTTCTCAACTAGGAGAAACAGCAGGATTCCCTAGATGTTTCTCAGGTAGGTAAGTCATTTATGAGGATGAGGATCTTCTATCCTTCCTAGATAGCCAGTGGAAATAAATAAGTACTTTTTAAAGAATAATTCATTCTGACAATCATAAACTAATCTAGACTGTTAAAATTGGATGAAACGTACTCCACACTTAAAAGCTTTATTGACCTAGGCTTCGATAAGGATATTTTTTTCTTTTCATGTCATCATCAGTTTCCATATTATTCTTGTTATACTTTAATTTTCTAATTTATGAAGTTTTCTGATTAATTCCTTGAATCTCAGAAATCTATTTTTGTATTAATCAACAGATTACCCACAGATTCTTTTATATTAATCATTAACAATGTGTCATAATTTTCCAGTAGAAGCAAGCATTTGCCATTAATTTTTCCTAATAATTTGTTTTATATTTTACATATATATACTTAGCAGAACCCTAGGCAGAACCCTAAGAATTGATAACCAGAGAGCTAACACTAAAGCTGTCATTTACGCTATTAGCTTGTTGTCATTGGCCCTACGGAATACACACAGTTAAATACAAGCTGTTAATCTAGTGATTTCTGTGTACAAATCATGGTGTACAATTACTGAAGTTTGTCAATGTTATAAGAGAGCACATAGCAGTAATAGTCCAAGAGGAAAGGACATAAAAATTATGGAATAAAGTGGTCATGCAAATTAAAAAAAAAAAAAAAGTTAGCAAGGACAAAGAGGAAGTACCTCATTCCAACCTCAGCATGTAATGTCCTTCTGTCCTAATTTTACAGAACAAGCAAGTGTGCACTAGCCAAGAATCAATAAACAGGTATAGATCAAACCACACGAGTCATGAAAGAAACTGGTAGCAGGCCTGGAGAGAAACAACACTAGAGAAAACCCTTGCCCAGATGGGAGCTGCATTGCCTGTACCTGCTTGTCCTATTAGAAAATAAAAACAGGAGGGTAACAAGTTCACGGACAAGTCCAGCATTGCAATCAATATCAATTATAGTGGGAGACTGCTTGGCTAAGAGGCTCACATCCCATGCTACTGCACCCAGGCAGCTCAGAAAGAATCTGTTAAATACAAATCAATAACTGCATTTTCATTTCTTACATTTCTTTTGTACCTTTAGCTGTTGAAAAAACCTGCTGCCCAGACCCCTATCTCTGTGAAGCCACCTGCTCTTGCTCCAGCTTCAGCCCCGCTATAGTCCTGCCATCGCCCGGCCACAGGACCATGCAGGTCAGGTGGGTACCTTGTTTGGAGGTACCCAATCCCCCAGGTCTGGGCTGTTCCAGTTCCCCCAGGCCCTGCTCCCTCTGGACAGGGAGAATGAACTTGGAAGCCAGGATGGGACACAAAAGTCGCCAGCCACATGGGATCATGATCATAACCATGTAACCTCTGATTAGTATAGCAAATGCACGATAAGTTCCTTCCTTCCTTCCTTCTTCCTTCCTTCCTTCCT